>NC_136057.1:339913437-340513437 GCF_964261635.1 Lissotriton helveticus | reverse complement strand
TCAGGGTTTAATATGAATGGTAAGCAAATTGGTGTGCGCCTGAGTGTGTGTGGGATGCATAGTGTATGTGTATGTGTTTGTGCGTGTGGGGAAGAAAGTGATGTGTTGGGGCGCTCTTTCATGCAATTCATAACATGCAGAAAACACATTGGCCTGCATGAAGCAGGAGCCTGGACAGCGCTGTTATTTACACTGACGAACAGCCATGAAAACGCCGCCCCGTAAAAGTCAACTTCCTTTTGAATGCATTGGACTGAAGGAGTAACTTGGAGGGGCACATTAGAAAATGATCAAATTGTAGGTATATATTTTCCTAAATATTTTTTATATTTTAAATTTTTTCGATTATGCGATGCATTGATTTGTGTGTGTATCAATCAATCAAATAGTGCTTATATAGCACGACTTATCACCCGTGAGGGTATCCGGGCGCTGGGCTGAGGGTTTCAGTCGAAGACCCAGGTTTTGGGTCCCTTCCTAAAGTCTGCTAATGAGGCTGATGTTCAACGGTGGAGGGGAAAGGCATTCTAAAGATTTGGCTGCGAGGTGGGAGAAGCATCGTCCTCTGCTGCAGCAGTGGCGGATGCGTGATATCTGTGCGAGGACTAGGTGAGCGGAGGTTTCTTGGTGGTTGGTGGAAGTTTAGGCGGTGGTTCATGTACGCTGGTCCTTGATCAAGGAGGGCTTTGTAGGCGTGGGTCAGAAGCTTGAAACAGCAAATCTTCTGGATGGGGAGCCAGTGTGGCTGCTGCGGTCTGGATCGGCTGCCATCTTGTGGATTTAGAGAGTGAAGCTAACCACAAGGCAGCTGCACGCTCTGTTGATTTATAATCTACGTGTTCCTGTTATGTAGTTGATTGTTGACTGTTTGAGGAAATACTTGAGCCTCTATTGCAGAACAATTACTTACATAACCTGCTGTGGAATGAGAAGGAACACTTGTTGGACTAGGGAACAGGTTTGCCATCTACCGTGCCTGAATGAATCACAAAGAAGAACTGGAGCTATTGCTTTAAAAAGCTGTGCCCTCTTATTGTCATTCATACGTCAAGCTCATCATGTTGTTGCCAGAAACCCATAAAGAAAGTGTGACAAAGCATGATATTTATGATCATGTTATGGTATGTGACATGTAAAGAAACAATTGAAATTAAAAATGACAATCACTTTTGACTGACGCTTAAAGAGGTAGTAGTTTGCTGGTACTGGTGAGTGAAGTGAGAGTACGGGTCAGTTATGGATCGCGGACACAGATAGTCTTCTATTAGCAGCCCTCGGGCGCACTAACAGTCACTTTTACCACTTCCAGAAACAGGCAACCTGGCAAGATGAAGAGATTTCCTAGTACGAATGAGTTTTGTTACCCCCCTCTTCCCCTTCCACCGCAGGTAAGCGCTATGTGCCCCCGCTTAAAGGCCCAGCTCTGGTTCTTTACAGTCTGGGACTTCTAGTCCTGTACTTTTATTTCGATAGTGTGTAATGTTTCGGCTAAAAGCCATATAGATTCAATGAAATGCACCACAGGCATTTAGAAGTTCAAAATGAGAGAACACATCAAGAAATTACAGAGTATACTCCAGAGCAACCCGCAGGTTTGCCATCAGGAGTAGTCACTCTTGTGAGCCTAAGGGCTCGCTTCTCGTGAGTTTGTACTCTGAGGCAGTGTGGGCTGCAATGGACTAGAAAGTGATTGCCGCCTGTCCGCAGGCGCAGCCTCATTGCATCCTTGCAGGATCTGCGCTTTATAATCATCAGTGAAAAGAGTAGCCACCTTCTTATGGCCACAGTTTTTGAGCAAAGGGGCATACAGTGCTGAGTGTTTCCAACCCTCCTAGATTGCTGTGGAAGAGTCCAGCATTTCCCTTAAGATCAGAGTGTCAGGGACCTGCGTTTCGATTATTTGGGAGCTGTTTCATGGTAAGAGCGAGCACAGGTGACACCCCAAACTGGAATTTTAGGAAGTTGCGTTCTTCAAGATTCCGATGAAGTAACAGCTAGGTAGGGTTCATGAACATTGTGTTTTTATATTTTAGCTACTTAAGTAACAAGGAGACAGATGTGCTAGTTTAGTGAGTTGCAAATTGGTTTGCAACGGGCAAACGTACAAATTGGAATTGCCTAAATATTAAAAAGGCTAATTTCTACAATATAAACTCTGACTGTGCCGGTGGTTTAGCTGTTTCTCTAATTTAGAGATGAGCACGACTAAATTTCTTTCTTGATACAATATTCATTAAAATTAGTAATACCTGCCGCCCAAGCCATTTTATAGCTTTGGGGGGTGTCTGGAATAGTCTGAATAGTCATACTTGTAGGAGTGTGATGGATAGAAGTTGTGCTGGTACTATCATTGGCAGTGCTGACAGGTGCAATTGGTGGTGCATAATTTACAAATTAACCACTGACGAAGCCAAATAAATAGGGAATCACAAGTTTTGCAGCATGAAATAACGGGTTCCTAAATGTGATTACCAAATAACAAATCGCATTTAAAATGTACCAAACGTTCACAAATCGCGAATCACTGTATTTCATTCATTTTGCACTCCCAAATTGCCACCAAGTGGAAGCAGGTGTTAACCAGGTGCCAATCATAAAAAGAGAAAGAGGAAGTTCGTTGTCATACAAAATGGCAGCACTATGGATGGTGCCAGGAAAGGTTAGTTAGGGTCAAGATGGCAATATGTTATCCGACAAAGCAGCAAATCTATGATATGTGCAGACCCAGCAGACAGGTCATCCTGGAACTAGAGCCCTAATAGGTCGAAACACCCAAAGGGGTTCCCTCTATAGAACATTTAAACAAACAGAACACTGTTTCTACATTTAATGCTCAGGAGTGTTTCTTTCATCCTTTGCTGCTTGAGCCCCTGTGTGTGCCTGTCTGTGTGTCATCTTGCTTCTCACTGCAAGCACTAGAGCGCTGACCGCTCTGGGTCTCTGGCACAGATACATAGTGCCCCATGGATGCATCCATACTATCCTCTGCAGGGGTTCATATAACTAGAGACCATTTGCATCTAGTCACTTGTGCCATACCTCTGGTAACATCATGGGTGCAGTGTGCCATCTGAGTTTGGGCGTGGATAGTCTGCTGGTTGGTTTAGGGCGGTGGTGGTTGTGGCTAGTCTGTTGACTGACCTCCTGTGACTGCCTAGATGTGTTGTTGTTCCTGTGCCTGCAGCGGTCACTGCTCGGCGCAGTGCGCTGTGACTTTATGGCATCAGACCGGGTGCCCATGCTTGTGCTAATGCACTGACTCCTTCCTTTGTGTCAGTCTCTAGACCATCGAGCGTAAGCCACTGGGCTGTCAACTGATTTCACTGCACTGTCAGCATCTGTTTTTCTAATTTGAGAAACTCCCCTTATTGGGGGGTCGCCACTCCTGCGTCATGACTCAATGATGCCCCTCTACGGGCATTGGATTTTTGGGCATTCCATACCCTAGGTGAGTCCGACGTCTCCTAACTATTGTCTGTGTTGGGGGTCTGTCACTGCCACTTGGTTGTTGTTGTCTTGTGGTTGGTGTTGTTGCTCTCGTTATGATCTATGTTGACGGTGCTGGGGTGGGAGTGATAGGTGCAGATGTGGCCCTACTCTGGTTCCCTGTGCACTCTCTCTAGCATCTCTTCCCTTCCTACTTCAGCATGTGCATGAACCACAACTGTGTTGGAGGGATTTGTGTACGTGTATAGCAGTGGCCATTAGTACAGTGCATTACACTTGCAGCTCCAGAGACACTTGAGGATTAATATTGTGGAGCACCACAACCCTTGATGATATGGATGTGCGTTGGCCTACTGAAACTTTTTACTCACATTCACAATGATTTGACAGGGATTTGAACTTCACAGTACCACATTTCCCATAATGCATTGCTCAGGTCATAGAAAATGTAGTAATGGCGTAAGAATCACAAGTCCTTGGGAAGTGTGCTAAAACACACGCCCAGCTATCACGTTCACGCTGTCATACTTACACTGAGGTGCAATGGGGATAAATGTACACTTATCTGTTGGTGGTGCTGCAAATGTATGTATGTCTCTTACTCGAGTGACTGCCTCAGGTGGTTGGAAGGACTGCGACCTTCTCAACTGGTTTCGATGGTAGTTTTGTTGACAGAACCCCTCAACCACTGGCTGCCTTCTGTTGCCAATCTTCTCTGCGCTTTTGTGTATTTCTTCAGTGATGTGGCTGGCTACTCTCACTGCATCCTGTCTTGCATCTCTGATAACTTTTAGACTTGCTAGCCTCTGGCACAGAGTTTCCAAAGAGTGTGTTGTTGTTTGCAGCACAATCCTCCACCAGCATACCCAGCTCTGCTTGGTTGAATTTTCTCATGCTTTACTAACATCCCTCACTCATTCTTCCGCATCAGTGGCCGTTTCCAGTGTTATTTAGTCTTTTGGAGCAACGCAGGTACTTCCAATCACCACCCCGCCCTCTTCCGGTGTACGCGTCGCACTTCCTATTTGTGATGTCATTAGAGTGAGCCATGGGCTCTGTCACAATTCAGAAGAAGCTAATAATGTTCATAAGGACCACTTAGAATCTAGCCTCTGTAGATTATTGCCATCTGATTTTCATAATCTCAAAATTAATGAAAATTGCCCTTTATAACTTATGGAATTAATCAAATTGAAGTCTGACTGATTTCTAGAGTATGTGAATGTCATTCATGGAATGCTATATTGCTTTAATTATCACTCTAAAGATCGTTGTTTTTTTATATATGTATATTTATTTGTTTATTACTAATCAAGAATTGATTGGCCCCGCCGTGAAGACTAATGATATTTTATCTTTTGTACTTGAGGTCACGGTACGTGGTCCTTTTAAAGATCGTATTGTTTTTATTATAAACATGATAATGTATCTTTATTTATTGGTAAGGGTTTCAATTAAACAAAAAATAATAAATAACTTTTATTTTCAAAATGTGAATCACAATTTTTACAACAACTACTGATTCATTATTCAGTAGTCGCAATTTAGAAATAGGGACCATTTAGAAATTGCAAAATTAACATTTCTAAGTTGCATACATCTCAATTTGTAAATCAGTATTTGCTAATTCTTCCCATTCATAATTAGAACTTACAATTCCTTTTGTTTGCACATTTGCCTTCCCTCCCATTGTCAATTGATTCTGTTTGTTTTAGTTTACTTTCTTGTAATACCTTGGTGGTGGACGCTTTGTGAATGTTTAATGGATAAATAGAAGTACAAGGGGCAGAATGCATTGAAAAATATGAACGAAACAAGCAGTTTACAAATGGGATTGGGAATCTAAAGAGATATGACGGAGGTACCCACAGATTCTGCTTTTGGCTTGGTTTTGAGTGAGAGAGCTTAATTATAGAGCATAAGACCTGTGTTAGTGGCGATCATAGGACGTGCCAATGTTCATAGAAAGTGCCAGGGATTGTAGGAAGCCAGTGATCATAGTAAGTGCCTTCGGTCATATTGGAAGTGCCAGTGATCCGATGATCATAGGAAGTGCCGATGATTATAGGATGTGCCAGTAATTCGATGGTAATAGGAAGTGCTGATGATCCGATGATCATAGGAAGCGTAGATGATTATAGGAGAGCAGTAATCATTGAAAGCTCCAGTGATCATAGAATGTGCCTTAGATTTGATTATCATAAAAAGGTAGTGATCACTGGAACTGCTGATCGTCATAGGAGGTGGCGGTGGTGATTCGATGATAATAGGAAGTGCTGATGATTATAGGAAGGCAGTGATCATAGGAAGAGCCGATCATATTAGGATGTGCCCGTGAGTTAATGATCATAGGATGTGCTGATTATCATAGGAAGTGCTGATGATTTTAGGAAAGCAGTGATCATAGGAAACGCAAGTGGTCATAGGTTCGTAAGAAGTGCTGATGATCATAGGAAGAGCCGATGATCAATTGCCAGTGTCATATAAAGTGCTGGTCTTGTGTGAGAGCGAGAATTGTAGATAGGTAAAGAGGATGGCTGAAAAGAGAAGGATTGAGGACAGTGGCAGTGAAGGATAGAGTGAGAGAAAGTTAGTGTTCAGTATCATGAGGAAGAAGAGAGACGGAAGCTGGAAAGAAAGAGGGGCAGGGAGAGAGACCTAGAGAGGGAGTTTAGAGGATAGAGTGTTGGGTGAAAAAGGAGAGCACTGGAGAACGAGAGCTTGTACGTGAGGGTAGGTGGAGAAAGGGGAGCGCGAAACTAACAGGATTTATGTGTTTGAAAGGTGTGTCCTGATATAAAGAGATCTTCCTTTGGGCCCTGGTTGTGCAGTGTGATTTTATCTCACTGCTCTAAGTAAATGTAAATGTAAATGTATTGGACTTGTAAAGCGCACGGCTGCCCGTAAGCGTCCCGGCGCTTGCTTAGGGAACCCGTCCTGGTATTCCCTTGTGAGAAACCCCCGGCAGGGTGTCCACAAGGTGAAAGCCAGGCATCCCGCCGCGAGGGGCCGTAGTGGAGATTAAGCAAGCTATTGCCCAGAGTCGCAGAGTGTGACCCCGTGAGTTGAGTAGGCACCAGAGCGAGAATTGTTGAGTCCGTGGAATTTTGAGCCCGAGACCCGCCGAGGCGGGGAATCGAACCCTGGTCCACGGTCGATCTCAGCTTCCGGGTCTGCCGCCTCTAACCACTGAGCCACGCTTCTCCACTCTTCCACCACTTCTGCGCGGGCTTTTCTCTTAAATACACATGTGCATTCTGTGACAACAAAGTTATCGATTATTGAAAATAAAAGAATGAGGTATGCGTAGGCAACACTAGTCCAGCCTTGAGCCTCTAAAGCGGTTGATAAGTTATGCATTATTGTACTCTCAGGTTCTAACTGCAGGGAACACCCTTTGTTCATGAAATTAACTCAGATTGATTTTCCGCCCCACAATGATGGGCGGAGCGGAAGTTAAAAACTGTTTGTGGCTGACTGCACGTGGACAATATGGCTATCAGCACGTGCCTACCCACTCCCAACCTTACCTATCACAAGCAGGCCCATGGGCCCACTGTCCCAGTGAGCGTCATGCCACTGCCTCACGCGCTCACTGAACTTAGAATGCGCTCGGTCATTGGTAGTCCATGCTAGCGTTCTAAGCATTCCGTTTGGCTGAACCAGTTGCCGCATTCCTCGCATTGTGCTAAAAGATATTAGATGTATCCAACCATGTGGAATTATTCAAGCTTTGATGGTAAAAGGCAGAGCCCGGCCTCCATGTTTAAAACCTCAGGCTGCCCACATTGCTGCTGCAGGCTCTTAATCTCTGCACTCTCCTGCCCACATATGTGACCTCTCCAGACTGCAAGAGTTCAAACCACACGCCACAAGCGCTCCACGTGCTCTGCTGCTTTCAGTCGGAGCTATCCTCGCTGCAGAGCACGAGTTCACCAACCAATGTTTGCTTTGTAGCATTTTGTCTGCATACACGTCTGTAATGTCTAGGAAACATAGTTTAAAACAATTTGCAAACTTGTAAGAAGGAACACTTTTTAAAATAACTTTTTAATGAGTCGTGTCTGTGTGTGTGCGCGTGTACACCTGTGAGTGTGCTTGTGTCTGTATGATGTGTGTCTGCATGCGCGTGCCTGTGTGTATCTCTGTGTATACGCCTGTGTGTGTCTCTGTGTGTGTGTGTGTGCTTGTCTCTGTATGATGTGTGTCTGCGTGTGTGCCTGTGCGTATCTCAATGTACACACTTGTGTGTATGCCTGTGTGTGTGTGAGGTGTGTCAATATGTTTTGGAAGCAGGTGAGTGCATACTCCTCCTTAGTGAGTATTGATATTCTTTTGTGTGCACTGACAGCTTTATTCAGTGGTGAAGTGCCAGTTACAAGCAACCATGGGGAATGGGTAGTTGCATGCTGTTGCTCAGGTAGTCAGTGTGGTGGATTGTGTCATGGCAGGTCCATCAACTTGATTTCTGACTGACAAGTGTCAACTTGGACCTGCAGCAGCACTTTTGTTTCTGTGCTGCTTCTGGTGGGAACCCCTTGTAAACACCCCTCTTGATCAGAGGATTTTCATTCTACGGGGGAGACCACCTTCTTGTGGTAATTCCCTTTACTGTGATGTGTTCACATTTTCGTCCCAGAATTTACCCCAAAAAAGTTGCCGATAGCAACAACTTGTTTTTTAACGAATTATGATCAGCATTATTATCTCTGGTAACATCAGAATGAAAACAATGTACCACATTTGAATAGTACAAGCCCATGTAGGCTTCTGCTTCAATTGTGTGTCGTCTTCCAGGCTATCCCATATTATTTCGCTTTTTATTGTTCTAGTCTTTATCTGCCGTTCATGTAAATTTTAAATGAATGGCAATTTTTAGGTTCATAAAAAGTTTTCAAAATTGTGAACAACTAAATTCTTCTTCGTAGTAGCCTTTCTCATTACCAACATTGAAGCTTGTTGAACTTTTAATTTGATATTTGAACACTACATGTGCCCTGCTCCAGTCTTCCAACACTTCACCCTTCTACAATGATTTCGGAGAAATATCTCCTCGGTAACTGAGAGCTCTAGGGCTTAGTCTACCTACTGAGACATATAGCATACATTTAACTGGTTGTATGTCATTTCAGAGGGAAAAGGCTTCACAGAACACCGCTTCTGAGAAATCATTTTACCAAAATGTTTAATCCAATTTTTCAGGATTAATGGGCTTTGACACTTGGTAGAAGCTAATTCAAAGAATTAATTGTTTTCATAGTATAAATGCCATTTATCTTGATACTGTTGTCTCTTGCTTGTTTTTTTCAACGATTGCACGTTTTCCTTCTCTTCAACAACTGCTATTCCAACTCCTGTTACTAGAATATTTCTCACGTTTTTTAAGTCTAGTCTAGACACATCTTTAGTTGTATCAGCAGCCGCATGTGATACATTATACCATATAAGTACCAATCTATACATACATAGAAGGCTTTGGGTAAGCCTTCTTCATCCGTTGTTCTGTTTGCTTGTCATTCACATGTTGCTTCCGTCCACCACACTATAGAGCACAGGGCAAAGGGTCAGCCCATTTTAGCCATTGGCTGTCTTACATTTTCAGTGACGTAATTTTGTCTGATTACATGTGTACATTTGCCAAATAAAAAGTGCATTTCAGGACCAGGACTGATTGGCTAATTGGATGTTTTACTATCCCAATGTTTTTTTTCTTTCCAATTTTTATTCTTTATTCTTCTTTATTTATGTTTATGCTATCCTTCCATGTTTACACTGTCTTCATTTAGAGTAATTCATAGCCAATTATATATTTTCCTTTCACCAGCAATATTCTTATTTTGATGGGAATGAAAAATAATGTGGGTTTCTATACCTGTTCTAAGTACACCTGCCTGCTTGGAGGCACCCATATTGTTGTTTTAAAAGTATAGAAAAAGGTTATTCTTTGTTTTTTTATATAGGTTTTATGAAATTTAATTTAATAGAATACCAGAATTTACATCAATTTTATTCAACCCAAGGAACATCAGAACATCTAACTTAAAACCCCAACTATCCCCCACCCCTTCCTCCATCCCCACCCAGACTCCCAGTCCAGACCTACACTTTAAAAAAAATCCCCCTAATGTCCTACGTCCGCATTGAAACCACCTCCCTCCTTATTCTTTTGTCAAGTGCTGCAGAGGCCCAGAAATTGTAATCAAACAGTCATAGTGCTCGCAACCTTGGAGGACATATCATCTACTAATGCTCATCATCTTTAAATGTAAACACTGGTTGCCAGACCTTTAGCAATGTGGTTTATTAACCATGGTTACATTTTTAAATTTCGAAATGTTATTGCATGCACATGGCCGCCACGTTTAGATGGTCGCATGCATTCTTTTTTAAACGTTTTTGTGGCCCCCTTTTGAATTGAATAACAAATAAAAAATACCCCCACCTATTTTTTAAATGGTTTCATTTTTAGGTTTTGCTTGGCAATGCGTACGAAGTACGCATGCGCTAGCAAAATCTTATGTTTTGCAGTGGGGAACAGGGACTCGCCCCCTCCTCCCATTGGCTAGCTCCATAAATGGAGGCTAGCCATTGGGAGAAGGCTCTGTCTGTCAATCTCGGACCAGATTCGGGGGCGTTCCCGAGAATTTTTCCCTTTTGGTGACGTCAGCCGAAAGCCTGTTCTCGGGAACGCCCCGAGTCTGGTCCGGCACCCGAAAGCCTGTTCTCGGGAACGCCCCCGAGTCTGGTCCGGCATTGCCGGCACCCGCCTTCCTGCTCGGGGTTGTGGGCAGATGTGTACATTTGGCCTCCGTGCATGGTTCCTTTGCTGTCATGGAGCCTTTCTTTGTGTTCCCTACTCCCTATCACTTCCAGAATACCTGCGAGTATTCCTTGCCCAGACAGTGTTTGCAAGTGAGCCGCAGCGCTGACAAGAAACTCACCACAACTTCCACACGTGCAGGAGCGACGGGCACACCCCTCTCTCAACCGCTGGCAGGAGCCGCCCTCCCGCCGTTAGACATGCTACCTCTCCCCCTCCACTAGCAGCACCCTCTGCTGAGAGAGAAGCACGCTCCCTGAACTGGAATGTGCACTCCCCACTCTGTCACTACAAATACCCGCTCCTTCCCAAGAGGTGCCGACCCTCTCGTTCCAGCAGCACACTTCTCTCTTCTCCACCCAGAAGCAACTCTCCCCCCTCCCTCCCTAAGCTCCCCTCTCCTCAATAAGCAAAGCATTTAATTCCCTTACAGGAGGGGCATTTTTCTGTCACCCACCAGCAGCGTGCGTCTCTCTCCTCGACGGAAAGTGCACCCTCCTCTGTCCGGCACGAGAAGGACTCTTCCCTCTCCACTACTAGATGTAAACTCTCCATCACAAATGTACAAAAGAAAGCACCTCAGGCTCTCCAACTCTCTCTCGCAACTCTACTGAAATTCCCTCCTCCTCCCTATGAGAGGCTTACTACTCTCCACAACGGAAGCAGGCAGAAATGAGGCATAACCTCAGGAACAATAATGCGTTATTTTTGGACAGGTGAACGCTGAGACTGACAGTTTCTGGAGAGGCAGCATGTTCTGTGTGCCCGCTGCTCTAGAAAATGAGGATGTGGCACAACGGCTAGAGCGGCCGACCGCGAAGCTGAGGAAACAGGTTCGAGTATGGCGGGAGGCTCAAGCACCATCACCGACTCTTCCCGTGCCTAAACTGAATCTGTCTACCCCAATGACTGTAACTGGTGCTCAAGTAATGTGCACTGATGCCTTTCAATGAAAACTATGCTGCACTGGCCTATCTATAAAGCTGCAGTGTGTTGTTTAAGGGAATGGCGGGGTGTAAAAGCAGAAAACGCATTATTTTAGTGATTTCATTTTGAGCCGTGCTATGGTGCAAAGTACTCACTCACTCACACACACTCTCACTCACTCATTCACTCGCATACTCACACACACACTCACTCACACACACACACACACTCAGTCAGTCACACACTCACTCACTCAATCACTCACTCAATCACTCACTCACTCACTCACTCACTCACTCCTGCCAGCCCTCCAATCATAAGGGAATAAAGCGCCAGGGTGCTTGGAGTACTCCAACAGTGTTAATGGGATCAGGGGAAGTGACAATTCCCCCAAAGAGTGGGTCACTTTGGGGAGTGGGCTCAGGAGAGACCCCCATGCCTGGGTGGTATGGGGTGAACTGGGGTTAACACTGCCCCTCTCATGCCAGGGCAGTCACTCCTCGCCTTCAGTCATTACTGTGACTTCCCCCATCCCCTTCTCTTAGCTCCGTCATTCCCCCCCCCGTGGCTAATAACTATCTCTCTTCGTGCTTCCTTCCACTGCAGCACCTCTCTCACCTCTCCTCCCTCCCGTCTCTTCTTCCTCTGCCCAGCCGTCTGCACCCCACCCCCCTTTCTGCTGCCCCCCCCTCGATCCAATCACCCTTTTTTTAATGCTTTCTTCTAACCCCCCACTCCCCCCCCCCCCACGTGGTTGATGGCTCGGCGAAGTCATGCGTGTACCGACTGCGGGGATCTGTGTTAGACCCCATGGCCACAGGCTGAAATCCGTGCGGGGCCGCTCGGCTTATCAGCCGCCCAATGTCGATACATCCTCTATAATTCATCAGACACTGCACCGCCCTCACTGCTCAACACACACATCACTGAACTCAAATCCCGTGTGTTCGTATAAGACCATGTATTGGAAACGTGCTTTTTATGTCTTAAGTCAACTCATGGTCGACTTGCACCTGGTGTTTTTTTCATACCTGCCTATATAAAGCGCTTCGAATACCCGCAGTGATGTCAGTGGTATAGTAAATACAAATACATTCTTACAATGAGCGCCGTTGAGTGGGATTAGAATAAGCATCTGTTAGGCAGCGCCAAGATACCCAGGGGTGAACATGTGCTTTACAAATGTTACCTTTACTCCTCCCTGCCCCTACAATATTACTCACACTCACCCCTTTGATACGCTTCTTTTCTATCCCCAGCATTCAATCAGTCAACTTATGAAGCACACTTTACACCCACCTCTTACACCCTCATTGTGTTTATATCTTCTGTACTCTCCTAACCCAATGTCTGACCTCGACCCATCCCCTCCAAGCTCACACCCCTTTACCCCTCCTTGAACCGTCTCCTCTGACTCGTTCCTTTACTCTGTCTGCTAGATCCACTCTTTCTTTTTATTTTCCCTTACTACTCCCTCTGCTCCTATGTCTTCTGCTTTTAGTTCCTCCCGACGCTCCTTAGCCCCCCCTTTCTGCTTTCTCATTCTTTCGCCTTTCTTTCCATAATTCCTAAATTGTTTTCTTAATCCTTCCTTACCCCGGCCAGCCCCCCTTCACCACCTGCTTCCGCCTTCTTTACCCACTGTAGTAATTTTCTCTTCACCATGTTTTCTTAACTTTTTTGAGTCCCTGCTCCCCCCCCCTTCTTTACACACACCTCCCCTTGCCCCTCCTTCTGTGCCCTCCCGCTCCACGCGGTGCACTCTACCTGCCCGCCCCTCCCTCCTCGGCAGGGGTGCCCTCGGGGGAGGGGTCCCTGCCAGGCTGTGGTGATCCGGGGGTGCCCAGTCCCGCCGGTGATGCTTCATTGAGCTGTAATGAACGTGGCACTGCGCCCCACCCGGGCCTGCACGCACCAGGGCACCAGGGTGGGCGTGGCCTCACTTCCCAGGTGTATTGTTGTGGTGACAATGCACGGAAGTGGCTCCTGCGGGAGTGGAGAATGGTAAACTGTGCGTGTAGGGATGGGGGCGTAGTGATCAGCCCCCTGTGATCACCCAGACATCCCGGGCATGTGTGGTGTAAACTTGGCGGGGGGGAGGGGGTGGGGGGAGATGTAGAGGTACCTCCCCGCCCCCTCTGATAACCCAGGCAGCCTGGCATGTTTTTTTTTTTTCAAACCGGGGTTGGGTGGGGAGGGGGTTGATGTAGTGACCCCTCCCCGCCCTCTGATAGCTCTGCAGGTCTGGCCTGGTGTTTGTTTGCCTGCCAGGTGTGTGGCTCACATTACAGCCGCAGTGACTTGTCTCCCGCGGGCAGGCTGGGAGCCTGTCTCACACCCAAGGCCTATTCTGGGTGGAGGGGTGGGGTGGACGCTAATACCGACTGCCACAGGTCCCTACCTATGCAGCACCAAGCCACCCCCATTCCGTCCCGGCTGCCGCCACTCCCAGTCCTACTGCACCACCCCCACTACCTTGTTTCCCCTGTCCCAATCTTATCTTACTGCCCACCCCCAGTCCTTCCCCCTTACTGCCCTGTCCTCTCCCAGCCTGCCCTCTCCCAGCCTGCCCTCTCCCAGCCTGCCCTCTCGCAGCCTGTCCTCTCGCATCATGTCCTCTCCTAGCCTGCCCACTCCCAGCCTGCCCACTCCCAGCCTGCCCTCTCCCAGCCTGCCCTCTCCCAGCCTGCCCTCTCCCAGCCTGTCCTCTCCCAGCCTGCCCTCTCCCAGCCTGTCCTCTCCCAGCCTGTCCTCTCCCAGCCTGTCCTCTCCCAGCCTGTCCTCTCCCAGCCTGCCCACTCCCAGCCTGCCCTCTCGCAGCCTGTCCTCTCGCAGCCTGTCCTCTCGCAGCCTGTCCTCTCGCAGCCTGTCCTCTCGCAGCCTGTCCTCTTCCGGCCTGCCCACTCCCAGCCTGCCCTCTCCCAGCCTGTCCCCTCCCAGCCTGTCCCCTCCCTGCCCTTTCCCAGCCTGTCCTCTTCCAGCCTGTCCACTTCCAGCCTGCCCTCTCCCAGCCTGTCCCCTCCATGACCTTTCCCAGCCTGTCCTCTCCCAGCTTGTCCACTTCCAGCCTGCCCTCTCCCAACCTGCCCTCTCCCAGCCTGTCCCCTCCCTGCCCTCTCCCAGCCTGCCCTCTCCCAGCCTGTCCCCTCCCTGCCCTCTCCCAGCCTGTCCTCTCCCTGCCTGTTGTCGTGTCCCGGCGGCAGCAGGCAAGAGCGTGCACTGCGTCCCCGAAGTAACAGCCCTAAAGCAAGCAAGAAGTACGCCCCCCTCCCACCAATCCCTGTTAGGTAGTGGAAACTGTCCAAACTGAGGTGCAGACAGCCCCTCTCACCTTTCGGCCTGGTACCACTGCACCAGCCGCACTACTTCCCTACTGACCGTTCTCCACTTCAGCCCCGTCTAAATTACAATTCCTGCTTGTGACCCTTTTGCCTGCTTGTGCTTGTTTTCGGGACCCTGTTGCCTGCTTGTGCCTCCGTGTGCCCCTGTTGCCTGCTTGTGCCTCCGTGTGCCCCTGTTGCCTGCTTGTGCCTCCGTTTTCGTGCCCCTGTTGCCTGCTTGTGCCTCCGTTTTCGTGCCCCTGTCGCCTGCTTGTGCCTCAGTTTTCGTGCCCCTGTCGCCTGCTTGTGCCTCCGTGTGCCCCTGTCGCCTGCTTGTGCCTCCGTGTGCCCCTGTTGCCTGCTTGTGCCTCCGTGTGCCCCTGTTGCCTGCTTGTGCCTCCGTTTTCGTGCCCCTGTTGCCTGCTTGTGCCTCCGTGTGCCCCTGTTGCCTGCTTGTGCCTCCGTGTGCCCCTGTTGCCTGCTTGTTCCTCCGTGTGCCCCTGTTGCCTGCTTGTGCTGTGTGGGTGTGTGTGGAAGGCTCTGTGTGGGTGTGTGGAGGGCTCTGTGTGGCTGTGTGTGTGGGGGGCTTTGTGTGGCTGTGTGTGTGGGGGGCTCTGTGTGGCTGTGTGTGTGGGGGGCTTTGTGTGGCTGTGTGTGTGGGGGGCTCTGTGTGGGGGGGCTCTGTGTGGGGGGGCTCTGTGTGTGTTTGTGTGTGTCATTTGCGAGAGATAAAGCTAGTGGCATTGTAAATGACAATGCCATTTATTTATGTTAAAAAAAAAACATAAATAAAAATAATGTCAAGAGCAATGCCAATAGCTCTAACTTTAACAAAGGCAAAACCATTGCATTGTAAATGCTTGTTTTAACTGTACTTGCTAATTTTTCTATTATTTCGGCCAGGCTGTATTTGTATAATTCATGTGTCCACTAAATGGATGTTCCAAAATTTCTTTCTCACAAAAAATGTGAAACGGTTATTTTTTTCTATATACGTACTGACTTAAGTATAAAGTGTCAATTTGTTCCCTTGTTTCTTTATCCCTAGTTTTTTTAGAGTATTAATTCTTCACTACCATGGATCTGGCTGAATATGGGGCTTTGTGTACTCAGTTAACCACTGAAGTAACATATTAATTGAGTGGTTATGTCACCTGAGTAGCTTTGAACTGCTTAGCCTGTCTTCGTCTTAGGTGCTAACAGCCACTGCTGTATGCAGCAGTAAGTTGAGCTCTTCGTCATATCGTATTGCTCTAAGAATATATTACTGACCTAAAAGTAAACCCTTCAGCGCCATACCGTGTTCCCATTGAAGATTGATCTTGCTCTGCCTCATTACAGAGACTACCGATGTTACTGATTCCACACAAGGTAATGCACATTTCCATAGGAAGAAGGATGGAATTTCTATGACCCCTCCACACTCCTCAAATTGCAATTGTGCGCCATCTTAAAACAGAGTGTTTTCCATTCCCCGCTAGGAATCTCTGTAGAGATCCACAGTTAGTTGCACAGAGTGTGTGCTCTGTAAATGAAAACATGGTAAATATGATACTGGCAGCCAGGGCTTTAAGTGGGACGAAAAAACTGGGGGGTCTCTCAAAGGGGCGTGGCCAGTGTAAATAGGGGCGTGGCCTTAAAACACTCACACTAAAAATCTGTGTTTAGCATAGTGTGCCGCCTGACTTGTTTTTTGCTGTTTTGGTCATGGCATCCAGATATGTGATACAACAAGTAACATCATGCCTACAACAAGTAAGGACTATTGGCTTCGTCAATGGTTATTAGTTGCAGAAGATAAATAAGCTGCAACTATGGCTTGTATATAATATTGACAAAGCATCCAATTAAAGCCCTGGTGACCCTACCACAATGCTCTTGCGTTTCAGAAAGAGAAGGGAAATCCAGAAAGAAAATGACTCTTTAAAGGATTTCCCTTCCTCCACAACGCTCACCTGGCATGACACCATGCCGTAACTTCTCTGCTAATGAGAAGTGAGCAGTGTGGGCAGCGCACATCGACGTGCAGGCTGTCTCGAAACGGGTCTCTATCGGGCTTTTGTATGCATCCTGGCACTTTTTTCCCGGACTGCAGTGACAGCAAACTGCTGTCACAGACCCGTTTCGAGGCCCCCTGAAAAAAAACTGCCGGTGCTCAGACCCCTTGAGACCCGGCCCACTTAAAGCCCTGCTGGCAGCATTTAATAAAGCAACAGTTTTATTATAAACCTAGCTATTATTTCATAATTAAGCATGACTATTATTAAATAAACCAAAGATTTGGTGTAACAATGCGTGACCTGGTGTTTTAATAATACCTTCTTATCAATGCTAGTGGCAATTTAATATATCTAGCCTGAGACCCTCCATCTCTTTCCATAGTCTGAGCCGGTTCTCTTGAATCTCATGGTCCTGTGAGGATCACCTCCTACTGGGTTTGTTGGACCGCGGGTGTCCATAATGTAGCAAGGCCAGCCATTATCAGACACTGTGATTTTCCCCCTAACAAATGTAACCATAACCATTTAAACTTTTGCTAAGAGCTCCTTGAGTTGTGCTGTGTCAGTGCCTGTTCCACACTGTTGGGCTGTAGGGCAGTACCAGTCTTTTACATCTCCAAGAAGAGTGAGATGAAGAGATCGAATGCTTTTGGATGGTGATCCAGTTGAAATTGATGACAATTAAATCATTTTTAGAGGGCAAGGAGGGTCTGAGTCCAAGTAAGGCACCACCTTCCCTGTAGAGTTTGAGTTAACAGATATGGCATAACTCATAACTTCCATGGTGGGTGTGAGAGGGATTTAAGCGACTTGGCCTCCTACCCTGAGTGCTAAATCTTAACTACGTGTAAGCTTCTAACACCAATGTATTTTGAATGGAAACTAACTTGCGGTGCCTAGGGGAGAGGAGGCTGCTGAGGTCTCAACCCGGCCTTTTGGGTTAGTGGTGCGGCCCAACTGCTGTATTAGTCGTCTGGTTGGTGAGGGGTTTAGGCTGATTAACGTCTAGAGGCAGACCTCATCTTTTGCATTTACCATCTTTTGTCCTTTTTGGGACCGCAAGAAATTCTGCTTGGTGGAACAAAACTGGGCACCTGTTCATTGTTTTCCCTGCTAGCAGACAACTTTGAAGATTTGGAGTGTTAAACATTTGTTCTGCACGTTGAGGAAAAGTTGGGGGGATGACAAGAGGTTGGGCTCCAGTGAGCATACAAGTGAGCTTCGGGGAGCGTTGGTCGGCTCGGAAGCTCTGGTAAAGAACAGATGATGAAAAAGAGAACAGACTGCAAGAAGTGGGGTCAAATAAAGAACAGAGGGAAGGGACTGTAGGACCTGTACAGTTAACATTTCTAAGGTCAAGGGGATTTTGAGATGTTTTAAAGATGGCTGCGTCTGTATTCTTAAGAGGGGTTCTAAGGCTTTGTTTGTGTCAGGAGTGAACATTGTGTTGGTAAAGACGGGTAGTTTTAGGATGTAGTCTTACTCTGGACTTCTCAGCCACTCAGCTTGCCAAACATGCCATAGAGAAAATGTTCTCCCATAATTTACCTGACTTTCAGTGAGTAGGAAAATGTTAAACGTACTCCCTTTAATCCTGTGAACCACAGCCTGAATCACATCCGTTCAAGACTGAGAGCCCCATCTATTTAGATAAGTGACGGATTCCGGTCCGCCACAATATAAATCTCATTATGTCCTATGGTATTTATTATTTCGGGGGACGCGATCTCCATCACCGTTGCGACTGAGAAACCCGTCCACCAACATCTAAATCAGGCCCTAAATCCCTGTTATTACTCCTATTGTCCAAATAAACTCTTCTTAAATGTGACTTGTTTCTTCAGCTGTGACATGTATTTGTGATTGCTGTACATGCTTTTGAAGCAATGTTAGACCCACGTCCCATTTACCTTTACTTTAAGCCTTCTCACCAAATGTTTGCATTGCTGAAACTCTTGGCTCACTAGTGAGTTCTTGGGCTCTGGAATATATTGCTTTTGGCTAAGTTTGTGCTATACAAATACTACATGCATATATACATTAAAGTGTCTCCTCTGCTCTGACAATCTTGGTGGCTTTCTGTAGGAAGCGTACTATGACCGGACCCAATCTTTATTGTCTCTTGTCATTTTTTCATGTTCCTCATCAATGGACCATGCGTTCTCTCTTCAGTAAATCGCTCATGTCCCTGAGCACACAAGTGTCTGAAGAGCTGTTTTAAATTCTGGCCTTATGTATGTACATTGATGTTTTAAGATTGTCATGGTTTATTTGTGCACAGATTCTTTTCATATGGCGCTTGCCCATTTGGTAACTCTGTACAAAATAGTTATTTCTTTTAGGCTACTCACGGATGCTCAGTTTATCATCCTTGGAAGGATAGAATGCTGAGTTGGCCCTGTCTTGATTAAATCTTTGAATGACAACATCCGCACACACACATACACACCCATTACACTTACCAAGAATATATTGATCTCTTCCAAATTATTAGGTATTGGCAAATCCTTTAAATCCATCTGTCCTTATGGACTCAGAAAATACACAAGCAAGGAGTTTTATTTTAATATGGGTTGGAAACAGTAGCCTCTGCAAAAGACATAATGAAATTATTTTTTCTGTTGCAAAGAATATAGCAGAAGACCAGTAGATGGTGAATTAAGTACATTTTACTTATGTAAATGTAAATGTACAGGAATTTATATAGCGCAAATCACCGAGCGGTTTCTAAGCGCTTGCTTAGGGAACCCGTCCTGGTATTCCCCTGTGAGATAACCCCGACAGGGTATCCGCAAGGTGAAAGCCAGGCATCCCGCCGCGAGGGGCCGTTGTGGAGATTAAGCAAGCTATTGCCCAGAGTCGCAGAGTGTGAACCCGTGAATCGAGTAGGCACCGGAGCGAGAATTGTCGAGTCCATGGACATTTTAGGACTCAAGACCCCGCCGAGCCGGGAATTGAACCCTGGTCCCGGGCTGACCTCTGCTTCCAGGTCTGCCTCCTCTAACCAGTGAGCCACACTTCTCCACTTATGCACCCCATGTTATCTACTTTGTCTGAAAAGTTTCTTTAATTTATTTTTATTTATGCAGTAGCAGTCAGTCAGTCAAATATCTTTATTCGATTATTAAAAATCATAAAAGAGCGAGCGATACATGAGAACATTTCATCAGGACACATAGTAATATAGATCAATATTTTGTTTAAAAAACCCTAAAAACACATTATACACAATAAAATATACATTAATATTTAAAAAGAATAAAATCAATAAAATATGAAAGGTACACATTAATCAGGGACAAGGTGCATAATTCTAGTGCGATGCTTATTTATACGTGCGCCTGCAACCAGAAAACTAGCAACATGGAATGCTACTTTTAAGTTCGGTATAAGTTGCAGGAACATCATAGCTGGTTTTACCTGTGTAAAACCCAAATTGCACAGTATAGGCAGCAAATATTTTTTCCTAATCTCTCTATAATGGCCGCAGAACAAAATAAAATGAGCCGTGTCTTGGGTGGAAAAATAATCGCAATCGCATGGTTCAGCATTTTCAGGTCTAATCCACTTTTTAAAATTACCCAGAATGAAGGGAATCAGGTCAAGACGAAATCTTGTTAAAAGGAAACGATGGTATGGTTTGTTTACCAAAAAAAGATATGGTTCCATACCTGGGACAGATGTTAGCGTACAATGTTTCTTAACCGTAGATTTATTTAACTCTGTGGCTTCCCTCTCCAAAACATAATAATTAGTCAAAAGATTTTTTACTATTTTTATGTCTTCCTGATTTATCAAATGTGGAGAAGAAAAAAGTTCGGGTCGGCCAATTAAAGTTAACTGCGTCTGAACGTATTTAACCATGGAATATTGTATGCTCTATCCAGGGCTAAACAATCTTTAAGGATGTTATGATTTAAAGTAAGCTCCTGGTTGAGCCAAACTTTCAGCCATCCAATAACTGGGGCTAATTTTAAAATGTCGGTAATATAGCCCAGTCCAAGCTCTGTGTGTGTTATATAAGTAGAAGTCGATTGAGGGACAGAAAGCAGGGTTCTCAGGAATTTATTTTCTACTTTCTGAATTTGATCATATTCATGATTAGTGTACCCCCAAATAACAGAGCCGTATTGAGCCACTGACAGACATTTAGCTTTATAGACCTTTATAATGCTTTCCATGGGACGGGCTCCAAGTTTTTTAGCAAAACCAAGCAACCCAGCAGCCACTCTTGCTACAGAGTTGCTTTTAGCCAAAAGCTGGGGGCCCCACGTGCCCTTTTCATCGAAGGTCACGCCTAGGTAGGGAAAGGATGGAACTCTCCTAACCTCTTTCCCAGCACAGAAAAATGTTTTGGTCTTTCTTTTCCTGCCTGCGGCCCCTGCTATCATTACGTGGGATTTTTCTACATTGGTCTTCATGTCCAACGAGGACATGAAATCCCCAAAGGATAAAAGGAGTTTATTTAATGCCACTCCAGAGCGTGCTAAGAGGACAGCATCATCCGCGTATGCAGTAGCACAGTGCCATTATATCGATGCAATAAAATAAATATTGTTAACAAAACATCGGCTTCCTATACTTAACTAATAAAACCACAAAAATGGAGAACACAAGTGTCGTTAAAAATATCGATTTTTTTATTTATATCAAAAACACAAATATTAGAAACAAAAATATTGTCGCTTTTAAATAAATATGCAAGATTTCTGAAATATCGATTCACACAATATTGACTACAATAGTATTTCCAAAATATTTACATTAGCATTAATAAATATAAAAAAGCACTTTTTGCATTAGACAATTGTTTAAAATAAACAAAGCATTTTGTACACATTTGAATTAATAAGTATATTACATCACCCAAATATTTATAATTTACCTCGATAAGGTATGTAACAAAAATCATAACAATATAACTCCCAAAAAATTGCATGAACTGCATTTATACAACAACATATATAAGAGAGGCAAGCACTATCTCCCAGTAACCCACTACCAAAATCCTAAAAGATATACTGCCTAAAGTCCCCAAACACATCAAAGAGCTACTAACACCTGCATCCACTTTAAAACTTTTAAGTGCATGAACTTAAAAAAAAACAGTGATACTCTTCCTGCCCCTCGAAGATACCAAGACATAGAAATACCTGAATATTTGAGAATGACACATAATGAGAAGCCTTTCTATTTATATGACAACCTAAACGACGATAAATGAATCTTAATATTCTCTACAGGAGATAACTTACTAAAAGTAAGCAGTTGTCAAACCTAGATGATGGATGGGACCCTCAAAATGTGTCCCAAACCATTCACTCAGATATGCGCCATACATAGTGAATGTCAGACCACAAATATCCCTTTTATATATGCCCTACTACCAAATAAACAAAACAGCACTTACAAAGACCTCTTATACCACATTAAACATAAAACAAATAACTACTATCCACAAGAAATAATCAGACGTTGACAAGCCATGATTCAAAGCATTCTAAAAATGTACCCCCACACATCCATACAATGCTGTTACTATCATTTCAATCAAAGCATATGGAGACACTACCAACAATCTGCACTAAGTGTAGAATGTGCAACAAACAGCCAATTTGCCTTTGAAATAAAGGAAAATGATAACACTAGCCAATGACCCTGTCACAGTGTTAGCTAATCAGTACAATTTAATAATAGAAAGCTCTTTCTGCTAACAAAATGAAGACAAACTAAGCACCCTGATGGATTAATTTGAAGACACTTTAGTTGGCAGACAGCATAGCTCAAGTTACAGACACCAACCCAGATTTCAAATACCATGGTGAAATGTCTATAACAGCACCTTGGCACAGAAAGACAAAACAAATAAAGCACTGGAAGGATGGCACAGTGCCTTCCAATCCACACTAGGCAGAAACCAAACTACAGTCTATACATTTATAGACACATTACAAAAGAGCAATGCTACCAACAACTACAAATGCAGGAATCTACAAATGCAGGCACCTAAACATAGTAAACAAACTAAAGGAATGTACGGCATGCTCCAATTTAAAGTCAAACTCTTCATAAACAACAAAGGAGTAGATTACTTAGAAATAGTAGCCAAAATAATATTATAAAATAAATAGTAACCCACAAAAGTCCCAAAAAACTGTCACAACATTCTAAGCCAACATCGCTAATCATATTTAAATAAATAATAAATATAATATTTTGTTACATTAGTCTAAATATTAGATAAAACTCAAATGTTAAATAAGACTGGTATAATAAAATTATATAAAAATGATTTACATGAAAAACGTAAACCTCACCAACCAAAAAACTCAAAGAACAAACTCAATCGATCACATAAAATAAACACAACATGTAAACCAGACATTCCTAAGAACAATCACATAATATTTACACAAACAATAAACTATAATATTTTCTACCTAAAAGAAATAAAATAAATATAACTTACTGTTCTGTAGCTGCAGAACTTCCTCTGTATCCATGCAGTCAAAAATAATAATCTGCCAAATACAAGAAAAATATTTTCCCAAAAGCCCCAAAAAAAGCAAAAATAAAACTAATCTAATAGACATCCATCGAAGCAATTGAAAAAAGTGTAAAAAATAAACGCTACTGAAAACCAGAAAAAAAGGACATAAAAGTTACAAGTATTGGTTTCATCTAAACCAAAAGAGATTTTCTTAGACAAAAACCTGTAAAGTAAACAAGAAAAAATACCCGCAAAACACATTGCATTCCCAAAAATACATATAAATTACACTTAATCATCATAAAATAAGTAACATAACACAGTGTAACATAGCATAACAATGCAGTACTAAGACAGTGTATGAAAACTCAAAAGTACACACTAGTGAAAAAAACGACTCTTAATGAAAATACATGCACAACAAAATTCCTAAAACAAGACTATAACTAACCTCTAGACCCCCCCCCCCACACCTCTCCTACCCTCAAAACCCTTTACAAAATTAGAAAAGGAGTCTCCTGTTCTGACGAACAGCAGCATCTCATGCGACCGGGATCCAGGAAAAAACACTAAAAATGACACACATAAACTACAAAACAGAAGGGATCAGTAAAAAATGGGCTGCTAGATGAAACGGAAAAAAAAGGCATGTCCCCATAGAAATGATTAGGAAATCATTTCCCTTTAAGTGTATTCATTTTTTTTTTACAATTATTAAACATATAAGACAAATAAAAATATGTAAATAAATGTTAGAAAATTGTAACATATAAATTAAATACTAGCATGAAATGTGTACAATATATACTGAAAAACATGTTAAAATGATGTGGAAAATATGTATATAGAACAATTTAGGAAATGTCAAAAAAGTTAAACAATGAAAAACAGTGGAAAATGTACAACATTCAATATGATTTACATATTTTGTATGTATCATTAAAAATGTATTATTAAATGTTTATTTTTAAATGGAAATATACACAACAGCCGAACTTAGGTTTGCTGAATTCTGAGATTGCCATAGACCAAAGCTGCCTCGTCTTGATTCCACCTCATGCCTCTTCCATCCTGTTGTGTCGGTTCTTTTTCATTCCTCATAGCTGATTTTGTCACTATTTACCTATCTTTTTTCTTCCTCCTCCATTTTCTCTTTTCTGTCATTCTCTCTCTTACTCTGGGGGAAAGTCTGATCATAAAAAGAAGTTGTGGTGCCAAAAAATGAGTGTAGATTTCAAACACTTGCAACCACTAGTCCCTATTAAGCAATGACTTAACGCATATAGCTGTCTTCTTTCCCAAGGTAAGGTCTGTTCTGTTTCTCACAGAACTGATTATTCTTAATTCTGACAGGTCCTTACTTTTAACAGGTTCTCTGTTTTGTGGGTCCTGATTCTTAGGGATGAGGTGCATCTGGTTTTCGCATGCCTGGGCGCTATTTGTTCTCCCAAGCCTGGGAACTATTCGGTCTCCCAGACATGGGAACTGTTGGTTGTCTGGTCAATAACTTGGAAAAGTTATCTGCGGGTCTCTGTCCAGCGCTGTGCAGCTGACAGACACTTTTAGCTGACTGCTCTAGTAGTTTGTTATATTTTCCCACCTGTCTATTCCTGCTATGGCTACAGCTAATACCAGAGAAGCTCACAGGAATCACGTGGGGGGGGGGGGGGGGCTGTGGGGGTATAAAAGGGGCAGTAGATGTGAGAGAGAGGGGACATACTTATGGAACCTGAATCTTCTCTGTTAAAATGTCGCCATTGCTTCCTAACCATTTTAGTTGGGACAGTACATAGTAATGATCCAGTAAAAAATGTACATGAATACTAGCCATTTAAAGCTATAGGAGCCTATTACGATGAAGGTCGGAAAACCTCCGACTTATGGTCGATGGCTCTCCGACCGCCATCTCCGGTTTCCATCTGACCGGCTGATAATGTATCAGCCAATCGGAATTGAAACAAAGGAGGCCATCAACCAGTCGGAACCGGCTCGTAATCCCAAAGGACGAGCATTTCCGTCGTAGGGATTATGATGCACGGTTTTCGGCATGGTTTCCATGCCAGCCTGCCAACATGGAAACCATGTCAGAAAGCGTGTTTGTCCCCCAGCAGTGCCCCCTTGTGTGTGCAGCCTCCGGTTGGGGGCAGAGGGGGCCCCAATGGTGCTCCCCTGGTAATACTTGCACCCACGGAGTGCAGGAATGAACAACACCTCCATTTCCCTATGAGAGTATGTATTGCGACCGGTTTATGGCCGTAATGCATGCTCCCATCGAGAAACGTCTGCCCATCATTGTAATCGGCCTCCTAGTTGTTTAACTACATTTTGTTGATTTTAAAGATTCAGAAGGTTTCAATGATGTACAGCAGTACATCTTGCAATTTAATACCATAAGACTATGAAGGTGAAGAGAAAACCCCATTTGCTGTTAACCTACTAAAGTTCCCTCATACCACTCCCCTTTTCTTCTCCCTCTGGCCGTCCTCTGCAAAATAGAGGTTTACCTCTCTCACCTTGCACACCTTCTATGATGTACAGGACTCTCAGGCCTTTAGGGCGCAGCTCATCTCTTGCAAGTGCCTAGAGAAATACCTCGCTAGTGGGCCCCAAGTCTTCAGAAATGTCCTGTCGTTCCCTTGCTGTGGCCTTACTGTTGTGTATGCACCCAATTCCTATATTTGGAGTCAGTACCTTTCCCCACGTCGCTTGCAGTTTCATTTTTGCAGGTAGAAGCATATGTGCTTTGAGCTAGGTAGATTCCTTCTGACGGGCTCCCCAACAAGAACAACTCTGGGCATCTCACTATCTGACTTCCCATTATCTTTGTAATAACATTATGAATGTTATCCTAAAAGCCCTTGATGTTGGGACACTACTGCATTATGTTTAATATGGTAGCCAGGAGCTGCCTACCTCTTGGGATCTAGTTATATAGTCTTGCAGTCATTAAATCCCACCTATACAGAATTTCGTGCAGTATTTCTCTGTCTTACGCGTGGTGGGTATAGTTGGGCAGGTGAATATCGTTTGCCACTGATCTTCATCGAGATGGATTTGATAACTAGCCGTGTGATCTGATTGTTTTGTTTCAAAAGTTGTATAAATATGAGAAATGGCATGAGCTGTTCTGCTTTGCTTGCAACTGCACTTTTTATTTGCCGTGATGCTCCTGTTTGCACCAACCCTCACCTCCGATGTAGTCACTGTGCCGCCCTGCGTATCTGCGGCGTGCACCTTCTGATAGTCCATATTCTTGTTTAAAGTCTTCAACCCCTTTCAGTTGCCCCTTACGAAACATGCCCTAGGCTGAAAAATCCTGCTTCCTTCCATTTCTTGAAGATTGCCCTCTTCTCCCCAGGAGAGTAATCACAGTTTCCCCACTAGGGTGAGGAATCAGTGGTCACTCCCACACTTTTACCCAGTGCATCTCATGATTTTAGTGGTGTATTGAGTGTAGGTGTTTTGTAAAGGGACTTCCCACAGTGCCCTCACTGCTAGGGTGTGATCTGACATGCACCATCCCTTTTACATTTTCTCCCTCTTCCATTCATCCAAGAATCTGGATGAGCTGGACAGACTGACAGTATGTGGTCATATCTGGGACCCCAATCCTCCTTTCTTAGGTTGTAGAGTACTTTGCTTGCCATATGTATCCATCCACTTGTTTCACCAATTGTAGAAGATGTGCTTTCTCTTTCCACAATGGCAGGACCTTGAAGACATAGTGTATTTTGGGGAGTACTCTCATATTAACTACCTCTCTACCCATGCTTCCACAATATTGCATGTTCATGCCACTTCTGTAATAACACCTTCATCGACCTATGTAAAGGTGGTAAGTTTTTGTCACTATTTAACTGCACGGTTATTGTTTGTGTATGAGGTGTAGGGCACCTTATAGGGGATATTCCTTAGATAGTCAGATGTTGCTTCCTCTAAAGGCTGTGCGCAGCAGCAGTTGACTCCTTGCTGCGGGTTGAGCAGAGAGCCTCATTGTGGGTCAAACCTTACACCCAACCCTTACTGTGCAGGCGCAGCGGGGGTTGGCAGTCGGCAGGAGGTTAAGGGCAGTACGTGGGCAAAAGCCAGACCTGCAGTTGACGTCCTTCGGGTGCAGGGAATGACTATAAATAGGTTAGGCATATGGAACAATTGGGTGTGATATATGACCCCCCCATAGAAACTCACATCCATGCCTCTGCAGTTATTAACTACTGCATATGGCAATAAGCCCTTTTTTTCTACAAATTTTTTTTTTATGGAGATGTTGTCAATGTAGATATGTCTGTCATCAGTGATGTTTTTAATGAGGTAATTTAACATGTCTTGAGTAATGTCATATGCAAGGTCATAAGCATTGCATGATGGGAGCATGAGGTTTGTTTAGCTTATCTAACCATAGCTGGTGAATTTCAGTGTTTTTAGAACTTGTATTGTAACCATATCTGCACTTTGTTTTTTTTCAGTGAGTTTCTGAGGATTTTTTACACACACGTTAAAACTTCAGAACCAAAGCTAATCACAATTTCACTTTGGTGCTTTGATTGCACAAAATGCAGTGGTAAAAAAAAACATATTTCGACAGGGAACTGTGAAATACAAAAACATTGCATGGCTTCCTGTGAAATGTGGATTTCGGCATCATAGTGGCACCCCCCAAATCACTCTGCATAGCTTTACCATTGTCAGGGCCACTAAGGTTAAGCCTAATTAGTCAGCAAGTTTATCTAAATTATGTGGTAAAATATGTGGCAAAAATGCACCAATGTGACACATTCTCTAGCAGTATTTCATTATCTGAGCTAGAAATAATATTTTTACAATATGCAAATTACATGGCAACTGCAGTACATTTTTCATTAGCATGTAAATGCTGAAGCCAAAGAATCCCATAACTCCACTGGCACTCACAATCGTCCTCTGCTTTATCAGCAATTTATTAATGGAAGTTAAACATAACCTAAACATTCTAGTTTGTAAGTATCAGTTGTTAGTTGCACATTGAAGAAAACAGCTTTTTCAAACTAACTATCCCAAAATTAAGATGATACATAAAAAAGTACATCATGGGTACCATGTAAAATAGTCCTACGTTGACATCTCTCAGTTCTGGTGACATTTACAAACCACCCAGCCTCTTGCCTCGTGCTTTGTGATATCACCAGAACCCCTTGATGCAGCAGTGATCTGCATCACACAGTTACCCGTGGAACTGTGTAATGTAGCCATGGGGCAGACAGTGTCTACTGGGCACCATCCGTGGTGGCTGCTGTTGTGTGCCACAAGGGTCTGGTGTCCTTCCTACTATGGCTTTGCAAAGCGGGCCAAGTATGCCCTTTCTGCTCTTAAACTTCAGGGTAGTAAGGGCGACTAGTCAGAGGCTTGTCAGGGAGATAGAAGAAAGAGAGAAGCACTAAACAGACACAACAACGTCTTGTCCAGCACATTTCTTCTATTTAGAATAGTGAGTACTTTCATCACACAGCGTTACTTATTACTACACAGCACAATTAGGATAATGCAACACAGTGCTGGAATCCCATTTATGATCTTGAGACGCTACCGACACGTCTAAGTACCCCCCTAAAGTTTTCCCACCTTTAACTGTAATTCCTGGTGTCGAATCTGAGATACGGGCTGATTTAGGCACAGATGCTCAGGGCCGGACTGGCCGTATAGGGCACCGGGCATTTCCCCGGTGGGCTGGAGGGGTGGGGGCTGGTTTTGTAGCCGCAGGGGGCCGTTTTTCGTACAGGGTGCCGGTTTTGCAGCAGTGCTACAAAGTTGGCCTTCTGTAAGAAAAGCGAGAGCAGTGATTAGCAGCTAACAACCCCCTCCCCTCCCATTCCCAGGGCCGGTGTAGAAGCAACCTGCCAGGGCTGGTTGCTGTTGCCAGTCCGGCCCTGCAGATGCTGTTCACTCAGTCACCCTCATGCCATAGATACACGCAGCAGTTGACTTTGCTTTCCCTTCTTGAACTTATACATAAAAAGCCTGAGTTCATGTGGCAAACCGCTGCCTGCATCTGGGACATCAGCAGTTGTAGCCTTCAGTTCAATCAAGGTGCTCACCCTGGCCATGATTGAGTTTTTGAAGCCTTACAGCAGTAACAGCACCAGTATTTTAGTACAGTGGACTGCTGATCGCACGCAATACTTGATTTGTGTTGCGGCTTGGGGTGGTTTATGGCCAGTACTGTTTAGGAGACTAGGAGCCTACTTCCATTCACGGGTCACACCTAGCTCCCTTCCCTCACCCTACCACTGACCAAATGGCAGTGCTCAGGAACCACTAATCAGTTGTCCTTTGTCAATGGGGTCCTTATTGAATTTGTATGGGAACCATGCCCCCATTCTCCATCACTTCAGTGTCTGGGTATCCACTATCCAGTCAATGTTCATCCATAGTCTTGAGAAACTGTATCCACCCACCCATCTTGTGCCTCGCTAAACCTGGAGCCATCCACATGGATCCCACTGGTCCCAGTACTCAGACTCTCACAACACAGTCCTACCACTAAGGTTGTTTCACGCACATGCACTGCATAGCCACACTAAATGTCAGCACAGGGATCTCGGTGTCACCAGAACTATACATGAAAATAGTCAGTAGGGAGGAACTAGGTTGGTATAACTCTTATTGGCAGCATGTGCTCCATCTCAAAAGTATGGAGCATTGACTGAGCTTGGCGGAGAGGTGTGGTGCAGCGGCCAGGGCAGCTGCCTTTGGAGCACATGGTTCGCGGTTCGATCCCCGGCGGCAGCTCAACTCAGCACCATGTGACGCTGGGCAATAGCTCACTTAATGTCCACGACAGCCCTAGTGCCTTGAGACCCGTAAGGGTGAGTAGCTTTACAAATACGGATTTTTTTTTACATTTACATTTACATTTACTTAGCTGACACCATGGACATTTATTTCCGAGGGGGCTCCTGTTCAGGACTGAAATGCATCAACCAGATATGTCATTGTGGAAAGGTACGTGGTGTTCCCGCCCTCTTGCCATCAGCCAACCTCCCTCTGTGCAGAGGCTTTGGCGCTTCACTAGACCTGATGTACTCTGCAATGATTGGGTAGGAGGAATGAAACGTCCCTCTCCAGGGGCTGTGTTCTGCAGTGATTGGGTGGTAGGGATGAAAAACCCCTCTCCAGGGCTGTAATTGGGTGGTAGGGATGAAAAACCATTGGGTGGTAGGGATGAATAGCCCCTCTCCAGGGCTGTGCTCTGCAGTAATTGGGTAGGAGGGATGAAAACTCCCTCTCCAGGGGCTGTGTTCTGCAGTGATTGGGTGGTAGGGATGAAAAACCATTGGGTGGTAGGGATGAATAGCCCCTATCCAGGGCTTGCTCTGCAGTGATTTGGTGCTAGCGATGAAAAACCCCTCTCCAGGGCTGTGCTCTGCAGTGATTGGGTGGTAGGGATGAAAAACCATTGGGTGGTAGGGATGAATAGCCCCTCTCCAGGGCTTGCTCTGCAGTGATTTGGTGCTAGAGATGAAAAACCCCTCTCCAGGGGCTGTGCTCTGCAGTGATTGGGTGGTTGGAATGGAAACCCCCTCTCCACGTGCTGTGCTCTGTAGTGAATGGGTGGTAGGGATGAATAACCCCTCTCCAGGAGAGCTGTGCTCTGCTGTGATTGAGTTGTAGGGGTGAAAACCCCGCCTCCGGGGGCTTTGCTCTGCCGTGATTGAGTAGTAGGGATGAAAAAACCCTCTCCAGTGGCAGTGCTCTGTAGTGATTGGGTGATAGGGATGAAATAACCCCTCTCAAGTGACTGTGCTCTGTAATGATTGGGTGATAGGGATGAATAACCCCTCTCAAGTGACTGTGCTCTGTAGTGATTGGGTGATAGGGATGAATAACCCCTCTCAAGTGACTGTGCTCTGTAGTGATTGGGTGATAGGGATGAATAACCCCTCTCCAGTGGCTGTGCTCTGCATTGAGTTGTAGGGGTGAAAAACCCCTCTCCAGGGGCTGTGCTCTGCAGTGATTTGGTGGTTGGGATGGAAACCCCCTCTCCACGTGCTGTGCTCTGTAGTGATTGGGTGGTAGGGATGAATAACCCCTCTCCAGGAGAGCTGTGCTCTGCTGTGATTGAGTTGTTGGGGTGAAAACCCCTCTCCGGGCTGTGCTTTGCCGTGATTGAGTAGTAGGGATGAAAAACCCTTCTCCAGTGGCTGTGCTCAGCATTGATTGAGTTTTAGGGAGGAAACCCCCCTCTCCAGGGGCTGTGCTCTGCAGTGATTGGATAGTAGGGATGAAAACCCCCTTTCCAGGGGCTGTGTTCTGCAGTGATTGGGTGGTAGGTATAAAACCCCCTCTCCAGGAGCTGTGCTCTGCAATGATTGGGTGGTTGGGAGGAAGAAAAAAAATCCAGTGGTAGTACTCTGTAGTGATTGGGTGGCAGGGATGAAAACCCCCTCTCCAGAAGCTGTGCTCTGGAGTGATTTGGTGGTAGGGATGGAAACCCCCTCTCCAGGTGCTTTGCTCTGTAGTGATTGGGTGGTAGGGATGAACAACTTCTCTCCATGAGCTGGGCTCTGCTGTGATTGAGTTGCAGGGATGAAAAACCCCTCTCTAGGGGCTGTGCTCTACATTGAGTAGTAGGGATGAAAAACCCCTCTCTAGGAGCTGTGCTCTACATTGAGTAGTAGGGATGAAAAACCCCTCTCTAGGGGCTGTGCTCTACATTGAGTAGTAGGGATGAAAAACCCCTCTCTAGGGGCTGTGCTCTACATTGAGTAGTAGGGATGAAAAACCCCTCTCTAGGGGCTGTGCTCTACATTGAGTAGTAGGGATGAAAAACCCCTCTCTAGGGGCTGTGCTCTACATTGAGTAGTAGGGATGAAAAACCCCTCTCTAGGGGCTGTGCTCTACATTGAGTAGTAGGGATGAAAAACCCCTCTCTAGGGGCTGTGCTCTACATTGAGTAGTAGGGATGAAAAACCCCTCTCTAGGGGCTGTGCTCTACATTGAGTAGTAGGGATGAAAAACCCCTCTCTAGGGGCTGTGCTCTACATTGAGTAGTAGGGATGAAAAACCCCTCTCTAGGGGCTGTGCTCTACATTGAGTAGTAGGGATGAAAAACCCCTCTCTAGGGGCTGTGCTCTACATTGAGTAGTAGGGATGAAAAGCCCCTCTCTAGGGGCTGTGCTCTACATTGAGTTGCAGGGATGAAAAACCCCTCTCTAGGGGCTGTGCTCTACATTGAGTAGTAGGGATGAAAAGCCCCTCTCTAGGGGCCGTGCTCTACATTGAGTAGTAGGGATGAAAAACCCCGCTCTAGGGGCCGTGCTCTACATTGAGTAGTAGGGATGAAAAGCCCCTCTCTAGGGGCTGTGCTCTACATTGAGTTGCAGGGATGAAAAACCCCTCTCTAGGGGCTGTGCTCTACATTGAGTTGCAGGGATGAAAAACCCCTCTCTAGGGGCTGGGCTCTACATTGAGTTGCAGGGATGAAAAACCCCTCTCTAGGGGCTGGGCTCTACATTGAGTAGTAGGGATGAAAAACCCCTCTCTAGGGGCTGTGCTCTACATTGAGTAGCAGGGATGAAAAACCCCTCTCTAGGGGCTGTGCTCTACATTGAGTAGTAGGGATGAAAAACCCCTCTCTAGGGGCTGTGCTCTACATTGAGTAGCAGGGATGAAAAACCCCTCTCTAGGGGCTGTGCTCTACATTGAGTAGCAGGGATGAAAAACCCCTCTCTAGGGGCTGTGCTCTACATTGAGTAGCAGGGATGAAAAACCCCTCTCTAGGGGCTGTGCTCTACATTGAGTAGCAGGGATGAAAAACCCCTCTCTAGGGGCTGTGCTCTACATTGAGTAGCAGGGATGAAAAACCCCTCTCTAGGGGCTGTGCTCTACATTGAGTAGCAGGGATGAAAAACCCCTCTCTAGGGGCTGTGCTCTACATTGAGTAGCAGGGATGAAAAACCCCTCTCTAGGGGCTGTGCTCTACATTGAGTAGCAGGGATGAAAAACCCCTCTCTAGGGGCTGTGCTCTACATTGAGTAGCAGGGATGAAAAACCCCTCTCTAGGGGCTGTGCTCTACATTGAGTAGTAGGGAAAACCCCTCTCTAGGGGCTATGCTCTACATTGAGTAGTAGGGATGAAAAACAGCTCTCCAGCGGCGGTGCTTTGCAGTGATTGAACCGTAGAGATGAAAAACGATTCTTGAGGCCTGACCAGCTCTGGAGTGATTAAACATTAGGGATGAAACACCCCTTTCCAAGCCTCAGGTGCTGGGCAGTGATTGGGTGGTAAGGCTGCAAGGCCCCCTCCAGGGCTGAGGTGCTCAGCTGAGATTGGGTGGTAAGGACAGAGTCCCTTCCTGGGCATTACTGTCATCTAGTGTAGTAAAAGCACCCTTTCTGTGCTGTGTGATGGGTGATGTCTCTGGGAGGGCCACACGCACCCTTGCTACCGGCTCCCTTGGGGGATGTGAATGAACACAAAGCATTTCCATGCAAGACCGGTGGAGACGGGGGTGAGTCTGGAAGGGTGGCAGGGGGTCTCGGGAAGGGAGGCAGGCACCCAGGGAGTGCTGCTGTGGTAATACGGTGCCAGGGAAGGAGAGGGGGTTGGGGGGGGGGGCGGTCACCCACCGTGCGGGCTTGGAGTCTAATCGGAAGCTCATTAGTCTGTGCCCCCTTGAAGCCCCCAGACAGGCTGAGAGGCAGATGGCTGAGAGCACCGAGATTTCCATAGTAATGAGATTAAGGTCAGAGTGACAAGTCTTCCTTTCTTGAAATTGTTTTTGTAAATGTCTGAAGTTCAGAGGGGTGGGGGTGTTTAACCCGTTATCTTCCTTCAGCTGAACAGACAGTGTCTTTGCAGCAGCCTCTGGAAAAATGTAGTCAATTGAAAATAATATTGTGGAAAGTACTTCCGAGGCAGATTTACTTTAGACACCCGCCAGTACATGTGACATATTTATAAGAAAATGATTTCACCTGGTGCGAGCTACTGAGGGCTCGAGTCAGATGGCGGGCTCTAGCTCGGGTCCTTTTGGGCTCTCGAGCCTAAAGCAAGCCGATCTTTCATGTGATTTGCTCTAACCTCATGCCCTAAGAATTTAAGGCAAATTATTATTCTTTGATATAAAACAGAACACAGAAGGAGATACCTATCTAGAGGCTGAATTGCACAACATAAATCAAAAATCTTGACTAAATTGTGTGATGCTAGGACAATATCTCGTGTTGGATTTAATATACTCTTATATTGCTTCATGCCCAAGAAGAATCTAGGAGACACGCATATGGCAACTGACTTGCCTCTTAGTTCACTCTTACAATGCATCCCAATGCAGTGATGTCATCTGATGTACTAAGGGGAAATACACATATTTTCATTTTGAAGAGACTTTATTGTAGTTTTACATGACGTGGCTTGATTTACATTTTAACATTTTCATGGCTCGGCTCGTGCCCGGGCTCTGAAAGCCAAGGCAGAGCATGGCTCGGCTCTTCCTATGAATTGGTTGGCTGGCCCACTTCTGGCTCGTGCTTAGAGGTGCAATGTAATCATTGCCAGAGGGTGTGTGTATTGTACAATAATGCATCATGGATGACAGGCCTGTGGGTTCAGGAGAAGGGAGAGTGGGGCGCAGCATGACAACTCCCCCATCAGTGGGCTCCTGCCTTTCTTAGCCAGAGGCAGCTCCTCCGCTAAGGCGGAGGAGCATCGCCCCACTGCTTTTTGAGCAGTGAAAAAAAATGATAACAACAAGACGTTATTAGCATTTCATTTTTCTGTGCGGGACTGGAGCCAGGGCAGGGCGGGGCTGGGCTCGCCAGTGCAGAGTGAGGGTGGCCTGAACTCTCTAAGTGCGCATGGCTGTTTGACCAGCCCAGCCCTCTTGGGCTGGTCAACCACTCATGCGCCCTTTTAATATGTTCTCCACCGGGTTGTGTTGCACAACCCGGTGGAGAACATGCCCAGGCTCCTAGTCACTGCCTGAGCGGGCAAACAGGCCGCCCAGACCAATCACAACCCTGCAGGCCGTGATTTGCTGGGAGTGTCTGGGAGCCTGGGTGCTTCCGGTGTTGCCACTGCAGAGAGATGGGGACGGAGGAGCGGTGGGCGGTAGTGAAGGTACGTTTATTTTATTTTTCTATCTATATCTTCCCACCCACCTCCGCCCACCACCCCCGTTACAAGGCAGCTTCCACTGCTTAGGACCCAGAGCTATGCCGTTCGCAGATCTGTCCAGTAATGTGTGCCCCTCACACAGGGAAACAACCTGTCCCATGGTAGCAGTGTGAGCCTGTCCTAGGACAGGCTGAACATGTGCTGCAATGCGGTGTAGAGAGGACTGAGGTTAAAAGATCTCAAGACAGGAATTGACAGTAAGATAGGTCACGTGAGAGGTGGGTAACATTAACTTAGTCAAGTGGGGGTAGCTCTGCTGTCTGCTCTGTGAGTGGGGTTGGGGCAGGCTTCTCTGACGAGTAGCTCGTGAGCTACTGCTAGTTCTCCAGCTACCTGTGAGTAGCTCTCCTGAGTGCAGCCCAGCATACTACATTAGAAGCTTTTCCTTGGCTGCATTAATATATGTATATCAAAACTGAAAAGTGCATATTCAAGGTGAAAATGTATGTATTTTCAGAACTGATAAGCTGATGTTTAGAAAAGAATGGTTGAATTTCTAAAATATATTTAAGGGTGATATTTGAATATATCAAGCAAAGCTGTGAAGACTTATTACAGATATTATTAACTTGGTGCCAGGGGCACAGCAACTAAGACTGTTACATATTACCCATTTAGAGGCAGTCCACATTGACAAACCGTTGTTTGCATCACCGATGGCAACCGTGCCTGGGGCACTGAGGCGAAGAGTGACTGTAATCTCGCAAATTGTGGCAACTAATGATGTGTTCACAATATTAAGAGCTCGGGGTGATTTTCATTGAACTCTTATTACTGTAAAGGTTGTAGACCCCTAGTTTGGGGGCTACAGGAGCCGTGGTGTTCCCAGAACTCTCAGAATTGTGACACGCAAAGTTTTGTGTCACAGACGAGTTGCACAGCCTTTATGCACATTTGTAATATATTTACACGTACTCATTCATGTTATCATAGTTCATCCAAATTTTATTCAGTTAATTTAGGCAGCTTTATCCGTCATGTCAAGGAAATTAAACGAAGATCTTCTGTTTCACGCATTTGAAATAACACTGGAGTTGCCCATCCGGGCCTATTCACAGGCACGTAATCTGTCTCCATTCCTTTTACACATTTTTCACTCAATGCATTTCGGTCTGAATTAAGACCTTCTTCAGGGATATCTACAAATATTAAAAGATACACATCAGCCCCATACATTTCAAAATCAAACAATTCAAAAAATGTATATCAAACACAAACTTTGTTTTGCACTATGTGACACTATGTTATAAACCAACCTTTCAAACAGTAGAATCGAGGGATTGAACGCTGGCAACAGTGGGGATTAGATCAAGAGTCACGGTATCTTGTAAATGAAAAGGAAGCGTTTACGAACTTATGAGGGGTGGAGTAAGGAAAGTCTGGTGTAGATGTGAATACGAGATGGGAACTGCAAGTTTAAAAAGGTATTAGTGAGCACACAGAGCTCTAAACAGGGTTTGAGCTTTTCGGTTATACTGGCTGCATTAACAACAAAATTAAGGACGGTACTAACTGGGGAGCTGAGGAGTGACATGGGCGGTATAATCAGGAGGTCGAAAACTGTATGCATTAGGGATTGTAATAATGGTTATTTTAGTATGGACACAGAGAGGTGACTGGGTTTGCACGAATTGAGTAAAAACATTTTTTTTTAAAGGAAGGCAAATTAGTGGGGTACACACTAACAGACGGGTACGTTTTGTTTGAAAGGTTGGTTTATAACATAGTGTCACATAGTGCAAAACAAAGTTTGTGTTTGATATTCATTTTTTGAATTGTTTGATTTTGAAATGTATGGGGCTGATGTGTATCTGTTAATATTTGTAGATACCCTTGAAGAAGGTCTTAATTCAGACCGAAATGCATTGGGTGAAAAATGTGTAGGAGGAATGGAGACAGATTACGTGCCTGGAATAGGCCCGGATGGGCAATTCCAGTGTCATTTAAAATGCGTGAAACAGATGATCTTCATTTCATTTCCTTGACGTGACGGATAAAGCTGCCTAAATTAACTGAATACAATTCGGATGAACTATGATAACATCAATGAGTACGTATAAATATATCACAAATGTGCATAAAGGCTGTGCAACTCATCTGTGACACAAAACTTTGAGTGTCACAACCCTGCAATGTCTTAAATAAATACGCTTTTGGAAAGGAGCGTAAATGAGTGCATGCACGCCAAACTTGAACAAAAAGCAGATGAAGAGAAATCAGAGGACAAAAAAAAAGGTGTGCTTCAGACCCTTTCTAAATGTTCCCAGAACTCTGCCAGGAGCCCTGAAGGGACACTGGACAGGCATACAGTGGCCTGCGCCTGCTCTGATCGACTCCTTCACCTGCAGAGCCCAGAGATGCTGTGATACTATGAGAAGGAAGTGCTGCGGCCCAGAGTCGTCCTCTGGAGGTCACCACAGCTCACCATCCCACTGCCTCAGCACGTTATGCGAGTACCAGCACTACCTACTGTCACACTCATGCAAGAGTGGCATTCTGATCCATCTCAGGCCTGTGCGAGCGTTGAGGACGGGCAAACCCCAGCACAAATTAAGCAGTGCAGAGAGTTCAAAGGAGGGAGTAGTAGAGGAGTTCTGGTCACTTAGTTCATTGTGTGAAGTTCACTTGCTACAGGATCTACAAACAGTAATTGGCTTGCACTGAGATAAGACATGCATTTTCTCGGGGGAGCAGGTAGGGAGGTTGCAGTTCACCACTGAAGTGATTGTCACAAGTATGCCTGAGACGTTGTAAAGGTACCTAGCGCCAAGAGACCGTCTGGTGTATGTGCGCTTTACAATCTATAGTTAATAAGAATAATACAAATAATAATAATAATAATGCTAGATGATGGAGAGAGGAGTTGGCCTAAAGGCTAGGGCGCTCGACCTTGGACCTTGGACCTGGGGATCTGGGTTCGAGTCTCGGTAACGACGCCAAAACCTCCTGTGATTCTGGGCAAATCACTTAATCTCCCTGTGCCTAAAATGAAAGTGTGTCCTCATGTAACGTAACTGGAAAATATGTAAAGCACTCTGATACCTGATTCGGTTCGGGTCTAATTCGCGCTATATAAAACTCTGCAAACAAAAAATAAAAGTATGTGGTGTGCATTGACATAGCTATGTGAAATCATAAGCATTTGGCACAAGGGTTCCTGTAGTCTAGTTCATTGTGGTGCCACTCAGACCCCACTGGGCCGATTTTTCATCCCAATCCAACCGTGGTTCGGTTCGGGTGTATAAGTGGAGATAGAGAGAGGCAGTGTGTGAAAGAGGAGGAGCTGCAGATTCTCAGTGTAGTAATATGGGGTGCTTCAGGTGAGGATTGACGGACTATTGAAGAGCGAAGCAGTGCTTTTGCAGAAGATTGTGACTGTTCAGTGGCTCAGAGTACTCTCTTTGGTACTCACTCGTACATGCCTATGTGAATCGATCCAACTCCCTATAAGTGTCAGTGCATGGAGTGCACAATTGCTATTTATAGCAGCTGTATATTAATATTCCCTGAATATTTCCATTGTATTCCAATTTTAGATGGGTAGAGCCTAATTCATTAAGGCGTGTACGAGTGTGTAAAGGGTACTGTGTGAGTAGTTCTTTATGTACCCCAAAGTATCTTTGTGAATAAGCCCCAGTATATTTACGGTTCTTGCTGCTCTTCAGCTGCGGAGTGTTACCCGTGTGTTTCTGGATGTGAGTCTTGTTAATGTTAAGTGTTTTATAAAGCGCACTGTTACCCTGGGGTGTCTGGGTGCTAGCTCCAAAGAACACACAGAATTCGGTGGGCCTAGTTACCAAAAAGCCATGTTTTTAATTCTTTCCTGAATGCAAGCAGGCCAGGGTTTGCATAATGAAAGGGCGTAGCTCATTCCAGGCCGTAGTGTTGTTAATGAGGGTACTTCTTCCACCTGAGTTGGCTATTTTGAATCTGAATCTAGGAACAACCACGGTTCTTGTGCCTGAAGACCAATGGGTTCTATTCGATACATACCATGCGAACTTCTGTCTGCGATGAACGGGGCCAATGTTGTGAAGAGCCTTGTGGGCAATATCCAAGGATTTAAATGGAATCCTATTTCTTGGGACTGTTTGAAGTTGCATAGGCCTCCAGCTTGAAATTTCGCAAAGATTTGGAAAAAAGAATTTGCCAGCTACGACTTTTTGAAGACGAAAATGTTCCTTGAGCAGTAGTGGACACTGTGCTGCTGCTGTGTTCAGCTGGGCAAGGTCCTTCCCCATACATGACAACAGACCCGATTCCGGCGGGAGCTTCCCAATTTTTTGGTCTTGTTTCCTGTTGTATGCAGTAATCATAACTCAACCCCATAGAATCTTAGCATTGCATGTCAGACGAGTTTTCCATGGCAACATGCAAGCTGAGGTAACTGCACCTATCCCAAAAATGGAGTGTCCATCTATCACCTAGAGCTGGAGCACTTCTTATTTACTGACTTGGTTAGACTCATTAATTTTACTTAATATTACAAGGAGAAATGTTATGAACATCACAATGAGGCGGGAGGGAGTTGCGTTCCTGAAGCTGTGTACTGTGACACAACCTTTGAGCTTTGAGGGGGGGGAGTAGAAGTGTATGTGCTGCGCTTTTCACGACTGTATTGTTCAATCAATCAATCAATCAATCAGTGACACTTATAAAGCGCGCTACCTACCCGTAGGGTCTCAAGGCGCTGGGGGGGGGGGGGTGCCGCTACTGCTCGAACAGCCAGGTCTTCAGCTTCTTCCTGAAGGCGAGGTGGTCTTGGGTCAGGCGCAGGTCGGTCGGGAGGGAGTTCCAGGTCTTGGCGGCCAGGTAGGAGAAGGACCTTCCTCCCGTAGTCGCTCTTCGGATGCGGGGGACGGCGACGAGGGCGTGGTTGGCTGATCGGAGGTGGCGGTTGGGCGCGTAGAAGTTGATTCGGCTGTTGAGGTAGCTCGGACCCTGGTCGTGTAGGGCTTTGTGTGCGTGGGTGAGGAGGCGGAAGGTGATTCTTTTGTTGACGGGGAGCCAGTGGAGGTCTCTCAGATGTCCGGTGATGTGGCTGGTTCGTGGGATGTCGAGGATGAGTCTGGCTGAGGCGTTCTGGATCCGCTGGAGTCTCTTCTGGAGCTTGGCGGTGGTCCCGGCGTAGAGGGCGTTGCCGTAGTCCAGTCGGCTGGTGACGAGGGCCTGGGTGACGGTCTTCCTGGTCTCGGTGGGGATCCACCAGAAGATCTTCCGTAGCATGCGTAGGATGTTGAAGCACGACGAGGAGACGGCGTTGACTTGTCTGGTCATGGAGAGGGAGGGAGTTTTGAATACAAAAATGCAAAAAAAATTTACTTAATATTAAACCTGGCTTTGGGTAATTAATGGCATGTCAAAACAGCACTGTTGTAGCATCAATAAGTTGCCAATTAAAAGGCATTTTAATCACAGCGAGTGTGCTGTGTTGGTCAGAGACTGAATACATTGTTAAATCATGATATGAGGTCAAATAAGTGGTGGAAAGAGTTTAGAGGAATTTATTTATGTATATGTTGTAGATCTGACAGCTAATTTGTGAAAACTATTTATGGATGGCTCTTAATATCTTAGACAACATAAGCTGTTAAAAAGATAATAGCAGGGGGTGGGGGGGTTGGGAGAATGTACCGATGGATTTGGAACAATGTGATTGGAATACTCTATGAACTGTACTGATATTGTCTTCTGCAATGCATTGCCCTTTTTATATATATATATATAAATCAATTGTCTGTCAGATGCCCTATTCTTGTTCTTAATAAAAACACTTACAAAAAAAAAAGTAATAGCATCTTGTTTTGATGTAGTCCCTGTGTTCATATACTGGCTTGTCACATCATTGCAGTGCCCTGTAGGCCCTCTGCCAAGAGGTCGTATGGATGTTTCCATTGATGTCTATAGCAAGGATGTGCAGTATGTGCGTCACAGCCCCCAGAGTCCTCTGCTCTTTCCGCTGCTGCGGAGCTGCGTTGACCTCTCATCTTCTGTCACCTCCCACAGGATGGAAGTGAACGTCAACCACTCCTCGGCTACTGTGCTACACCAACCCCCTCCGCCAATAACCTCTCCTCTCCTATTTCCCACAGGGCTCCTGAGATCATCCTGGGCTTGCCGTTCTGTGAAGCTATCGACATGTGGTCGTTGGGATGCGTCATTGCGGAGCTCTTCTTGGGATGGCCCCTGTATCCCGGCGCTTCTGAGTACGACCAGGTAAGTGACTCCCTCCTGTGTCACTGCACGGGAGCACCAATCGCAGCAATGTGAAGAAAGGGAGAGAAGGTGCTCCTGAATAAACTCAAGATATGCTCCAAAATGGCTGCCATGTGGTTGTATGACACAACCACGCTTTCCTTTCCCACGCTTTCCTTAACAACACGGGCGGAGGCGGAACAATAAATGCTTCTGAAACACACATTACATTTACTACGCAAGTTGCTGCAACGACTTGCCTTAGGGGGTCGCTGGACTTTGGAATAGTATAATTTACTATTCAAACTTCAGTCCCTGCAACAGTAGGGAAAGCGTTGGACTTTAAAGTCCAACAGCGCTTTACCTAATGCATGTCGTTGTAACGACGTGTATTGTAAATGGAAAGAGTGGTTCAGACGCATTCGTTGTTCCGCCCACGTTTCAATGGCAACGCCTTGTTCGACGGTCGTGGTATTTACTGCTTCCCGTGGCATGTAGATCAGTGGTTCCTAACCTGTGTCCACAGAACCTGTGGCTTTGTGTACCCATACCACCTGCAATCATTCTTTTCTCGCAATATTCATAAGCATTTTCAGCTAACAAGGCTAACAGTTCTAGCAAGTTATAATAATACTTTACTTGTAGTGACCTGGTGATTTGTGAATAGAACTTGGGTCTTATGCAGGCATTCAGGCTTTCTTGCAGAGGAAAGTGGATGGGCTGAGTTCATATAGTGTAGGCTTATTTGTGTATTTTTGTGTAATATTGTTCAGGTACAAATCGTAGAAATAGCTGGAGGTCCTTGGCTTCCAGCAATGGTTCAGTGGGGTCCACAGAGATCACAAGGTGTGGAGCGCTCTGCCCGAGGATTTGCGTAAATGCTCCAGTCTGTAATGTTGGGACCGCACTGTTGCGGTCTAGTTGACAAGCGCACGTAGCCGTGCGCATACGCGGCGACGTACTACGCCGCGTACGCTATAAAAATAAAGGTGGGCGTGCCCCCGGGTTAGTCGGGACCACGCGTAAGACTGAGACAAGTGTCCGCGTGAGTCTTTGCATAGCGCGCCTCTTACATGCGCGACCCCAGGTCACCAAAGACCTGACAATGGCGACGAGGGTTGTTTGACCCCACGCTGTGCTCCTCGCAGCTCCGACCTGCCATCCAGTACCTCCGGAGCCGGCCCGGCTCCTGCACGCGATCCTGACGGGCCCAGATGAGGCCCTGCCCTCGGCTCTGGTGAGGTGTGGCGACACGCTCGCTCCATTGTGCGCCCTGCAGCTTGTACACCTGGCGTCTCCTGTCCCCGACGAGCACGGTGGGTAGAGCACGGTGGTGCCCCCACGGAGTCACTAGGCCGCGCCACGTGCCAGTCGGCGCCAGACCTGCCGGCGGTGCCACGCCCCACGAGGGTGTGGCGAGGATTCCGGGAGAGGGAGTCCTCCCCAGGCCATCCAGCGGACACCTCCAGACCGGCCCAGGCCGACGACCCTGAGTGCCCCAGGAGAGAGCTGCCCTACCCGCGCCACGATGACGGCCATACCCCCAATCGAGCCCTTTGTGGTCGACGGTGCGCCTGCATCTCTAGCGCCCAGATGGAAAGACTGGACGGAGCGGCTGAATTTCTACTTTGAGGGTGCAGGGACGGCGAGGGACCGGCGCAGAGCACTCCTCCTCCACCTAGGAGGTAAGGACATTCACCGTATTTACAAGACCTTGACGGAGGCCACGCCACACTCCTATGTCACCCTGCTGCAGGCGCTCAACGCCTATTTCGAGCCCATGGCCAGCAAGGACTACGAGAGGTTTCTCTTTCGCCAGGCCAGGCAGGAAGCTGATGAATCTCTTGATGCCTTCCACGGGAGACTGAGAGAGCTCGCCAGCACCTGTGGTTTCAGGGATGAACAAGAAGAGATACGCGGCCAAATAATTCAAAACTGCTACTCGTCCGACCTCAGGGTCAAAATCCTCCAAGAAGATGGGAAGCCCCTTGCCGAGATCCTGAAACTGGGCCGCTCCAAGGAACTATCGCGAGCGAGAGCGTCGCACATGGAGGCGGCCTTGCACAGGCCGGTAAAGAGTGAACAGGTCAACGTAGCAGAACAAGTGAATGTCGTCCGACCCAAACAACGGCCGTTCGGAGGAAAGAAGCCACAAGAACGGCGGAAAGACTGCGGATACTGTGGAGGTACACCTCACAGAGCGAAAGACTGCCCAGCAAACGGCAAGAAATGTGGCGCATGCGGGAGGATGAATCACTTCGCCTCGGTATGCAGATCCTCTAAACCAAAGCCGGAAGCAGCACACGCCATCAGAGACAGCCCGGAGAGCGAGGACATGGATGACGACGTCCATGATTACCCCATACACTATGTCTTTGCCATCGACCATCCGGCCAGGAAGAAGAAGCGTCTCCCAAAGTGTCGAATAAGAGTGAACCAGCAAGAGGTGAGAGCCACCATAGACACGGGAGCCTCAATAGAATTGATGGCAGCAGATGTGTACAACCAACTGCGTGACAAGCCAACCCTATGTAAGGCGAAGATCCGGGTATTTGCCTACGGACAGAAAACCCCAATACCACTCATCGGGTGCTTCCAAACTGAAATCTGTCATCAGGACAAGAAAGTCCCCTCCACCATATACGTGACGAAAGAAGGGAGCGGCATGCTACTCAGTGGGAGGACAGCCGAAGAACTGCAACTTATCTTCTATGCCATGGCAGTCCTAGAGGATGAACTAGATGCCATTCTAGAAGAATTTGAAGACACGTTCCGAGGCATCGGATGCCTCAAAGGAAAAGAGGTATCGCTGCACATAGACCCTTCCATCCAACCAGTGGCCCTCAGACACCGGAGGATTGCGTTCCACCTCCGGAAGAAGGTGGAAGAAGAACTCGAAAGTCTAGAGAGACAGGGAATAATCGAGAAAGTCGACGGGCCCACGCCCTGGGTGTCACCGATCGTGGTAGCAAGAAAGCCTAAACAGCCAGGGCAGGTCCGCATATGCGTGGACATGCGCCTGCCCAACGCAGCGGTGAAGAGAGAGCGTCACCTGACACCTACCATCGACGACATTCTGAGTGAACTCAATGGCGCCAAATGGTTTTCCAAAATGGATCTCCGCTCAGGTTACCACCAGCTGCCCCTACACCCAGACTCCAGGTACATCACCACCTTCTCCACCCATGTGGGTCTACGGCGATACCGCCGCCTCAACTTCGGCATATCGAGTGCTGCGGAAGTTTTCCAGAATACTATACGTGAGGTGCTCAGCGGACTCCCGGGTGTACTGAACGTCAGCGACGATCTGCTAATATACGCCCAATCTGTGGAAGAACACCACCAGAGGCTGAGAGGGGTTCTGCGGAGACTCAAAGACTCGGGCCTCACCCTGCACCGAGAAAAATGCCAATTCCTCCGCAACACCATCAGTTTCTTTGGATACACCTTCTCGGACAAAGGCATTGCTCCCGATCCAGAGAAGGTCAAGGATGTACAGGCAGCTCCCGCCCCAACCAACATCTCTGAGGTGCGGAGCTTTCTAGGGATGGTTAACTTCTGTGGTCGCTTCATCCCAGATCTCTCTAACATCACCCGACCCCTCCGAGAGCTCACGAAGTCATCCACACCCTGGCAGTGGGGCGAAGAACAGGATGAAGCATTCCGCAACACCAAAGCGGCCCTATCAGCAGAGAAGACACTCTCCTACTTTGACCCCTCCAAACAGACCAACATCGCCGTCGACGCCAGTCCATTCGGCCTAGGGGCCGTCCTCACGCAACGTCAAAATGGAGACGACTGGGCGCCGATCGCATATGCAAGCCGGTCTCTAACGGAGACAGAACAGAGGTATTCTCAAATAGAACGGGAAGCCATAGCGATTCACTGGGCGTGCAGGCATTTTCACATGTATGTATATGGACACCCATTCACTGTCTCGACGGATCACAAACCCCTCATCCCACTGTTCCGGGGATCAGTCTCCAAACCACCCCCCAGGATTGAAAAATGGATACTGCAGCTGCAGGAATATGACTATCTGCTAGAGTTCAAACCGGGAGTCTCTAACCCAGCGGATTTCCTCTCACGACACCCAAGGGCGGCCACCCCAGGAGAAAAAGAGGAGGCAGAGGATACGGAGTCATATGTGAATGCAGTGGTTGAGAGGTCCAGACCACTCCCCATGAGCCTGGACATGATCATCGAAGCCACCAGGAATGATGAGGTTTCCCAGATTGTGTCGAATGCCATACGCACGAATGAGTGGAAAGCTCTCCACGCATCGCTAGGCAAGAGAACACCGCAAGCGAAAACAGCCTTGGAAGCATTCTTGAGGGTCAAAGATGAACTATCAGTGGACAGTTTAGGGTGCATACTAAGGGGACCGAGAATCGTGATGCCTTCAACCCTCACCCAACAAGCCGTTGCGCTTGCGCATCGAGGACACCAGGGAGTGGTGAAAACAAAGAGCCGACTTCGGGCAAAGCTGTGGTTTCCTGACATGGACTCACAGGTGGAACGAGCCGTCAAGGAGTGCCAGTGGTGTCAAGCCGCGGGACTTCCAGAGAGCCCGCCCCCGATCATCACAGAGGCTGGCCCGGAGAAGCCGTGGGAACATGTGAGCGCTGATTTTGGTCACTTGCCAGATGGGAGACACATGCTGGTCATTATGGATGACTACACAAAATATCCAGAGGTGGAAATAATAACGTCCCTCACCGCAAAGGAAGTGATCGCCAAGTTCGAGAAGACAATTGCAACCCATGGCATCTTCGAGAGAGTCAGAACTGACAACGGACCCCCCTTCCAAAGCCAGGAGTTCGCGGAGTATCTAACAGAGTGGGGGATACAACACAGGAAAATAACACCCAGGTGGCCACAAGCAAACGGAGAAGTAGAGAGGTTTATGCGCACGTTAAACAAAACCATCCGAATTGCCCATGCGGAAGGAACGTCTGTGGAAAAAGGGATCTACTCGTTCCTCAGAGAATACAGGCTGACACCACACCGCACCACAGAGGCAGCACCCGGTCCATCCACGATGGGACGCATAATCCGAGACACTCTCCCAAATCATCACACCTGGAACCCCACCAGTGCAGAGTCATGGAGGACTGCGTCCAACAGGAAGAAATCTAATGACTACGCCAGCTTCCGGCGTAAATCCAAAGAATCATCCATTGCGGAAAATGACTGGGTCTATGTCCGGGACAGGTATCCAGGGAGCAAGTTCCGGCTCCCGTTTGAACCCCAACCATGGACTGTCACGGGCCGCAATGGAACCATGATCACTGCCCAACGAGGAGGAGAAACAGTCACCAGGAACGTCTCGTTCTTTAAGAAAGCCGTCAGCCCGAGGAATGACCTGCCTGACGCCGAGGGAAATGGAAAGTCACCCGTTCGGCCGGAATGCAACCAAAGTCCGCCGGACTGCGTAGACCAGGAATGGAATAACAGCCCAGCAGAGGAGACACGTGCCTCTGCGACGCCCAATGCCGCTACGCCTAGGAATTCCCAGAGTCCCCGGAGCCCTGGAGCTCCCAGCAGTGAACCACCCCGGAGAGTGCTATTCCGTGGGGAAGCGGCTGGCTACGGACTGAGGAGAAACCCTGCGCCTAACTCCCAGATGGCCGATTATGCAGTGGGCTGATGATACTCGGAGAGACTAGAGACTGGTAACAGGCCGGATGGCCGTGATCTTTGTTATTTGTTTGATCTCCATACAGTTGCCATGTTTGCTGCTGCTGATATTTTGTTTTATATTAAAGGTGGAAAGGAATGTAATGTTGGGACCGCACTGTTGCGGTCTAGTTGACAAGCGCACGTAGCCGTGCGCATACGCGGCGACGTACTACGCCGCGTACGCTATAAAAATAAAGGTGGGCGTGCCCCCGGGTTAGTCGGGACCACGCGTAAGACTGAGACAAGTGTCCGCGTGAGTCTTTGCATAGCGCGCCTCTTACATGCGCGACCCCAGGTCACCAAAGACCTGACACAGTCTTTCTCGGTTCAGGAAACTCCTGAAGACTGAATTATTCCATGACTGATTTTCCCTAACTGGTTCTTTGCCTCCTCTGCAGCGCTGAGATACTCCTTCGGGGTTGATTCCACTTTATAGATCCCATACAAATACGAGGTAAAGAACATCTGCAGAACCAGCGTGATTTCCACCTCACAAAACAATTGTGCAGAACACTATACCAATGAGTCTCACGCAGTGCACAACCTGTTACATGCAATATCACTAGCCCCTTCCGGTGCTCATGACGAGCTCAGCTCGTCATGAGGCACGGCGCTCGTGTGCTCATGGCGAGCTGAGCTCGTCATGACCACACCCGTTCCCGTGGAACGCTCAGCACAGCACGGGAATTATCCCCGCGTGTGAGCGTTCCACGGCTCATGACAAGCTGAGCGCGTCATGAGCACCGGAGCGCCGTGCCTCATGACGAGCTCAGTTCGTCATGAGCATGGACGAGGCTAGAGTACGGAGTTCCATAAATAATTGTGTTTTTAGCACGTTTTTAAAGGTAGAATAGGTGGGATGCAATCTTAGCTCTGCTTTCAAAGCCTCCGGCTCAGGGCCATGCTTACTTAAACCCATGCCGAGCCAAGCCCCTGAATTCTGCACTAACTGAAGACTCCCAATGCCACGTTTTTGCACCATCAACTTTTCACATCTCAATACCTGTCTTCCGTGCTCATGAGTTTTAGGCCTTGCTCGGAATTTTGCTCAATTGAAAAAAAATTGAACAGTTGCACAACACAAACTGAAGACTTACCCATATCTTATCACCAGTCTTTCGTCTACCCTCTGAACTTGTTTTCAGACACTCCTTGTTTGCTATTTCAGGTCTCCCTGTGGCGCCATTTACTGACCAAGTGTGTACTGCATGTCCTTTATAGCAATTCACCCGTCTGATCTACCAGCCCTTTGTTTTCCGAGTATCAGTACTCATTGCTCTCCTGCCATATGCAACTTCCTTGCCCATTCTGGCTCTCCACCCACCCGTCCCTGGCCATCCTTTGTTCATCTACCCTCTCAATCAACCCTGAATTCTTTGCATGGTCATCAGCTCTTCTTAAACTCTTGCCTGCCCTGCCACAATCGTCTTGGCCCACCTTTTTGACCAGCCACCATAGTTTCTCTGCCCACCTGTCCACTCTGCCCTACTGTACTGCAATTCACCCTGCCAACCCACCACTGAGCATCAAAAAGACCCATCCATGTTACCATCCCATCTTGCTTGCTTGCACTGTCTATTCACCTTGCCTTTTTTCCTGCTTTTGTCATTTTCCACTGCTTTAGAAACAATTTGCCTATGTTACACAAGCAAAGCAAAATTATGTTGGTTGTTCAATAGCAGCAATGTTGGAAAGATGCAGCACTTACAACATAGCAGAATTAGATACAACTCTCAAAGTGCAGAAGCACAAAATGTACACGCATTTACAAATTGTTGATAAATTATCGCTAACCCCAGGCAATATTTCTAAGCTGCAATAAGATTGCTAAAATACTGTTATGTTTATTGTTTTTATAACAAGTAGTACTCCCTGGTGTGTTATCGCCAAGGCTCGTTAGTCTTATGACAAAGCCTTCCTGTCTGTGAAGTACCCCAAGTATTAGTCATTTTTTAGCAAGTTCCCACACATTAGTGACGACTGGGAAAGTAAATATCTTCAGCTTGCAGAAGGGTTTGTGAAAGAATTGCTGGCCCAGACGACTCTTTGATAGGCCATGTAACTTGGCGAGGCTTCTTTATATTTTATACACTATTGGGACAGAAACCTGCACTGCGAAGAGTTGCAACTCACCAAGGAAGACACAGCACTACGACATTGTGTGAGACTCTTAAAAAGGGACTCTGTAATGGCAGTAAGACAATTTACCACCCATTCCCTTTCACTTTCCTTTGTGCACCTCACTCCCCTGCACCCACCAAAACTAAGGTATGTCTCTAGGTATTGTGACCTATTTCCTTATTAGTTAACATGAGGGCTTCATTAGAAATGTGAAACATGGTGTACAGTCTTTACGTTTAAGTTAATGGAGGAACTGTCAGCTGGTAAAATACATACATGCATGTCAATAGTATTATTTTTCTCAGGGTGTCCTTGGGTTTAGGCCTGGCCTGAGCTCGTGGAGTTCTGCTGTCCAGTGACTAAAAAATCCAGCTGCGCTACGCTGAGGTCCGTAAGCGGCAGAGTGCATTACGCTAAGCCGTTCGCGCTGTAAAATCAGCACGAACTGCGCCACGCGCAGCACAAGTTAACGCTGCTTATTTCTGCCGCTCGAGTAGATAGTCTACTCGAGCGTCAGCTTCCTCAACGTGAACAGAAGGGTTGTCAACGCAAGCAGTAACTGCCATCCGTGACTGCCCACGTTGAGAAATCTCGCCAGTAAGTGGTCTGGAGTAAGATTTTGTTTGCTCACTTTCGCCAACCTAATACTGGGGAGCGAGGAACACACTCAGTGGAGCATAGCAAGGTGGAGTTTTTCAGAACTTCGTGCTCTGCACGGAGTGGGAAAACGCTGCAAACTCTGCGAGCGGAGCAGAATTTTACGGCCAGGCCTACTTGTGTTACCCCATGTTGAGATTGGGGAGTGCTGGATGGTTGGAATTACCTTACCAGTCGAGAGAGCTCTGCATTTTACAATTGTTTTAGCTGCTTAGGTATAAATAACGGATCACTGAAAGAATATCGACGGACAGAATATCGACCATCAAAAATATCGTTCAGAAAATATCGACAGTCAAAATATCGAGTTTCTATCTACAAACAGGTAAGTACAAAAATATCGAGTTAAAAATATCGTTTACAAAAATATAGTTGTAAAAAATATCGTATTTACTAAAAACAGTGTTAAATTAAATTAATATTAATAATTAATTACTAAAATATACTTAAAATTACTTAAATTAACTTATAATAATTAAATAATTAATGGAAGTTAAATAAATATTTTTTTATTTCATATTTATTAAACATATATATAAAGTAATAAAATATAATAAAATAATACCCAAAAACTGAAAACTGACCCTGAACCCTAAAAATACCCCTTTACCCAAAAACTGAAAACTGACCCTGAACCCTAAAAATACCCCTTTACCCAAAAACTGAAAACTGACCCTGAACCCTAAAAATACCCCTTTACCCAAAAACTGAAAACTGACCCTGAACCCTAAAAATACCCCTTTGCCCAAAAACTGAAAACTGACCCTGAACCCTAAAAATACCCCTTTACCCAAAAACCCAAAACTGACCCTGAACCCTAAAAATACCCCTTTACCCAAAAACCCAAAACTGACCCTGAACCCTAAAAATACCCCTTTACCCAAAAACCCAAAACTGATCCTGAACCCTAAAAATAACAAGCATTGAAAATGCAATAGGTCTCGCAATAGAAGAGTTTGACCTTTTTTGTTTTGCAAATGGATGAGTGGCGTTGCGTGGATGAGTGGCGTTGCGTGGATGAGTGGCGTTGCGTGGATGAGTGGCGTTGCGTGGATGAGTGGCGTTGCGTGGATGAGTGGCGTGTGTGAGTGGCGTTGCGTGTGTGAGTGGCGTTGCGTGTGTGAGTGCCGTTGCGTGTGTGAGTGGCGTTGCGTGTGTGAGTGGCGTTGCGTCGATGAGTGGCGTTGCGTCGATGAGTGGCGTTGCGTGTGTGAGTGGCGTTGCGTGTGTGAGTGGCGTTGCGTGTGTGAGTGGCGTTGCGTGTGTGAGTGGCATTGCGTGTGTGAGTGGCGTTGCGTGTGTGAGCGGCGTTGCGTGTGTGAGTGGCGTTGCGTGTGTGAGTGGCGTTGCGTGTGTGAGTGGCGTTGCGTGTGTGAGTGGCGTTGCGTGTGTGAGTGGCATTGCGTGTGTGAGTGGCGTTGCGTGGATGAGTGGCGTTGCGTGGATGAGTGGCGTGTGTGAGTGGCGTTGCGTGTGTGAGTGGCGTTGCGTGTGTGAGTGCCGTTGCGTGTGTGAGTGGCGTTGCGTGTGTGAGTGGCGTTGCGTCGATGAGTGGCGTTGCGTGTGTGAGTGGCGTTGCGTGTGTGAGTGGCGTTGCGTGTGTGAGTGGCGTTGCGTGTGTGAGTGGCGTTGCGTGTGTGAGTGGCGTTGCGTGTGTGAGTGGCGTTGCGTGTGTGAGTGGCGTTGCGTGTGTGAGTGGCATTGCGTGTGTGAGTGGCATTGCGTGTGTGAGTGGCGTTGCATGTGTGAGTGGCGTTGCGTGTGTGAGTGGCGTTGCGTGGATGAGTGGGGTTGCGTGGATGAGTGGGGTTGCGTGGATGAGTGGGGTTGGAATGCAATAGGTCTCGCATTAGAAAAGTTGTAGTTATTGGTCTAGTAAATGACATATATTATTTATTTTTTGGTTGTTAAAATTGCTAAATTGATGGCTTTGTCATTTACAATGCCAATAGTTATAACTTTCGCGAATGTGACACCTATAGCATTTGGAATGCAACATGTTTTGTATTTACGTGACTTATATGGCAGCTCTGGTCGTTATGCCACATCTCTAGAGAGCAGGAGAGTGCAGCAGGGGAGAGGGTGAGGGTGAGGTGTTGAGGGTGAGCGAGGGTGAGTGAGGGTGAGTGAGGGTGAGGGTGAGTGAGGTTGAGGTGTTGAGGGTGAGTGAGGGTGAGGGTGAGTGAGGGTGAGGGTGAGTGAGGGTGAGGATGAGGGTGAGGGTGAGGGTGAGTGAGGGTGAGGAGTTGAGGGTGAGTGAGGGTGAGGGTGATGAGGGTGAGGGTGAGGTGTTGAGGGTGAGTGAGGGTGAGGTGTTGAGGGTGAGTGAGGGTGAGGGTGAGTGAGGGTGAAGGTGAGTGAGGGTGAGGTGTTGAGGGTGAGTGAGGGTGAGGGATTATTGAGGGTGAGTGAGGGTGAGGGTGAGTGAGGGTGAGGGTGAGTGAGGGTGAGGGCTTGAGGATGAGGAGTTGAGGGTGAGTGAGGGTGAGGGTGAGTGAGGCTGTGGGGTTGAGGGTGAGTGAGGGTGAGGTGTTGATGGTGAGTGAGGGTGAGGGTGAGTGACGGTGAGGCGTTGAGGGTGAGTGAGGGTGAGGGTGAGTGAGGGTGAGGAGTTGAGGGTGAGGGTGAGTGAGGGTGAGGGTGAGTGAGGGTGAGGGTGAGGTGTTGAGGGTGAGTGAGGGTGAGTGAGAGTGAGGGTGAGTGAGGGGTTGAGGGTGAGGAGTTGAGGGTGAGTGAGGGTGAGGTGTTGAGGGTGAGTGAGGGTAAGGGTGAGTGAGGGTGAAGGTGAGTGAGGGTGAGCGGTTGATGGTGAGTGAGGGTGAGGGTGAGGATGAGTGAGGGTGAGTGAGGGTGAGGGTGAGTGAGGGTGAGTGTGAGTGAGGGTGAGGGGTTGAGGATGAGGTGTTGAGGGTGAGTGAGGGTGAGGGTGAGTGAGGGTGTGGATGTCTGTTGCTTGTGGATGTCTGTTGCTTGTGGATGTCTGATGCTTGTGGATGTCTGATGCTAAGCATGTCTGATGCTTGTGGATGTCTGATGCTAAGCATGTCTGATGCTTGTGGATGTCTGATGCTTGTGGATGTCTGATGCTTGTGGATGTCTGATGCTTGTGGATGTCTGATGCTTGTGGATGTCTGATGCTTGTGGATGTCTGTTGCTTGTGGATGTCTGTTGCTTGTGGATGTCTGTTGCTTGTGGATGCCTGCCGCTTGTGGATGCCTGATGCTTGTGGATGTCTGCTGCTTGTGATGCTTGTGGATGTCTGATGCTTGTGGATGTCTGATGCTTGTGGATGTCTGATGCTTGTGATGCTTGTGGATGTCTGATGCTTGTGGATGTCTGATGCTTGTGATGCTTGTGGATGTCTGATGCTTGTGATGCTTGTGGATGTGTGATGCTTGTGGATGTCTGTTGCTTGTGGATGTCTGTTGCTTGTGGATGTCTGATGCTTGTGGATGTCTGATGCTTGTGGATGTCTGATGCTTGTGGATGTCTGATGCTTGTGATGCTTGTGGATGTCTGATGCTTGTGGATGTCTGTTGCTTGTGGATGTCTGTTGCTTGTGGATGTCTAATGCTAAGCATGTCTGATGCTTGTGGATGTCTGATGCTAAGCATGTCTGATGCTTGTGGATGTCTGATGCTTGTGGATGTCTGATGCTTGTGGATGTCTGATGCTTGTGGATGTCTGATGCTTGTGGATGTCTGATGCTTGTGATGCTTGTGGATGTCTGACGCTTGTGGATGCCTGCCGCTTGTGGATGCCTGATGCTTGTGGATGTCTGCTGCTTGTGATGCTTGTGGATGTCTGATGCTTGTGGATGTCTGATGCTTGTGGATGTCTGATGCTTGTGATGCTTGTGGATGTCTGATGCTTGTGGATGTCTGATGCTTGTGGATGTCTGATGCTTGTGGATGTCTGATGCTTGTGATGCTTGTGGATGTGTGATGCTTGTGGATGTCTGTTGCTTGTGGATGTCTGTTGCTTGTGGATGTCTGTTGCTTGTGGATGTCTGTTGCTTGTGGATGTCTGCTGCTTGTGATGCTTGTGGATGTCTGACGCTTGTGGATGCCTGCCGCTTGTGGATGCCTGATGCTTGTGGATGTCTGCTGCTTGTGATGCTTGTGGATGTCTGATGCTTGTGGATGTCTGATGCTTGTGGATGTCTGATGCTTGTGATGCTTGTGGATGTCTGATGCTTGTGGATGTCTGATGCTTGTGGATGTCTGATGCTTGTGATGCTTGTGGATGTCTGATGCTTGTGATGCTTGTGGATGTGTGATGCTTGTGGATGTCTGTTGCTTGTGGATGTCTGTTGCTTGTGGATGTCTGATGCTTGTGGATGTCTGATGCTTGTGGATGTCTGATGCTTGTGGATGTCTGATGCTTGTGGATGTCTGATGCTTGTGATGCTTGTGGATGTCTGATGCTTGTGGATGTCTGATGCTTGTGGATGTCTGATGCTCGTGATGCTTGTGGATGTCTGATGCTTGTGGATGTCTGATGCTTGTGGATGTCTGATGCTTGTGATGCTTGTGGATGTGTGATGCTTGTGGATGTCTGTTGCTTGTGGATGTCTGATGCTTGTGGATGTCTGATGCTTGTGGATGTCTGATGCTTGTGGATGTCTGATGCTTGTGATGCTTGTGGATGTCTGATGCTTGTGGATGTCTGATGCTTGTGGATGTCTGATGCTTGTGGATGTCTGATGCTTGTGATGCTTGTGGATGTCTGATGCTTGTGGATGTCTGATGCTTGTGGATGTCTGATGCTTGTGATGCTTGTGGATGTGTGATGCTTGTGGATGTCTGTTGCTTGTGGATGTCTGTTGCTTGTGGATGCCTGATGCTTGTGGATGTCTGATGCTTGTGGATGTCTGATGCTTGTGGATGTCTGATGCTTGTGGATGTCTGATGCTTGTGATGCTTGTGGATGTCTGATGCTTGTGGATGTCTGTTGCTTGTGGATGTCTGTTGCTTGTGGATGTCTGATGCTAAGCATGTCTGATGCTTGTGGATGTCTGATGCTAAGCATGTCTGATGCTTGTGGATGTCTGATGCTTGTGGATGTCTGATGCTTGTGGATGTCTGATGCTTGTGGATGTCTGATGCGTGTGGATGCCTGCCGCTTGTGGATGCCTGATGCTTGTGGATGTCTGCTGCTTGTGATGCTTGTGGATGTCTGATGCTTGTGGATGTCTGATGCTTGTGGATGTCTGATGCTTGTGATGCCTGTGGATGTCTGATGCTTGTGGATGTCTGATGCTTGTGATGCTTGTGGATGTCTGATGCTTGTGATGCTTGTGGATGTGTGATGCTTGTGGATGTCTGTTGCTTGTGGATGTCTGTTGCTTGTGGATGTCTGTTGCTTGTGGATGTCTGTTGCTTGTGGATGTCTGATGCTTGTGGATGTCTGATGCTTGTGGATGTCTGATGCTTGTGGATGTCTGATGCTTGTGGATGTCTGATGCTTGTGATGCTTGTGGATGTCTGATGCTTGTGGATGTCTGATGCTTGTGGATGTCTATTGCTTGTGGATGTCTGTTGCTTGTGGATGTCTGATGCTAAGCATGTCTGATGCTTGTGGATGTCTGATGCTAAGCATGTCTGATGCTTGTGGATGTCTGATGCTTGTGGATGTCTGATGCTTGTGGATGTCTGATGCTTGTGGATGTCTGATGCTTGTGGATGTCTGATGCTTGTGATGCTTGTGGATGTCTGATGCTTGTGATGCTTGTGGATGTGTGATGCTTGTGGATGTCTGTTGCTTGTGGATGTCTGTTGCTTGTGGATGTCTGATGCTTGTGGATGTCTGATGCTTGTGGATGTCTGATGCTTGTGATGCTTGTGGATGTCTGATGCTTGTGGATGTCTGATGCTTGTGATGCTTGTGGATGTCTGATGCTTGTGGATGTCTGATGCTTGTGGATGTCTGATGCTAAGCATGTCTGATGCTTGTGGATGTCTGATGCTAAGCATGTCTGATGCTTGTGGATTTCTGATGCTTGTGGATGTCTGATGCTTGTGGATGTCTGTTGCTTGTGGATGTCTGATGCTTGTGGATGTCTGATGCTTGTGGATGTCTGCTGCTTGTGATGCTTGTGGATGTCTGATGCTTGTGGATGTCTGCTGCTTGTGATGCTTGTGGATGTCTGATGCTTGTGGATGTCTGCTGCTTGTGATGCTTGTGGATGTCTGATGCTTGTGGATGTCTGTTGCTTGTGGATGTCTGCTGCTTGTGGATGTCTGCTGCTTGTGATGCTTGTGGATGTCTGACGCTTGTGGATGCCTGACGCTTGTGGATGCCTGACGCTTGTGGATGTCTGCTGCTTGTGATGCTTGTGGATGTCTGATGTTTGTGGATGTCTGTTGCTTGTGGATGTTTGATGCATATGGATGCTTGATGCAGATTGCATGTCTGCTGGGGTGACAGCGTCAGTACAAGTCAAGCTCTAAGTTGGTGTGTGCTGGGACGGGCAGTGTCAGAACTGGTTGCCTCGGGGAAAAATACAAGTTCTCCCTGTAAATAAAGAAAGAGGAGGTGAGAAAGGAGGGTCCGGCTTGGAGCTGGGAAAGAGGCTGAAAGGGAGGGGAGAATGCATGGAGCGCATTCCAATGAAGTCTGTTGCGAGGCGTGGGGGGTGGGGGAGGGGAGCAGGCATATGGTGTGTGTGAGCAGCCTTTGATGTGCGAGAGAGTGGCCGTGAAAGAAGTAAACAGCAGGCATGTAATTAGGGGGGAGGAGAAGTCGCGCTGGGGTGAATACCCGAGGCCAAGCTGCCCGCGGGAGGGAGGCTGAGGGAAAATACATGCAAGGCAGGCGGCTGGGGGCATGTGCACGCGCTTTTTCACGGGCACTGCAAGGAATCGCCACGATTCGTTGCAAGTTGGTTAAAGACTGTTTAAGCCCCCATAGTCTCGCAAGCTCGATGCGCATGCGCATCGACAGGCGAGACCTAAAAACGATATTACTTCACTTACCTTAAAAACTATATTACTTCACTTACCTTAAAAACGATATTTTGGCTGTCGATATTCTGTCCTGTCGATATTTTCTCCAAACGATATTTTGGAGTCGATATTATGTCCAAACGATATTTTGGAGTCGATATTATGTCTGTGTAACATAAATAACGACTAGTGTTGGATCTTCCTGGGTGACTTACAGAACTTCAGTTTAACTCCTAGACCTTTATATCCCTTACACATTATATTGGAGTTACACATTTTATTTTAAGTATTACACTTCGCACACACACAGATTAGTTCTCATCGGGCGACAATTCTGGCATGGTTGGCTGAGTGTAATTCAGCAAAGACCACTGTTATCTGAAGTTGGAACATGAGAAAAGACTTTGCAAGTGGAGTCTACAAATATCAGTCTAGGTTGAGTGGTCTCCAGGCTGCTCTGAGGTCTAAGAACCGTCAGGAAACTTGTCCTTCACATAGAGCTTAGCCAAGTCATGTACTTGGGACTCAGAGAAAGTCGGCCTGTTAGTGTAAGTCAGTGCTGGGCAAATAGGGAGTGAGTTTGTGCAGAGTACCAGTTTCACGTTTAAATCACAAACTATATAAATGTCAGATACATATAAGCTCTGAATCCTTGTCTGTCTCGAAAATAAATCAAAGCTGTAGGTATGCCAGTGTCAGACACCCTTCAAGAGCATTAATCTGGGGCCCAGTGAGAAAGCACTATCGACAAACATAGAGAGACTGCATTATTCTTGAGAAGACACTTTATTGAATTGAATCCTGCTAAGGTTCAGTTTGATTGTGTTCTGCAACCATGCAGGATTCTTAGCCCTCTTCTAGACCACAGGAACTCTAATGCACATACTCTGAGGAATGATCAACACTTTTTTATAGACCTAGATTAATTAGGTCATCATTTTTAGGGTTGTTTTTCCCCTTCTTTCAGGTTTCAAGATTTATACGCTTGCTTGGTTGCTGAGATTGTGAGCATCTTGTGAAATCTGACTGTAATCGAACTGTGCTTGCACAGCTGATCTGTCATGAAACTTATTTTGAACGTATTGCACCAGGATTGGTGCAAACATTTTACATCTTAATTCTTCCTGGTTTGGTGGTTATTGAGGCTGATCTAAGACCTGGTCTTCTGTTGAAGACTCTCTTACGTAGTTGAGGTAGCGTATTTGAACCTTAGGCGTCTGGACCTCTGATTTACACTTCCCTTGCGACTCCAATATGAATGTTGCTGCCCTGAATTACAGTGCCTGTGAGGAATCATCTACTTTATCATACAGCTGGGAGAGGATGCTGTATGATTCACAGCAATGATGGAAGATGGGATTGTATAGAGATGGATCTGGAACAAAGGAACAAGTCCGACTGCCGCACTAAAGACCTGATGAAGGCCTAACAACTACTGCCACCAAAAAAGCCTCTACTAGAGAGTGCTAACACATGGTTTGTTGTTGGTGTAGCTTTGAGCATCAGGGCATACTAGAGTGAAACGATAGGTAAAGTTAAAGGTAAGTAGAACTGCCCAGTAGCTTGACTGAACAGTGTCTGGAATCAATACTTACTAAGAGTTGACGGCATTGATATTGGAAACTGACCCTTCTCCCGCCTTCCCTTTCAGATCCGGTACATTTCACAGACGCAGGGCTTGCCAGCCGAGTACCTGTTAAGTGCTGGGACGAAGACCACCAGGTTCTTCAACAGAGACACCGACTCACCCTATCCACTGTGGAGGCTAAAGGTAAACGTGCATGTGAAGCTCACATTCTTGCCAGCATAAACACACACAAAGCAGGAGATTGTTAGCACTGCAGTCTTATTGTTTGAGAGTGTTGCGGGAGGAAGCCTAGAAGATGCAGCAGCACAGCGGAGTGATGTTGCCACATCAGCCTTCTTGTGTTGCTGTTGCAGTATGACTTCTTCAAGCATAGAGTCAATCAGCCAGATTCATGAAGCCAAAATCGGCTCGCAAAGGGCCAGATTCTGAGAATCTGGGCCTTTGCGAGCGCTGTTTTTTTGCATTTGGGATTCATCATCCCAAATGCAAAAATCGCAAATTTAGAAATTGCTAAATTGCGTATAATTGAATTTAAGGAATCTCAATTTGAGATTCCTTAAATGCAATTCATGAACCATTTTAGAATTGCGAATTCGCAATCTGGGGCCGCTATTTACTGCGAAGTCTGACTACATGGTAAATAGTGAAAACTAAGTTTCTAAGTTGTATGTTACACACACACATACCCTTTGGACATGTGTGTGCGCAACACCAGTGTAAATTACCATTTCAGGGGTGCTACAGGGTGTCCTTTGGACACCCTTGCACCCTTGAAATCGCTTCCTTATTTGCGATTCGCTAATTGCGAATCGCAAATAAGGAATGACTCCCCATTCATTCCTGTGGGCCTAAAGGCCCATAGGAATGAATGGGAAAGCCATTCCTTATTTGCGATTAGCAATTAGCGAATCGCAAATAAGGAAGCAGTAGAAATCGCAAAAAATATTGCGCTTTCTACATGCATCCGGTTTTGCGAGTCTTTAATAGAGATTCCTTAATAATCGCTATTAAGGACTCGCAAAACAGGAGCATGATGAATCTGGGGGTATATCTCCGGTACCCAAGAACAGTAGTTGTGCTGAACACACTGATGCACATCTCAGAACTGCTCTCCTCCACTATGGTGTTGTCTGATCTTTCTAACCACTTGGAGGCCAACTTCTGTCCGTAAGTCAGTTACCTTTTTTAACATCTATTGGCCACAGAGGAGGAAACCAGGCAACAGAAAAAGAATTAGAAGAAACAGTTTTTCCTCTTTTCTGATAGATTAATTGTCTGACAGAGATTACTGAGATGTTTATTACGAAGCTATAGACCAATGTCCAAGCTTAGGGCCTGATTTAGAGTTTAGTGGTAACTGAAAATCTACCAGCTTGTGGATGAAACTCTAAATACAGTGTAAATGTCAACTAAATGTACTACATCATTTTATCTCTGTGGTGCAGAAAATTAAACCAGTGGAGTCTAGTGTGTGTTGTGCGTAATTTCTGTGTGTTGACAACAGGGGTGTTTACAGCGTAGACGCCAATCTTCTCTCTTATGTATTATTTAGACACCGGACGATCATGAGACGGAAACTGGGATTAAGTCGAAGGAGGCGCGGAAGTACATTTTCAATTGTTTGGATGACATGGCACAGGTAATAGTTTTTCATTGACCATCAGTTCCCCAGAGGAAGAGAACTTTTGTTCTACTAAAGGAAACAAGGGATGTTGTGCTCGGTAAACAATACAAACTAAATCACACATATGAATAAGTTGAGATCCACTGGACGTAATAGCAGGAAAAGACGCAAAAGTTGTACTTCATTGTGGGAAGTTAGGTGCACATACGGAACTGTAATTGGAGTATGATAGGTTTCACTGTACTGTAAAATAATCCAAGGTAGCTGCAATGAGTTGAGGCCGTTTGCCCTTCACAATAACAGTTTGGAATGAGGTGCACTAAGTGTGGTTGCTTGCACTGTAAGGTATAAGGTTCAAAAGATGCTGCTCTCTACAGCGAAGAATAGGGATAAGTTATAGACCTAGAGAAAATATATTTCTTCATGGATGCCAGACAGCTACTAACAATTTCACTGTAAGGTATAAGGTTCAAAAGATGCTGCTCTCTACAGCGAAGAATAGGGATAAGTTATAGACCTAGAGAAAATATATTTCTTCATGGATGCCAGACAGCTACTAACAATTTAACAGCTCAATGTAAGAGGTCACTGCTTTTAGGGCAAATGCACACTCATACTGACTGCCCTGAATTGGAATTCAGCGGCTACAGGGAGACTGAGACATCTGCGGCTTACTTTTTATACAGATAAGTTAGTAGTCTGTATCTGCTCCTGCTCTGAGTTTTGAAAACTCAACTCCTTTCTTCCACACTGATAGTGCTGCAGTAAACCTCACCTTCACTATTTGAATGCTTTTTATTGTGTTTTGCCTAAAAAAGACATCTTTCGACTGCAGAGAGCTCAAATTTGGCAGTTCCAACTACTTCTTGCCATAAAAAACACAAACATGCCTCATTACAATCTGCACTAAAGACAGGGGTTCCTTCGCTGTAGAAGCATCTTGCATCCAAAGCTCTCTTCCATTACAAGTTTGATATGCCTCTTCCCCGAAGGTGTTTAGAATAAATATCAAGACAGTCTTATTTGGCTATAGGATGCACTGAGACTACGACCAACACAACCCCAAGTTGTAAGCCGGTCGTAAGTGCCATCAGTCTGTTAGTCACTGTACAGGACACTCACACGCTGCCTAATCTGCCGTGAGGGGAACGGCCAACTCGCTCCTTGCACTCACCCCTGTTTAGCTCCAGAACCGCGCCGTGAGGGAAACGGCCAGCGCTCTCACCATCAGCGCTCACACCGCCATCCACCGCCATCCACCCGGTGCAGCAGCAGCTGGGGAACTACATCACCCAGCTGCCCCGGGGGTGGACGCGGCGGGTGTGACGACGGAGACGCGCCAGGAGGCGCCTCATTAGCAGGGAGCGCCGAAGCTCTTGGGACACTCACACGCTGCCTAATCTGCCGTGAGGGGAACGGCCAACTCGCTCCTTGCACTCACCCCTGTTTAGCTCCAGAACCGCGCCGTGAGGGAAACGGCCAGCGCTCTCACCATCAGCGCTCACACCGCCATCCACCGCCATCCACCCGGTGCAGCAGCAGCTGGGGAACTACATCACCCAGCTGCCCCGGGGGTGGACGCGGCGGGTGTGACGACGGAGACGCGCCAGGAGGCGCCTCATTAGCAGGGAGCGCCAAAGCTCTTGGGACACTCACACGCTGCCTAATCTGCCGTGAGGGGAACGGCCAACTCGCTCCTTGCACTCACCCCTGTTTAGCTCCAGAACCGCGCCGTGAGGGAAACGGCCAGCGCTCTCACCATCAGCGCTCACACCGCCATCCACCGCCATCCACCCGGTGCAGCAGCAGCTGGGGAACTACATCACCCAGCTGCCCCGGGGGTGGACGCGGCGGGTGTGACGACGGAGACGCGCCAGGAGGCGCCTCATTAGCAGGGAACGCCTCTCGCACCCGCGAGTCGCGCGCGGGAGGGCGCCGGGAGAAGCCCGGGACAAGGGCGGGGCCGTCCGAGGCCGGAGGAGGCCGGGCTGGGCCCAAAATTCTGGACTATTTGTTGTCCCCTATGTGGATTTTGAATTGGTAGGCACCTTCAATTCTTCTACTAACTTACTCTGACTGTTATTTAAGTGCCTGAATATTGGTTTATTGTTTCTGATCGGTCACAATTATGCCTAGTGAAACTAGAAGTAAGGCTGCTGCGGGTGGGGCCAAGTTGATTGGGACCCTTGACGATTTTATTGTCCGCACAAACACATTGATAGATCAGGGAATAGTCCTAATGGAGAGGAGGGTGTCCCAGGATCTGGCGTTCGCGAATAGGTCCTCTATGGGCCACATTGCGCAGGCACGTACTCCAGGAAGTGCCGCGGCCCAGACTACTTCTGAGCTGACTCTTGTTGAGGTACACAATAATATGATTACTCAACCCGAGCTCCGGGACTCTTTTCCAATTGACTCTCAGCAACTGGCACCTTCTGGAAATATTTTGATTTCCCCACAAATAGATACCCAGGCAGAAAGTCGAATATTGATTTACAAGGGACAAGGGAGGGAGCAATTCCAAAAAAAAGGCATACTAAACAAATTCCCAATCATAAAAAGACAACTGTGACACCTGTACATAGAATAGGACCTGTACAAAGTACAGAGCGATTAAGTGGAATTTCTGGAGAGGTCCCTAGGGAAGGAGTAGTTGGTCCACTAATTATGCCTATGACCATCATGGACTCTACCCTAGATGACACCCTGGCGGATATATTTAATAACAGTTCGTCATCTAATGGCACTGTTGCTAATTTAGACAGGGAAGATCCTAATAAAGAGAGGGAAGACCCCTTTATAATAACACTAAAAAACTTAATTAAAGCCCTGTTGTGCCCTTTGGAAATTAAGCTCCAGGCTATGGAATTACAACTAAAAGCCATGCATACGGATATAACAGCTCTCCGCTCGACCACAACTAAAAATCCCATACAGCCAACCCTTCCTCAAAATAATTTACCAATAACAACAACAACTATAGCAGAAGCTACTAATCCCGCTTCAAAAGCACCTGCACTAAAACCGTGTACTCCAGTGATTAGTAAAAATGTAATCAAATCTACTCCAGCTGTAGAGGTAAATAAAAATAAATCAGTTATTCCAACTAGTATTGTCGAAAAACCCATCCAAGATAGACCTGAGAAACGTAGAGTTATTAATTTACCACCAGACGCCTGCCCATACGTAGTCATTCTAACGGGAGTCCCAGAATTAGCTACCCAAGTAAAAGAATCATTTTGGGCACTCAAAAATAAAGTGTTTCACTGGCTGAACTCCAATCACCCCCTTCCACCTAACATGAATAGTAACTTAAAAATGGTGGAACGCGCCCCTTGGGTGGGGAAAAGTACAAAAAGACTACAAGGGGACTGTGTGGTGATAACCTTCGACAACCCGAGATCAGTGGAATATATTTGTGAAAGGTCTAAGAGTCATAATGGGGCAACAATTGTGGCAAGGCCGCTCTCTTTCTTTTACATGCCTGTGCAGCATATGGATAATAGATGGAGCTGGATGAGGGGCTCTAACTTTGCACAGGGAGGATGGGGTAACAAAACACGACATGACTCAGTTCGTAATGCTTGGGGGGAAGAGGTAAATGATGGCTGGTCTATAGTTAAACGAGGGAGAGGGGGAACAAACTATTCAGACCAATACCGACATAATGAATGGAGGGACTTCCAACAAGCTCCGTTCCCTATTCCCTGTTTCAATCGATTTAGCAACTTGGAGGCTGTAGATTGACAGTTAGACATCCAGGCAGTAGAATCCCCCATGTTTTTACCCACCCTAAGTAACCCATTGGATAGCCCCGGGCTGATTCTTCCACTTGCTATGAGCCCAAGGCAGGAAACTGGAAAGAACTTAATACCTGCAAATGATGTATTAAATGTGGCCAATATCTTGGGAAATGAGGTTGAAAATTTCAATGAAATGGACATCAGAAGTGTTGAAAGTACGCACCGGAAAAAAGATACATGTTCCTTAATGTTCTGGAATGTGGCAGGACTTAAAACAAAAATTACCAATCCGGATTGGGAGGGTGTGATAAAAGATATAGAAATTATGGCTCTCCAGGAAACATGGGCCACTGACCAGATACATTTGAATGGTTATAGAACGTTCTGTACGCCAGCAATTGGGGCCAGACCCGGGAGACCAAAGGGTGGTTTGATAACGTACCTGTCGAATAGCTTAGTTTATGAGAGGGTACGCTTTTATTCTAAGTGTGAGTTCTACCATAAATTAGCAATAGACACTAAAACTGGATTGCGTTTTGTAATTATAAATTTTTATAATAATATTCCAGTTAATATTTCACGTGACATTCTGAAAATGTTAGCGATCGATTTGCAGTGTGAGTCTGACAGCAATGGAAAGGAGGTAATGATTTTGTGGGGGGGTGATTTTAACTGTCCACTATGCACAAAAGGTTCTAAAGGAATTTGTGGTATAATGTTGGAGCAGGATGTTAATTTACCACATTTTAAACACACAGAGACCGGGGATCTGCTGAACGAATTATTATTTGATCATGATCTGGGATTTGCTAATGAATTAACTGAGCAGTCAATACCCTTTCAAGCAACTTTTATTGGGAGGGGAGCATCCACCACGATAGACTTTAGCCTTTGCTCCAATGGTTATGGTCATAAACTAGCTAGTTATAAAATAATGGATGCACCACTCAGTGACCACCTACCGCAAAAAATTGAGATTGAGAACCTTTTCTTGGCCTCCTATAATGAGCAAGTACAGGTTGTCCCAGATATTATATTAGGTAGACAGAATGGGTACACCCTCAAGTGGAGCAAGGTGGTACCTGAAGACTTTCTTAAAAAATTGCTAATTAGCTGCCCCGAAAATTTTAAGATCTGCCTAGATGAGGAATCCGATAGTGAAAGTATATTAGTTAATTTTAATAACATTGCTTCCACTATCAAAGAGAACCTACTCTTAGTATTAAAAAATGGTTTAACGAAGGGTACAAGATGGTTTGATAGAACCTGTACTAAGGCTCTAACAGATCTTAAACATGCATTACATAAGGACCCACGTGATGCTATAGAGATAAGAACCCTAAGGAAGGGTTATAATGAGGCCCTAAAAAACAGAAGAGATGTCATTAAAAAAGGTGTATGGGAAGAACTTTGCACAGCCTCACAAACAAGGGATGCATCCGCCTTCTGGAGGGTGGTAAACGCCCCCCTACCATACGAAAATACCAAAGCTCGGTTGGAAATTGCGATTAATGAGGATAATTGGGTCACGCATTTTTCCACCTTGTATATGTCAGTAGATGAGATAGGAAATACTGAGGTAAACATAGAAGGCGAATCAGTTGAGGAGGAAAGTGAACTCAAGGTAACATTACCAGAGATTGTTGAAAGCCTGGGAGCTACCAAGGGCGGAAAAGCGGCGGGCCCAGATGGTATCCCGGCAGATTTGTACAAGTCAAATATCGAATTATGGGGCCCGATACTTGTACAACTTTTTAATGCAGCTCTTGTAAGGGGACTGAACCCTTCCTGGTTCACATCAATTATTGTACCCATCTACAAGAAGGGAAATAGACAAGACTGTGCCTGTTATAGGCCAATTTCCCTTCTGGATTCGTCAATAAAGATCCTTGGTAGAGTGATTTTAGTTAAACTGCAAAACTGGGCGGAGGAGGCGGGGGTAATTAGTGATTTACAATTTGGATTTCAAAAGGGCATAGGAACAATAGAGCAAGGATTAAATTTGTTTCTGATTCAGCAGAAACATATTGTGATAAAAAGGGAGCGCCTATATTGTGCATTTGTTGATCTCACATCAGCTTTCGATTGTGTGTCCCATAGTAAATTATGGGACGTGATGTCACAATTGGGCGTGGAAAAGTCGATAATCCAATTCTTAAGGGACCTATATGCAGGAGCATCAGCTGTTGTACATTTTGGCAAGAGGGGGGAATGCACCAGATCTTTTGGAATAGGGCGTGGAGTGCGCCAGGGGTGTGTACTGGCGCCCTTCCTATTCCTCATTTATATAAATGGTCTGGAAAAGTGCCTGCTGCAAGAGTGTGGGGATATGCCTAAGATCGGAAAGAGATTCATCCCCACACTCTTGTATGCAGATGATGCTGTTTTGATGGCACGTACCCCCATTGCCCTACAAAAAATGTTAACATCATTTAATCAGTTCATGCTTGACCTTAATTTAAAAATAAACTGTAGTAAGACTTTTTCAATGAACTGTGGCACGCGCACCAAAAAACAAATGAAAACAATGTACATAAATAATGCCCCCTTAGAAAGAACATCTACCTTCCCATATCTTGGAATTTTGTTCCACGAAACTGGTACGTGGTCAAGTGCGGTGAAGGTACGAACGCTCCTGTTCTCTAAGACAATCATGGCATTAAAAAGTTTTACACGTAAATTGGGAATGAAACCAATCAGGGAAATTTTAACTGTGTACAATGCAACGTGTGTATCTGTGGCACTGTATGGAGCTGGCCTCTGGGGTTATACTAATATAAAGTCACTTCAGATAGTCGAAAATAAATTTTTAAGGAACATTCTATCACTTCCGGAGAGTACAGCGAACTCTATATGCCATGACGAGTTGGGGTTGCCCTATATTACGGACACAATACAACCCATCTTACTATGGCACAGAGTATGGACAGTGAATGAATGAGTATTAAACCGAGCCATAATACAGGATGTCTTAAAAATGGGGAGAGCAAATGTCGTTGAATGGCTAAATTACATCAAAACGTTTCTTAATGAAATAGACCGTTCACATTATTACAATGATCCGCCTTCTATGGCACATATCCCCAGAAAAGAACTGAAGACACTATGTATGGAATTCCTCAGAAATAAAAGACAGCTTGATGAATCGAATAAAAATACTGTCACTTCTCATCAACTAATTTTAACAAGTGACAGATTACAGCCATACTTAAGTTTATATATGCGTAATTTTGACAGATTACTTTTGACACGTTTTAGAGTTAACATTGTTTTTAGACTATTTACTTTCCCTGTAATGAATTCATGGTCCAAAGAACTTCCTCTATGCCCCTGTGATGAAATATCTATGCAATCCAATATACATGTTCTATTTTTTTGTAAATTCTATACACTGCCTCGTAGAAAATTGATTGTTCCCATTTTAAAGGAAATGAATGTGAACAGGTGTCGCCTAGCGTATTTAGAACTGCAAAAAATGGACAATGTTTTTACTGTGGCTTCGTTAATTGAGTATTTTAAACAGGTTTTTAAATTTAGGAAGTCGCTTCACTTGAACGAAATGTAACAGTGTAAATACTATGTATTGTTTTAAATATCCTCCTTCATTGATGTAATACTGAGAACTGTAAATGAAATATGACTGCTGTTGCTTTTATGGTTATATCTTTTTTAGCCGAATAAAGTACTTTTTGACTTTGACTTTGACACTGTACAGAAAAATGACTTGGGATGGATTGCCCTGTTCAGTACCATGTTTGAGTGGGTTGAACTGCTCAGTAAAATGAGCAACAGTAGTTTGCACTGTACCGCAATAATAGTTGAACTAGGTTGCACACTACAAAAGCGTAAGTAGCAAGAGGTTATGTAGGAAATCCGCCTTTACTTCATGGTCACCTGACTTGTCTGTTTTTTGCTAAACTCTATGTTGTTGCTGGCTTTAGAACTCTGTACACTTTACCCCTGCTAACCACTAGTTAAAGTGGCTGTGCTCCTCGTTTTAGCATTATCAAATTTGCAAACTGCTAATTGGTATATTTAACATGCCTATAATTCCCTATTATATGTTACAAAATGCACACAGGGCCTGAAAGTTACATGCCACTAGTGAACTGCTGCACCTACTGTGCCATGCACTACATTGGCAGGGCAAACATGGGTCCAGACCTTCCCTGCGTAGCCTTACTGTAGCAGTGTAAAACCTGCAATTCGACTTATCAAAAGAAACCCTTTAGACAGATCAAAGTTAGTTTTAGAAAGTTATCTTTTTGCTGCCTGAAGTGACTGGAGGCTAATTTGCATTCCCTCTACCACTTTTCCCAGATAGTGATTATCATTTGAATAGGGGTGAAAAAGTTGTGAAATGCCTGCCAGGAGCAAACAGTAGTCTGACCTGAATGGGCAGAGATGGCTACTCTGAGCTTTGCAGAATATGCAGGGTGGGGCTGTGGGACTCCTTTTGACAGAACCGTGTTAAATCCTGCTTGACGGGTCTACTGAGCCACATGCAACAATTGAAAGGGAAAGAACAGGATGCCAAGACAATTCTAATGTATCTACTGTCTGATTGCTGAAGAACCATGCTTTTGTCCCACCAGACCTCCATCTCTGGGCTTATAGTGGGTACAGTGGCTGCCTCAAAGTGCATTTAGTGTTAGATATGGAGGACTCTAGACTTCTCATAGTACGCCCCCCACATACCCCTAGCCCTCTGAGCCCAACTTCAGTGTGACTGAACACTTTCGCCATCTTGAAAATTCCCAAAATAATTAGGGTTGGGTCCAGGACCTTTTACCCCATTGATTGTGGTGTGTTTAGGAGTCATTGCCACCCACCAGCTGGTGCCAGGCTTAAAGTTGGCATCTCCAGAAACTCACTTCAGACAACTGCTGAATCTGAGGAAACACAGAAGAGGACTGAACCTGTTGTCCGTTACCTGAGATGAACCCGTAAGAACTGGACTGCTCCCTCTTGTGCCCAGGATAAAGATATAAACTCCAAGGGTCATAAGGGTGACAGGAAGACAACTAGCAACAAAAGCCCTTTCCTGCAACTTCCCAGCTGACGAGCAGAGCAGTAGCACCTGGGACTGGACCCTTTTGTTAGCCTCCCCCCAACACCCTGTGAGTCTTTTTAAGTGCATCCCCTAAGGTCCTGTGGGCTTTAGACACAAATAAGGATAGTTTGGATACCCTTCCCTTCCGTAGGCGTCACTGCTTCACAGGATAGTATATGCATGTGCGGTGTCCTTAGTAACATTTGATTCGTTTGGGCTATTAGAAACATCTTTTTGTTGAAGGAGGCATATCATGTGCTTAATGCACCAAATCCATAATTATGTGGAAACTAATCAGTGTTTGAGTGGCTCTAACTACAGTGTACGAGAAACCAATGAAATATTGTGTTATAGCAAAAGAGTTACAGAAGTTCTTACTGCCCTATTGGACATGCTGCGCAAGGTTCTACTGAAGACTATAACATGGGGGATTTTTGTAAGGTATCTTCTGTACTGTAAAAGCCCGCCCGTAAGGGGTTTACAAGCTGGATAAAGGGATTTGGGGGATTCTAATATACCTTATGAGTTGAGAATGATTCTGTTAGCTATTGAAAGTGGTATATGTTTACACTGCATAGTACGGATCTTTTTAGAAGGTTCCCTGTACTACAGTAATCCATGGACTCCAAGGCTGTCATTTTTTTTTTGAGGAGGTTCTTTACACAATGATTTAGGAGAAAGTATAACTAGCTACGGAGTATACTACCTGACGCTTTAGCTATAGGAATACGCTGTACAAAATAGTGCACCACTGATGGAAATGTTTGAGTAAATCGGAATTTGCAAGTCAGAAGTTTTGGTTCTTTTGGGATTACTACATGTATAAGACAGAGTACACCTGTGGACACCTTGGACTGTGCAGTACTAAGGGTATAGTTGCAGAATCCATTAACATGGTAGATAGAAGTGTCAGGTGTAGAAACTCCATGGTCGAGGAGTAGTGTTAAGGTGTGTTTTCTTTTGTGTTCTAGATTACTGGGTCTATTAACAGCCTAGACTTGTAAACACACTGTAAACGAGAAGACCAGAACACTCTATGCATAGGATAAGCTGGGACATATGTGCTCAGGTACAAAGCTTGGAATTCAAGTGTGTGAACTTTCTCCCATTTTCATCCATAGGTGAATATGTCAACAGACTTGGAGGGAAGCGATATGTTGATTGAAAAGGCAGACCGACGGGAGTTTATTGATCTGTTGAAGAAGATGTTAACAATTGATGCCGACAAGAGGATAACCCCCATAGAAACACTGAATAGCCCTTTCGTCACCATGACACATCTGCTGGACTTCCCACACAGCACACAGTAGGTTATGTTTTTATGTCTTAAATCTGGTTTTCGGAGAATGACAAGAAAGATGCTGCTCTAAGGTCAGCTCTTGCGAGCAGGAAAAAGACAAACACTGAGGTGAGGGTATGGCTCTCGTCAGTGGTAGAGAAGAGGAGCAGAGGCTTCTGGGTAAGAGTGTGGATGACTTTGGCTTTCTTAGTGGGGTTTGGTCCTCAAAGAAGTAAGATGCAAAGAGATGGGATATCACCCATTGTAGGGGGAGGAAAAGCTGATGGCCAAGTGGGAGGATGAAGTTTGCGGGACAAGAACAGAGCTCCTGGTAAGATTGAGCTTGCAGAAGCTTCTTGGCAGGGATTGGGTTTTAATGGGTATACGGAATGTTTTGCAAGAGGGCAGCTAGTGCCTATTTTGCACCGCTGGGGTGACCTTAGGCAAAATACTGCAGAAACTAATGGGAGGTTAAAGGTAGCAGCACTAGACATTTGCCGAATTTACTGTAAACAGGAAGGATCAATAACATGTTACCATTGTTGGCATGTAGACTCTAGCTTTTATACTCAATGTATTGTGAGTATCATTTGTACCAAAAGCATTTTGCCATTTTGCCATTTGCCATTTGCCTTTGCAAAGGCAAACTCATTGCCTTTGACAATGTTTTTTGATAATTATTTTCAGTAGTGACAAAAATAAAATGGTATTGTCAGTGCTGAAAAGTAACAAACAAAAAAGTACAATTATGTCCACAGATCCATAAATGTCACAGATGCACACGTATGCTTCATGACGCTACAGAGTGATGATGTATACATTCTACAAGCATCAAGTCACATGCGCATGCATGTCTTATAACGTTATCACCATTTGTTTTTTCCTGTTCCAAGATGAAGGACACCCATCTTGGAGGAGTACATTTAAAATGTGCACATAAGTGCATTTTCACAAAAGAGCTGCCCAAGAGCAAATTACAGCTGCTAGGCCCTCCTTAGAAGTTGAACCAGAAATAAAACTGGGAGAGTGGGCCCAATGGATGAGCAGGGAGTGTAGGGATATTTAGTAAATGCCAACAATGAGTGGTGTTGACCTTTGATGGGCAGAGGGGTAATAGAAGACAAGACTGTATCCTGGACTGGTGCAATGGAGTTCCAAACGCAGAATTTAATTTAGGCCCACATGGATCGCAGTCAACCCAGAATTGGGACTTGTAGTGTAAACCTGATTAATTGGCCGCCATCTTATAAAGTAAGGATATGTATGGAATTCTGCAGAACACTCGAGTGCAGCCAATCTTTTTTCCAGGATTTTTTGTCAGGCTCGCCATCGTGAAGGGTACTCCGAATCGAATCGTACACCGGCTTGGCTGCATGGAAATAGCAGTACAGTGTTTTATTTGAACTATCCAGATTAATGTTCAGTAGTTTTCTGGATACAGGAACAATGGATAACTTAAATATTTAAATTCGTCATCAAGAGAACAAAAGAAGGAGGAATCTTTATTGATTCAAGTATCTCAATTTTTTTTAGCTTCAACAGAAAAGGGGCCAACATGTGTTTCACGACATCAAGGTCGCTTTATCAGGGCCAAATCATTATTCTTCAGTAACATAAAATAAAATACAAATTCCCACACTCCGTGAACAGAAAGTGACTATGATCAGGAAAAAAGTATGAACATACATCATATAGCAAAGAAAACATGAGAATCGCTGATCAATATCCTCTAAGTAGTATGTCATAATTACAATACACAAAAATTAAGCATAAAACAGTGAAGAAAAAACATGCACAATATAAATCAGGAAATGCAATGACTTAGTTTAAACAGTACGAAAACCATGTATGAATCTACAAGTTGTAACGGCCCGAGTTAAATCAAGTACGTGAGAAAAAATAACTGTGTCCTCTGCTGCATGTGTGGATCAGTGCCTAAATCCTTCTGCCACAGGAGAGAATCAGTTCTCATTAAGAAACCAACACCATGAAGGGAAAAAGATAATCGTAAAAAGATAAGCCATCATAAAAAGCAGTGAATAAAGGGTGAAATAAGTCAAATAAGAGTAAAAGAAACAGGTGTGTCAGAAACTCCCTGACAATTTAATAATCCAAAGTGTTAAAGTTATGATGAACATTTACCAACAATCAATACAATATGTAATTTCTGTTTTCGTCCAAATTTTAAAACAAATGTTTTCACACTCCAAGTCTATATTCATACCAATATAGTAATCATCAGGATCAGGGCACACCAGAGCAGCTGTAATAGTGCAGTTATTCACATCAACTACAGCTTCCCTTGTTGCTCTCCCTAGTTTCTTCATCTTTGCCTGGGTCACTGGAAAAGACGATTCTTACTCTTCTACTTACACTGTTTCTGTTCTCTGCCTTAGAAGGGCAAACACCAGGGACAGTGTGTGTGCGGACAGGAGGATAGAGCAGACTGTGGTTGTGGTGTCAGGGGCAGGCTGGCAGGATCCTGGACAGGGTAGATTTTCCTCAGATGGAAAGCACACTGAAAGGTATTGAAATGTCGTACAGTAGACACTGAGCCGGAAGTGAGCAGAGCACAGCGGCAGGGTGGGAACCCAAAGCAGTTTAATGGATCTGCAATTTTTCAACCCAGTGCCTGAAGATGGAGGTAATCCATACTGTTTTGCCCACCATAAGGGTGCAATGGGTGTTGTCACTTTGTTGCTACCGTACCATAAACGTCGAGATATTTCCATGAACTTTTGACATTCTGCAATAATTTCGTTGTTTTTTTGCACTACTTAGGAGCCTTATCTTTATTTGACACATGGATGTTTCTCAAGTGAAATGAAGACATTTTGACTAAAACTGTGTGGAAAATAATTTGAGATTCATTTAATTAAAAAAAATTGCCACAGTATAGGAGGCCTTCGCATTTTATGTTATTTTCTGCCAGTAACGAAGCGTGTGTTTTTGTATCACCTATTATTATCTGCAGTGTGTAAAGGAACTTCCTTCAGGAAGACATTGCTAGGAAATGGCGAGATCCATGTAAGTGGTTGGAACTGGATAGACCATTCCTGGAAGGAGAGAATCACAGGTGGGGGCGTGGGAAAGGACAGGATGGGGAGGCCATGCACTCCGCAAAAAGAGGGCATTTAAGGGCAAGTAGGTAAAGAGTTTCTCATTTGGGGCTTTGCCTTGTTTGACTCCCCATAAACAACCACAGAACAGCAGTTACTGGATATTTTGTTTTTAGTGCATGTGACAATGACTGCACTGTATTGACAATGCCTATTGATTATGCATTGTTTGGGCCCTAACCTAGCAGATCCATGACGGGTTGCAATACCCTGTTTTCTTTGACTGTGAGATAGACCTTAATAGGACCTGTGTGATCTCAAGCCCTTTGGGGATACCTTTATGGTGACCTCACCTCACACTGTGTCCATAAAAAACTTTACTTAGGTGATTTCCTACTATCTCAATTGTCCTTTCACTTCTTTCTCTTAATCCACAATATCTCTCTCGCCAGTGTCAAGTCCTGCTTTCAGAACATGGAGATCTGCAAGAGAAGGGTCAATTTATACGACACTGTGAACCAGAGCAAGACGCCGTTCATCACCCATGTGGCACCAAGCACGTCCACCAACCTAACCATGACCTTCAACAACCAGCTCAACAGTGTCCACAACCAGGTGAGGTGGGATTTCAAGAGAACAGAGACCTCAGGAAGAGGAATGAAAGACTGATTGCGGGAGAAGGGGTACAGGTCTGATGAGAAGTAGTGTCTAAAAGAAGGTGAAGGCTGCCTGCCCGTGACGTTTAAAGGGAAAACACCGGGGAAGGGGGGTGAATGACTTATGATGGTGTAAGAGGGCTGGAGAGAAACAGGATCTGCAACCAGGAGAGGACTATCCGACAGTCACTCAGCTAGAAGAGACCTGAGATTCAGTGACAAATGACTGATATTGTGGCAATGAGAGCAGGTTAAAGAGGTATTAACGGAAGAGTATGGAATCTATGGACAGAGGGAGCTATAAGAAAGGTAAAGAAAGTGGGTAAAATATATAGAATTAGTGTGCTTGAGCAGGGCATCCAGGCACACCTTCAAATTGATACATTGTAAGTGACAGAGAGAAAACTCTTAAAAGTGGATTGTTTCTTCTGCCTGCAGTCGTGGATGCACTTCAAGTGACCACAGCATACTGGCCATGCCTCCAGCGCCCAAGAAAGAACAGGAGGTGTGAGGATGCAGAGACTGAGATTAAAAGGGGAGCTAAGGATGGGAATTGTTATGGAGAGCGACTTGAAGATGAGGTGGAAAGAACACAGAGATAGGTTGGGGGAATATGGGAACAAAATGTGAAGGGCTGCAGATTTGAGAAGGAATGGTTTGGGAAAGCGTGGCTGCACACGCTCACTAACCGTCTCCTATCCCCAGATCTTTATAAGAGTTGAGTTGGAAAAGAGATCTAGCAAATTGTGAATCAGTGTGGGCAAAGCATAGAAGCAAAAGGATGGAAGGATGGGTATTGTGTGGAAATAAAATGAAGAGGAGCTATGTCCCCATCATAGTGGCAGGTAACTCTGCTCCCTAAAGCAGGATTCTCAGTAACTTCCTACAGACAGCAATGTTACTTAGTTTTAAAGGCACACATGCCAAGGTGTTACTTTTCTCCCTCTTAAAACTTTGTCTCCTCTCTGGATTAAATGGGAAAATGAAAAGCTTCAGATTTCTTAAGTCTCTCTTAAATGTTTCAATGTTCCTCCAGAATATAGGGCAAGATGCTCAGCTGGCGCACTTTGCAAAATCAGGCAGTAAAACCCAGACGTGAGATTTCAGTTTGCGAGGCATTTTCTTTTGATTTTTAAATATACATAACATAGGGTAGTACCATTAACGTAGAGTTTTGTGCATTTTGAACCATTCAGTTTGGTGGGATGAAAATGTCCCCTTCATGGGACAGGGGCATGTACCCCTGCCCTGAGTGACACAGCTGCACCTAAAACTAGAATCTTGAGTTTTGACATGCACAGCTAACAGGCCGAAGCCTGTCCATGGTGATGTCATGGCAGTACCCTCTCTTGTCGACATGGGACGACTGTCCGCCTCCCAGGCTGTTGACATGAAGCAGTGGTGGCAGCATACTCATTGTTGTGAATTAATAGTCCATAACAGACCCTTTTTCTGTGTCAGAAGGGAGTGTGGCCAACCTACCACTTGAGTGTACGCTTGTAACGCAACTGGTGCTATGTAAAGCGCTCTGATACCCGATACCTTCAAGTCAAGTTCGCGCCATATAAAACTCCGTAAAAAAAAAGAAAATGTAGAGTAGATACAGCTTCCCCAGGCATGGAAGTGTGTGGCCTGCATTCCCATGCTGGATGATGAAGTCAAGACACACATGTGAGGAAGGAAGGAGTCAGGGCTAAACCTAGCAATCTTTTAATGCGGTGGGGTAACACTGATTGTGGGATCGAATCACACCGCACACATGAATAATGCTTTCATTCAGTGCTGCAGTCCTTGTGAATACAGAATCATGGGACTCGCAGAGCAGTGTGTGAGAATTCATTGGGATTACGAGGGCCGAGCGTCCCTAACAGATGAACTGGGGTTCATTTGAAGGAGTCTCTGGATATGTGAAGCAGCACTGCTGTATTCACGTTGTTTTAAGTGCTCATCTTAACAAATGAACTAAGCCTCGCGTGCATTTAAAGATTTTTTAGATTTCTGCAGTAAAGGACTTGAACTGTTCAAATCCGGTGTTTCAAGAGTGTGAGCTGGGATCTATGTAACAAATATGGACTTTACTGACTGCAGTTACGGCGCTCAGTGGCACGGGCTGGATATTGTTTTATAGTGAATTCATTTAAGAGTATAATGTTTGTTGCTGTTTGAAATGTCTTACGTGTCCCCTCATGTTTGTTATCTTGCTGCTAGTGGTAGTGTATTGTCTATGCCTATCGTTTCTGATGTTTTAAATGGAGCACCAACATGGCACACTTTAGATTGGAAAAGGTAGTGTTACTGCCGAAACGCGTCTCTCCTGTATTCTAGTGCCCAAGATTGACATGATTGAATAAACATGTTTCAACCCATGAGGTAAGAGAGACGCATTTCGGCTTATAAAAAAGCCTTTGTCAATATATATATATATATATATATATATATATATATATATATATATATATATATATATAGAGAGAGAGAGAGAGAGAGAGAGAGAGAGAGAGAGAGATAGATGGATAGATACACACACATATATAGGTATATTAGGTAAATACAAGACGTCAGGGAGTTACAGATATGGGAATATATTGCTTCAAGGAGCTACAGAAATAGTGGTTACTGTACAAGACTTCAGAGTGTTATAGAAATTAAGGATGCAGCAAGTTAAAGAGTTGCATGGTGGTTCTACAGCACTTTCGAGAACCGTGGATGTGGTATGTGTGGGGGATAACTAAAAAGTTGTCACTGAGAGGAGACAGGACTTCAGCATGTGGTCTACAAGGAAATACAAAGACTTGAAGATCCTGCACAGATAGAGGATGTAGAACTTTCAAAAGTTAGAAGCCAAAGATCATGTTTATTGGTGGAGAGCCAGTCTGAAGGGTTGCGCGTGTCCCACAGTGTCTTGTTCCTAACATTGTGATGCCGCTTCTCCCATGTTCTCATGCCATGCCACCTCACCACCGACCGCCTCTAACACCAGACATTTCTTTTCCTCCATTGCTGATTCATCTGAAGCGGCGGATTCAGAATGGCATTCGGGAGATGCAGGCAGCAGAAGCTAGGATAAGACACGAGGTAATGCCCCGTGCTATGAACTTTATACACAGCCAGGTGACTGGTCAGATGACAGCAAGAAAAAGTGTATTGTGCTGCCGCCTGTTCAGCTTAAGATGTTCTGTCATTGGTGATAAGTGTACGGCAAATTTGGGTAATTGGCAGCACAGAATTGGTGGGGGCACTTCTGCTTACGATGGTAGATCCTGCAAGAGGGCCAGGGTGCCACCAAATAGATTGGGTTTGTATGGCAGGGACCCTTAGTTTGAATTTGTACTTCCAGCTGACACTCACTGTAATTTTGGCCTAGTCACTTAAAGTAATCAACCTGCTGACTATATAAGGTGCATATACTTCAGATGTTATCATGTCTATGCCTTCGTATCCTGGGGCTCTAAAAGGGATTTAATCCAGACTTACATTCAGCTTCTGGATATTGTGATTTATGCAATAGTGCACTCATTATGCACTGCTAAGTAACTGTCACTGGCCCAAGATCACAAAGTGTGTCAGTAGGAAATGTCCTGACTCCAAACCTGATACACCTCAGATGAATGGTCACCTGAGTGTAACAGGTTCTATTCCTGAGGAACTCTGCCTCTGTAGTAGGCTCTATAAATGCGTAAGAACGCTTACTGTCTTTTACAGCGAAAAACACAAGGTGACTGTATGTTTCGGATACCATCTAGCTGGAGAGAAAGTCGAAGAATATTTGGAGTGTGGTGATGGGGCGTCTCACGGGGCTGTGAGAACCAGGCCTAGCTTTTGTGTTTTAATTCCAGAATGGCCGTGTCCTACAGGCAGCCCATTTGTAGTCACGCCTCATCAGGTTGTGGGACATTAACACTGTTCTTTTCCATTGATCTCTTTGAAATATTTTTCACTTCCATGTTTGTCTTCACCAGTCTGTGTCCATGACTGTCCTCTTCTCCATGCCATTTCAATGCTTGACTTTTTTGTATCAGTTCTTCAGCGCATCAAATTTGTTTCTGTTTTGTTCAGCTCTACCTCCTCTGCTCTCCTTTCCTTCTGCATTACATCCTTTACTGTCCGTGTATTCCTGTGTTTCAATCTGATGCGTTCTCTGATATTCCTGACTTATGACCTTTTAATTATAATTAGTTTCTCGTAATGTTTCCCTTGTATCAAAATAGTTATCCTTGGTGTCCCTCATTTACTGGTTTAGATGTCGTTCTCCTTCCTTCCGCCATGTGTCCATCTATGTCTCATCTCTCTTCTGCCAAACCTCTGTCCCTTAAGTCTGCTTGTTTCTCTTTTTCTCCAACAAATAGTTTGTCAATGACGCGTTATTTTCTCTACCTCTACGACTTAACCTCTTCCCCATGCAAACCCTTGCATCTTTAAATTCTTCATATCCCTGTCAGTCTTTCAAACTTCATATACACTCACTTAGTCTTTCGAAACACATTCCAAAACTCTAACCCTCGATTCTCACCACCCCTGTTCTCAATACACCTGTGGGCAGGCTTTTTCAAAGCTTTTTTGACTCAGGCAAAAACAGCAAAAGGTGTCCTTTCTATCTTCCCATCTGTTTGCCACACACATCATTCGCCTACCTTTCCAATTCTTCGTATTTCAGCCTATCTGGCTCATCAATCCAATAATCTCTCCTCCACTGATATTCTTCTCCCAGTCTCTCTCCCTCCTAATCAATTCTACCATCTTCCTCCCTAACATGGTAATTGAAATATCCATTGTCTGCCACCAAATAAATATTCCCATCTCCCTTGCCACCTCCACTTGCATCCCTTAATCAGTTCTACCATTTCACTCCCTAAATGATGCTTGTGCTAATGTGCTCCCCTGGATCAAACATACTACCCCATTCCTAAATTACCATATACCAATCCTTCTCTTTAAATGACAACTCTTCCATATTGCATACATTTATTTCTTTAAACTAACTGTTTCGTCATATATCTTTGATTTTAAAGTCAATCATGTTGTTTGTCTTTTTAAATGTTCTCAATTCTCTGATGTTTATTTTAAATGTCCCATCTCTTAATCTGTTCCATCTAATTTTGAAATCTCTTACACCTATATTTCACACCTATATTGACCATCATATGCTTTCATTAAGAGTGTCATCCATATATATCTGTATCGTGATTTTTTAAAATAAAATTCCTTACAATAATTATTACACATCTGTCTCTTTAAACCAGTTTGTATTCACGCTACATCTGGTATCCTACATTGGTCTCCCAGTTTGTCTCTTTTGATTGTCTGCGTCCTCTACATCCTTGTTCTCTTTTCTGGTGTCCCAGTGGGCCTTTCCCAGGGTGCAGAGTTGCGTTCAGTAGGGCTGAATGAGGCTCTTTCTTCTAGTTCTAGCCGTAGGCCACTCTCACTTTATCCCTATTGCTCTTTGGTTTTCCTTTGCTTGTTTGCCGTCCCCTTATGTTTGAGTTGTCGTTGGCTCTCTGGTTTGTGTTGCTCTTCCCTCATTGTTGTCATTGTTCTTGTTGTCGTTGTTTGATTCCCACCATTCCTTTAGGCCAACAACCTGGCTCCCACCACCACAAGTGCCACCCTTACCCTAACCAATCCTGAAGTCTCCATACTAAATTACCAATCTGCACTCTACCAGCCTTCGGCGGCATCCATGGCTGCGGTGGCCCAGCGAAGCATGCCCCTGCCAGCGGGGACGGCACAGATTTGTACACGGCCTGACCCCTTCCAGCAAGCCCTCATTGTGTGCCCGCCAGGATTCCAAGGTGAGGAACTCAGACTTTTGATACTCTGCCTTCGTGTTTCCGTATTGTGAGATCTCGCCCTTTTCTTTCATGCACGCCTTGTAGTTCATTTCTGAGATACACAACATTTCTTTGTATGTTAACGGAAGCAGTCTGTATGGAACTGAGCTACATGACTGGTTATGTCTCATTGAAAACGTGTTTGATGTTAGGTCAGTGCACACCAATATGTTTAGCTCATTCCCACAATGTTTCTTTCACTCCTTGTGGCACATGTTGACAGAACCTCCACCACGCAATGCCACCACTAGTCCATATTACACTGAAGAAGTGACACTCAAATATTGTACTTTCAGGGGGGAGGGATAATTGCTTTTCCATATTACACAGAGGAAGCAACACTAAAGATATTGAACTTTTAGAGGGGTGTGATAATCACGCACCATATAACACAGAGGAAGCAGTACTCCCAATACTAAACTTTCAGGGGGGAGGAATAGTCACTGCACCATATTACACAGAGGAAGCAGTACTCCCAATACTAAACTTTCAGGGGGGAGAAATAGTCACTGCACCATATTACACAGAGGAAGCAACACTCCCAATACTGAACTTTCAGGGGGGAGAAATAGTCACTGCACCATATTACACAGAGGAAGCAACACTCCCAATACTGAACTTTCAGGGGGGAGGAATAGTCACTGCACCATATTACACAGAGGAAGCAGTACTCCCAATACTAAACTTTCAGGGGGGAGAAATAGTCACTGCACCATATTACACAGAGGAAGCAACACTCCCAATACTGAACTTTCAGGGGGGAGAAATAGTCACTGCACCATATTACACAGAGGAAGCAACACTCCCAATACTGAACTTTCAGGGGGGAGGAATAGTCACTGCACCATATTACACAGAGGAAGCAACACTCCCAATACTAAACTTTCAGGGGGGAGAAATAGTCACTGCACCATATTACACAGAGGAAGCAACACTCCCAATACTGAACTTTCAGGGGGGAGAAATAGTCACTGCACCATATTACACAGAGGAAGCAACACCCCAATACTGAACTTTCAGAGGGGTGTCATAATCACCGCACCATATTATACAGAGGAAGCAACACTCCCAATACTAAACTTTCAGGGGGGAGGAATTATCACTGCACCATATTACACAGAGGAAGCAACATTCCCAATGCTGAACTTCCAGGGGGGAGGAATAGTTATTGCACCATATTACACTGAGGAAGCAACACTCCCAATACTGATCTTTCAGGGGAGAGGAATAGTCACTGCACCATATTACACAGAGGAAGCAACACCCCAATACTGAACTTTCAGAGGGGTGTCATAATCACCGCACCATATTATACAGAGGAAGCAACACTCCCAATACTAAACTTTCAGGGGGGAGGAATTATCACTGCACCATATTACACAGAGGAAGCAACATTCCCAATGCTGAACTTCCAGGGGGGAGGAATAGTCACTGCACCATATTACACAGAGGAAGCAACACTCCCAATACTGATCTTTCAGGGGAGAGGAATAGTCACTGCACCATATTACACAGAGGAAGCAACACCCCAATACTGAACTTTCAGAGGGGTGTCATAATCACCGCACCATATTATACAGAGGAAGCAACACTCCCAATACTAAACTTTCAGGGGGGAGGAATTATCACTGCACCATATTACACAGAGGAAGCAACATTCCCAATGCTGAACTTCCAGGGGGGAGGAATAGTTATTGCACCATATTACACTGAGGAAGCAACACTCCCAATACTGATCTTTCAGGGGAGAGGAATAGTCACTGCACCATATTACACAGAGGAAGCAACACCCCAATACTGAACTTTCAGAGGGGTGTCATAATCACTGCACCATATTATACAGAGGAAGCCACACTCCCAATACTAAACTTTCAGGGGGAGGAATTATCACTGCACCATATTACACAGAGGAAGCAACATTCCCAATGCTGAACTTCCAGGGGGGAGGAATAGTTATTGCACCATATTACACTGAGGAAGCAACACTCCCAATACTGATCTTTCAGGGGAGAGGAATAGTCACTGCACCATATTACACAGAGGAAGCAACACCCCAATACTGAACTTTCAGAGGGGTGTCATAATCACTGCACCATATTATACAGAGGAAGCCACACTCCCAATACTAAACTTTCAGGGGGGAGGAATTATCACTGCACCATATTACACAGAGGAAGCAACATTCCCAATTCTGAACTTTCAGGGGGGAGGAATAGTTACTGCACCATATTACACTGAGGAAGCAACACTCCCAATACTGATCTTTCAGGGGAGAGGAATAGTCACTGCACCATATTACACTGAGGAAGCAACACCCCAATACTGAACTTTCAGAGGGGAGTCATAATCACTGCACCATATTATACAGAGGAAGCAACACTCCCAATACTAAACTTTCAGGGGGGAGGAATTATCACTGCACCATATTATACAGAGGAAGCAACACTCCCAATACTAAACTTTCAGAGGGGAGTCATAATCACTGCACCATATTACACAGAGGAAGCAACATTCCCAATGCTGAACTTCCAGGGGGGAGGAATAGTTATTGCACCATATTACACTGAGGAAGCAACACTCCCAATACTGATCTTTCAGGGGAGAGGAATAGTCACTGCACCATATTACACAGAGGAAGCAACACCCCAATACTGAACTTTCAGAGGGGTGTCATAATCACTGCACCATATTATACAGAGGAAGCAACACTCCCAATACTAAACTTTCAGGGGGGAGGAATTATCACTGCACCATATTACACAGAGGAAGCAATATTCCCAATGCTGAACTTTCAGGGGGAGGAATAATCAATCACTGCATCGTATTACACAGAGGAAGCAACACTCATAATAGACGTATGAAAAAATATGTCAAAATGTTGCATTTTACAGAACAATTCTAAAATGAATTGACAAAAAATCCATTAGTGTCTGAGTTTTACAGGCAGTCTGAAAGGGCACGCTTAACAAATTCCAGCACTTTCATTGTGTGTCAAACAAGCTCGCCCTTCCCTAGAGTAAAACAATAGGTTTAAAGGCAGTTCATTTACTATATGTATGCAATTTAAAATACCCTCCTATCATTTTCTTTTCAAAATGTCAAAGGTGCAGTCCATCATTCAGTTTTCCAATTCTTTTCATTTTCCCATTCTGATGCTCCCAACTGCCTCACAGACATATTCAGTGACGAGAAACACTTTGAAAAAAGGCAGAATGACAAAATAAAAACATGACACCTATCTCTCACTCCTAAAATATAGACAGCAAAGCTGTGCTTCAGGTTACCCTGATTTTATATTTCAATCAACAGAAGAGTGACAATATAAATTTAAACGAGGACAAAAAGAAAAGAAAATCAAGAAGTAGTTTAGTTTCTACCACCAGAACAAGTACATAGACTCCCCAAACCGAAACATTCTTTTAATAAGAGGGTAGCTCGGGCTGTGGATGTGGACGCTTTAGGTGTTTACGGCGGGCAGTCGCCCGGTAGCAAATACTCTGGGCGTGAAGGATTCCCCCTGCCACAAGCCTAAGGGGTACCTGCACTACCAATTGACTAATTCCCTGTCTCTCAAAATCCGGAGAGGCCATAGGAGACAACACCTGTGCAACTATCACACATAAGGTTGTATAGTTTGATGTCCCACACCTTTGGTTTTTGGCACCTTAGTGTGCGTCAACCGCGGAGTGAGGACTTCTTGGTCCTGACGAATGCTGAGCTGACTATTGGCTCATTAGCAGAAACATGTCGACCCATTTCTCTTTCCTTCTTTCTGATTAATTCATAGGACTTTATGGTTCAAATTAATACAACCATTCATACGTCCGCTACTTTCACTGATTTTAATGGAGTTAGAGCTACCCTCTTATTAAAAGAATGTTTCGGTTTGGGGAGTAGTCCACACTCCTTTTAATTCACTTTAGTTTATCACACTTTTTGATACTACTTTCTCAACAAGAACCCAATGAAGACTACTGGCTACTGACTTCAAGTTGGTGCCTGAGGATTCTTTTTCTTTCACTAAGCATGCTCACTCTATCTCCCTAGTGTCTATGTACTTGTTCTGGTGGTAGAAACTAAACTACTTCTTGATTTTCTTTTCTTTTTGTCCTCGTTTAAATGTATATTGTCACTCTTCTGTTGATTGAAATACATTATTGCTAAGGGGTACAAGAGGGACCTTTTGACCCTTTCTCTCTTGTTGATTGCATTACCCTGATTTTATAGCCCTAGACTGCAGACCTACTGCTCATGTTTCAGAGATCTTACACTTCCAGATAGCAGGCAGGCTCCTTAGCTACCGCTTATTTTAAAACCACAGGCCTCATGCAGAAATACATATGATAACGTCTTAAATGCTATCAATATAGACAATAAAATGACTCTGCTGTCCATAAACACCAGCGATTGTACCTTATGCCCCTATCATTAAGTATGACATCTTAATGAAATATTACTTATATATGTCTTAAATGTAAGTTGAAATTTAGTTAATTGTGTCTTCAAATATCACTTTTCATTATTTAGAATATACAGACTATATCAGTTTTGTCCTCTAATAATGCTGTTATATTTTTGGCAAAGAAACTTTTTTTTCTTCAAATATCAGTGTAGACATTTTTGATTCATTAAATACTCTTAAATATTTATCAGACTCAACCGTGCAGTTTTGTGAAATGCATTAAAATGCCAGCTGTAGATAACTGGACTGTTAAGCTAATGAGGAGAGAGAACACAGTCTTGATGAGAGCTGTGGCTGAGTTCCCACAAAGCCCAAAAATGTTGACCCATGTAAGATAAAGTGGTGTATGTGGCGAGGAATTACTGGCTCACTTTAGTAGATTGGCTAAAACATTAGTTCTTTCCTCAGAAAAATTAATGTATTACATTTGGAAGAGCTAACAAAAACAGCAATACAGCTAAGAAATTAAGTACTTAAAATGTTATAACTAATTTACGTAAAAAGATAAGTAATAAATAAAATGCCACAAAAATGAAGGGACTCTTATGAAGGGATCAAACATCATTACAAAGGAAACTATAATAATTATTCTTAAAAATTAAAAGACATAGGCCCTAATTACAAGTTAAGCACAGCGGGGCCGGCGCAACATCGCCTCCTCTGCGCCAAACCCGGGTAAGGACCGCCTGCCGTATTACGAGTTGAACTCGTATAACACCAGTTCAACTCGTAATACGGTCTAAGGCCCTTTGCCTTTCCCATGGCGGGGTCTGGAAAATAGGAACGACAATGGGAAAGGCAATGGGATCGGCAAAAAATGTCCAGCACGTTATGGACGGTGACGTCCATGCCATGTTGCACCTTTGTAGGGGTACAGACAGGGGACACATGTTGTGCCCCCCTGAATGTAGATTGTATCCCAATGGCGGGGGCATATGGGGGCCCTGTGGGCTCCCCCCTTGTTCCTCCACCGCCAGCCTTTTTCATGGCGGTGCTCCCACCACGAAATGCGGACGGTGGATGAACTCGTAATATACTGAGCGGGACTGCGCCAGTCCCCACTCAACATATTGCGTTGTGGTGCAGCTGCGCCACTGCCAGGGAACAACTGTTTCCTGGAGCAGTTGGTGGTCCACAGTCGATACGACTTTGAAAGTCGTAATCAGCAAAATGGTGGACCGTCACCGCTGCGTCACTACGAGTCTGGCGGTCGCAAGACCACCAGACTTGTAATCAGCCCCATAGTTTTTTTCTTAAATTGCCCACAGCGGTGGAAGGCAGGACTGGGTAATAGGATATTCCTTCGCTGAAAGGATACGAGTCCCCCTTTAATAATAACTTTTGTAAAAGTAAAAAAGATATGTGAACAAAAGGAAACTGCTCACTTGTAGAATTTTAGGAGAACATTTTCATAAAAGGTACCATCATTATAGGTTTTCGGATCTTAAGCATTAGTTTTAGTCAGCAGTTCACCTTTCCAGTTGCAGAGGCCTCTCCATAGTTTCAGTTCAGGTCCGCAGCTCTATTTGTCTAAAAATATTCTGCAACCCTTATCCACAGGAGGGAAGGTGAAAGAGACAGGTAGAAAAATGGTGTTAATTTATAACTAGTCCGCGGTTTTCTTCCAGCACTAATACCTCCCTCTTTTCCTGGACCTTCTGGGCTCTCCAGCCACAGATTTCTACAGAGCAATCAAGCTTCACTGGCAGGACTGATCGCCTAAGTCCTTGGACTTGGAGGTTTGCAGTAGATCAGTGGCACAGATATTCTAGACAGGCGCAGATGGAATTCTGTCCAAAGGTGTCTGTCAGACAGACATGAACTTTTCAGTACAGCAGCATTGTATCTCATCTTCATCTTTCAACCTTTGGTGATTCCCCTACAATGAATAGAACGTAAGATCCCAATCGTCCCCTTCCCATATCTTGTAATAGCGTGATTGAGGTCCTAGTGTAGGGACATGGCTTCGAGTAAAAGGCTCGACCACAGTCCCTTTCACCACAAAACCATGGTGGTCGATCCCTTGTTCCCTTTGATAAGAGCTCTGACTGCCTCCTAGTTCTACTCATGGCCTGCCCAGTTACCCACACCAAGCATCAGAGGACATTGGCACTATCGAGTCCCTGTGTGACCATGCCCTCCTGTAACGAGTGCCTCCCAAAGTCTCTTGCTGTTATACAGGCTGAAAGGGCAAAGATGCTACAAGGGCCTTTCACAGACAGGGGTGCCCTTGCAGTTCTGGGGGCTGATGTACCCTCCCCATGCCTGTTATGCATTCTTCCTATGAAATAACGTCTGCTGGCTGTGGTTATATAAAGTGTGAAGCATATGTAAATCACATGTTACATTTTTTTGATAAACAGATTGTATTAGATTTCAAATAACAATTCACAATAGCAAAAATAAAACCCAGTAAAAAGCAAAAGTCACAGCAATAGTGGTCCTGGTCATCTGTCACCCCCCTCCACCGCCATGTTACATTTTAAACTGCAAGGGGTGCAAGTTGTTCCTGTATTCCTAAATCAATATCTGCTCTTTGTACTACCTTGTACGACTGTGCAGAACCTGCAAAAGTGGCAGGCATGGCAACTGTAGAATCAAAACAGTTCTTCTTCTAATTAGACCACAGATAATGGCATTTCATATATACACTATTTTTGGCATACCGCCCAGTCTTTTCAAAATACAAATAATAGTTCCATTGATTTTATAGTTAGTATACTGGTATCAGCTTGTGATTTCCTTCAAGCGTACACATTAATGACTACATTTGAAGGTAATGCCTCACAAGCCCACATTTAGTGCCCATTGATGGCCACCAAGTATATGGGTTACCCGCCAGCTACTGTCAAATGTGGCAACCAACTGTGATCAGTGACCACCCGATATCATGTGTACCCGCTTTGTCAGAGATGCCCATCTTAGGTACACCATGTCTACAAATCCTAAGAATCATGCAACCATCTGTTCAGAAGAATTCTCTTGTCATAATACTACATTTGTCTCATACATTTTCTGTATATTCCCCAGGTTTACAAGCATCCCCCGCAAAGCATGCTGGATATTCGGTGCGAATGGACAATGCCCTTCCCATCGTAACACAGGCTCCTGGGGCTCAGGCCCTTCAGATCCAGTCCGGGCTGCTCACTCAGGTACGGTTACTGTTCTCTCTCCAGGGCCTTGGTAGAAGCTGAATGATGACCTCACCAATAGACGCATTGGTCATTTTCAGCAGTCTGGTGCCTCTGTTAGTTCGGTAGGGTTGTGGTGGAGTCGTGGAGTTTGCAGCAACTGATTTGGCCTGTTATTACATTTGATAATTTTCTTAAAGGCATGTGTACTTCTGAAGAAGTGTGCTGTGCTCCTGTCACTGTACATTAACCCACAGCATTTAACATTATGCACACTGATTCTGATGAACACTTCTAGCCACAGATTCCTTACCTTTAGTATATCCTCATGCCTCAGACTAGATCCGAAAGATTTTCAGCATATCCCCTGCACACCTGTATGTGGCATCATGCAGCCCTGCATCGACCCTTCTCTATCCCAGAATTGACGGCTTGAGCAGCACATAGACACCGCCCCAGTGCATTGATGTCAGCCCCATTCTTTCGGCTCCGTCGTATGTGGATCTGAAGCTCGCTTCCAACCTTTTCTTATCTATTGATAAGCGTTTTCTCTCAAAATACCTTTCCAGTGTTCAAGGGAACATGTCAACTCCTAAAACTACAGGGTTTAAGCCTTGCGGGGATTGTCGAAAACGAATGTCTGTGACAGATGCACACAAGGTGTGCCTCAGTTGTTTGGGCTCAGGCCATGACTTCAAGTTGTGCAAGGAGTGTGCCCTGATGCACTCACAGTGGATCCGGGAACACAAAGCCAAGTTAGACATCTCTGAACACCGCCGGAATTGTGTAATGGCTACTCTCGCTCAGAGTGATGGACATGGACTCGTTCCCACTCTCAGGGCCAGACCCACAACAGTTCATCATCACAGTCCAAGGCTTCATATCTGTTCAGATCCAAAAAGAAGCACGAGAAGTACAATTTTGCCTTGTGCCCGGCTCGCCATTCTCAGTCTGAGATGTTGCAAGGATGTCAATTTGCTCTGCGGTCTCTCTCTGAGTCCCTAATTGAGGAGCCAATCTGAGGCTGATACCGATGTAGCCAGGATCTGGGTGTGTTGTGACACCACAACAAATTTAGGCTTTTAAGGAGGACATGCTCTGTATCTTCGGCACCCTACCATCTCCCTCTGGTTTGTGTTTGGGCCTCATAGATCCATAGAGGCCTCCAGGTGGCTTACCACTGGTGGGCTCACCCTTGGCACCATCTGTGCTTCCTGAACCTGCTCTGGGTTCAGCTCTGACTTTGGAGCTGACTCCGCGCTCAGCACTATGATCCATGCCGGTTCCTGCTGCGTGAATGCTGGCACCTGATGACCGAGGAGGATGTAAATCCCACTGTCCTGTCTAACTCCGTATCAAATCTGTCTCAACCTCAGACGAAGCCATGTTCTGGCACAGTCACAACGTATCTAGCGCCCTTACACTCAGACAGTGCCTCTACCTCGGAGTCCACCCCTCACCCCCACCCCCCAGTGCCCCAGTAGTTGTTAGGATTGGATTTTAACCACAGGCAACCAGCTTTTGGTCATGATGGTGATGATGGAAACGAGTTCTCCCCACACTATGATAATGACAATTTGTACTTGTGCCTACAAGAGGCCGATGATTTGGACATGGGGTTTGGTTTCTCCCCTGACCCTTCCACGGGAGAGTGTGCTTCATTAACCATGGTCATATGATGGGCGGCTGAAGTTTTAGATTTGCAGGTGCCTTCTGTTGAGGTAGAAACCAATGTCCTCGCGGTTACACCCTGGACAGTCTTCAACTGATTCCCTGCTGCCTTTCAACGACGCCGTGACTGACGCCCTTATGGGCACTTGGACTAAACCACTGCCCACTTGTAAACGGATAGGTGTCACACTGTCACAGACCTGCTCTGAGTGACTCTGCCTTCCTGATGCAGCGCACTATTCATTAGAGCTTGGTAGTGCAGGTCTCCACTAACAGGCTTAATCCCAATTATTTTCTTACTACCCCTTGAGAAATTTAGGAAGAAGATGTTTTGTTCTGCTAGCTTTGAACTAAGGTCAGGTACCATCAGTTTGCTGGGAAGGTTCAGCCATGCATTATGGTACTGCTTTGCTGAAATCTTATCAGAAGTCCAGAAGAATTTCACACCAGTTTGGCTTAAACTATTCAGGATGGGCAGGTTGCCGCCATGTATGTCATACAATGAGGCTTGGACGTGACTGACTGTTTAGGCAAAGCAGTTGGGAAGAGGTGTTTTTTAGAAGACCTATCTTCGTTACATCTTACTCAAGTAATAACGTACGCCACACATTCAGCGGATCACTTTAAACGTAATTTTCACCAACTTAGAAAGCCTCTTATGGAAAACATGACACCTCTTGCCTGGTCAGACTACTGTTACTCAAAAGACAGTGCAGTAATCTGGAAAATAATCTGCTTATTACCTTAGCTGCAACTGAAAGAAAGTCGTATTGCATAGCTATAAAGCTATAAAACATAATAAAAAATAAATCAAACCAACTAAAACCACATTTTAGGTAATAAAAATCGAGGCCACGAAACATTCCTCAAAGTAGATTTTTGGGATTGTAAAATCTATGACTCATCCGGCCGCAACGAATCAGAAGATTGTACTTTCCCTAGCTATGTGTGGTACATTAGCAAACTTTTATAGCAACAAAATTATTACTATGCAAGATTCTTTCCATACCTCTAATGATCCATAAACATCTAGTCTACGACAGATCGATGCTAAGAGAATTCACTCCTATTTCCTCCTCCAAAATGACCAACCTTCTGAATAAATGCACTTTGGATTCCCCGAATGATCCCTGCTGACCGTTAATTCTCAAATTAGGAGCTTCCACGATTGCTCCTATTCTTAGCAATGGGCTTAACTCCTCTATCTACTTAGCATCTTTACCTGCTTCTTGGAAATTAACACTAGTGCCTCCCAATTTTAAGAAGTCCAATCCGGATCCTGACATTCCAGTGAGTTACAGGCCAATCTTGTTGCTCGGGTGCCAGATAAACATGCTTAAAATGCACATCAGTCTTCGGTTATCTTTGTCTCTTGAATCTAGCAACATTCTAGACGTCTCACAGTTTGGCTCCTGTGCTGCTCATAGCATGGAATCCATCCTTTTTATGGTTTCAGAACATCTTAAGCACCTGTTGAATCATGGTGGTACTGAATCCCTCATCCTTCTTGATCTATTGGCGACCTTTAATGCCATATACCATACGATTCTCATACTCGTCTAACTGAGGTTGGCGTGGCAAGACCAACACTTGCATGGATTGCTAACTTACTTACTAATGGGCATCAAGCAGTTAGACTTCCCCCTTTTTCCTGGGCCCCAATCCCACTTAACTCAGGGATCATTTTTGTGCTCAATGCTCTTTAATGCTTATATGGTCCCTCTGGCAAGTCGGATTCGTGGTTTCAACTTTGAAGTGGTGTCCTATGCTGATGACACAAAATTGGTTGTTCCATCGGCTAATGATAACTCTAGTCGACAAAGATATAGGCAATGCCTAACATCCATACCCACCTGGATAAATTAGAGCCATCTAAAACTTAGCAGTGGAAGTTGTCTGAAATCTTGGCATCAAATTTGATGCCAGTCTATCGTTTAAACACCATATTCTTGCAGTAACATCTACTTGCTTTGGATTATTAAAAAGTCTCCTCTAGTTTCTAGTCTTCTCACCTCCCTCTGCAAAAAAACTGTGATCTATGTGCAATAACTTCCAGACTGGTCTATGCAAAAGCACCTCCTCTAAGTCTGCCAAATAAACTCACTAGGAACTGCAGTTAGCCAAGAACTAATCTGTCAGATTAATACTCAGTCTTCCGAGGCACTGCTCTATTTCCTCCAGATTAAAGGATCTGCACTGGATTCCCATAGTAAAATAGGATCCAATTCAAAACCTGATGCATATTCACACCAAGGGAGGAGGCAGTTTCTCCTCCTGTTTAGGAGATAAACAAATTGCCTCTCACTCCACGCCACAGTAGATTGTTCATAATTCCTGAAAAACCTCAGAACCTGTTTTTTTCCAACAGAATTAGATGTGGCTATTCTCTTCTGTATTCTGTCTCGTTATTTCTTGACTTATTACACTTTGGTCCTGGTTGCATTTTCAGGGAAATTAGCACCTAGAAGCTCTTTCTGCGCATTGTCATACTTTGGAAATCATTCCGACATTACATTGGTCAGTAAATCATCCTGTCAGCATTCTTCACTCTGCCTCAAGATGAAGAGGCTTCATCGCCCTAATCTGAAACAGACATCGAGTAAACGAAAGATGGTGCAAATTCTGGCTACATTTATCAGCTAGGTATAGATCCACCACCAGCTTTTAATAGTAACCAAATCACCTTTAATAAAGTGGTTTATAGGTAGCATTTGGTGACTTTTTAATCTTGCACTGATCCCTCACACAAACAACCCGCTCCGCTGCAGTTGCAGGCGTCGTAGCACACCAGGGAGGCACTCGGCCTCCTAGGTGGGGACCCTATGATGAAGCATGTCACTGACTAGGTCGGTGAGTGAGGGTCCTTAAAACAAGCATATATGTGTGTCCCACCCAGAATTGTTTCCAGACAGCCACTCTTTCGTTCGTTTCGTGTAGCAACTTTTAACAACAGTGAGGTCACAAGCAAGTCGTGTATTCTGAATTCCCCCAAGCAAACGACGCACAGTGCTGCTCTCGTGAATCAACCAAATAATGCTGTTGTTTATTAATTTCCCTATACAGTTTTGCTCAGTAAGGAATACACATTTTTAAAAATGCCTGTCCTGAAGTCAACTTGTGTTTTCACAGTGCCCCTCGTGTGGAAGGGAGGCACATGCCCTTAGGTTGTCCTTGCAAAGAAGTGGCAGTGCCCTGATCCCCATCTCTAGATCCCTGCAGGTGGCCTGTACCATGATGGCAGCACGGATGATGAACCCAGGGTTGCCTATAGAGGAGAGGCAGGAGTATCTGGTCCAGGGACCGTAGACATTTAAGGAATTAAACTGCTTGGAATAATGGTTCAGGGAAGCCCAAAAACAGCATTCATAGTTCCTGAGGACTCCCATACAACCCATTTTCTCAGTAGCAGAAACCCAGACAGGGCGGAACTAGGCTATAGGAATCGTGCTTGTCACTGACTATTTCCTTGACCAGACTATGTAAATAAGTTGCACTTATCCACGGTATGTACATTTGTCGAGGGTGAGCATCATGGAACCCTGGTGTGGACCTGACTCCCTTGAACCTATGTTGAACACCCCTGGTTGAGGCATGCGGCTCACTTACTTTGTGACAGGCGCGCAACACCCATTGGAATCAAAGGGCTTCAGCAACCCCCCCCCCTCGTGTGTGGCAGCCCGGGCTCAGACAGCTCCCGGGCACACTCACAGCCGCACCCGAGCACTTCACAGGTCTTTAAAAGACCATGTGCATGTTAAAGAGGCTTTGTTGATGTTTCACCCTTTCTAAGAGCCCCTGCAGCGCCACTCTACCTACTGCTTAATGTTTCAGCCCCCCCCCCGAAATTTTTCCTCAGCGCCCTCCCCCCCTCCCAAAATGTGGCTCTAGTTGCGCCTCTGCTTTGTGAGGTCACGAGATGTTTTACTATATGCTTTCACATACTCTTCGAGAAATGTTGGTCCCTATTATAATGCACGGTGATAGGAAAAGGGGAGGAGACGCAGGCCTTTGAAGAATATCTGTTTAAGCAGGATATGAGGTGCCACGTGCTCTGCGGTGTCAGCTGCAGGCGGTCTAAGTCTAAGGGAATACGTAGGCCAGTCTGCAGCGTGTTTCGTCAGACCCGGAAACAGCACGTCACCTTCCGGCTTCCACGTTCAGAGCACGCCTTGTTATGAATGAGCCAGAAGATGATTCTTCGAGTAGTTTATTTAAGTATAAATATAGAAGCACAGGCGGAGCCAGCAACACATCTAGTTGTCAAGCAGCCAGAGCGTAACTGACATACAGGAGAGAATACAGTCGATGCAAGGGTAAACATTCTAGAGGCTTGCAACAGCACGAGCCTTAAAGCAATACTAATAATTAAATCACAACATAACACATCCCCCCCCCTTATACGGAACAAAAGGAAAGGCTAGGGAAAAAAAGGTAAACGGAAAGGGGAGACAATACAAGGACAATAAGAAAAGGAAATCTATCAAACAAGGTCTACCTAACATAATCCTTAAGCCAACTAGGCGAAACTCTCAACCTCTTAGAGTTATCTGTGACTGGTAAAGCTGGAACAGAATTAGCGTGAGTAAGAGCAGGGTAAGAAGTTACATTAGTATCAATCACAATATGATCACTAACATCAGTATCACACATATTAGGATCACTAATCACCTCTTCCCCCTCCCCTAATTGAGGAAGTGACAATTTTGGCGCTAACTGAGATTGTAGATCAGTATTCTCAAAATAATCCTCAATCCAACCAAATTCTCCAGAAGATCTCTTCTCCGGCACCATGTTCTCCACACCATGGTCTTGGCAACGGTCAAAGGCAACATCCTTTAAATTCCAAACTTTGCCATCGTTCAATCTGACAGAATTCCTGAGAACCTCAACAACCATTTTAGGTGAATCAAATTTGTTCTCTCCCTTGGCTACTCTGTAAGGTTTCCTAACTCTTACCCAATCACCAGCATTTATAACAGCATCTCTAGCACCATGGCGTCTGTCGTAGTAAACCTTGCTTTTATCGTGAGCCAAAACCAGACTATTTTTAACTTCCTCCGGGGACCACTCCTGAACACTGTCTTTGAAAACCCAACTTGGATTAAACTTGCATCTGGGTAATCTACCTCTCATCATAACAAAAGGGGAGATACTTTTTTTTAGATCATCCAGCCACTCATCAACCAATTCTTCCTTCTTCTGTTTTCTTTGGAAAAATTTGTGCCTCACAACACCTATGCATACTTTGGGAGCAAAATACCTGTCCATATCAGCAATTGCGTTATCAAATTCACTTAAGTCAGTATCCACCATTTTTTGCATTCGTGAAAAAGTTTTTAAACCTTTAGGCCCCAAAGAGTGTAATAGTATTCTTTTCTTTTGCTCAGGCTTCATTTTGCCATTTTCATCAATGGCACAAATATAGTTATTAAAATACTCCTTCCATTCCACCCATTTCATGTCAGGTTGAGAACTTGTAGCCCAAAAAGGTTGTGGGGGACTAATAACGAAACTTTGTTGGGCCATTGCAGTATCTTTGGTTTGATCACCAGTTTGATCACCAGTATCCATAAATTGAAGTAAACAAAATCAATTAAAAAGAAAATAGTAGTAGAACAATAATATACTGCACGTAATTGTAAAAGTAAGTGTTCCGACTGTCTCACCTGTGCTCCTCGTGAAATGGTGAATAAGTGATTCCGCTTTTAGAATTAATTCTGCCTGTTGCGTGTAAGCACAGTTAAGAAAGGCAGCGTGAAGCGGCGTGTCAAATTGACAACGTCGACTGCCGAAGGATTTCCCAAAATGGCCGCTACGCAGGGTCACACAGCGTGACCTTACGCGCCTCCGTCACACGCCTCCGTCACACGTCACACCAATGCTGCGAGTGTGATGACGTAGGGGAGTCGCGTAGGTAGCAGAGGTCGCGCAACATGGAGCGCGAGTGGAACTTTGTTCAGTAATCAAAAGATGCAGGCGATGTCGTTTGAAATCGTGAGTGGTAACGATTTCCTGGGCCTACCTTAAGTAGCTTTACAAGGTCCATTCTTGGTTAAATCAGAACAGGCAGCGTAGCGGTCCATAGGTGCAGGGAGTGTAGAACAGGTTGACGAATCCTCCGGTATGGTTAAAAGTGTCCAAGCTGTTCTCCTTTTTTTTTTTTTTTTTAAATTGCGAGAGAAAAAAAATGAAACGATAAAGATTCGTATCCCTCGTCGTCGCCAGTTGTTATGAATGAGCCAGAAGATGATTCTTCGAGTAGTTTATTTAAGTATAAATATAGAAGCACAGGCGGAGCCAGCAACACATCTAGTTGTCAAGCAGCCAGAGCGTAACTGACATACAGGAGAGAATACAGTCGATGCAAGGGTAAACATTCTAGAGGCTTGCAACAGCACGAGCCTTAAAGCAATACTAATAATTAAATCACAACATAACACGCCTTGTCTCCAACGTGTATTATAGACAAATATATCGTCCTCTTTAATTGTGCCCTTGTATTCGTTTTAATCAATCTGTTGTAGTTCCGTCACGTGGCTCTGAATCATATGACTGCGCGCCCGAACCCGTGGCCGGTTTCATTCCTCCTGCTCTGTGCAGGCACACTGTTTGTGTGATTCGCACGTGCCTGTGAGCCTCGGCCTGGAACAAAAGGAGGCCTTGATAAGTTAATAATACTTCGATGAGTCACAACCAAGTGAGGACAAAGGATGAGAACAGTATTCTTATGGGCGTAGAGAGTGTGCTGGTCTTGAAGCCCGCATTGCCAAGTGGCGGAGCTTTATGTAGGCCATCACCCCTAATTATCAGAGGCAGCAAAACAAACTCGGTTTTACTAACTCAAAGCACTCTTTAGTCTGCTCCTGTTTTGGTGCGAGTGAAATGTTCTGTTAATCGTGGTAATCTCGCGTAAATTCAGGTATTCCCCTATGTTGCATAATGGCAATCCGTGCAGGTAAAATACAATGGGAACACTGCAAACGAGCAGAACTGGCGGTCGTCACGCTTGTGTTTTTTGCACTTTATTTTTTTGTGCAGAATGCATTCTGGACATGAGGACTCATTTTGCAATAAAACACATTTAATGCCAGGTGTGTATTTTTTATGTAATTTTGTACGATTTTAATACAAATTTGCATAACCATGCAAAAGGAAATTACATTTATTTCGCACACCGCCATTCCTGTTATATTGCCTGAGGTCCTGTGCCATCTTGTGACGGCACCAAAAACTGTGGCCTAACAGACTAACTGGTAACAATTTCATAATTAAATAGGATGCAAGCACAATCTCGTAATTTGCTGAGCGTACACAAATATCAGGTTAGGCTTGCAGTTAGGGGTGCAGTTTGGCTCATGGAAGAGACTTTAGAGATTGAATACACACTTCAAGTAAGCTTTCACAATACCCTTGCTTGTTCAGTAGTTGATGGAAAAAGACAGATCAAGGCATTCTTGCAGTAACCTTGGATCACACTTAAAAAAAAGTGCTGGCCGAGCTTAAGTCTTCAGCAAAGATGCTGGAGATGCCTGCGTCCATGAACAGAAATGCAATACAGGTAAAAGATAAAGAACATAAGGGCAAACTAGAGTGGTATACAGACATATGCCAATAGAACAACAGGCAAAAGTTATGAAAAGTTCCCAAATAGCTTCTTGACGTTTTAGACACGCCTGGTATGAATCGGCCTACCAGTCTGCAATTGAACTTGGCTTACCCCAAAGATAAGGATCGGATCAGGTGAGAAACGTTACCTCCGTATTTATAAGTAAAGTATGGATTAAATATACATCTAGCAGAAACTGATCACAATCAAAGGCTCGAGACAGAGAATGGAACCTTATGTGACGGAAAACACCGGGTGTGAGAAGAGGTTCTCTAAGCCAATGATGGATACGATGCTGCCGGATCCGCTTTGAGTTTATCCTGGGTGGATATCGATGTATTGATTTCCTGGAGTTAGGGCCGGCCTTGAGAATGGGCTAGCTTGGCCCAGGCCCGGGCACCAAATATTCTGAGGGGCGCAGCAGGGAGCTGCCTGACTTAATGTCATGCAAACAGCAGCTTGGCTATCCCACTTGGTCTCAATCAGCTCCTGTTAAAGACTTTGTAACTGTTAGCACCTCATCAGCCCCCGTCCTCCTCCCATCTTCCTCACACCTCCTGCAGTCACATCGCCACCTGCCCTCCACCCCTCCCTGCTCCCCCCCCATAAAAAAACCCACATTTTCTTTCCTCCAACGTCGCTAACCCGGTCAATCTGATTTAGGGCCAGTCTTGCCTGGAGTACAGACCACTTGGGGGAGTGTTGGATCACAGTCTGAGATTGTGAGGGTAAGTAGTTCATTGTGTATAATGTTTGTTGCCAGGAAAATTCTCCAAACAAGAGCAAGCCATGATAGAGGCTAAGAAGAGTGTGACTTCCTCAGGTGGTTGCAGGAGTCTGTCCATATCAGAACTATCTCTTGGCTTCCAGGAGCTCCTCCGGTTGCTCTCACTGACTGGGCATGACGGTAACCCAGCACTGCTTCACATGGCCACCGGCACTATGACACATAGTAGCTAGACAGAAACAGGATGGCAATGCAAAGTCTCATACATATATATTTTTTTTAAGAGTTTTATATAGCGCAAACTAGACCCGAGACATCAGCATGGAACACCGTCAACTTCCTCAAGGCACTTCACCAAGCCACTCATGGCACCCTTGGCTGCGGTCCTGTTCTGCATGGTACTGCCTCCTTGCTTAGCATAACAGCTCCACTGCTTCCTGTAATAACACTGCCCTTCTTGTAACAGCCCAAGTGGTGCATGTGTCAACCCTGAGGTTTCCTATAACAAGACCCAGTGCTTATGTTAATAGATCTAAACATATTGTAATGGCTGCGGGGTTTGCACAAGTACCAGCTGAGGTGCTTTCATCAATGACCTCCCAATCGCTTCTAACAACCTCGGTGCTTCATAAAATAGCCCTGGTGCATCATGAGAAAACTGCTGTGTTCCCGAGTTGTTGTTGAAGCGATCACAGGTTTGCAGCAGTTACAGGCCATGTGTTTGAGTAACAGCATCGCTGAGATGGGCCTGCAGCCTAGCCCATCCCACCTCAGTGGAAAAACCTCTGCCTAAATTTGGAGCCAATAAGGCCTTCCCTAGAGGTCACTGCTAAGAGGCGCAATCTGTCTGTTCCCCATTGGCAGTGGCTGGTACCAGTGATGAGAGAGGCATGTAGGAACTATTTCATTTTATTTATTTATTTTGAGGAAGTGTAGTAGACTTTAGAGTTGTGGCTGGAAGTCACAGGTTCTGCCAGTATTTTGGTGTAGGTGTCGCTTTAGATGGCATATTTGTAGGTTGTAGTATGTGGTTGCTACTTTACCTGGTGCCTTAAGTCTTCATCAAATGTACTGATTAGTTCTGGTGTTGGGGTTGGCAGCACTGGACTGCACCATTGTTTGAATATTGTATTTTTTCAGAAACTCAGTCTTGCATACAGTGTATGGGTGACATTCTGTCTGATGTTTCTGCTGCCTCAAGATTATGTGGTACTGTATGTAGTTGAAGTTGAAGTTAAAATATTTGTTAAGCGCACGGCTACCAGGCGGTTTCTTGGCGCTAGGGATGCAGACCCGGAGGGAGCGAAGCACGGACGTTAAAGCGAGAAGGCTTGTGAGAAGAGGAAGGTCTTCAGAGCTTTGCGAAACTCAGCTTTGCGTTCTCTTATAGGGAGCCAGTGGAGGGCTTTAAGTAAGGGCGTGACATGATGTGATTTAGGGAGACAATGGATAAGGCGGGCAGCTTGGTTTTGGACCAATTGGAGGCGCCGAAGACCGTAAGCTGGAACACCATTGTACAAGATGTTACCGTAGTCTAGGCGAGACAGAACCATGGCCATAAGAATAAGTTTCAATGCAGAAAAAGAAAAAAAGCGGGACATTTTTCGGATTGTGCAAAGAGTCAGAAAGGAAGATGAAACCACTGTGTTGATCTGGGAATGCAAAGTGAGATGGTTGTTAAGTTTTATCCCTAATGTTTTAACTGAGGAGGAGGGTGATGGGGGGGTTCCTAGGGCAGTCGGCCAAAACAAAGGGGCCCAGGGACTGTGGCAACCGCCTACAAGTACCAATTCGGTTTTATCAGGGTTTAACTTGCGGTGGTTGCAATTCATCCAGCCCCGGATAAAAATCATAACAGATTGGAAATTATGGATGGTGCCTGGGGAAGAAGAGAGATTGAAAATAAGCTGGAGGTCATCGGCATAGTTGAAGACCGTGACCTCCATCTGCTGTAAAGCAAAAATGAGGGGGAAGATGTATAAATTGAACAAAAGAGGGGAAAGCGAAGAGCCCTGAGGGACCCCACATTGGACCTTACGTGAGGGGGAGGAAAAGTCTGCCAGATGGACAGCCTGCGTGCGGTCACTCAGAAAGGAGTTTCCGGTGCTCTATTCCGTCTTGCACTTGATCACATTGGTTTGTATAGTTAGTAGGACTGGATGTTGGGCGTAATGTAGTGCAGGCCTGCACTTGCGCGTGTGTATGTATGTGAGAGTGTCTGAGTGTGAGGTCCTTGTGAACATGTATAAACAACCAAACACCAACGACGGACTCAAATAGACGCACCTCACATAAAGCTCTAACCAATCGTAAATCGGTGCACTTCTTTTCTGGTACCCGCTGTTGTTAGGTACCACTGCCAAGCAGAAATTGAATTAATGAAAGAATAAAATGTTGCTCCCGAAAATGTAGCAGTCCACAAACCCTCGGTTGTTAAAAAATATTTTCTATTCTTCCTTCAAATTATATTCATGAAATTTCCATATAAATAGACAACTAGCCAACACGTTTCGTTTAAAAATGATTTTAACTTTGTCAGGGCTCAAATTTATTGATATCCTTTATACTCCTGGTACAGAGATTACTGAAAGCATTCCACAAAATTATTAGATCAGATGAAAACTATAATTGAAAAGTCTGCCAGAAACATATCCCACTGATCCGATATTATGTAGGATAATAGTGTCCCCATTATGATACCTGAATCCGTATCTCACTTCACCCTCCGTGCTTGTTACCGGAGGCCTACACTTGCATCTCTTGACATCTTACCTATCTGTAAGGAAAGGGAATGGTGTTGTGACATGGCAGGACTGTTATTCAGTCTTTCAGGAGAGAGAATAGTGTTGTGATGTGATGCATCTGTGATGTATGGGTTTAGTGGGTCTGCTGTAGAATGTTGAAGTTAGAGCTGCAAGAATGTGAGGGTGCTTAGAATGTTGGGGTCTGCGTGCTCGGTGCAGCCTGGCAGTGAAATTGAGTTGGTGGAAGGATGGAACCCTAACCACAGCTATCAGGCTATGGCTAAAACCTCAGGGCCCAACATGAAATAAAGAACTTGTCTCCTAACTGAGCGGGTCCAGATTCTTGTGTGAAGACCCTGCCCTCGAATTACTTAAGTGTGTCAGGAGTGAATGATACTAATTGAAGGTGTGTGAGTGATGTGAGCAATGAATGTGATCTTTGGCCTATGACTATGAGTAGATCCGCTTGTGATTCAGCGATATGAGGAATGAAAAAGCCTTGACCAATGCATGCACCAGTGCCTTGAGAAATGTGCGGGCCATGGGCGATGTGTGTACCAGGGGTGTAAAGAATACGTGAGCCTCAGCCGATGCATGTTTGAGCAATGTGAGGAATGAGTTTTTCTCATGGACGCATGTGCTGGCAGTTTGCTGAAGGAGTAAGCTTCGCTTGATGCATGCACCAGCAATGTAAAGCCTTGGCGGATGTGTGCACCAGCGGTGTGAGGAATGAGTAAGTCTCTCCCAATGTGCGAGGTGAGGAATGAGTGAGCCTTGGCCAATGAGGGAATCAGGTGTATGGAACAGTGAGTATACTTGTCGGGGAGCCCAATGGGGAAGGTTACTTAAATAAAATCAACAAGAATGGACAGACGTCTGAGAATTTTTAGGTGTAATTTATTGGTTAAAGTGGGGGGTGGGGGGAAGAGAGGAGAGAAATAAGTCTTGGTTTTCAGGAATCTTCCTAGACTTCCCCATTTCGGGGCAGCCAATCACTAGGTAGACGTTGTTCTTTTCCTCAAGCCAGATAGGAGTAAGTGGCGTATTGAAGGCAAGTCGAGCTAAATAAAAGGAAAAAGAAAACAAAAGAAACCACTGATAAGTGGGACTGTCTCTCTCTATTTTGAGATTCAGTAGAGGGTGTGTGGGAGTATCACCGAAACCGCTGCCCCGTGAAAAAAAAATAAACAGAATAGAAGACGGTGTCCTCCCTCACTACTTAGTCCCTCCCAGTGACAAAGAAAACCCCCGAAGGCGGCGACGCACCTGCTCAAGCCACATTCCTCCTCATGGAGTGTTGCGGGACGTCGGATGGGGTTGTTGGCCTCTTGGTGCGGTCCGGTCCTCTGCCTTCTCTTGCGGGGCTCCGAACTCTTCTCTTGGGCCTGGTTCCGGTCTAGGATCCTCTGGCGTGGGTTCTCTGCTTGTTGGTTCTGTCCCGCGCCGGCGTTCTGTTGCCTCTCTCTTTACTCGGGTGTCCTCCTCTGATAGGCCGACACGGCCTGACGACATGCGGCTGGGCTCCTCCTTCCATTCCTTCTCGGAAGAATTAAAGGGGTCGAGCACGTCCTGCATGTGGAGCAACAGGACATCGGAATCACGATATAGCAGTGAGTCTTGCTCCCCGCTCTCCTCCTGACACATCCCCCCCTTAGGATTTCCCCGATCGGGGGAAAGAGGATACCGGGACAGGAAGTCAGCATTACCTTGTTCCGAACCCTTACGGTGGCGGACTTTGAACTGAAAGGGCTGTAAGGCCAAAAACCAACTGAGTACTCGGTCGTTACAGCCTTTATTAAGTTGTAGCCACATTAAAGGGGCATGATCCGTATACAATACAAAGGGTCTACCCTCAAGGTAAAAACGTAACTTCTTGTAATAAAGATGAATGGTAGGAACTCCAGACGTAGTAAAGAGGTAAGTTTCATGTAGAGGTTTATTCAAGCAGAGATGGAAGATGGTATATTCAAGTCTAATTCAAGACCCCACCAGGAGCAGGTTCTTTGCTGCTCAGCCCTCAGTCCCCAACTGTCTTTTCTCTCACAACCAGGCACACCAGATCAAAGTACAACACTTCTCTATCCCCCACTTAACAGCTAGGCATTCCTTCTCGATTGTAGGATAGACCCGTTCCCTGGGGAAGAGTTTCCTGCTTATGTATAAAACAGTTCTTTCACAGCCTTCACTGTCACACTGGGATAAAACTGCACCTATGCCCACCCCAGATGCATCTGTTTGAAGGATGAATGGTTTCTGGAAATCAGGAGTTAGTAGAACAGGGGAGGTGGTCAGGGCAGTCTTTAGGGTTTGGAAAGCCTCTAGTTCTTTGTCTGGGGGAGAGCGGAGATGAGAAATAGTGGCTGATTTTTTTAGTAGGTCAGTAAGAGGGGCAGCAAGGTCTGAGAACTGAGAAATAAAGCGCCTATAATATCCTACTAACCCTAGAAAGGCCCTCAGCTCTCATTTCGTAGTGGGGAATGGATTATCTTGTATTACCTTTACTTTTTCTATTTGGGGTTCTATCATGCCCTTTCCCAGCAAGTATCCAAGGTGTTTCACCTTCTGAAAGGCGAACCTAGACTTTTTGGCATTAATGTGCAGGTGGGCGGCTTTAAGTTCTGAAAAGATAGCACCAAGATGGGTTAGGTGTTCTTTCCACGACTTGCTATATATTATGATGTCATCTAGGTAAGCCGAAGAATATTGTGTATGGTGTTTTAGGAGTTTGTCCATTAACCTCTGGAAACTTGCTGGAGCCCCATGTAAGCCAAAAGGCAATACAGTGAAGTGATACAGGCCGTCTGGTGTGGAGATAGTCAGGGTTAAGCGGAATTTGCCAATAGCCTTTCGTGAGGTCTATTGTTGAGATGTACCTGGCCTCGCCTAGGCGTTCTATTAATTCATCTACACGGGGAAGTGGGTACCCATCTTGCTTTGAGATACGGTTTACCACCCTGAAATCTATGCAAAACCGGATACAACCATCTGTTTTCGGCACAAGTACGATCGGAGAAGACCAGTTTCTATGTGAAGGAACTATAACTCCTGACTTCAGCATCTTAGTTATTACTTGCTGAAGCGCGACACGGCCTGCCTCAGGGACCCTATAGGGCTTTTATTTTATGATTACCCCTTCTTGTGATGGAATGTAGTGCATGGCTAAAAGTGTTCTACCCGGTTGGTCTGAGAAGATCTCTTTATAGGAAAGGAGGAGGGTCTGGACCTCCTCCTTTTCGTTCCCATTCAAGTCAGAGTTAATAAAGGTGTCACTAACAGTATGTCTCAGAGATTCCATAGTGGAAACGGTATGATGTTTTTAGGGGGAGGTCCTAACCATTTCTTGAGCAAGTTTATGTGGTACATTTGAGTCTTAGAAGGGGAAAGGCTCAAGATGTACGTGGTTTTTCCTATCTTCCTGACTACAGGGAAAGGGCCATGCCATTCTTTTTTTAGTTTGTGAGAGGAAGAGGGAAGTAAAACAAGAGCCCAATCTCCTACAGACAATTCTCTCCAACGTTTCCCTTTGTCATAAAAGACATTTTGTCTCTCCTGGGCTCTCTCGAGGGACTCATGGCTAATGTTCGAAGTTTATGTAACCTACTTTTCACTTGGTTGGCATAATCTAAGGACTGGGCTACCTTAACGCGGTCCTTCTCCCAACTTTCCTTGGTAATTTCAAGTAGTGTACGGGGTTTCTGGCCAAAAAGGAGCTCGAAGGGTGAAGTACCAAGGCTACTCTGTACTTGACTTCTGAGTACAAAAAGAGCCAAAGGGAGGAGCTGATCCCAGTTCCTACCATCCCCAGTCCATAACTTCTTTAACGTAAGCTTAAGGTTGCAGTTATAGCGTTCTACAAGGCCATCAGTCTGGGGATGGTATACATATGTTTTTATGTGTTTTATGCTCAGCTGCCTACAAACTTGCTTCATTAAGCGAGAAACAAAGGGGGTTCCCTGATCGGTAACAATTTCTCGAGGAAACCCCATCCGTGAGAAGACCTCTATGAGTCTCTGTGCTATTGCGGTGGATGTGGCAGACCACAGGGGAAAAGCTTCGGGGTACCTGGTAGAGTAGTCTACTATTACAAGGACATAGAGGAAACTCCGACTGGATTTAGGAAGGTGACCTATTATATCTACTCCTATGCGATCAAATGGTTTGCCAAGAATAGGAAGGGGGTGTAGTGGAACATTAGGAGGAATATAGGGGTTCCTCTTTTGACACACCGTACACTCTTGGCAGTATTTTTTTATTTGAGCATGGATTCCGGGCCAAAAGAAGTTTTGTAAAATGGACTGAGATGTTTTTTCTACTCCACAGAGCCCCGCCAGTATATGGGAATGTGCAAAAAAGAGGATTTGATCTCTAAACTCTGTAGGAACCAGAAGTTGCGGCTCGTCACCCTCCTTGGCAACCCTGTACAAGAGCCCATTTTTTTCAATAAAACAAGGATATGTTTTAGATACAGAATGAAGAGACTCTTTTGCACTCTGCCATGCGTTGCGAAGAGTGCTGTCGTTTAATTGTGCAGTTTGGAAGTGTGTGTCCATGGCCTAGGGTTCCGAGGTCAGGAGGCTATTATGAGTTTTTTTGGTTTTTTTCATACTTCTCTATGTTTTCCAATAGGAGACTAGAAAAACAGGGGTTATCTATTCCAATTATAAGAGGCTCAGGGAGAGAGGGTAGAACCCCTATGTCTGTGACAGTTTCCGTGCCTTGCATAGTCCAGAGTTGTAACCTGGCTACTGGATACTCCTTTATGTCGCCGTGCACGCACCTAATGCTAACACTTTTTCCAGGAAGTAATTGAGAAGGTGAAACAAGCTCTTTTCTAATAACAGAATGTCTGCACCCAGAGTTTAAAATGGCTTTTATGGGTTGGTTATTCAAATATAAACTCACATAATAAACAGGACCAGTTTCTTGAGCATATAGGATAGACGGGGGTAAGTAGCTAACATCCATGGGCTCTTCATCCGTTTTCTCCTTCGTTTTTCTGCAGAATTTGGCAATATGACCCCACTCCCCACACTCGAAACACTGGGGTCCTGGAGAAGAAAAGGCTTCTGGTCTTCTGGGACGTGGTTTTAGGGGTTCATAAGGGGGCTTATTAGATTTTCTTTCAGACTTCCCACTTTGGGACGATCGTTGGTTCTTCTCAGGTTCTCTAATTGGATTGCGGTTCTGAGTACTGGCATACGAGGTGGCCATTTCAATAGCATGTTGAAGCGTCAAACCGGCATGCTGACGCAGCCACCTTTGTGTCTGATAAGACAATGCCTCAAGGTATTGTTCTAAATATATTTTATCCATAATTTCCTCATGGGTGGACTCAAGAGGCTTTAACCAGCGATCGGCTGAATCTTTTAATTTATAAAACAGTGTCTTTGGGGTGTCTCCTGGTGCCCCCTTTCTTGTCTAAACCTGAGTCGATGTACCTCCTCATCAACTCCCAAGTGATCCAGAAAAAAATGCTTTACATGTCCATATGTAGCCGTACCATCCCGGTTGGCGATTTGGTAGGCGGCCTGGGCTTCAGCAGTAAGTAGAGGTGCCTCATTCTGGAGGCCAAGCACCAGCCCTTGCAGCTCACTCGAAGTTTAAAAAGAAGGAAACAGGGTCGTCCCCTGGAACATACTTTTGAAGAGGGATCACAGTCCCAGGTATCGTAGCTGCCCTCCCTTGTCCCAGAACAGCCAGTAGCTGTGTTTGTCCTTCCGCAAGCTTTGTCATGTTATCTGCCTGTGCCTGAATTGCGGATGAGAAAACAGCCCTGTCCCTTTCTGCCAGGCTGGTGCTTTTTTCGACAGCCCATTCCAATTTGCTTTGTGCTTCTCTCATTTGGGAAATAACTTGTTCCATCTTGTCAGATGGAGTCTGCCCGCATTCTCCACCAAATTTGTCAGGGAGCCCAATGGGGAAGGTTACTTAAATAAAATCAACAAGAATGGACAGACGTCTGAGAATTCTTAAGTGTAATTTATTGGTTAAAGTGTGGGGGGGGGATAGGAGAGAAATAAGTCTTGGTTTTCAGGAATCTTCCTGGACTTCACTCTTTCAGGGCAGCCAATTACTAGGTAGACGTTGTTCTTTTCCTCAAGCCAGATAGGAGTAGGTGGCGTATTGAAGGCAAGTCTAGCAAAATAAATGGAAAAAGAAAACAAAAGAAACCACTGATTAGTGGGACAGTCTCTCTCTATTTTGAGATTCAGGAGAGGGTGTGTGGGAGTATCATCGAAACCGCTGCCCCGTGGAAAATAAATAAATAAACAGAAGACGGTGTCCTCCCTCACTACTTAGTCCCTCCCAGTGACAAAGAAAACCCCCGAAGGCGGCAACGCACCTGCTCAAGCCACACTCCTCCTCCTGGAGTGTGGCAGGACGTCGGATGGAGTTGTTGGCCTCTAGGCGCGGTCCGGTCCTGTGCCTTCTCTTGCGGGGCTCCGAACTCTTCACTGGGGCCTGGTTCTGGTCTAGGATCCTATGGCGTGGGTTCCCTGCTTGTTGGTTCCGTCTCGCGCCGGCGTTCTGTTGCCTCTCTCTTTACTCGAGCTTCCTCCTCTGATAGGCCGACAAGGCCTCACGTCATGCGGCTGGGCTCCTCCTCCCGATCCTTCTCGGAAGAATTAAAGGGGTCGAGCACGTCCTGCATGTGGAGCAACAGAACATCGGAATCACGATATAGCAGTGAGTCTTGCTCCCCGCTCTCCTCCTGACAATACCTTGCCCGATGCCTGAGCCAGGGGTGTGTTAAGAGTGAGTCTTGGCCGATGCGTGCATCCGGGGTATGAGGAATGAGTGGCCCTACCTCGATGAGTGAATTAGACGTGTGAGCAGTGAGCGAACCTCGGCCAGTGCGTATACAACGGTGGTACGTGGAATGAGTAAGCATCAGCCAATATATTCATCAAGAGTGTGAAGAATCAGTGAGCCCCGGCCGATGCATGCAACAGTGGTACGAGGAATGAGTGAGTGAGCCTCGGACTGTGCTTATTATGAGAAACGAGTGCGCCTCCGCCCATGCGTGCAGAGCTTTCTGGGGAATGGGTGAGGCTCGGTCGATGCTTGCACCAGTCATGCAAGAGGAATGAGTGAGTGAGCTTTGGACTGTACAGTGCGTTTTGCAGCATTAAAAGAAACGAGTGAGCCTCAGCCGATGCGTGCACCAGTGATACTAGAAAGGAGTAAGCATCGGACCGTGCTTATTGCAGCATTATGAGAAACAAGTGAGCCTCGGCCGATGCGTGCACCAGTGATAAGAGGACTGAGTGAGACTTGGACTGAGCGTATTAGAGCACTAAAAGAAACGAGTGAGCCTCAGCCTATGCGTGCACCAGTGATACCAAGAATGAGTGAGCCTCGGTCCGTGCTTATTGCAGCATTATGTGAAACGAGTGAGCCTCGGCCTATGCGTGCACCAGCGATACAAGGACCGAGTGAACCTCGGACCGTGCGCATTGCAGCATTAAAAGAAACGAGTGAGACTCAGCCTATGCGTGCACTAGTGATACTAAGAATGAGTGAGCCTCGGACCGTGCTTATCGCAGCGTTATGAGAAACGAGTCAGCCTCGGCCCATGCGTGCACCAGTGATACTAAGAATGAGTGAGCCTCGGACGTGCGGATTGCAGCATTATTAGAAATGAGTGAGCCTCTGCCTATGCGTGCACCAGTGATACGAGGACTGAGTGAGCCTCAGCCCATGTGTGTACCAGTGATATAAGGACTAAGTGAGCCACGAACCATGCGTATTGTAGCGTTATGAGAAACCAGTGAGCCTCAGCCTATGCGTGCAACAGTGATACTAGGAATGAGTGAGCCTTGGACAATGCGGATTGCAGCGTTATGAGAAACGAGTGAGGCTCAGCCTAATGTATAATTTTTTATATAGCGCTTACAACTCCTGACGAGGTGTTGATGCTTGCGCCAGTGATACGAGGACTGAGTGAGCCTCGGACCATGCGTATTGCAGCATTTTGAGAAACGAGTGAGCCTCAGCCCGTGCTTGCACCAGTGATACGAGGAATGAGTGATACGAGGCCCATTCGTGAACCAGTGATACGAGGACTGAGTGAGCCTCGGCCCATGCATGCATTAGTGATACAAGGTCTAAGAGAGCCTCAGACTGTGCGTATTGCAGCGTTAGGAGAAAGGATTGAGCCTCAGCCCAGGCATGCACCAGTGATACGAGGACTGAGTGAGCCTTGGACTGTGCGTGCACCAGTGATACAAGAACTGAGACTTGGACTGTGCGTATTGCAGCGTTATTAGAAACTAGTGAGGCTCGGCCCATGCATGCATCAGTGATATGAGGATTGAGTGAGCCTCGGCCCATGCGTGCACCAGTGATAGAAGGACTAAGTGAGCCTCAGCCCATGCGTGCACCAGTGATAAGAGGACTGAGTGAGCCTCAGTCGGTGAGTGAACTAGTGCTACAAGGACTACGTGAGCCTCGGCCAATACATGCACCAGTGATACAAGGATTGAGTGAGCCTCGGACCGTGCGTCTTGCAGCGTTATGAGAAACGAGTGAGGCTCGGCCCATGCATGCATCAGTGATATGAGGATTGAGTGAGCCTCGGCCCATGCGTGCACCAGTGATAGAAGGACTAAGTGAGCCTCAGCCCATGCGTGCACCAGTGATAAGAGGACTGAGTGAGCCTCAGTCGGTGAGTGAACTAGTGCTACAAGGACTACGTGAGCCTCGGCCAATACATGCACCAGTGATACGAGGACTAGGTGAGCCTCGGACTGTGCGTATTGCAGCATTATGAGAAACAAGTGAGCTTCAGCCTATGCGTGCACTAGTGAATCAAGGACTGAGTGAGCCTTGGACCTTGCGTATTGCAGCGTTATGAGAAACGAGTGAGCCTCGCCCCATGTGTGCACCAGTGATACGAGGACTGAGTGAGCCTCGGACCGTACTTATTGTAGCGTTATGAGAAACAAGTGAGCCTCGGCCCATGTGTGCACCAGTGATACGAGGACTGAGTGAGCCTCGGACCGTGTGAATTGCAGCGTTATGAGAAACGAACGAGCCTCGTCCCATGCGTGCACCAGTGATACGAGGACTGAGTGAGCCTCAGCCCATACGTGCACCAGTGATACAAGGATTGAGTGAGCCTCGGACCGTGCGTCTTGCAGCGTTATGAGAAACGAGTGAGGCTCGGCGCATGCATGCATCAGTGATATGAGGATTGAGTGAGCCTCGGCCCATGCGTGCACCAGTGATAGAAGGACTAAGTGAGCCTCAGCCCATGCGTGCACCAGTGATACGAGGACTGAGTGAACCTCAGCCCATGCGTGCACCAGTGATACGAGGACTGGGTGAGCCTCGGCCCATGCGTGTACCAGTGATACAAGGACTTAGTGAGCCTCGGCCCATGCGTGCACCAGTGATACGAGGACTGAGTGAGCCCCGGCCCATGCGTGCACCAGTAATATGAGGACTAAGTGAGCCTCGGCCCATGCATGCACCAGTGATACAAGGACTGAGTGAGCCTCGGACTGTGCGTATTGCAGCATTATGAGAAACAAGTGAGCCTTGGCCCATGCGTGCACCAGTGATACGAGGACTAAGTGAGCCTCGGCCCATGTGTGCACCAGTAATACGAGGACTAAGTGAGCCTCGGCCCATGCGTGCACCAGTGATAGTGAGGACTAAGTGAGTCTCGGTCCATGCGTGCACCAGTGATACAAGGACTAAGTGAGCCTCGGCCCATGCGTGCACCAGTAATACGAGGACTAAGTGAGCCTCGACCCATGCATGCACCAATGATACGAGGACTGAGTGAGCCTCGGCCCATGCGTGTACCAGTGATACAAGGACTGAGTGAGCCTCAGACTATGCGTATTGCAACGTTATGAGAAACGAGTGAGCCTCGGCCCATGCGTGCACCAGTGATACGAGGACTAAGTGAGCCTCGGCCCATGCGTGCACCAGTGATACGAGGACTAGGTGAGCCTCGGACTGTGCGTATTGCAGCATTATGAGAAACGAGTGAGCTTCAGCCTATGCGTGCACTAGTGAATCAAGGACTGAGTGAGCCTCGGACCTTGCGTATTGCAGCGTTATGAGAAACGAGTGAGCCTCGGCCCATGTGTGCACCAGTGATACGAGGACTGAGTGAGCCTCGGACCGTACTTATTGTAGCGTTATGAGAAACAAGTGAGCCTCGGCCCATGTGTGCACCAGTGATACGAGGACTGAGTGAGCCTCGGACCGTGCGAATTGCAGCGTTATGAGAAACGAACGAGCCTCGTCCCATGCGTGCACCAGTGATACGAGGACTGAGTGAGCCTCAGCCCATACGTGCACCAGTGATACTAGGATTGAGTGAGCCTCGGACCGTGCGTCTTGCAGCGTTATGAGAAACGAGTGAGGCTCGGCCCATGCATGCATCAGTGATATGAGGATTGAGTGAGCCTCGGCCCATGCGTGCACCAGTGATAGAAGGACTAAGTGAGCCTCAGCCCATGCGTGCACCAGTGATACGAGGACTGAGTGAACCTCAGCCCATGCGTGCACCAGTGATACGAGGACTGAGTGAGCCTCGGCCCATGCGTGTACCAGTGATACGAGGACTGAGTGAGCCTCTGCCCATGCGTGCACCAGTGATACGAGGACTGAGTGAGCCCCGGCCCATGCGTGCACCAGTAATACGAGGACTAAGTGAGCCTCGGCCCATGCATGCACCAGTGATACAAGGACTGAGTGAGCCTCGGACTGTGCGTATTGCAGCATTATGAGAAACAAGTGAGCCTTGGCCCATGCGTGCACCAGTGATACGAGGACTAAGTGAGCCTCGGCCCATGTGTGCACCAGTAATACGAGGACTAAGTGAGCCTCGGCCCATGCGTGCACCAGTGATAGCGAGGACTAAGTGAGCCTCGGTCCATGCGTGCACCAGTGATACAAGGACTAAGTGAGCCTCGGCCCATGCGTGCACCAGTAATACGAGGACTAAGTGAGCCTCGACCCATGCATGCACCAATGATACGAGGACTGAGTGAGCCTCGGCCAATGCGTGTACCAGTGATACAAGGACTGAGTGAGCCTCAGACTATGCGTATTGCAACGTTATGAGAAACGAGTGAGCCTCGGCCCATGCGTGCACCAGTGATACGAGGACTGGGTGAGCCTCGGACCATGCATGCACCAGTGATACAAGGACTGAGTGAGCCTCGGACCGTGCGTATTGCAGTGTTATGAGAAACGAGTGAGCCTGGGTCCATGCGCGCGCCGTGCACGTATTTCTGGAGAATGAGCGAGCCCCGCATTCTACACACAAGAACTATTTCTAGCGCGGAGGGTTCGCGTGGGTCTCCGGTGAGTCAGCTCTGGCCTGGCGGCCAGGCTCTGCAGAGGCGGTTCAGACGTGGGGACGGAAGGGGAAAGAGGCAGCCTTTCTTCTGATGCAGGAATGCGGAAAATTCCAAGACAATTGTATTTTTAGACCAGAGCCCCGCTTGTGTTTTTTTTCCCCTCTATGGAAGGCGTGGAGATAATGAAGTTTCTGCTCGGGATATGAATGTGCAGCTCCGAGAGGAGGGCCGACATTCAAAGGGAGGGGCACAGAGATTGTGATGGGCGAGAAAGGTTTTGCTGAGTAGAGAGAGATGAAGAATGAGGAGTGAAAGGAGGAAGTGGGAAGAACACGTGAAAATAAAAAGCGGTTTAGGGACGTGCACAGAGGGAGTTTCAAGGAGAAAGAAGAGTTTCTAGAGAGGAGAGTGAGGGGAGGCAGGTTAGACAGGTAGAGGTGTGATAGCAGTGGTGAAGCGAATGCACTCACATGACAAGGGAACAGAGAAGACATCATCGGTAAGAACAGGTGTCTAGGGCTGCAGTGATGAGAGGGGGAGAGCAAGAGAAGGGGTGAGAGCAAGGGGAAGGCTGCAGTGGTGAGAGCAACAGGGAGGGCTGCAGTGGTGAGAGCAACAGGGAGGGCTGCAGTGGTGAGAGCAAGGGGAGGGGCTGCAGTGGTGAGAGTAAGGGGAGGGGCTGCCGTGGTGAGAGTAAGAGAAGGGGTGAGAGCAAGGGGAGGGCTACAGTGGTGAGAGCAAAGAGGGCTGCAGAGCTGAAGAAAGGGGGGGGCTGCCGTGGTGAGAGTAAGGGAAGGGACTGCAGAGGTGAGAGTATGGGGGGCTGCAGAGGTGAGAGTAAAGGGGACTGCATAGGTGAGAGCAAGGGGAGGGGCTGCGGAGGTGAGAGCAACAGGGAGGGCTGCAGTGGTGAGAGCAACAGGGAGGGGCTGCAGTGGTGAGAGCAACAGGGAGGGCTGCAGTGGTGAGAGCAAGGGGAGGGGCTGCCGTGGTGAGAGTAAGGGGAGGGGCTGCCGTGGTGAGAGTAAGAGAAGGGGTGAGAGCAAGGGGAGGGCTACAGTGGTGAGAGCAAAGAGGGCTGCAGAGCTGAAGAAAGGGGAGGGGCTGCCGTGGTGAGAGCAAGGGAAGGGACTGCAGAGGTGAGAGTATGGGGGGCTGCAGAGGTGAGAGTAAAGGGGACTGCATAGGTGAGAGCAAGGGGAGGGGCTGCGGAGGTGAGAGCAACAGGGAGGGCTGCAGTGGTGAGAGCAACAGGGAGGGGCTGCAGTGGTGAGAGCAACAGGGAGGGCTGCAGTGGTGAGAGCAAGGGGAGGGGCTGCCGTGGTGAGAGTAAGGGGAGGGGCTGCCGTGGTGAGAGTAAGAGAAGGGGTGAGAGCAAGGGGAGGGCTGCAGTGGTGAGAGCAAGGGGAGGGGCTGCAGTGGTGAGAGTAAGGGGAGGGGCTGCAGTGGTGAGAGTAAGAGAAGGGGTGGGAACAAGGGGAGGGCTACAGTGGTGAGAGCAAAGAGGGCTGCAGAGCTGAAGCAAGGGGAGGGGCTACAGTGGTGAGAGCAAGGGGAGGGGCTGCATAGGTGAGAGCAAGGGGAGGGGCTGCGGAGGTGAGAGCAACAGGGAGGGCTGCAGTCCTGAGAGCAACAGGGAGGGCTGCAGTGGTGAGAGCAAGGGGAGGGGCTGCGGAGGTGAGAGCAAGGGGAGGGGCTGCGGAGGTGAGAGCAAGGGGAGGGGCTGCAGTGGTGAGAGCAACAGGGAGGGCTGCGGAGGTGAGAGCAAGGGGAGGGGCTGCGGAGGTGAGAGCAAGGGGAGGGGCTGCGGAGGTGAGAGCAAGGGGAGGGGCTGCGGAGGTGAGAGCAAGCGAGCTGCTGGGGTGAGAGTAAGGGACTAAGGGGGCTGCACGCGTGAGAGCAACAGGAAGGGGCTGCAGGGGTGAGAGCAAGGTGGCGGCAGGGATGAGAGTAAGGGGGGCGCTGCAGAGGTGAGAGCAAGGGAAGAGACCGCAGAGGTGAGAGTAAGGGGGGACTGCAGAGGTGAGAGCAAGGGAAGAGACCGCAGAGGTGAGAGTAAGGGGGGGCGCTGCAGAGGTGAGAGCAAGGGAAGAGACCGCAGAGGTGAGAGTAAGGGGAGGGGCTGCGGAGGTGAGAGTAAGGGAGCTGCTGGGGTGAGAGCAAAGGGGACTGCATAGGTGAGAGCAAGGGGAGGGGCTGCGGAGGTGAGAGCAAGGGGAGGGGCTGCGGAGGTGAGAGCAAGGGGAGGGGCTGCGGAGGTGAGAGCAAGAGAAGGGGTAAGAGCAAGGGAAGAGACCGCAGAGGTGAGAGTAAGGGGGGACTGCAGAGGTGAGAATAAGGGATCTGCAGAGGTGAGAGTAAGGGGAGCAGCTGCAGAGCTGAGTACAAGGGAAGGGGCTGCAGAGGGGAGTACAAGGGAAGCGACTGTAGAGGTGAGAGTATGGGGGCTGCAGGGGTGAGAGTAAGGGTCGCTGCATAGGTGAGAGCAACAGGAAGGGGCTGCAGTGGTGAGAGTAAGGGGGCTGCAGGGGTGAGAGCAAGGGAAGGGACTGCAGAGGTGAGAGTAAGGAGGGCTGCAGGGTTGAGAGTAAGGGGGCTGCAGAGGTGAGAGTAAGGGGGGCTGCAGAGGTGAGAGTATGGGGCTGCAGAGGTGAGAGTAAGGGGGCTGCAGAGGTGAGAGTAAGGGGGGCTGCAGAGGTGAGAACAAGGGAAGTGACTGCAGTGGTGAGAGTATGGGGGGCTGCAGAGGTGAGAGTAAGGGGGGCTGCAGGGGTGAGAGTAAGGGGGGCTGCAGGGGTGAGAGTAAGGGGGGCTGTAGGGGTGAGAGTAAGGGGGCTGCAGAGGTGAGAGTAAGGGGGGCTGCAGAGGTGAGAGTAAGGGGGCTGCAGGGGTGAGAGTAAGGGGGGCTGCAGAGGTGAGAGTAAGGGGGGCTGTAGGGGTGAGAGTAAGGGGGGCTGCATAGGTGCAAGCAACAGGAAGGGGCTGCAGTGGTGAGAACAAGGGAAGGGGCTGCAGAGGTGAGAGTAAGGGGGGCAGCTGCAGAGATGAGTGGAAGGGACTGCAGAGGTGAGAGTATGGGGGCTGCAGGGGTGAGAGTAACAGGCGCTGCATAGGTGAGAGCAACAGGAAGGGGCTGCAGAGGTGAGAGTATGGGGGTGTGGTAAATAAATAAATAATACCCTATTTTTGGATGTATAAATGAATAACAGATAGCTCAATAAATAAGAGTCAAGATTCGAGGTAGTAGGAGTTTCTGCAGGTTTATTACAGCATAAGGACAGGATCAGGACAACCTGCATAGGGTGACCCAGCAGCTGCTGGGGCTAGGTCTGGGATGAGCGCGCTAACATTTAATAACATAACATTGATTTATATACATAGCGCAAACACATAGCATTACATTGCAGTAGGCGTAACAGTGGGTGGAGCAGAAGGCGTGACGTGTAGCAGTCGCGAGAGATAACAGAAAAAAGAGGTGTAACTGGGAGTATACATAGACATGTGATGTAAAACGTAACAGAATATGTCATGGATGGGCGGACACATAGGAGGGGGCTACCTAAGGAGCCGGGACCTCTAACCTAATGGTGCGCAAAAACTGGCAATGACGTGTTACTAGGAGAAGCTGGGGCTACGAACTCTGTGCTAGGAGCAGAGACTAGAGTCTGGAAGGTCGGAGCGACATGTACCTAAACCCTATCTGGTATCTAATGTTTAGGGAACATGTTGATATAAACTAGAAGTTATGAGGGGAGAGGCTAACTTGACTCTAAGACTGGACCATGCATTATTCTACATGTAGTGCGTGAAGAAGAATATTAAATGACCATTAAATACAGTATTTCTCTAACGTGGAGCCGAGAAGGCTAGACAATGACGGAAACTATTGATGCAGTTCAGTAGCTTAGGAATGCAGAGGAGGAGGACTGAACTGATAGCTGGAACTATAACATACTGTTGGCAGACTCAGAGGCAGAGCCGGGGTGCACCGGGCACTGCAAGGCAGGAAGTAAGTGAAGGGTCGAGGATACAGGTGGGGGCTGTATCGCTCCTTAGCGAGGCTTTCGGGAGACAGGAGCTGAATCTGTGGTCCGGGCCCTTTTGAGGCCTAGAAACGGGGACTTTATAATGGAATAACGTGCACACTGAGAAACGTGGCAACATTACCTACATAGGCCTGATATTCGTAGTATTCACGAGGACTGGAAATTTAACATATTAGAGGTGGACACAACTGTAATTGCGTCTTTAATCAGAAATGGGGAATAACATATGCATATTGGTCATGCATACATAACATATGATGGATAGGGCGTAGGGACACAGAACATGGCAAAATTTACTTTTCCACATTCCCTCCTTGTCACTACGTTTCCATCAGGAAACATCAATATTCATGATACCATCTATCATTTCATACAGTACCATTTGCTCGTCTCGAATTGTCTTGGAACGGGATTTAGAACGGGGCTTGGGATTGGGAATACAAGAGGTAGCACACATGCTGCAAATCGCAGGGCCACATTGTATACAGAGGCAGCAACTAAATATGATCGCTACTGCAATACCTAGAAAGGACAGGACTTTCCATCCCCATGCGGAAATTATATTCCAGAACCAACCGGACCATGTCCAGGTGCCTGGATCTTGATGTAACAGATGGGCAATTTTATGGAGTCTGGTTATAGCTGAATAAACAGACGGCGCGTTATTTGGAATGAAAATGCAACAACTGGATCCGAGAATTCTACAGGCCCCGCCCCTATCGGCCAGTATGACGTCAAGGACGAGACGATTCTGTAAAACGACAATTCTCATAAAGGATTGCTCTTCAGTTAAGTTACCTAGAGCAGAGGCAGTCTCATCTACTACTGCTTCAAGGGTTCTTGTTAACCTTCGGATTAGCTTACTATTTACAACTGTACCTAAATAAGGGAAAACACCTTTATCTATATCAATGAATTGCTCTGCAGCGGTTTCAGTATAATCGACAATCGGGAGATTTCTCTTGTGTCTAGTGTGTACTAAGAAAGAATTCCTATGATAATCAGGTGGGGCTAGAAAAACAGGTGGCAGTAGGAAGGCAATGTAACAGGTTCCCTCCCAATCGAGGGGCAGACGGACATATGCAGTTTGACCGCAAATAAAATAAGAATGACGTGAAGCTATAAAAATAGATTTCCCACTGTCACTATACTGGATAACAGTAGTACATTCACTATGACCTATATGTACAGAACCATAACTACGGACACATAATTCGCCTTTGACTGGTAATACTAAAATAGCGGGTGAGTCTGGAGTAGTATCAGACTGAACATTCAGGACCATGAAATTCGACGAATAATTTCCTAAATTATATACTTCATTTTCTAGATCTAAACCTGTTCTGTGGGGGAAACCTTGCTTGTCTGGGAAACATGTACTGTTAAGAAAAGACATATCTGTTGAGGATGACGTTAGCGTGGACCATGCTCCACACGAACCATTGTGTGAGAATGGATAAGGAAAGAGTGGCAGAACTCCCTTCGATGTCTGGAAAGGGGGGAGTCGACCACACACCCAACAATTAGTGGCATTGCTGGTCTGGTGTGAGTAATGTAACATACGGATGAATGTGTTATTACGCATGGCGAGGCGGTATGAATATTCGTGAGGAGGCAGATCACTAAACGTGTGCTCTACTGTAGCATGAGCAGACATATTTACATGAGGAACTGAAAAACTCAGATAGAAAGCATAACTGGTGCAAGAAATCATTATGCTGATGAATAATATGAAACTCAGAAAAACGATGCATTGAAGTGAACTTCGACTGACTCTCTCACTATGGGGGTCTATTTTATACATGTCAGAAACAATCTAACCGTTTCACCTAGGGGAGGACTTATACAATCAAACTGGCTGACTTATTAGACCTGAGCTTTAACTTATACTCCTGTTGCGGAGTTTTCTCTAACAAGGGAGGGGTTGTAATAAAGTCTGGTGTGGGACAGTCCTTTAAAACAATGTTCTGGCAATCCTTCGAATCCTGGGAAATGTTCTTGGCAATGTCTTTGAAGTCTGGCTTTGGTCCTTTGAAAAGTTTTACATGAGAAAGGTGGACCCACCCCTTCCTGCCTTCCAACTTGACGGCAGTTCGGGTGGTCAAGAGGACCTGACGTGGCTCCTTCCAACGTGGTTCCAGCGGACTTGATCTGTCAAAGTTGCGGACGAGGACCATCGATCCTGGAACGATCTCGTGCGGTGCCACCTCGGTATTATCTGGAAATGCGGCGGCAACCTGTGAACGACATGAGTTGAGGGCAGACATCAAGGAAGCTAGGTAATCTGTCAGCATATTACATGAAACATCGGTAATACTTCGGGGTCTAGGAGTACCCCACATGTTAGGGGGGCGGCCGAAAACGACCTCATACGGGGACAGACCTGATCTGGAATGTGCGACCATACGCATGTAGAACAGAGCGACTGGCAAAGCTACTAACCAGTCCACACCTTTGTCTTTACAGACTTTTGCTATACGGATTTTCAGAGTCTGATTATGCCTCTCGACTAGTCCAGCTGCTTCTGGATGGCGTACACAATGGAACTTCCACTGGTACCCTAACAACAGGGAAACATGTCTCATAAGTTCGGATGAGAATGGCTGGCCGTTGTCAGAATATACGACTCTAGGGAGTCCATATCTAGGGAAGAATTCACGAACCAACTGTTTGGCAGTGGTCGCGGCTGTGTAATCTGGGACTGGATATGCTTCTGTCCATCTGGACAAAGCGCATACTACTACAAGGACATACTTGAAACCTCGACATCGCTCCATTTGAATATAATCCATCTGGAGGACCTCAAAAGGGTGGTCAGGGGGCTGGAAACCACCTTGTTCCACCGGGACACTTTTACCTGGATTAAACTGACAACATATCATACAAGTACGGACTTTCTGCTTGGCTGCAGCTCGTAAATGTTTGTTGAACCAAATGTTCTGGATACTGTCTAACATAGCCTTTTCTCCTAAATGTGCTGGACTATGTGCGGTATTGATAATGACTTGAACCATAGAATCGGGGAGAAACCATGTGGCTCTACCCTTCGTTAACCATCCTTGATCTGTCTGGACCCCTCCTTGTACAGACCATTTCTTGATCTCATCGGGAGTAGCATGTAACTGGATATCTATGACATCTTGAGTAGGGTCCTTAACTGTCATGCATGTAATCGGATCTGGAATATGTGTCTGTGTCTGATTAACTGGAATGTCTGGAGTCTGTGCTGTAAGCTTGGCTGTGCGGTCTGCTAAATCATTACCTTGGGAAATAATGTCAGTAACTTTCGTATGTGCTTTGCACTTCATGATAGCAATAGATGTCGGTAAATGTATGGCATCTAACAGGGCTTGAATAAGGAGACCATGCTGAATCTTGGTTCCATGAGAAGTCATGAAACCTCTCTCCTGCCAGAGCACTCCGAAGTCGTGTACAACTCCGAATGCGTAACGTGAATCTGTGTAAACATTAACTTTCAGGTTCTTGGCGTGTACACAGGCTTGTGTCAGAGCAACTAGCTCTGCTGCTTGAGCGGACAGGGTATCAATACGGTGTGTTTCAATAACTTCAATGTCAGTAGTCACTGCATACGCGGCGACTAGTTCTCCTGTACTAGTTCTCATACATGAACCGTCCACATAAAGTGTCAGGTCAGGATCTGATAACGGAATATCTGTCAGGTCTTGTCTTGGCTTAGTCGTAATATTAACTAATTCCACACAATCATGTGGGTCTGGATTTGAACTAACTGATGGTAACAGTGTAGCAGGATTCAGGACGTTGCAGCGTCTAATTTCTATGTGTGGCTGGAACAGTGTCAATTCATAACCTGTTAAACGTGCAATTGTCAAGTGCTGAGTTTGTGTTCGGTTTAAAAGAACTTCTACTGAATGTGGAACTTGTACTGTCAGGGAATGTCCTAAAACTATGGAATCACTTTGTCTGATAGCTAGTGCTGTGGCTGCGACTGACTTGAGGCACGCAGGCAACGCCTGGGCGACTGGATCTAACGTGCTCGAAAAATAAGCACAGGGCTTGTATTGACCTGCTTGATCTTGTGTGAGAACAGATAATGCTGTACCTTCGCGTTCTGTAACGAAAAGTATAAAAGGCTTACTGTAGTTCGGTGTAGCTAGAACTGGAGCTTGACATAGGGCTTTCTTTAACTCGTTGAAACTAAGTGTATGTTCAGATGTCCAAGGGAGGACAGTCGATACGGCTGCCTCCTGTGTCGTTAACTGTATCAGTGGCTTGGCTAGAAATGCATACTGGGGAATCCATTGTCTACAATAAGAAGTAAGGCCGATAAAAGCACGTACCTCCTTCTGGGTTCTGGGCTGGGGAAGACTCGCTATTAACTGGATACGGTCGGGTGTCAACTGCCTACCCCTCTTGGACAGCAAGTGTCCTAAGTATACCACTTGCTGGACACAGAATTGAAGCTTTGAAGGTGACACCTTGTGCCCCATCTCGGCTAGAAAATACAGAACTGTAAGTGATGCTCGCTCGCAGTCACGTTCAGAACGGGCTGTGATCAGTAGATCATCGACATACTGGAGCAGGGCAGTGTCAGTTGGCATGTGAATGTTGTCTAGTTGTCTCTTGAGTGCTTGACTGTAAATACTAGGGCTTTCTGTGAAACCTTGAGGAGCGCGTGTAAACATATAGCTCCTTCCATTTAAACAAAATCCGAAAAGAAACTGGCTGTCTGGATGAATTGGAACACTAAAAAATGCATTTTTAAGGTCAATAACAGTGAAAAACATGGCTTCGGAATCAATGGCTGTTAACAGGGAAGAAATGTCTGGGACAACTGGGTACTGAGGAATAATACATTTATTAAGCTCTCGTAAATCAATCACTAATCGATATACTGGGGGTGCATTTGGATCAGTACGTTTCATGACTGGAATGATTGGAGAATTGCATACATTGGAGTCAGTTTCTACAACTACTCCCTGAGCCATGAGCTCGTCAATAATTTTGGATAAGGCTGCTACAGCCTCAGATGGCAATCTGTACTGTCTGATTCGTGGTAACACTACACCTGGCTTGAGAGTCACACGATAGGGTGTGATTTGCATGTAACCTACATCAGTTGGACCTTGCGCCCATAACTGTTGCGGAACATTAGACAATCTTGAATCAAAATCTCGTAATACATAGTGACCCTTAAAGTCACGTAGGAACAGACGTATTCCCTCTGGGGAACAGCAAATAACTGCACCTAACTCTTTCAATGTCTTAATGCCTAACAGATTTTCTGGACATGACTTAGTAAGTAACAGATCAGTAGTACGGGACAATGGACCTACTTCTAGAGTAACTGGCTTTGAAATCTCATTAACTATGGGTTTTCCTGAAAATCCAAGGGAAACATTTCTTGAGCCTGAGAGCGGAGCCCCTGGAACTTCGGCGTGACTAATTGTAGTCCTACTTGCCCCTGTATCGATCAAAAATTTTCTGTCTTTCCCTAATACTTGGCTGTGAACATAGGGACCTTCTTGGTCTACAGGTATCTCGATGAGAGGCAAGCCTACCTCCCTCTCTAGGCTGTTTCATGAATATGACTGATACTCTGGATACTCGGACTGTGCATACTGGTACATCTGCGATGTAACATGCTGTGTTGCAGCAATAGGCTGCGGTACTGTAACTGTCTGTTGTGCATTCTGTGACTGAGGAATCTGTGAAACTAGTTCTTGTCTCGGCGGACGTGGTCTTTCTTTAGTCTTACCAGTAGCTATATTGTGTTTCAGGACTGCACACTCGTTTATAAAATGACCTGGCTGTTTACAATAATTGCAGTTCCCTTTAACGGGAGCCGCAGGATGACTAGCTTGATTCGGACCCCTCTTCTGACTATCTTGAGGAATAGATTGTGCAACTAGCACTTTCATTTTCGTGTCTTTCATACGTTTTCTTTCGTGTTCTTGCTCTTCTCTGATTCTATTCTGGTGATACTGGAGCATCTGGAGCATCTGGGACGGAGTATTTGCTTGCCAGGTGCTTTCGACTTTCAAAACTCGATTTTTAATTTGTGGGCTTGAATTCTCGACTAATTTGGTAACGAAAAGATGAGGGTATGACTCACTACTTGTCCTGAGACCACTGTTAATACTGAAACATTTCTCGAATCTAGAATAAAAATCACTAATGTCTTCATCTTGTTTCTGTTTACAGGCTGAGATTGCATCCCAGTCTTCTTTCCTAGTTGTCAATAATCTGGGTAAAACTTGAATCAATAATTCTGGTAATTCTTTACATTTATCTCCAAGACCGGTACCTGGTACTCGTGCCTTGTCTTCAGCTTCTAGAGCTGCCCAATCGATCTTTTTCTCTCCCACCTCCCATTCTTTTTCCTTTAACTTTTCATACACCCCTGCGGGTAGCAGGACCTTTAACATTTTAATGATGTCTGGATAAGTGTATTCTCCCATACGGAGTATGTCTTTTAATTCTCTATGGAACCCTGCTGGATCTTTGTCATGACAGGGAATTAACTTTTTCATTTCGAGGAGTTCCATCTTTGTGATTGGAGTGTATACAAACACTCGTTGCATTTCGCCACCCGTTCCTCTGACTGGGTGGACTTCTCGTAACGGATTCTGTCTGTCTATGTAGAATGGTTTATTTTCTGGGGGTGAGACATGAACAAAATGCGGGTTCAGGAACGTTCTATACTTGTGGCGCTGTTCTAGAATGACACTAATTAAATCGGTACCTAGACCTCTCCATCTGTACTGGAGTAACTCGTTCAGAATATCGTGTAACGGGCCTGGATCAGAATGTTGACCCTCATACAGGGTAATGAGGTGCTGGATCATATACATACCCACCAGTCGTTGCTCGGCTGGGGGCAGTTTCAGAAACATTTGTGCCACTATTTCGTCTGGAAAAGTGGTAGAATCAGTAATCCATCGGACTGCTGATCGGGCTAGTTCTTGTTCATGCATGGTGCTTAACTCGTTATAACCGACTCGTGATTTCAGAAAGTGATCGGTAGCTTGAAATACTTGTTCTAGGGAACAAGGCTCCCGTTCTGGTGCTGGATGATGAAAAATAGACTTAGGTTCTGGACGTAAATGGCGATCTGGAAATCTGGATTTTCCTACATATGCTATTCTGGCCGGATTCTCGTCTTCCTCTTCAGGATCAGAGATACTTTCTTTCTCGCTTACTTGTGCTGCTTTACGCTGTTCGTGTAACCTTACTATTTCTTTACGAATTTTCTTGTACATACTTTCCATGGCACTAATGGTCTTGTGCTTACCCTCGGCTATATTATCACTCCACCTTGTCAGGATTCTCATTTCGGCGGGATCTTTAGACGGGTAATCTTGTTCTCTTATTAGACAATTGATCAGGAACTTTAATATCATCAGCTGAATCTCGGCTTTCCTTTGAGACATAATCTCACCAATACTTTCTGGATCATCCCCTGTACGGATGAAACGATATATTCTGTCTAGATCTTCTTTCATATTTGGTAAGGTGACTAGATACTCGGTCACCCTTCTTACGCGTACGGAATATAAAACCATATTATATTCGCCTGGAACTGGATCATAAACACATTCGGCAAGGGCTTGTCTGATTTCTGTAACAGACTTATTACTTTTAGGAGTACGCTGTGATGCTTGAGCATGTAATTCGAGTGCTGATAAACGCTTGTGTGGCGGCGGGGTTTGAGGAGGACCTCCTCCTGCGGCCCCTAGACTAGAATCGTCGACTGACATTCTTCGTGCTTGCAGGGTCGGTAATTGTAACGTGGGCTGAACTTGTATGGCAGGCTGACCCGGGGGTACCGCAACAGGTACTCCGGTGTCTGGAGGAACGGGAAGTGCCTGATTTACAGGGACAGGTGGAGCGCGAACTGGATTTGCATATTCTGGAACTGTGTCGTCCAAATAGGACGAAATAAAAATATCAGCTGCGGTCGGTTTGTGACGTAGCTTGATCGGAACTAATGGTGGCGGGAAATTACTGGGTGCCTCTGGGGTCGCTTTTGGCAAGCCTTCGGCAAGGAGAGGATACATACCCTTAATAAGGGCATGCCTCTGTCTATCTGACTGTTCGACTTTGACTTGTTCACCTATCTCGATTAATTCTCTTTCTTGGGCTCGTTCTTGGGATTCTCTACTTAATTCTGACTTTCTGACTTCCTTTTCCGTTCTTCTATGCGCTTCCTTACGCCATAACTCGATGGCATCTTTCTGTGACTGTCTGGCTTTCTTTTTCCATAATGCTTCTTCTACTCGCATGATACATTCGGCATCCCATGTACCCGATACGGGCCATCTATACTTTTCTTCTAACTGTTTGGTATATTCTACCCATAAATCTAGATACAATATGGCGCTTATGCCATGTTTCTGATACATAAAGTGACCTGGACTGTCCCTCGGCGGAACAGGAACTGCTGCTTCCAGCAGACCCTTTCTAGTTCTTAACTGACGTAACTTGGAAAAGAGCGGCATTTTAAACTTGAATCGGAACACAATACAATACACGAAAAACAATAACAATTGGAAAACAATTCAGGCATACCACGACATTGAAAATACATTAAACAACATCATAAATAACAGTTCGAACAGAATACTACCTGAAAATACTGAAAACAGAAACAGAAACAGAACAGAATTCTCGAGAACGGAACAGACTAGAATTACTGGATGCACTGCTATAACAGTACGGAACATACCGGTCCCATAAAGGAACACGTCAAGACCCGTATCCACCTAGGTGAATACTTCGTTTGTGAGCTTGGGTACCACCAACCCACGGACCAGGAGTCAATTTAGACTGACCCTGTCTAGACACTACCCCAGCAATGGTACTCACCGGGCAGCACGGAACGGAAGGCCTCGGACGGGACTGGACTACGACGACGAACTTCGGACTTCAGTTACGGGTGGACCTCCGGATACCTCGGACCTTGGACTCTCGGCTTGGGCTCTGGTCGGGACTCGCCGCGTTCCTCCACCGTCTCGTTCGGATGCTGGACCGCCTCCTCCGTCTCCTCCGTGGGCCTGAGGGATACTTGAAGCAGAAATATCTGCACTTGGCCAATATGGTTCCGTCACGACTGCAGAGGGTCAGGGGGTCGGCGTGGCTTCACCGACGCGTGGGGAAAGGGCAAGTCCCTGTTCGGGCGCCATTATGTGGTAAATAAATAAATAATACCCTATTTTTGGATGTATAAATGAATAACAGATAGCTCAATAAATAAGAGTCAAGATTCGAGGTAGTAGGAGTTTCTGCAGGTTTATTACAGCATAAGGACAGGATCAGGACAACCTGCATAGGGTGACCCAGCAGCTGCTGGGGCTAGGTCTGGGATGAGCGCGCTAACATTTAATAACATAACATTGATTTATATACATAGCGCAAACACATAGCATTACATTGCAGTAGGCGTAACAGTGGGTGGAGCAGAAGGCGTGACGTGTAGCAGTCGCGAGAGATAACAGAAAAAAGAGGTGTAACTGGGAGTATACATAGACATGTGATGTAAAACGTAACAGAATATGTCATGGATGGGCGGACACATAGGAGGGGGCTACCTAAGGAGCCGGGACCTCTAACCTAATGGTGCGCAAAAACTGGCAATGACGTGTTACTAGGAGAAGCTGGGGCTACGAACTCTGTGCTAGGAGCAGAGACTAGAGTCTGGAAGGTCGGAGCGACATGTACCTAAACCCTATCTGGTATCTAATGTTTAGGGAACATGTTGATATAAACTAGAAGTTATGAGGGGAGAGGCTAACTTGACTAAGACTGGACCATGCATTATTCTACATGTAGTGCGTGAAGAAGAATATTAAATGACCATTAAATACAGTATTTCTCTAACGTGGAGCCGAGAAGGCTAGACAATGACGGAAACTATTGATGCAGTTCAGTAGCTTAGGAATGCAGAGGAGGAGGACTGAACTGATAGCTGGAACTATAACATACTGTTGGCAGACTCAGAGGCAGAGCCGGGGTGCACCGGGCACTGCAAGGCAGGAAGTAAGTGAAGGGTCGAGGATACAGGTGGGGGCTGTATCGCTCCTTAGCGAGGCTTTCGGGAGACAGGAGCTGAATCTGTGGTCCGGGCCCTTTTGAGGCCTAGAAACGGGGACTTTATAATGGAATAACGTGCACACTGAGAAACGTGGCAACATTACCTACATAGGCCTGATATTCGTAGTATTCACGAGGACTGGAAATTTAACATATTAGAGGTGGACACAACTGTAATTGCGTCTTTAATCAGAAATGGGGAATAACATATGCATATTGGTCATGCATACATAACATATGATGGATAGGGCGTAGGGACACAGAACATGGCAAAATTTACTTTTCCACAGGGGGTTGCAGAGGTGAGTAAGGAGGGCTGCAGGGTTGAGAGTAAAGGGGGCTGCAGAAGTGAGAGTAAGGAGGGCTGCAGGGTTGAGAGTAAAGGGGGCTGCAGAGGTGAGAGTAAGGAGGGCTGCAGAGGTGAGAGTAAGGAGGGCTGCAGGGTTGAGAGTAAAGGGGGCTGCAGAGGTGAGAGTAAGGGGGGCTGCAGGGGTGAGAGTAAGGGGGCTGCAGGGGTGAGAGTAAGGGGGCTGCAGAGGTGTAGTAAAGGGGGCTGCAGAGGTGAGAGTAAGGGGGCTGCAGGGGTGAGAGTAAGGGGGCTGCAGGGGTGAGAGTAAGGGGGCTGCAGGGGTGAGAGTAAGGAGGGCTGCAGGGTTCAGAGTAAAGGAGGCTGCAGAGGTGAGAGTAAGGGAGCTGCAGTGGTGAGAACAAGGGAAGGGACTGCAGAGGTGAGAGTATGGGGGCTGCAGAGGTGAGTGTAAGGGACGCGGCTGCAGAGGTGAGAACAAGGGAAGGGACTGCAGAGGTGAGAGTAAGGGGGCTGCAGGGTTGAGAGTAAGGGGGCTGCAGAGGTGAGAGTATGGGGGCTGCCGAGGTGAGTGTAAGGGACGCGGCTGCAGAGGTGAGAACAAGGGAAGGGACTGCAGAGGTGAGAGTATGGGGGCTGCAGAGGTGAGAGTAAGGGGGGCTGCAGAGGTGAGAGTAAGGGGGTGCTGCAGAGGTGAGAGTAAGGGGGACTGCAGAGGTGAGAGTAAGGGGGACTGCAGAGGTGAGAGTAAGGGGGACTGCAGAGGTGAGAGTATAGGGGGCTGCAGAGGTGAGAGTATGGGGCTGCAGAGGTGAGAGTATAGGGGGCTGCAGAGGTGAGAGTAAGGGGGGCTGCAGAGGTGAGAGTAAGGGGGGCTGCAGTGGTGAGAACAAGGGAAGGGACTGAAGAGGTGAGAGTATGGGGGCTGCAGAGGCGAGAGTAAGGGGGCTGCAGAGGTGAGTGTAAGGGACGCGGCTGCAGAGGCGAGAGTAAGGGGGTGCTGCAGTGGTGAGAACAAGGGAAGGGACTGAAGAGGTGAGAGTATGGGGGCTGCAGAGGCGAGAGTAAGGGAGCTGCTGGGGTGAGAGCAAAGGGGGCTGCAGAGGCGAGAGTATGGGGGCTGCAGAGGTGAGAAAAAGGGAAGGGACTGCAGAGGTGAGAGTAAGAGGGCGCTGCTGTGGTGAGAACAAGGGAAGGGCTGCAGTGGTGAGAGCAAGGGGGGATGCAGGGGTGGGAGTAAGGGGAGGGGCTGCAGTGGTGAGAGCAAGGGGGGATACAGGGGTGGGAGTAAGGGGAGCTACAGTGGGGAGAGTAAAGTGGGCTGCAGTGCTGAAGCAAGGGGAGGGGCTGCAGTGGTGAGAGCAATGAGAGGGGTTGCAGTAAGAGAAGGGGCTGCAGTGGTGAGAGCAGGGGGAGCTACAGTGGGGAGAGTAAAGAGGGCTGCAGAGCTGAAGCAAGGGGAGGGGCTGCAGTGGTGAGAGCAAGGGGAGGGGCTGCAGTAAGAGAAGGGGCTGCAGTGGTGAGAGCAAGGGAAGGGGTGAGAGCGAGGGGAGGGGCTGCAATGGGGAGAGCAAGGGGAGGGGCTGCAGTGGGGAGAGCAAGGGAAGGGGTGAGAGCGAGGGGAGCGCTGCAGAGGTGAGAGTAAGGAGGGCTGCAGGGTTGAGAGTAAGGGGGCTGTAGAGGTGAGAGTAAGGGGGGCTTCAGGGGTGAGAGTAAGGGGGGCTGCAGAGGTGAGAGTAAGGGGGGCTGCAGAGGTGAGAGTAAGAGGGCGCTGCTGTGGTGAGAACATGGGAAAGGACTGCAGAGGTGAGAGTATGGGGCCTGCAGAGGTGAGAGTAAGAGGGCGCTACAGGGGTGAGAGTAAGGGGGGCTGCAGGGGTGAGAGTAAGGGGGCCTGCAGAGGTAAGAGGGCGCTGCTGTGGTGAGAACAAGGGAAGGGCTGCAGTGGTGAGAGCAAGGGGGGATGCAGGGGTGGGAGTTAGGGGAGGGGCTGCAGTGGTGAGAGCAAGGGGGGATGCAGGGGTGGGAGTAAGGGGAGCTACAGTGGGGAGAGTAAAGTGGGCTGCAGTGCTGAAGCAAGGGGAGGGGCTGCAGTGGTGAGAGCAAGGAGAGGGGCTGCAGTGGTGAGAGCAGGGGGAGCTACAGTGGGGAGAGTAAACAGGGCTGCAGAGCTGAAGCAAGGGGAGGGGCTGCAGTGGTGAGAGCAAGGGGAGGGGCTGCAGTAAGAGAAGGGGCTGCAGTGGTGAGAGCATGGTGAGAAGCTGTACTGGTGAGAGCAAGAGAAGGGGTGAGAGCGAGGGGAGGGGCTGCAATGGGGAGAGCAAGGGGAGTGAGGTACTGGGTTTTTAAGAACCGGCACAGACACCGGTAACCCAGCGGTGTCAGGGAATACACACCCAGAGACCTCGGGTTCTTCCTGATCCAGACCACAGAAACTCAGAGTCTTCTAGGTGAAGTCAAAGATTGGTTTATTGGTTGCAACCAAGGTAACAAGTGTCCTAGAAGTACAACACGGGTATATTCTCAGGAGACTGCTCGCTTTTACAAAGTCAGGCTTCTCTTCTTATACACAATTTTAGGCTTCAGGCAAAACATTCTTGGTTGTAAAGTAAATCGTTAACATATTTCTAATACAAAGAAAAAGCAGAGTCATGATGACATGTCCATATTTCACTTCGTGCTGCCTACAACAAATCATTTGGCAAGGCCCAACATTTCATCAGATATCACTGGACCCCTAATAAAAACGGGCACTTCCCCACCATAAAGTAAGTGAAGCAAAAGAGTGGAGATAGATGTGAGCGAGATATGGCAGGTGTGCGCGCTGAAATGGTTTTATGGTTTGTTGAGCCTAAATGCTATCTTGCTCGCCCACTGGGAGGGAACTGACCCAATGAGTTCGGCCTGGGGCCATGGTTCCAACTTGTACAGGTCATGGAAAAGTCGATTAAGGAGTATGTGTCCTTGTGGAGTTGAATTCAACTGGATTAAGGCCTATGTAAAGGGCAACACATAAATGGAAGCCAAGGGTTTAGAACTCAAATGACGATTTCGGGGTGAAATCGTCACTCGAATGTGCTGAAAATATATGTACATGATGTACTCGTCATTCTCGGTCTTTTGATACCAAATTCGTCATGTTCCGACGAAGTTTTAGTTCTCGAGTCCAGAACTATTACACGGATCCAGATTTTCAGAACCTCAATCCCTCCTTTTGCCCTTACATAGGCAATTAATCTATCCTCATGTTAGTCCGAGTCCAGGTCTATATTCCTAAAGTCATTGAGATGTTGCTGTAACATCATTCTAGTACTTAGTTCATCTTTTGACACAGGCTTCCTTACACATGATGTAACACAGAGGCCACATATTGCAGGAGCACACAGTATGCACAGACAGAACAGGAAGAGAATGGCTAAGACCATCCCAATGACCATCAGAATTTTCCATCCCCAGGCAGATATCAGTTCCCAGAACCATCCCATTAACGACCAATCTCCTTTATCCACATGAATAGACTCGGAAATCTTATGCAGTTTGGAGATGGCCCTGTACACTGTTGGAGCATTATCTGGGATGAAAATGCAACAACTAGACTGGATCAATTTGCATACTCCACCTCGGTCTGCAAGTATAACATCCAAAGCGACCCGGTTCTGAAGGGTCATAAGTCGATCCGACTGGAGCTCAGCAGTCAAGTTACTAAGGGCACCAGCAGTTTCAGTCACGGTGGACTCAACTACCCTTGTTAATTGCCTTATATTTCTGCTGTTAGCCATGGATCCCCAGAACGGCAGAAAACCCTTTGCAAAGTCCCCAAATTCTTGACCTGCAGTGTCTTCTTTACTCAAGGCACCTCTAACTACCCTTGTCCGGTGGTAATCCGCCGCTGATGTGTAGGTGGGAGGCAACAGGAATGAAACAAAACATGAGCCCATGAAGTCAGGGGGCAACCATGTGTAGGCTCTATCATGGCAGATGACGTAAGTACCCTTAGCGGCTAAAAACGCAGGGGAAGTCTGAGATCCACAAACATACGTTTCTGTACAGATACTCTTCCCTAGCTGAGCTCTGGGATTCTTGCCAACACCTTGCAGACACAGGTGACCCTGATGGGGTACGATCCAGATAGGGGAGGATCTTTTGGCTTGCTGTTTCTCACTTAAAGTAGTGCCATATCCGGTCACGTTCCAACCTACATATGCAAGTATCTCATCATCCGGAGTATCTTCATAAGAAGTTACTTCCTTGATCATGTCAACTATACCTTTGACTAGGGCGCTAGTCTTGAGGTTGTCTTTTACAGAACGTAGGGGTTGGACTTCTCGTGCATATATGAACATTGTCCTATATGCCCATACTGAACCATTGTGACTAAATGGCAGGACCAAATAGGGGATACCTTTATCCGTTGTGTGAGGCATGAGACCGCACACCCAACAGTTAGTTGTGTTCATTACAAGTTGGTGTTGGTGTAATAACTGAACAAAGGAGTTATTAACGAACTCTAATCTCCTATTTGATTCGTGGTCAGGCAGAGGGTGGAAAGAATGAGAGGAAACAGTAGGAGGAGGTATGGGTGATGCAGTGGGCGCAAATGTTACATGGAAAGAGAATAAAACATAACTTATCAAAAAGATCATTACGCTGGATAGCATAAAAATACACAATATTATAAAACTTTTCTTTGTCATCGTGTTTGGCAGGTCTCTCCACATCAGGAAACTCCATCCTCTCTAAAGTGCTGCCCGCGGTGGGAGGTTGCCTCTGCTAAAGGATGCTTCCGTTAGTCTAGGGCAACTCCCTTGGACCAACCAGAACTACCGACCTAACGTCGTCAGCTGCACCCAAAAGACTTTAATCAACCGCGGCCCTAGCAGCGGAACCCGGATGGCGGTTCGAAAAACAAAAATAAGCAAGTTTCCTAAATGGGAGAGCTGCACTTTCAAAAAAAATAGTACTTGGGAGGAAAAAGATATTTATTTGTCCATAGGTCTTGGTCTCAAATCATAAAAAGGAATCACTTTTATTAGTCCGTTTTTCTCGGTCTCAGATTGTAGCGTCTTTTTCCTGGTACTGTCTGGTCCTGAAACAGGAGTTCAGGCTCCAAAGAGTTCAATTGTTCTGATGGTGGCACAGTCTCTTGAAAAATGTTCTCGCTTTCACATTCAGGGTTAGTTCCTTTTACACGGTCATCACTGAAAGGTATGACACGTGGCACAGTTGTAAGTTCTGAGTCAGTGACACCCTTCTGGATCCACTGGTCATGTGGCAGAGGTGAAGGTATTCTTTTGCAGTGGATCCCGTGGACCCAGTTGGCCTTCCCCTCCACTCGAACGGCTGACCTCGTGGAAAGAAGGACGAGGTGTGGCCCGGTCCACCTGGGCTGGTCGTTCTTTGTTCTCTGGAAGTTTTTCACGAGGATCCAAGAACCAGGGACAATGGAGTGACCTGGAGTCTCAGAGACCGGAGGCAGGGTGTTGTGGACCTGTTGATGCAAAACACGCAATTTAGCCGTCAATTCATACAAGTAATCAAGCAAAATAGGGTGTTCTAGCTCGCTGAACTTCGTGGGTCTAGGCACTCCCCATATGTTGGCTGGCCGGCCAAAGACAATTTCATAAGGGCTGAGTTTCACTCGCGAATGCACAGTCATTCTGGTGGATAGGAGTGCTAAGGGTAGAGCGTCAGGCCATTTAAGACCTGTGCTCGCTTGGATTTTGGCCAATTTAAGTTTAAGCGTGCCATTGTAACATTCTACTAATCCAGCTGATTGGGGGTGATTTGCAGCGTGGAACTTCTGCCTAATGCCTAGCCCTTCACACACTCTTTTCATCACACGACCCACAAATTCACTTCCGTTGTCAGACCAGACCATTCTAGGCATTCCAAACCTGGGGAAGTACTCTTTCACAAGGGCTTTTGCTGTGGACAAGGCAGTATTGTCTTTTAGGGGATAGGCTTCTACCCATCTTGAGAAAGCACAAACAACAACGAGCACATATTTTAAGTTGTTGCACCTCTCCATGTGTATGAAATCTAGCTGCAAAACCTCGAACGGATACGTAGGAGGTGCAAAATGACCAGCTGGAGTTGGGGTTCCCCTACCAGGATTGTGCTTCAGACATACCATGCAATTCTTGACAACATTCTCTGCACACTTGGGAATCCCTGAATTCTTCCATACTGGGGCCAACAACTCGCAAATCCCTTTCACGCTGATATGAGCCATTCCATGAGCCATTGTAACCACTGCAAGCACATATGCGTCGGGTAACAACCATCTCTGATGCTCTGTCAATTCAACCCAACAACCATTTGCATCCATTCTACCTGTACTTTCTCTCCACGTGCTCAACTCTTTCTCTGTGGCCTCAGCTTGGATGGACTTCACACTCTCTATCGTGTCCTCACATATTCCGACATCACCAGTCCATCTTTCAGGGCCTGCAACATACATTCGGCTCATCACATTCTTTGCCGTTTCTTTAGCGGTCTCATCAGCAAATGCATTCCCACGACCAACATCATCAGTCACCTTCTTGTGAGCACTACATTTCACAATCGCCATTTGCAGAGGCAAGGTCAGTGATTCAAGAAGCTCATTCACCAACTGACCATGCTGAATCTTAGCTCCATGCGAAGTCAGGAACCCACGTTCTCTCCACAATCGTCCGAAGCTGTGAGCCACTCCAAAAGCATACTGGCTGTCGGTATAGACAGTCACTTTCATTCCTTTAGACAATACACATGCTCTCGTGAGTGCTACTAATTCTGCGGCTTGAGCTGAACCATGCGGTACTCGTGCAGTTTCGACAACTGTGTGCAAAGTTGTGACAGCATATGCTGCAGTCACGTTCCCATTTGGGAGCTTAAAGCATGAACCATCCACCCATAACGTACCATCACATTCAGCAAGAGGAGTGTCAAATAAATCCACTCTCCCTTTTGTCTCTTCCTCTGTTGTGAGGAAACAATCGTGCTGTTCTAAAGCATCTGATTCCTCTGCAATTGGTAACAACGTGGCTAGATTTAAGGTACTGCACCTTTTTATGTGCACATGGCTCGCTAGCAGCGTCAATTCGTAACTGGACAGTCGAGCACTAGTTAAGTGCTGTGTCTTGGTCCTATTTAACAATGTGTCCACTGCATGCGGGACCATCACGATTAGTGTATTATTCATTACTAGACCAGCAGACTGTCGAATAGAAACAGCTGCTGCTGCTGTGGCCCTTAAACAACTTGGCAATGCTTTAGCTACTAGATCCAAAGTTGACGAAAAATAGGCGCATGGCCGCTGTCTACCTCCAAATAACTGAGTCAACACAGACAATGCACAGCGCTCCTTCTCGTGGACATACAATGTGAAAGGCTTACTGTAGTTGGGGGTACCTAACACAGGAGCCGAACATAATGCTGTGCGTAATTCGAGAAAACTTTTCTGACACTCTTCAGACCAAGGAATGGGATTGGGTGTATTTTTACACGTTAATGCCACCAAGGGTTTGGCCAATAACGAAAAATTTGGGATCCACTGTCTACAGTACGATGTAATGCCCAAGAAAGCACGCACTTCTCTCTGTGTTCTTGGTACATTCAATTTCGCTATTGCCTGAATTCTTTCTGGGGTCAGTTTCCTTCCCTCCTTCGATAAGAGGTGACCTAAGTAGGTCACTTCTTGTCGGCAATATTGAAGCTTGGAAAGTGACACCTTGTGATGCAGATCACACAGATGACGCAATAATGTCAACGTGGCCTTTTTACAGATTTTCTTAGTATCTGCAGCAATGAGCAAATCATCCACATATTGTACAAGAGTAGCACCTTTAGGTAAAACGATCGTGTCAAGCTGTGTTTTCAGAGCTTGACTGTATATTGATGGGCTTTCACAGTAGCCTTGAGGAGCGCGTTTAAAGCGGAAACTGCGACCTCCTAAACTGAAGGAAAAGATATCCCTGCTCTCCTCAGCAATTGGGATGCTGAAGAAAGCATTCTTTAGGTCAATCACCGAAAACCACAAAGCAGAAGCTGGAATCATAGTCAATAATGTGGTAATGTCGGGGACAACTGGGAATTGTGGCACAACTATCTTATTAACTTCTCGAAGATCAATCACGAATCTGTACACAGGTGGCTGAGAAGGGTCAGTTCGTTTTAAAACAGGCAGAACAGGACTATTGCAAACGTTGCCTCGTGTTTCCTCAATCACATCCTTTTCAATCAATTCGTAAACAATCGCTAGCAAAGCTTTTTCACCCTCATTAGATATTTTGTATTGGGGAATTCGTGGCATTTTGACATTGGACTTCAATGTTACAACATATGGTGGAATTTCTAAAAGACCTACATCATTAGGACCAGTGGCCCAAAGAATATATGGGAGAAGTGACAATTCTGCTGGAAGTGCTTCTCTCGACAAATACATGGGAGAAACTACTTTCTTACCTAAAGTAAGTTGTACTCCTGAAGGAGAACAGTACAAAGTTGCATACAATCTTTTTAGCAAATCTAATCCTAACAAATTTTCACCACAACCTGTCGTCAGAATAAGGGGTGCTTCGAATTCGCAGGGACCAACAGAAAGAGACAAAGGGTCAGAAATCGGATTTCTAACTGGGGCGCCAGAAAAACCTACAGAAACGTTCATTTCGCCAGACAAAGGTGCGCCAGGGAGTTTGGAGTGCATAATAGAACTCTTTGTAGCACCAGTATCCAACAGAAAAGGTTCTGACACACCTGATGTAATCACCTCAACGTAAGGTCCATTCTGATCTACTGGAACTGAAACAACTCCCTCTCTTTCTCTATGGCTGTCCTAGCAATCATTATTCTCCAAATACTCATCTTCGGTACAGTAATCATCAACGTAATATTGAGCTGTCCTGTCAGATACGTTATTTTGCTGATCAAACCTGTTCATAGAGTTTTGTGGCGGAAGGGGACGTGTGTTCTGAGGGGCGTTTCCACGCCCTCTACCTCTAGGTGCTTGCTGACTGCCACGACCCTTCACACCAGAAACTCCATTCGCACGTTGTAATAGAATAGGACAATTATATTTGAAATGACCCTCTTGTTTGCAATATAAACACTGGTTGGGGCCTACAGGTACACGGGGTTGAGTATACTCGACTCTTTGCGAGTTCCTCTGATACTGTTGAGGCTGCTGAAAAGTATTTTGGTAGTGATTCTGACCATTATTATTTTGATTACCACCACCACGTGGCGGATAGGCTTGCTGTAGCAAAACCTTAGTTTTTAGTTCTCTAGTTTTCTTTTCTACTCTATCTTTCTCATCTTTGTCTCTATTCTCGTAATATTGTGCAGTAGCCAATATCTGGGCTGAAGATGAGACTGCCCAAGAACTTTCTGAATCTTTTAATTTTTTACACAATTCTGGAAGCAGATTGTGCACAAATTTATCGACAAACAATCTCTGACCACCTTCTGTGGTCATATCTTGACCGCTGTGGTCAACGAATGTTTCTTCAAATCTGGTGAAGAAGTCTGAGACTGTTTCTTCTTTCTTCTGCTTGCATGCAGACAACTTATCCCAATTTACGCGTATTGCAGGCATTATCGTTTTCATGTAATCTACTATTTTACCAGGGAGTTCTGCTATCAAAGGCTCAGGCTTGGCACCACCAACTTGTCGGGCATCTGCAGCAGTAATATTAGCCCATGTGTCACCTAATTCCTGGTCATGTTCTATATGACGAATTTTACCCCATAAAGGCTGTGGAACAACATTCCCAAATAACATATCGATGTCGGCTAAATTCATTATACATGACCCAGCAGTTTGTGACAACTCTTTATAGTACCCTGCAGGATTTTTATGCGGATCGGGTAATGTTTGTTTGAGTGCTAAAACTTCAGCTCGCTTCCATGGGACATGTACCCATACACGCTGAAAGTGTGGCAGAATAGGTGGGACAGCAGTCGTGTCACCCTCTCTCCATTGTGGGGGAACTTCTCTCATAGGGTATTGTCGCGCCTTTTTCCTACTGGATGTATTAGGCTCAGATTGTGACTCAGAACTGCTCCCCTTACTCCGATATGATAACAACATTTCAACTGCTTTCTCCACATCTGGACCTACAATCATACCCTCTCCGAACTTAAACCGTACACGACACATCTCTCGTGGGATGCATTCCTGATCATTGTCTTCTAAATCCTCGCAAAGGAAAACACACATCTGTTCGAAAACGTATCTCTGTGTCGCTGCTTCCCATTGATGGAAGACTTCCATGACAGACTGTATATCATATTTTACAGTGTCCATGACCCATTTCCGTGCTAAACTATTCAGTGAATCTCTCTCTTGATAATCAGGCAGTTGACTTTGCAACTGTCTCCTTCCTATGTTAGGGGTCGTAGTAGGCGACCCGAAAAGAGGTAAAAGAAGGTTAGTAACAGTGCTGGCCATTTTCTGCCGAATGGAAGGTGAAACTGAAGGACAAACAGATGGAAAAACGGGGTGAGATAAGGCAGGGGTAGAGATAGCAGAAGAGGTATCAGGGGAAATAGAGGGGGCACTAGGCAAAATCGTAGAGGGAGCATTAGGCGACGTGGAAAATACAGTAGGCAAAATCGTAGAGAACACAGGTGAAACAGAGGTGGTCGGTGGGCCTGGAGAAGGCTGCACCGAAGAAGTAGGAGCCAGCTGAAGAACAGCTGGTGGGTGCTGTGGAGGAGCAGGAGGCGTAGTTTGCGCAGATAAAGGTTGCGGGGGTGCTGTGGCATTCTGCGCATAGGGGGGTGGTGAATTTAGTAAATGTGACATTAATGGGTCTTTTTCATGCTCTTTTGCTGCCTCTTGCTGAAGAGACGGCAAAACTGGATAACACTTATCTATTGCCATTTTACATTGCCTGTGCAACTGCTCATTCATCTGCTCTTCTTCATTATCTTTAAACTGCACAGCAGCTTGCATTACTGAAAGTCCCCCTTCTCTCTTATTTTTCTTAGCTAATTTAATTTCTTTTTGTTTGGCTTCTTTACGCCATAAGCGGAAAGAGTCAAACATCGCCGGCCGGGCTTTCTTTTTAAATAGTTTAACTTCAAGGTTGTCTAAGATTTCGGAATCAAAACTACCATATTGGGGCCATTTTAGAACACCATCTTTCCTGGTGTATTTAATCCATACTTCGTTGTAGGTGATGGGGCCTACCCCATGTTTCACATATAGTTCGTAAGTCGGAGTTCCAACTGGAGGAACCGGACATGAGTCCTCCAATCGGGAGTCCCTATTATTACTACCAAGACAAAACACATTTCCAAGTCTAAGACTAGGCATCTTCGCTCTCTAGTCTAGTTCCAAACTTCAAAGGATTATCGATTACGATATTTCTCGTGAATACACGAGTCCTTCGGTTTTGGTGCTTGCAAGTACCAACACAAAACTTTGTATCCCAAAGATACCAAAACTAAGACCAACTAAGGACTGGGAGACGCTCCATTTATACTTAACTGAAATATCGATGACGTCACCAGAAGACTCGTCTTAGTGTTTCGCTCTACCAAACTTCAAGGGTCCAAATCAGGGCGATAGCCAGGGCAGCAGTCCTTGTAGCCGTCGGGAAGCGGGGAACCTCGCAGCAAAGACCTTCGGACCACGTCGACATGCAGGGGTCGATGAGGTGGTTGGCCGTCCTCTGGAATTTCCACACGAAGCTCCTCACGATCTTCTGGCTGACTGGTACCACTGGAATCGCCCCACGTTGGGCGCCAGCTGAGGTACTGGGTTTTTAAGAACCGGCACAGACACCGGTAACCCAGCGGTGTCAGGGAATACACACCCAGAGACCTCGGGTTCTTCCTGATCCAGACCACAGAAACTCAGAGTCTTCTAGGTGAAGTCAAAGATTGGTTTATTGGTTGCAACCAAGGTAACAAGTGTCCTAGAAGTACAACACGGGTATATTCTCAGGAGACTGCTCGCTTTTACAAAGTCAGGCTTCTCTTCTTATACACAATTTTAGGCTTCAGGCAAAACATTCTTGGTTGTAAAGTAAATCGTTAACATATTTCTAATACAAAGAAAAAGCAGAGTCATGATGACATGTCCATATTTCACTTCGTGCTGCCTACAACAAAATATTTGGCAAGGCCCAACATTTCATCAGATATCACTGGACCCCTAATAAAAACGGGCACCTCCCCACCATAAAGTAAGTGAAGCAAAAGAGTGGAGATAGATGTGAGCGAGATATGGCAGGTGTGCGCGCTGAAATGGTTTTATGGTTTGTTGAGCCTAGATGCTATCTTGCTCGGCCACTGGGAGGGAACTGACCCAACGAGTTCGGCCTGGGGCCATGGTTCCAACTTGTACAGGTCATGGAAAAGTCGATTAAGGAGTATGTGTCCTTGTGGAGTTGAATTCAACTGGATTAAGGCCTATGTAAAGGGCAACACATAAATGGAAGCCAAGGGTTTAGAACTCAAATGACGATTTCGGGGTGAAATCGTCACTCGAATGTGCTGAAAATATATGTACATGATGTACTCGTCATTCTCGGTCTTTTGATACCAAATTCGTCATGTTCCGACGAAGTTTTAGTTCTCGAGTCCAGAACTATTACACGAATCCAGATTTTCAGAACCTCAGGAGGGGCTGCAGTGGGGAGAGCAAGGGAAGGGGTGAGAGCGAGGGGAGGGCTGCAGTGGTGAGAGCAAGGGGGGATGCATGGGTGGGAGTAAGAGGGGATGCAGGGATGCGAGTAAGAGGGGATGTAGGGGTGTGAGTAGGGGGGGATGCAGGGGTGCGAGTAAGGGTAGGGGCTGCAGAGGTGAGGGTAAGGGGAGGGGTCGCAGGGGGGAGCATAAGGGGAGCGGATGCAGAGGTGAGAGTAAGGGGGCGCTGCTGTGGTCAGAGCAAGTGGGGCTGCAGTGGTCAGAGCAAGGAGCGTGGCTGCAGTAGTGGGAGCAACAGGGAGGGACTGCAGTGGTGAGAGCAAGATGAGGGTCTGCAGTGGTGAGAGCAAGGGAAGGGGCTGCAGTAAGAGAAGGGGCTGCAGTGGTGAGAGCAAGGGAAGGGGTGAGAGCGAGGGGAGGGCTGCAGTGGTGAGAGCAAGGGGAGGGGCTGCAGTGGGGAGAGCAAGGGGAGGGGCTGCAGTAAGAGAAGGGGCTGCAGTGGTGAGAGCAAGGGAAGGGGTGAGAGCGAGGGGAGGGCTGCAGTGGTGAGAGCAAGGGGGGATGCAGGGGTGGGAGTAAGAGGGGATGCAGGGGTGTGAGTAGGGGGGATGCAGGGGTGCGAGTAAGGGTAGGGGCTGCAGAGGTGAGGGTAAGGGGAGGGGTTGCAGGGGGGAGCATAAGGGGAGCGGATGCAGAGGTGAGAGTAAAGGGGCGCTGCTGTGGTGAGAGCAAGTGGGCCTGCAGTGGTCAGAGCAAGGAGAGTGGCTGCAGTAGTGGGAGCAACAGGGAGGGACTGCAGTGGTGAGAGCAAGATGAGGGCCTGCAGTGGTGAGAGCAAGGGAAGGGGCTGCAGTAAGAGAAGGGGCTGCAGTGGTGAGAGTAGGGGGAGCTACAGTGGGGAGAGTAAAGTGGGCTGCAGTGCTGAAGCAAGGGGAGGGGCTGCAGTGGTGAGAGCAAGGGAAGGGGCTGCAGTAAGAAAAGGGGCTGCAGTGGTGAGAGTAGGGGCAGCTACAGTGGGGAGAGTAAAGTGGGCTGCAGTGCTGAAGCAAGGGGAGGGTCTGCAGTGGTGAGAGCAAGGGAAGGGGCTGCAGTAATAGATGGGGCTGTAGTGGTGAGTGCAAGGGAAGGGGCTGCAGTGGTGAGAGCATGGTGAGAAGTTGTACTGTTGAGAGCAATGGGAGGGGCTGCAGTCGTGAAAGCACAGTGAGAGCCTGCAGTGTTGAGATAAGGGGGGCTGCAGTAGTGGGAGCAAGGGGAGGGACTAAGGGGGTGAGAGTCTGCAATGGACCAAGCAAGGTGAGCGACGGCAGTGGTGAGAGCAATATATATGTATATATATATATATATTAAAGACATACCAATAGTGAAAAATTATTTATTTTGAATAAAATAGAAATACATATACCTATAAATGAATGTAAACATGCATGCTTATGAAATAGCTGATGGATAGTTCTCACATTGGCATAAAGAAGGGAAAACACAGAAAAATGTGCATCAGAAAGGTTGGTGGGAAGGAAGGCTCACTCTACTGAAACAGATGTCTTAGCACTGCCTGTCCCACTGCAGCATCTTTCATCAATTCTGAATACAAGCAGTAATGCTTAGTGAATGTATGTGGCGTCTTCCAGGTTTCTGCTCTACAAATGACTGAGAGGGACACACCAGCAAACAATGCCATAGATGTAGACACTGCCCTAGCAGAATGTGAACGAACCCTTGGTTGTAGGGGTTAACAGCTTGCTGGTTTCGTTAAGGGAAAACCTAGGCAAGCTGTAAGCTACGAAACGTTGATTAGTCTTGCAGAAGGATTTTGTTTTGTCAATATAATATTAAAGTCAGCATTTCAAGTCCAAAGAATGCAGAGTTCGTTCAGCTGCTGTTTGATGACTTGGAAAGAAAGATTTTAAAATGATTGGTTCAGGTATACATTTTGGGTTGGTGCGAAGGATCACCCTATTGTGTTTACATTGAATAAAGGGTTCTTGTAAGGTGAAGGCTTGAAGTTCACTAACTCTTCTTGTGGAAGCAAGAGCTAGAAGAAGGGCAGTTCTTCGCGAAAGGAACTTTAAGTCAGCTCTATGTAATGGTTCAAATGGGTGCCTCATAAGTTGAGCAAGTACCATATTGAGTTGCCATGATGGAGGTGGAGATTTCACAGGACGAAAGGTCCTGAATAGTCCTTTAAGAAACTGTTTTATCAGTCTGGCCACAAGGAAGAACCCTTAGATGATCTCCGAAAACGGGAGATAGCGGCTAGGTGAACTTGGATTGAATTATGAGCCAAACCTGAATTTGCTAGATTTTCATGCACTTGGGCATTCACATATTTTGGTCCACTAAGTATGGTTTTTATGGGTGTACACACACACCTTTTATGTTACGGACTTATGCTTGCAGATGGATTGTTAGACATTCCTTTTTAAAGTTCTTCACTGTCTCTCTAACACGGATTGGTTCTACATCTTTATTTATTTTTTCACTTTTTCGGTTGGCCTTGCGGTTCACTTTTCTTTTGTAGTAGGAAAGAGACCCAGCATGCGCTGTATAATTTATGGGATAGATTTGTATGTTAGTATACGTTTATTTTATGGATTTATTTAGATTGGTTCCATTGCCCTTGTCCTGAGCAGGCCAAGAAGAAATTGAAGGCTGAAACGAGTCTGCGTCAACAGTTTTTTTATAGAGGAGTCTCTATTAAAATTAAAAGTGCAACTTAGTTGTTAGAGCACATTAGAGTAACGAGTATAGAGGGGTTATACCTCATGTGCTTAGAAGACTACCTCTGAGTGTATCACCCAGATTAAGTGCATGAACACTTACCATTAGAAAAATGTGGGTATTGGCAACGTAGATTTCAGTTTTTAATTGTCTGTGCTGTTTATATATATATATATATATATATATATACACACACACATATATATACACACATATACTTTTGTATGTTTTTGTGTTTACAAAGTTCATAATGACTTATTTCCAAAGATCGGTCCTATGGCATATGTGTGTTTTGAATAGATTTTTTCGATGTATTCCCATCGAATTTTGCACTACAGATAGGGCAATTGATTGTTCCCTAAATAAGATATTGATCCCTCCGTACCTATTATTTTTGCATATGATAGATGGAAGAGATATGGCAAGACTTCTTCCAGAGATGAATGGAGGGTATGCACTTTAACAGACCCACAATCTCTTTGATTTCAAAGACTAAGTTCTGTTGGTACTGTTGGCTCTAGCACGAGACAAAATCTTTCTGCACTCTTGGGGAATGTTTAAGTTTAGAAACTCAGAAGCGAAGCCGATAATCTCAAAGAACCTAGATCTGGGTGTTGAACTTGTCCCTGGTTCATCGTAAGAAGAGAGGGAAATGGCTGCAGGGGAATCGGCAGTCGTAAAGACAGGAGATGGAGTTCTGTGAACCAATGTTGGCGAGGCCACGCTGGTACTATTAGTATTACTTTGCAAGGCTCTCCCTTCATCTTTTTTACCACCCTGGGAAGGAGAAGACTTGGCGGAAAAGCATAGGCAATTATGCCGGAACCATGCTATTGAAAAAGCATTCCCCAAAGATCCCTGTTGGGGATGCCAGCTGGCGAAGCGTTGGCATTTGGCGTTGCCGTTTGTTGCAAACAGGTCTATAGTCGGTTCGCCCCACTGGGAGAAGTTTCTGTCGAGAGTATTCTAGTTTAACTCCCACTCGTGGCAGGTTGTCTGTAGTCTGCTTAGTGGATCCGCTACGCTACTTTCCTTCCCTGGAATATACTCCATTCTTAATGAAATTCTGTGCTCCCCAGTTCCAAATTTGTTGAGATTCCTGGGAGAGGGAGAGAGATTGAGTTCCTCCTTGTTTGTTTAGATAGTGCATTGTTGTAGTATTGTCTTTTCTGACAAGCACTAGAGAATTTTGTATCATGGGCAGGAAAGCTTGCAGAGCTAGAAAAACTGCCCTTAGACTCCGCTGAGAAAGTGGCCACTTGCCACTGATCTGAAGTTATTATTATTATTATTAATAAAGGCTTTTGTAGCGCGCTCAATTACTGAAATCGTATCCTGGCGCGGGAAGTAAAATACAAGCAGAATGTTAGGGGAGGAGAAAGATAAAGAAATCAGAGTCAGGTGCCTACTACCCGAGTTTGAACAGATGGGTTTTGAGTCTTTTATTAAAAATCTCGATTGACTGAACAGATCTAAGTGTGAGAGGAAGGGCGTTCCAAGCCCTTGCCGCCCTAACTAAGATCGATTGGCCTCCTATTCTGGCATATTTGAATTTTGGGACAGACATTAGGCATTGCTTCTCTGACCGAAGGGAACGGGATGGGATATATATAGGGCAAATCATTTCCTCAAATAACTAGGAGCCTGTCTGATGAATTGCTCTGAATGCAAGTACTAGCGTTTTAAACAGAATCCTGTGCGCCACGGGTAGCCAATGGAGACTCAGCAAGTGAGTCCGAACGCTGGATCTCCTGGGAAGTTGCAACACAAGGCGCGCAGCAGAATTCTGGATCACCTGGAGCCTCTGAATTAGGTAGGCAGGAAGGCCACTATAGAGGGCGTTCGCATAATCGAGTCTTGACAAAATCAAGGGTCGCGAAACAGTTTCCTTTGCTTCTCTCTGAAGGAGAGGAAAAAAACCTGCGTAAAGCCCTGAGAGTACCAAAGCAAATGCCCGTTAGTTTTTTTATGTGCTCTTCAAATTTTAGGTTACTCCCAAACCAGACCCCAAGATTTTTTGCAGGGCGGCCGATGTTTTTAGGAGAGGGCAAGTCTGGAGGCCATAGGAGGTCCCTAAAATTGTCAGGAAATGATCCGTAAAAGAGGACCTCAGATTTTTCTTCATTACATTTTAGCTGGGCAAGGGCTAACCAGCGAAAAATGGAAGATAGACAATGGTGGACTGATGATGTGTCAAGATTGTCCTTAAGCCAAGTAAACAGGAGCTGAGTATCGTCAGCGTAGGCCATTGTCTTGGCCCCTAGTTCCTGAAGGAAGGCTCCCTACCTACCAGAGAAGTGTCTGTTGTTATTACCAGAGGAGAGGCTTGTGGAAGGAAAGGTAAACCCTGAGACAGATGTTGAGGATAAGTCCACCAAGATAGCGAAGTGACCGTTTGCGGGGTCACTTGAATTATGTTGTCGAAGGTTCCGTTTATCTGAACCCATTGAGTGTTCAGTGCTTCCTGAAGAGGACGCATGTGTAGACGGCAGTGGGGTATCAGAAGAATACAGGAGGACATCATGCAGAGCAGAGATTTGTAAAGGGGCACTGAAAGAGACTTTCTTCTTTGTACGATTCTTGCCAATGTCAGAAGCTTTCGTTGTCTTTTCACCGTGGGATAGGCTTTCTTCAAAACAGTATCCAGTATTGCTCCCAAGAATGTAAGTCATCGGGAAGGCTATAGGAGTGATTTCTCTGGATTTAGTGTGTGACCGAATTGGATGAAAAGCTGCAGACAGGCTTTAGAAGACTTCTTTGCAGCGTTGTAAGAAGGAGCTTTGACAAGTCAGTTGTCGAGGTAAGGGAAAACCTGGTGATGATGTGGTCTGAGATATGCCGCCACTGGTGCTACGCACTTCGTAAACATGTGAGGGGCCGACTTGAGCTCGAAGGGTTACACTCGGAATTGATAATGCCCGCCAGATACAACGAATCTGAGAAACCTTGTGTTTCTTGTGTATGGGTATATGGAAATATGTGTCTTGAAGATCCCGGGATACCATGTAATTGTTCCCATTGAGACGCTGTAAGACTTCCTGAATGGTGAACATGCAGAGTGATTGTTTCTTGAGAAATTTATTTAGATTTCATAAATCTTAAATTTGCCTCCATTTTTTCATCTTCTTGCGCACTAAAAAAGAAACAGGAATATAAACTTTTCCCCCTTTGATGAAAAGGAACATGTTTTATGGCTCCTTTTTGGATCATGGTTGTTATTTCCAACTACAATAGGTGCAAGTACTTGTGAGCCAGAGGTTGAGGAGTTGTTGGTGGGGGTGACTGTGTAAGCTTGGGTTTGGTCAATACCGAGGTCTGCGTCACGAAAACGGTTCCCCAGGTCGAAGACAATATCCCTTCCTTTCCAAGAAACACAGTCTTTCAGAATACACTACAGGTAGCCGTACCTCCAAAAAATGAAGGGACCAAGAAGAACCACCAGAGAAGTCCCAATCGCAGTCAGCAAGGAGAAGGCCACTTCCAATAACCGTGAAATCTAAAACAAAATAAAGGGAACAACACAACAAAATATATCTATATCAGTGATACTAATGTTTACTACTATATTTATTACTAGGAATTGTGCACCCTTCCACACTTACTTGTAGTATATCACAGACAGGAATTAGTAGGATGGTCTCTTGAAAATAAATATTGAAGAAGTCCTCCTTATGAACATCGAAGAAAGCAAGAATTAGGATGCGCACTGGTGATTACAGTGCCTATTGTAGAAACACAAAAATGTCCAGGTAAACAAAGAAGGGTCTGGCGCTCCTGCGCTAAGTTTGTAGAAACTAGGAATGTGGGCAAAAAGAAAGTTCTTGCGCTCCTGCGCTAGGTTTGTAAAAGGAGGAATGTGGGCCAAAAGAAAACAATTCAGACTTAAAAACCCGAGCCTTCGCACAAACGTGCGTTTTGAAAATAACCTACAACTAATGCCACAACCTGGCTGAGGGAAAATCTGGCCTGGGCTACTCCCAAAAGGTGGAGTGGGATCCAGGAAGGCGGGGCGTCCCCCGCTGCACGTAGGTGACCTAATCCTATCAAAGCGGAGGAAGAACCGCTCACAGCAATGGCAGCCGCGTACTAGAAAACTCACACGCACTTCCAAGGTGCGTCCTCGCGGCTGACAAAATGCGAGAAGAAACTGCAGGGACATGTTTGTGTGTACCACACACGCTGCGAGGGTGGATGAAGAGGGGATTAGAGGCAAAATAAGGGCGGGGGAAAAGGCAGGTCCGGGTGCTTCACTGGAATGCTGGCTGGAACAAGAGTTCTCAAACAAAACAGGCTCGAGAAACCGTCTACACGGATTCAGGAAATCCAGAAACCTCCAAACTAGAAGCAGGAAATCACAGGAGTTCTCAACAAGGACAGCTGGGCAGGTGGCAAACGCTGAAAAGCCAAGCAATGATTAACTGCAGCTGCTGGCTTAAATCCTCCCATCACCTGACCTGAGCAAACCAGTATGGGAGAGTGCACAACGCCCCCTTTTTGCCTCTACTCTTTCTGGGTGATGTAGTTTCACTACAGTACATGAAGCCTGACTCCTGACAGGCTGTATAAATTCCAGGGAATGATCGAATTATACTCGTTCTAGGACCCAATGATCCGTTGTGATTTGTCTCCAGTTTTCGAGATAATGTGAAATTTTGCCACCTACTTTGGGGGGAGGTGAGGAAATTGTAACCGGCAGAAGTGGGAGGTCATTCTCATCCGGTGGACTCTTTTTGCCGTACTGTCTTCCCTCGAAAGGAAGATTTACTATAGGCAGTCGCAGGCTGTTGTCTCCGAGCAAACTGCGTCATGTATTGCTGGCGGGAGGAGGTATAGGAAGGATACTGATATTGCTGGTAACCTCCCCTGTAGGATAACTGGCTTTTTCCTTGTGCACCACGAAAAGGTGTTCTTTTATGCTGGAGGGTTCCCAAATCTTTAGCCGGGTCTGTGTCTTTTTTGATTACCTGAAGGGCTTCGCCGATATGCTTACTGAATAGTTATTGTCTGTCGTAAGGCATATCTAGAATTATGGTCTGGACTACAGGCCTGAATGTTGTGGCCTTGAGCTATTCTTGGCACCGTAAGACTGTGGCTCCAGCTAACTGACGGAAACCAGTGGAAGCGATGTCCATCGAGCAATCAATAATTTCTGAAGCGGAGCGTTCGCCCTCCAGAAAAACTTTTCTTTCCTCCTCCTTGATGTCTTGTGGGAGATCATTAATGTAAGGAGCGATATCTGACCATATTTGTCTGTTGTAGAGTCCCAACAGCGCTAGGAATTGGACGCTCTGACTGTCAATGCAGACATAGTGGAAAAGCGTTTGCCGATGTTATCCAGCATCCTAACCTCCTTGTCCGGAGATGCTGATAGCAAAGCTGATGGGTTCTTTGAACTGCGTTGAGCCACCTGGGAAATGACTGAATCAGGCCTAGGATGACCTGTGAGACTGGCAGGCACATCGTCAGGGGCTTTATATTCTTTATCGAGCCTCGGTAAGATTGGTGGTACCGTGGCTGGGTTTCTCATTATCTTAATGCCCTGATCCCTGATGTAGTCGATAATGGGCATAAACCTGACCGATTTTTTAAAAGGTTCCTTGAAATCGTAAAGGAAACATTCTTGTTGGTGAGCAGGCATTGGAAGTTCGAAACGTCTGGCTGCTCTCTCCAAGAGGTTATGAAAGCCTCCAATATCCTCTGGAGGTGAGTCTACTTGAGATGGAGATGGTGACACTGCTGGAGGGATAATGTAATCATCCCACTCGTATAGACGTGATTGTACATCCTGTATTTCCCCCTCTGCTTGTTGTCCCTTTTCCTCTTCATCTGTGGATGGAAGCTGATGCACAGGCACTTGAGACATGGGAAGGGGTGGAGGTTGATTTTGAACCACAGGAGGTGGTGAAAGCACTGGAGCCGGAGAAGGTGTGGATGTAGGAAAACTCTTTTTATAATCCACCAACATGATTTGTAAATCAGTTACTAGTGTGGAAGGAAGACAGACCAACCCTGGAGGCAGTTGCTGCTGACATCGCTGGTCAGAATAGTACGGATGTTGGTCGTAGAATTGGTCATCATCATCGGAGTCTTCCTGGTATTTAACGTTCAACTCCAAGGGACTTTGTGCAGCCCCAAACAAGCTGTCTTCGTGTGAATCATCATCGTCATCTAAGAGATGAGTTGGTAATAAGGCTTGAACCTTACTAGGAGAAGTTAAGGAGGGTGTCAGTCTCTCTTGTTGAAATTTTGCCTGGGAAATTGGGTTTCCTGGTCTAGACTTTGGTGTCATCGACATCGTCGGTGCACATTCAGTCGTCGAGGGATTGGTATTAATGTCCCAGATTGAACTGGCATAGATGACAACACCGTTATTCACAATGCTTATCTCGTCGATGATGCAATGGAAGAAATCGCCGACGAGAGAGTCGTCGATGGTAGACTCGTCATCAACGCATGCAACACCATAGATGAAGAACTCGTCGTCATCTTCGTTGTCGGAATCTTAGACGACGGCGACTTTCTGGATATCTTTATTGTCTATGACAAAGGACCCTGACTCGTCGACAAAGACATCGTCGACAATAAAAATTGACGCCGATGAGACTGAAACTGTGGCGCCAGTTTTTATTGATGAAGTTACTCCAACAACAGTCAGTGAAGGTCTTGTCGTCGTTACTACTGCCGTTGACGAGCTGTCTGTCGACAGGGCTGAGGAAGGCTTCTTAAAAGCATGGTCTGAAGCTGATTTCTGGAGGGATTTTTTGACAGAAATCAAACTCTGATGTGAAGGAAACACTCTGGAAGGCTCATCTCTTTTCTTTAGTAGCCTATGAAGACTTTTTGTGTGTCTGCTTCGGAGGTTGCTGCGAGGAATGACCTAGAGAGACGATCAATGGGCTTTTTTGAGGAGGATCTTGAGGAACCTTCGCTGTCCTCAGGAGATACTGGGTCCTCCCTGCCTTTAAGCCTCTGCTGCCATAATAACAGCCTCCCCTCACCGTCCTTTAAAGTCTTTGACGAAAAGGTGCAACATACCTTATAGTCCTTTAGTTTGTGATCAGGATAAAGGCAGTCTTTATGGGGGTCATCGATGTGCAGTCTTTACTTTCTGCAGGTACCACCGGGCCTAAAAAGGCCTTTTTGAGGTGTGTTTGACATGGAAAAATCTATGGAATTCACCCAGGCAAAGGAATTTTAAGTTGAAAAATACCTTGAATCCAAGAGAAAAACAAGCATTTACAATGCAATGGTTTTGCCTTTGTTAAAGTTAGAGCTATTGGCATTGCTCTTGACACTCTGAAGCTCCACTCTGAAGCTCCACTCTGCACTCTGAAGCTCCACTCTGCACTCTGAAGCTCCACTCTGCACTCTGAAGCTCCACTCTGCACTCTGAAGCTCCACTCTGCACTCTGAAGCTCCACTCTGCACTCTGAAGCTGCACTCTGAAGCTCCACTCTGCACTCTGAAGCTCCACTCTGAAGCTGCACTCTGAAGCTCCACTCTGAAGCTCCACTCTGAAGCTCCACTCTGAAGCTCCACTCTGAAGCTCCACTCTGAAGCTCCACTCTGAAGCTCCACTCTGAAGCTCCACTCTGAAGCTCCACTCTGAAGCTCCACTCTGCACTCTGAAGCTCCACTCTGAAGCTCCACTCTGCACTCTGAAGCTCCACTCTGAAGCTCCACTCTGCACTCTGAAGCTCCACTCTGCACTCTGAAGCTCCACTCTGAAGCTCCACTCTGCACTCTGAAGCTCCACTCTGAATCTGCACTCTGAAGCTCCACTCTGCACTCTGAAGCTCCACTCTGAATCTGCACTCTGAAGCTCCACTCTGAAGCTCCACTCTGAAGCTCCACTCTGAAGCTCCACTCTGAAGCTCCACTCTGAAGCTCCACTCTGAAGCTCCACTCTGAAGCTCCACTCTGAAGCTCCACTCTGCACTCTGAAGCTCCACTCTGAAGCTCCACTCTGAAGCTCCACTCTGAAGCTCCACTCTGAAGCTCCACTCTGAAGCTCCACTCTGCACTCTGAAGCTCCACTCTGAATCTGCACTCTGAAGCTCCACTATGCACTCTGAAGCTCCACTCTGAATCTGCACTCTGAAGCTCCACTCTGCACTCTGAAGCTCCACTCTGCACTCTGAAGCTCCACTCTGAAGCTCCACTCTGAAGCTCCACTCTGAAGCTCCACTCTGAAGCTCCACTCTGAAGCTCCACTCTGAAGCTCCACTCTGAAGCTCCACTCTGAAGCTCCACTCTGAAACTCCACTCTGAAGCTCCACTCTGAAGCTCCACTCTGAAGCTCCACTCTGAAGCTCCACTCTGAAGCTCCACTCTGAAGCTCCACTCTGAAGCTCCACTCTGAAGCTCCACTCTGCACTCTGAAGCTCCACTCTGAAGCTCCACTCTGAAGCTCCACTCTGAAGCTCCACTCTGAAGCTCCACTCTGAATCTGCACTCTGAAGCTCCACTCTGAATCTGCACTCTGAAGCTCCACTCTGAATCTGCACTCTGAAGCTCCACTCTGAATCTGCACTCTGAAGCTCCACTCTGCACTCTGAAGCTCCACTCTGAATCTGCACTCTGAATCTGCACTCTGAAGCTCCACTCTGAAGCTCCACTCTGAAGCTCCACTCTGAAGCTCCACTCTGAAGTTCCACTCTGAAGCTCCACTCTGAAGCTCCACTCTGCACTCTGAATCTGCACTCTGAAGCTCCACTCTGCACTCTGAAGCTCCACTCTGAATCTGCACTCTGAAGCTCCACTCTGCACTCTGAAGCTCCACTCTGCACTCTGAAGCTCCACTCTGAATCTGCACTCTGAAGCTCCACTCTGCACTCTGAAGCTCCACTCTGCACTCTGATGCTCCACTCTGAAGCTCCACTCTGAAGCTCCACTCTGAAGCTCCACTCTGAAGCTCCACTCTGAAGCTCCACTCTGAAGCTCCACTCTGAAGCTCCACTCTGATGCTCCACTCTGATGCTCCACTCTGAAGCTCCACTCTGAAGCTCCACTCTGAAGCTCCACTCTGAAGCTCCACTCTGAAGCTCCACTCTGCACTCTGAAGCTCCACTCTGCACTCTGAAGCTCCACTCTGCACTCTGAAGCTCCACTCTGAAGCTCCACTCTGCACTCTGAAGCTCCACTCTGCACTCTGAAGCTCCACTCTGAAGCTCCACTCTGCACTCTGAAGCTCCACTCTGAATCTGCACTCTGAAGCTCCACTCTGCACTCTGAAGCTCCACTCTGAATCTGCACTCTGAAGCTCCACTCTGCACTCTGAAGCTCCACTCTGAATCTGCACTCTGATGCTCCACTCTGAATCTGCACTCTGAAGCTCCACTCTGCACTCTGAATCTGCACTCTGAAGCTCCACTCTGCACTCTGAATCTGCACTCTGCAGCTCCACTCTGAATCTGCAGCTCCACTCTGCACTCTGAAGCTCCACTCTGAATCTCCACTCTGAAGCTCCACTCTGAATCTCCACTCTGAAGCTCCACTCTGAAGCTCCACTCTGAAGCTCCACTCTGAAGCTCCACTCTGAAGCTCCACTCTGAAGCTCCACTCTGAAGCTCCACTCTGAAGCTCCACTCTGAAGCTCCACTCTGCACTCTGAAGCTCCACTCTGCACTCTGAAGCTCCACTCTGAAGCTCCACTCTGAAGCTCCACTCTGAAGCTCCACTCTGAAGCTCCACTCTGAAGCTCCACTCTGAAGCTCCACTCTGCACTCTGAAGCTCCACTCTGAAGCTCCACTCTGCACTCTGAAGCTCCACTCTGAAGCTCCACTCTGCACTCTGAAGCTCCACTCTGAAGCTCCACTCTGCACTCTGAAGCTCCACTCTGAAGCTCCACTCTGCACTCTGAAGCTCCACTCTGAATCTGCACTCTGAAGCTCCACTCTGCACTCTGAAGCTGCACTCTGAAGCTGCACTCTGAAGCTGCACTCTGAAGCTCCACTCTGAAGCTCCACTCTGAAGCTCCACTCTGAAGCTCCACTCTGAAGCTCCACTCTGAAGCTCCACTCTGAAGCTCCACTCTGAAGCTCCACTCTGAAGCTCCACTCTGCACTCTGAAGCTCCACTCTGAAGCTCCACTCTGCACTCTGAAGCTCCACTCTGAATCTGCACTCTGAAGCTCCACTCTGCACTCTGAAGCTCCACTCTGAAGCTCCACTCTGAAGCTCCACTCTGCACTCTGAAGCTCCACTCTGAAGCTCCACTCTGCACTCTGAAGCTCCACTCTGAAGCTCCACTCTGCACTCTGAAGCTCCACTCTGAAGCTCCACTCTGCACTCTGAAGCTCCACTCTGAAGCTCCACTCTGCACTCTGAAGCTCCACTCTGCACTCTGAAGCTCCACTCTGAAGCTCCACTCTGCACTCTGAAGCTCCACTCTGAATCTGCACTCTGAAGCTCCACTCTGCACTCTGCAGCTCCACTCTGAAGCTCCACTCTGAAGCTCCACTCTGAAGCTCCACTCTGCACTCTGAAGCTCCACTCTGAAGCTCCACTCTGAAGCTCCACTCTGAAGCTCCACTCTGCACTCTGAAGCTCCACTCTGAAGCTCCACTCTGCACTCTGAAGCTCCACTCTGAAGCTCCACTCTGCACTCTGAAGCTCCACTCTGCACTCTGAAGCTCCACTCTGAAGCTCCACTCTGCACTCTGAAGCTCCACTCTGAAGCTCCACTCTGCACTCTGAAGCTCCACTCTGAATCTGCACTCTGAAGCTCCACTCTGCACTCTGAAGCTCCACTCTGAATCTGCACTCTGAAGCTCCACTCTGAAGCTCCACTCTGAAGCTCCACTCTGAAGCTCCACTCTGAAGCTCCACTCTGAAGCTCCACTCTGAAGCTCCACTCTGAAGCTCCACTCTGAAGCTCCACTCTGCACTCTGAAGCTCCACTCTGAATCTGCACTCTGAAGCTCCACTCTGCACTCTGAAGCTCCACTCTGCACTCTGAAGCTCCACTCTGAAGCTCCACTCTGCACTCTGAAGCTCCACTCTGCACTCTGAAGCTCCACTCTGAAGCTCCACTCTGAAGCTCCACTCTGAAGCTCCACTCTGAAGCTCCACTCTGAAGCTCCACTCTGAAGCTCCACTCTGAAGCTCCACTCTGCACTCTGAAGCTCCACTCTGAAGCTCCACTCTGCACTCTGAAGCTCCACTCTGAAGCTCCACTCTGCACTCTGAAGCTCCACTCTGAAGCTCCACTCTGCACTCGGAAGCTCCACTCTGAATCTGCACTCTGAAGCTCCACTCTGCACTCTGAAGCTCCACTCTGAATCTGCACTCTGAAGCTCCACTCTGCACTCTGAAGCTCCACTCTGAATCTGCACTCTGAAGCTCCACTCTGAATCTGCACTCTGAAGCTCCACTCTGCACTCTGAAGCTCCACTCTGCACTCTGAAGCTCCACTCTGAAGCTCCACTCTGAAGCTCCACTCTGAAGCTCCACTCTCCACTCTGAAGCTCCACTCTGAAGCTCCACTCTGAAGCTCCACTCTGAAGCTCCACTCTGAAGCTCCACTCTGCACTCTGAAGCTCCACTCTGAAGCTCCACTCTGAAGCTCCACTCTGAAGCTCCACTCTGAAGCTCCACTCTGAAGCTCCACTCTGAAGCTCCACTCTGAAGCTCCACTCTGCACTCTGAAGCTCCACTCTGCACTCTGAAGCTCCACTCTGAAGCTCCACTCTGAAGCTCCACTCTGCACTCTGAAGCTCCACTCTGCACTCTGAAGCTCCACTCTGAAGCTCCACTCTGAAGCTCCACTCTGAAGCTCCACTCTGAAGCTCCACTCTGAAGCTCCACTCTGAAGCTGCACTCTGAAGCTCCACTCTGCAGCTCCACTCTGCACTCTGAAGCTCCACTCTGCACTCTGAAGCTCCACTCTGAAGCTCCACTCTGCACTCTGAAGCTCCACTCTGCACTCTGAAGCTCCACTCTGAAGCTCCACTCTGAAGCTCCACTCTGAAGCTCCACTCTGAAGCTCCACTCTGAAGCTCCACTCTGCACTCTGAAGCTCCACTCTGAAGCTCCACTCTGCACTCTGAAGCTCCACTCTGAAGCTCCACTCTGCACTCTGAAGCTCCACTCTGCACTCTGAAGCTCCACTCTGAAGCTCCACTCTGCACTCTGAAGCTCCACTCTGCACTCTGAAGCTCCACTCTGAAGCTCCACTCTGCACTCTGAAGCTCCACTCTGCACTCTGAAGCTCCACTCTGAAGCTCCACTCTGCACTCTGAAGCTCCACTCTGAATCTGCACTCTGAAGCTCCACTCTGCACTCTGAAGCTCCACTCTGAAGCTCCACTCTGAAGCTCCACTCTGAAGCTCCACTCTGAAGCTCCACTCTGAAGCTCCACTCTGAAGCTCCACTCTGCACTCTGAAGCTCCACTCTGCACTCTGAAGCTCCACTCTGAAGCTCCACTCTGCACTCTGAAGCTCCACTCTGAATCTGCACTCTGAAGCTCCACTCTGCACTCTGAAGCTCCACTCTGAAGCTCCACTCTGCACTCTGAAGCTCCACTCTGAAGCTGCACTCTGAAGCTCTACTCTGAAGCTCCACTCTGAAGCTCCACTCTGAAGCTCCACTCTGAAGCTCCACTCTGAAGCTCCACTCTGAAGCTCCACTCTGAAGCTCCACTCTGAAGCTCCACTCTGCACTCTGAAGCTCCACTCTGAAGCTCCACTCTGCACTCTGAAGCTCCACTCTGAAGCTCCACTCTGCACTCTGAAGCTCCACTCTGCACTCTGAAGCTCCACTCTGAAGCTCCACTCTGAAGCTCCACTCTGAAGCTCCACTCTGAAGCTCCACTCTGAAGCTCCACTCTGAAGCTCCACTCTGAAGCTCCACTCTGCACTCTGAAGCTCCACTCTGCACTCTGAAGCTCCACTCTGCACTCTGAAGCTCCACTCTGAAGCTCCACTCTGAAGCTCCACTCTGCACTCTGAAGCTCCACTCTGCACTCTGAAGCTCCACTCTGAAGCTCCACTCTGAAGCTCCACTCTGAAGCTCCACTCTGAAGCTCCACTCTGCACTCTGAAGCTCCACTCTGAAGCTCCACTCTGCACTCTGAAGCTCCACTCTGAAGCTCCACTCTGAAGCTCCACTCTGCACTCTGAAGCTCCACTCTGCACTCTGAAGCTCCACTCTGCACTCTGAAGCTCCACTCTGCACTCTGAAGCTGCACTCTGAAGCTGCACTCTGAAGCTCCACTCTGAAGCTCCACTCTGAAGCTCCACTCTGAAGCTCCACTCTGCACTCTGAAGCTCCACTCTGCACTCTGAAGCTCCACTCTGCACTCTGAAGCTCCACTCTGAAGCTCCACTCTGAAGCTCCACTCTGAAGCTCCACTCTGAAGCTCCACTCTGCACTCTGAAGCTCCACTCTGCACTCTGAAGCTCCACTCTGCACTCTGAAGCTCCACTCTGAAGCTGCACTCTGAAGCTCCACTCTGAAGCTCCACTCTGAAGCTCCACTCTGAAGCTCCACTCTGCACTCTGAAGCTCCACTCTGCACTCTGAAGCTCCACTCTGCACTCTGAAGCTCCACTCTGAAGCTCCACTCTGAAGCTCCACTCTGAAGCTCCACTCTGAAGCTCCACTCTGAAGCTCCACTCTGAAGCTCCACTCTGAAGCTCCACTCTGCACTCTGAAGCTCCACTGAAGCTACACACCGCGCAGGGCAGCTCTGGATGCTGATGCGAGAGGCCAGCTGGGAGGCGCGCTGCTCGTCTTCCTGCTCGTGCTGACTCGGAGAGAAAACTTGTTTTCATTGGGAGAGCGGCCTTCAAAGACCCGGTCACTGCGCCTCTCCGAGTGTTTAGCTTGGGATAAAATGGGCGCAGTGTTGTGGTGATGACAGTAGAGCAAGGGAGGTGCCGGCAATGCCGGACCAGACTCGGGGGCGTTCCCGGCGTCGCGTGACGTCGGCAAAAGGCAAAGAATGTCAGGAACGCCCCCGTGTCTGGTCCGGCATTGACGGACAGGCCCCTCGTCCAATGGCAAGGCTCCGTTTACGGAGCCAGCCAATCAATGACGAGGGCCGACCCAAAGCACCCTACAGTTCTCAACAGGATTTCGCCTGCGCGAAAAGCTGCGCAGAGCGCAGCTTTCGCTAGGCAAAACCTAACTAAAGACCAGGATATTTAGAAAGTTACGAGGAAAAAACCTGAGCAGAGCTCAGTGGAGACTCCCTAGCACTATGTGCGGTAGAAAATCTGAGGGACTGGAGCTCCTTTCCGGAAGGTTCTAGAGGGTGGTGTCAGCTGATTGTTTTTTTTCCTTAAGTTTGGTCCTTTTTAAATAAGGACTTAGATATGTTACTAAATATTGAGGCCTTAGGCCTTTAACTTCTATGTCTATTGTGACATTACTTTTTAAATGTACCAGGGACTTCCATCTTGACGACGGGGAATGATTCAAACATGTGAATCTATGGAAATTCTAAAACTGGAGTAAGCAGTAGTAAGGTAAAGTAATGCGGGCCGCAGAGGCAAGAATGAATAAGTGTAACAGAGGTACTAGGAACCCATTGTTTGATGCTGTGTCTCTGCTCCTCAGTGGTACAGTTAGTGCATCTCCTCCTTCGGAAGATAAAGTTCCTCTTTGTTAGACTCAGCCTTGGTCCACGTTGGTGGAGTCGGCCAACACCTCAGTGATAATTGCTGCAACTCCTCAGTGGTAGAGTTTAACCAGCCTCTAGCTGTCACTGTAAGCCAAGTTCCTAGGTATTGGAGTTGATTTTTCTGTCCATTTGTTGTAAATCGTGTTGTAAATGTCCCACCTCCTTGCTGTGATAGTTGGTTCAACCCCCCACTAGTAGTGATTTATTCATCTTCTCTGTTACAGTGTTTATATCTGAAGGTAGTAGAGCTGGCTTATTCAGTATTAGAATTAGTCACTTCATTATTCATGCAGGTACCCATGGGTTTATAAGAAATGTTTTCGAGAAAGAATAATATGGACCTTTTCATATTTTTATAACTTGTTACCCTCTTATTTTCTTTCACCGCAGGCATGGCCCAGTGGTACCCAGCAGATTCTGCTGCCCCCAACTTGGCAGCAGTTGACTGGAGTGGCTGCACACACTTCTGTCCAACATGCAGCAGTAATCCCAGAGTCCATAGCAGGAACTCAGCAGCTGTCAGACTGGAGGTAATGAGTATGTTCTTGTGTTTTTTTTATGCATCTTTCTTCAGGGCCTCATTTTTAAGTTCAGGGCCTCATCATATGTCACACAGGCCTCCTTGTCAGCATTGTAGCACTATATAACCCTTGACAAACCACTGTCTCTATTTATCAGTTATGCTAATGTAAGCAAATACACAACTGAATAAAATGTTGCCATGGCATCCATTAAATAAAATTAGCATGAAAGTGAACACTGCTGCCACTGAACATGTAGCTGAAAGATTTATTTTGGATGGCCACATAAGATGCAGCTACCTCCGGGTAGCCAGCGCTATACAAATCCGTACTCATTCATTCATCAGTCATAGTGCCTTGGTCAATAAAATAACGCTAACACAGAAAAAGGATCAATGTCAACCTATGCAGTCTGGAAAACAGATCATGGACAAATAATGTTAGGTTCCTAGGAATATGTAAAAGGACTGAAAATGGCATATGAAGAACTTTTTGTACACCTTTGTGTCAATGTTATTTGACAATCCTGAAGCGCTCAAGGGTATACAAGAAAACATTTTCCAACCGTCCATCTCCACAGGTAATTACATAACAGCATTTCCATCATCCATTTGCACAGGAAGTGAGAATCATTGGTTTTCACCAAAATCATATTTGAAAGAAGAGAAGGCAAGTAAAAGGACTGAGTTTCCCACCATCTAGCTCCACAAGAAGTGATATCATTGTGTTTCCCATCATCCATCTGCACAGAAAGTGACATCACTGGTTTCAGCCAAAGACCATCTTTGATAGAAGATACCACGCTTAAGGATGTCCTTCCTTCTCATCCAACTTTACAGGAAATGCCATCACTGCATTTCCCATTATCCATCTGTACAAGCAGTGACATCACTGGTTTCCCACTAGAGACAAACTTTAAATAAGCTGCCAGACAAGAACACTTCATTTCCCAACCTCCATCTCACAGGAAGTGACATTGCATTTCCCATAATACATCTGCACAGGAATTGATATCACTGGTTTCCTGCCAAACCTATATTTCCCATCATCCTTCTCCAGAGGAAATTACATAACTAAAATTCCCGTCATCCATCTTCACTTGAAGTGACAGCACTGGCTTCTGCCAAATCCATTTTTAAACCATCATTTAGCTACATTGGAAGTGACATCACTAGTTTCCTATCAGACCCATCTCTAAGAGAAGAACCCAGTCAAGAGGACTTCATGTCCCACCACCCATCTCCAAAGGAAGTGACATTGCTATACTTCTCATCATCCATCTTCGCATGAAGTGACTTCACTTACTTCCTTTTCCCAAATTCAATCAACTCATCAGGGCAACCCATGGCTCAGATGTCCCCAGCACCAGGCGGACTCAGACAGGGACATCGCCTCTTTGGATTTGTTAAAGGCAACCACAGACTAAGGAATAATCTGTTTGAGTTTATAAAGGCAAGGAATGGTCTTGGTCAAGAACCTCTGTTTCACTGAAACTTACAAAGTAGGATATAATCATGTGCCTGACCCGGCTTGACATACTGCCAGTCCCTTCAATCACACCCAGACCTAGACTACCCAAACAGTCACACAGCATTCAGACAACACATAGACCCAACTGTGTACATATCCCACACCCTCAAACTTCATAACACACATTCCAACTCATGCTCATTAACACTCGCTCTGCAGTACTCCAAACTCCTCTCCTTTCACAATCCTGACGTCCTCTTCATCCCTGAAACACAGGTGATGCCCACATACTCACATATCCTAGACATCCTACTTACCACAGGCTACATCATTCATTGTGTGAACTGTGCCTATAAGAAGACCTCATCATCCATAAGTTCTCCTGATCCTGCATATTAGGCAAGCAGGTAGCTCTTAACTCCATGGAACTGCTGGAATGCCATTGGCACTCTATGCAACTCAGGCAGCCATGTTCAAACACATCTACAGGCCTACATCCAGAACAAATATTTCATTGATAAATTCACAGTTCTCCATTTCACCTCATCCATCTAATATGCCCACACCACCCTCTCGAATGACTTCAACCTCCCAGACAATGCAAAGTTGCAAATAAAACAAGAAACCTCTTGGACACATGCAATGTGGTTAAGAATGTTACACAGCCATCACACCCTAAAAACCACATCCGCAATCTTGTCTTCTCTACATCTCCAGCAATTTAATGAAAACCACCCATTCTCCTAGATTGAACCTATCATTTTGCCATCACTCTCTCCCTGCTTATTGTCTTACCAACAAACGAAGGTCAACACAAAAGAGAAGACCATACCGTCTTATCCTTCAAAGTCTTCTCCATAGACAGCCTAATGCTTAAACTCATCTCTCACCCTATCAACTCCATGCCTGACTCCAAAATTCTTCTAAACAACTGCCACACCTTTTTGGAAAAAGTATATGAACATCCATGCACAAGCCAAAGCTTTCAGCACCCTAGTACTCTAAGGGGCATATTTATTAGGAAGTGGTGGTGCGCAGCGTTAGCCACCTTGGCTTAACTCCGTGTTCTGCCACTCATAAAACGCAGGGCTGCACCGTATTTGCAGCCATGCATTTCCCCCTGTGCTGGCACTAATTTTAGCTTCCTAGCGCCAACCCAGACACCCTTGTACCATAGTGAAAGGGTGCCTGTGTTGTAAGGGAAGATTGTTTATGTGCAGGAAGGTGTTCCTTCCTGCACATAAACAATCTGAAATGGCATTTTTAAACTTCTCTGTGTGCTGCTTTCAGCACACATAGAAGTTGCAAAACAGAATTTTTTATTGATTATTTATGTGAAGGAATGGTCACCTTCCTGCACAAGAACAATCAATGGCCTTTTGCTGTTTCTATGTGTGCTGCACAACGCTGCACACATAGAAACAGCAAAAACGAGGAGAAAGTAAACATTTCTCCTCATTGCACCGGTTTAAGACAAAGTTTTCCCTGGTTTTAATTTTGGTGCTGCCCCATATTTATGCTGCCCTTGTAAATATTGGAAGCGTCAAATTTAAGGGATGTTGCGGAGGAATGCCTACGGCAACACCCACTGCCCACTCCTTTCCCACTAAGTATAGCTTGAAAGGGAGCCTTATTTACAAGGTGGCTTAAAGCCACATTAAAAAGTGGCTTAATGCTGCCTTGTGAATAAGGCGAAGCTCCTATTGCCACCACAATGTCAGAAAAAGTGACGTTGTGGTGGTGATAGGGGCTTGTAAATAGGCCCCTAAAGATCTTGCGGACAATAAATGATCCAGAAAAGAAGATGGAAGAAAACCAGAACTCATTATGGTCTCATGATACTGAAGTCACTGTGGGCAACACACAGATAGTTCATTACATCAGACAAAGCATATTTACTAACACTATGAATGAGACTACAGAAGCAGAACGCTTTTCAAGACAATCAAGCACAGCTCCACCCCCTTCCAGAAACACCTATTGCTCACTCCACAGAAAGTGCAATGCCTTCGACCTCTTATTTAGTGAAAAATACAGAAGATCTGACAGCACCTTGACCTCACCAAACCTTCTTCATTTCTGACGCCCATTGCTTCCTGTAGTATCTGACAGTGATCAGCCCTCAAAGCTCTAATATTGCTAACATAGTCAACTGCCTCACAGCCACTTATGAAGATAATGTCTTTCTATGGTCCTTTGTCAAAGCTCTCTCCGGGGATACACTTGCACCCTTATTCATTATTGTTAATGCCTCCCTCATTCAAGATATCTTCCCAGAAGACCCCCATGACCTCGCCAAATACCAGCCCATCACTCACCTACCATTCTTCGGCAAGATAATTGAAAAGGTAGTCTAGGTTCAACTCCAGGATCACATTAATGCTAATCATCTCCTGCAGGATAACTAGTCTGGCTTAAGAACACTGCAGCACAGAGATTGCTAACTTACACAAAGCAGACACTGTCCTTCTTACCACAGCTGAAGATGACCCCTGCCTCATGATAGAGGTGGATATCGCAGCTACCTTCCGCACAATTCAATATTCCACCCTCATATGCACCCAGGAGTCTCAAATAGGATTCATCAGCAATGTTCTTTACCGCTTCTCCTCTTACCTTTCCAGCCAACACCAGTTGGTTCACATGGGCCCCACAAGGTCCCAAAAGAACTCTACCATATGCAGAGTTACCAAGAGTTGCATTCTGTCCCCATCATCTTTAATCACTACATAGAACTGCTTGGTGATCTTCTTAACAGATAATAGTATCAAGGTTCAGCAATATGCTGATGATACCCAACTCTACCTAAAAGTCTCCTCTGCTTCAGACATCCAGTGCCTTAAACACTGCTTGCGCATCATCCAAACCTGGATGTCCAATGTCTACCTGTTGCTCATCACAACCAAGAAAGTATTCCTGTTATTTGCCAAGAACAACAAACAATAAAGAATATAAACCTGCTTCAATGACATGAACCTTGACGGCTTCACCCTAACTTTCACGACAAGCCAAGCCACTTGGATTAAAACTGGACACCAACCTTTCCCTCAAGGAGAACATTGCCAAAAAAGAAACACAGCCTGATATCTGCTTTCTCTTCTAAAGAAAGTGAAACCTTTTCTTCAAGAATACGATGAGAAATACTGAACAAACCCTCAAACTTTCCCATCTGGATGGTGGTAATGCACAGCTCGATGATCTCCCATTCCACACTGGCACCCTTTACCAGTATCCTACACGTCACAGCATGTGTGTGGAAATATGATCAGATCACCCTCATCCAGATGGAACTCCCCTTGTCATACCAGACTGTCTTCAAAACCAGCGGCCTCATTTACTAAGCCATCATGACCAGAACCTCCACATATCTTGTAGACAAACTCACCGTCTTTGGTGGTTTTTGGCTCACAATCAGCCAGGAGAGCATCAGACTGCACACTAAGAAGTGTAAAAAACATTAATGCACCCAGGATCTGAAACAACATCCCCATATCCATCAGGACCACCCCAACGCTGCTCAATTTAGGAAACAGTTGAAGCGCTTAAAAGAACATTAGATCATTGTGCATTATCTGTCCCCAAGCCAGCAACATCTCCTATCCATTGTTGACATTTTGCTTGTATTTTAACCTGTACAGGTTGTGCTGCCTTTTAGCTGTTTTTTGCGGAATAGAAATACTGCATGCATTTATACATGTACACATACATACATACATACAAACATTCATGGCTCACAAGACACTTTTGTAGAACCAGCCTCTGAGATTGGCTCCCTAAATGACGCTACGAAGGACTGTATAGTTACTGCTACTCGTAAGAAGAGTGAAGTCAGGTAAAGCACATATAGGATTTCATCCTGTTTGCCTTTTGGGATTGAACTGTATCCTCCCTGGAGGGCGTGACGATGAGGAAAAATGCTCTAGAGAAGAGTGTGGTACACAAACAATGATGCGTAGTCCAGTTGTAGTAGAAGATCCCTCTTTATTAGCAGATAAGTTAGGTGGCAGATTACAGGATAAGAAGTTATAAGTAGAAACCCCACCAGGAGCGAGCTACCAGCTCCTCAGCCTCAGATGACCAACTGACTCTCTAGCCACAGAAAGGGACTCTAACATTCCATGATGTCACAGGACATTCTGATGCAGTGGTAAAGGGTAAAAGATATAGAAAGCATTTACCACACATCCTCTTCCGTTAGTAAACAACAGCAAGAAAGAAGTTAAGACGGAACTGAAGAATGTAGAGAAGACTGAAGACACAAGAGCTAGTCAAAGAGACAATTTGAAAAGTAGGAAACTCAAGCGTGAATTAAGAGAGAAAATTAAAAGAGGCATGTAGAAAGAAATGCAAAATTACATAACATGTCCATCCACCCTCCTTAATAAAACAAGGTAGCGATCCCGGTAAACTAAGTAGGGTGTAACAACTAAATGACAAATTGTGTGCAGATGAAAGAAAGCACAATAAGATGAAATGGTAACCTACACAGAAAAAGGTATACTTTGCAATAAAGACTAGCACGTGACATGTACTAACAACCTCCCCTCTAAGGGTACACTTAGAAGAGCAACCTTTAAACTGTGGAACATAACAACTCCCCAGGAAAGGGTACACCAGAGGATGCTAACACCCTTGGAACAAAGAACACAGTAGCCAAACACTGACAACTGTGACACAACAACTCCTAGAGGTAGCGCTGACAACGCACCTCGACTACTCACATAAAGTGATGCAATTAAGACCAACATAGACAACCTCCCCTAACAAAAGGGTACACAATTGAACAATGTAGAAATTGTTCAACGTAACATCACTTAATGGCGGCGCTGACCACGCACACCACTTTCCCCAGTTAAGGGTACACAAAGAATTCTAATCTTTGAAAATTTTTGAACAACATAGTTACATGCAGACAGCCTCCCCTAATGAAAGGGTACACCACATGAAAGTGCGCAACGTAACTTTTCCAAAGAGTAACACAAGACTCTAGGAAACAAAATGTAGGCACTGACTGGCACCACAACCCCACAACTTCCCTTAAGTAAGGGTACACCATAAGTACTAATTATAAGTACATGGATGGGGAATTAATTATGCCAGAGTCACGAGGCGGGTAAGATTGTAAGTGCGCCATGGCATGAGACTGGTATGAAATGTAGCGCTCAACTGTCATTAGATAAATCGGATGGGGAATTGCCATGAAAAAAAAAAAAAAACAGAATTGTCATCAACTCACCACGAAGAAGCAATCTGGATCACACAGACGTTATCATGGGCTTACATTGAGTAGAAAATTTCGAAATCCAGTACGATCACAGGCAGGGCAAGTCTCACACTGTGGGAGTACACAGATCATGACAATTCGTAAAAGTGCTTGACATAAAAGATGGTGGTTGGTTGTTGCGAAAGAGAAAAGACTTCACATACGATGATTGCTGTTATTGAGAGTGAACTGCCAGCTTCAGGGCACCTTCAAAGCCCACACTGTGTGAAAGCACCTTACACCACAGTGGTTATAATTAAAGCGAACTGTCATCGCACACAAAGAAACCAAAAGGCACAACAGGGTGATCAGGCCCGCTGAAGCAGTGATTCTTGTAGCTGGAAACATACAGACTCCAGATGACAGTTAAAAGGCAGTTAGCTCACTCACAACACAGACGCCCAAGGGCCCAGGGTGTAGGCTGTCCAAGTTGAAAAGGACACTGGTGGGGTTAGCTGGGCGTTACCTTTTAGTTTGTTTAGGTTCCTTCTTGGTTCTTTAGTAGACACTTGTCCTTAGTTGACACACGTAGATTCATCAGCTTCAAAACGTCGCCAAATTGTGGTACACAAACAATGATGCGTAGTCCAGTTGTAGTAGAAGATCCCTCTTTATTAGCAGATAAGTTAGGTGGCAGATTACAGGATAAGAAGTTATAAGTAGAAACCCCACCAGGAGCGAGCTACCAGCTCCTCAGCCTCAGATGACCAACTGACTCTCTAGCCACAGAAAGGGACTCTAACATTCCATGATGTCACAGGACATTCTGATGCAGTGGTAAAGGGTAAAAGATATAGAAAGCATTTACCACAAAGAGCATAGTAGATGCCCTGTTGCCACCTACTGGGTTAAAAGTGACTTAAGAGCCAGAGATCATGCTGTTGACAATCCAGACAAGGCCATACATTGTCTGAAAATAATGCTGTAATGTCTTTCTTAGATGTCTTCTGATAGGCCTACCTTTAATGGACGTGTCCAACGTTAACATTTAAGGTAGCACTGGGGTGCGTTATTTCACTGTGAGAGAATTTGGAGTGACTTTTGGATGAGGGACGCAATGCCAGGGCTCCTTGGCTTCACCCCTAGTTGCAGTTTAGAACTTGTTTTTTCCTCTTCCTGGAAGGTTAGAAGACGGAAATCTGACCCACTCTGTTTTCTGTAGTATTGAGGTTTGCTGGTTTGTTGTTTGGGAAGGAGAGCGGGATAAGGGTGGGCTGAAGTGTTCATCTGTCGCATAATGCTGCTCGAGTTGAAGATAATCGAGTTGCATGGGTATGTGGGAGTTGGAACATGTTTTTTACTGTTGTCACATATGTTTTAAGCTGGTAAATGTTGACCCCCATGTAGGGTGTTGCTGATTTCAGGTGGCTTGTCTAGAATATAAAAAGTATGAGTGGAATGATTACATTACAAATTAGTGATCCTCAGTTAGGTGAAAAGGCATACTCTATCCGTGGGAGACTGAGGCGGAAGGCAGGTAGTTTACTCTTCCTCTGTGTTGAGAATTGGGGCACAGACATAAGAGTCATAGAAAGAGGCAGGCTTTGCGTAAGCATGAACAGTCTGTGTATCTGTGCATGCCTGTGCTTGCATGCGTTAGCACATTAAAGCCCATAGGCTTTACAAATGAATGTTTGAAATGTTTTGGCAAAAGGTGATGCCCTATTTTTCAAACCTTGTGGAGGGGCCACTGACACCTCTCATCAAAGTGTGTCTGTCTGAGGTACTGTTAGTTAAGCAAAGTTGATAGGTTTCTTATGTGCTTGGGCATGCATATGGCGTTAGGTAATTGCTATGGTAAGTAGGATTATTGAGATTTATTATCGTCTATAAATGTATTTTGTAGAAACATAGTTGCTTCTAGAATTAGTCGAGCTATTCTTCCTAAAACTGCGTCAGCTTTCCATGTAAACAAATCAATGTTGCTGTCTGCTTTCCAATGCTTCATACCCAATTTGAGAGATATTACACACTCTGGCTTTCACAGATACTTATTATAAACCTTTTTGAAAGGATTCATAGTTCATGCCAGTTCGGCAACTTTATGTTGCCTATGGAGCTCCTGCAAATGTTGAAGTTGAGTCTAAGTATTTCTATAGAGACAGTATAAGGTATATATAAATATTGCAGTCCCTTAGCAAAATGCATGTGTTCTTGTTTGCCCATTGCTATAACCACAAGAGAGACCCCTGAGATAGCTACACTTACTGGCAATATCCTCCGAGCTGGAACTATGTAAGCAGATATGTGGAGCCCCGATCCCACCATCTGCATATATTACTCTTCGCATTTCAGCTCACGCTTGAATGGACCGGGCACTCTAACTATCCTGTAGGATTGAAGCATCTTCAGCCACATACACTGATTTATTCAGTTTTCTTCCTCACTGTTGGCTATTACATTCTGAATGTCTGTTGACCCTACAGGATATCTGATACTGAAGAAAGAGTTAGCTGTCGCAGGAGCGCTAAAGCATGAATTACTTATTTAGGTGCACGCAGCACACCCTTTTATGTATCTTCTCCATTTTCCATGCTGACAAATTAGATCTCGTGTTCATGGGTCATCAGACCTAGGTTCAACCACGTATTGATACAAGGTATGAAAGCCTAGCCGTTGAGCGCCATTGCCCTTCTTCCAAGAGTTTACAGACTTGGGACAGATACCTAGAGTACCCTCTCCCGCTATACTTTTGCATCATTGGCCGAGAGTAACAGTTGCTCTGCAGACATGAATGCAGAAAGATAAGTTGGTGCAAAGGAATTGCAACCCAATTAGACATGACTAGGGTTTTACTGTTAGTAAATGTGAAAAGGAAATCAATCTCGATTCTCTGGAAATATCCTAATGGAGAGATGGGGACCTTTCATGATAGAGAGCAATCTTCTGCGCCGCAGAGGTCTTTTAAAAGTATCCAGGTGTGTTCTGTATTCCTGGAACATAATTTAAATGACTGATTTAGCAAGAATTCTCAAACCTGAGGAGGAGGATGTTTACCAATAGATTGGCAAAGGTCAGGGAAATAATAATGTAGAGTAGTATTTGACAGTGGGCCGAAGGATGCTTAGCAGGCCAGGTGGTGTAAAGCTGTACATATTGAGAAGGGTCAGAAGGCATTAAACACAAACACTGTTGCTTCTTTCTCTCTAGGAACACCCATGCCCACAGTGGACATTACAACCCCATCATGCAACAGCCTGCTCTGCTGGCAGGTCATGTCACTCTTCCCTCCTCTCAGCCTCTAAATGTGGGGGTGGCACATGTGATGAGGCAGCAGCCGACCAGCTCTTCCTCTTCCCGGAAGAATAAGCAGCACCATTCATCAACCAGGTGAGTCCTAAAGGTTTGTAGCATGGAACTCAGTGTCAGTAAATGAGAAAGGATACCTCTTGGGAAAATGAAACAAACCTTTTAATTGGTCAGATATTTGAAATGTCTATTCTCTCTTGGGGGCACAGGGAGTTAAATATGGCTGGTCGTGTTCAGTAACTCACACTTTTAAAGATGCCTGATGATTGCACCACACTTCAGGTGTCTGAAAATAAGGCTATCGCAGAGTTGGTTGCTAATGGTGAAAAGGGTCCCTTGTAGGATATATTGGACACTCCACCTAAAGGTTGTAGTACAGATACACCCTCTAGGTGCCAACGGTTGAGTAATTCTTAGCAAGTTCTAAAATGCATCTATCACTCAGAACATGCATATTCATTTCCATGTTTTATGAGGCTCCCTCACGTCTCCGTCCGTTCACTTGCAGCGCTTGTATCCCATATGTTTATTAAGAGGAATCAGTCCGGTGCACAGGGTTAGGTGAATAGGCGGCTGTTTGGTCGTGATGGTGTAAAGAGTGTACGAGTCTGAACCCCAACCCGGTGTTAAGCGTTGCATCCTGATCATGTTCCCATTTATACCTAATTAACGATGGGCAGCAAGTTCAGATCAAACGTGCTCCAGTGTGATCCTGCCATGTGGTAACCATTACAGCTGAAGTGTTGATTAGGGTCGACCTGAACACTTACCAGGAACCACACAACTCGCCACATCGTTAGTCCGTATTTTACCCAAGTCCTGATTTTCCTTCCGTAAGCAATAACCTGTTGCTGCACTTTTATGTGACACGTTTTGTAACAGGAATGGAAGCCTATATTAGTAATTGTTAAATTAATAACATATTATATTTATTTCATAAAGATCTATCATTCATTCCTCATGCCACCTCAGATCTGCACGTCTGCTGGCTGCCGCTGGGAACACGGGGGGAACTCTTGTAGTGAGTGCCTAGAACAGCCCCAATGAGTATCAGTACCTGCCCTTGTACGGTTTAGGTTGGATTATGCCAATTATGCCAATGACATTTTGCCTGGTCCATCAAAATACTTGAGGCAAAGAGCGCAGTCCAAAGCTATGCGTATCCTTTTAAACCTACCACAGCCTGCAATATTTAATAAAGTGCCTGAAGTAATACTTGTGTCCTGCTTCTATTTTTTATTTTTCAATCCTTCATTGTTGTGGGAGTTGGTAATTTGCTTCAGCTTTAAGGTTACTCTATTGGGCAAACATTGTGCTTATAGCATAACATACATTACTATTCATACAGGAATCCACTACTTTCCTCTTAAGATTCGAAGTGGATTATAAAAACTGCCTAACTCGCATCGTTTCTAATCCTGGACAGATTGGCCTACAGGCCAAAAACACGAACACGACCTGCTATATACTCTGTATCAACCAATAGCTCCTGTCAGTCAACCGGTCAGACACATATCACTGGCCCTTAATGTTTAAAGTTCCCACACATAAGGCTTTTATATCCAAACTACAATTCCACCAAGGCATCCAATGATTCTGAAATTGTACACCAGCCTCCACTGTGGCACAGCAGTACTTCGCCACGCTTCCAAGCTGTGTTGTGCACTACACCACCTTTCTTATACCTTTCCCTTACCTCAAACATTCTGAGACAGCAGAAGTGTGGTAGGCAGTACTTCACAAAGGCACTTCCATCCACAAATAAATATGAATGAAGTACTCTGAACTACTACACTGCAATGACTTCATTGAATGTTCACCACTTCCCTAGCATCATACACATTCTGGGTCTTTGTGATTATACTCAGCTTTATTTGTGTGCACTAGCACTCATTCAAGTAAAGTCAAAGTTTGCAGCACCCACTTGCACATTCCACCTGCGATGCCATGAGTTTGTGCCCCTGTGCTGATGTAGCCTCCAGGTTCATTATCTTACCCCACGACCCACCAGACCAGTTACTGTGAGATGATATTTCTTACACTGTAGGCCTTAAGTAGGTGGTTTGTGGCTCATGAGATCTTTCCTTTTGTGTCTGGTTATGAGATTAAGAGCTAGTTATGGATAATTTTTAAAGAGTAGTTAGTTGTTCATACTCTCTATGAAGCCTTATACTTGTGTATTAGATACCAGTGTACTTGTGGTCAACACTGACCACGCTATACATTTTAAGACATGCCTGTGATGATGTACGCTGTCAGACAGCCAAACCTTTCAAGAATTGACACATCAGGTGTGTCACTGCCCCAGAACAAGATGCTAACAAATCACATAAGCCACAGCTTTATCCGTGCAGTCTATCCCAAGGCTTATTGTACCCTACACTCATTTCAAAGAGATACTTCTTTTTGTTCTTTTGTTACTGTTGAAACCTACAGTGAATTTAGAAGCAATTGACAAAATGGCTGCTTCTTCGTGGGTCTTTTATGACCGAATCCAGAGTATTGTAGATCCTGCCTTTCAGATATCTCATTTGTGGCATCACAAAGACAGGGCATTTAATACTGCCACACCACCCCCACTATATGATGCCCTTCTCTTTCATATTCATTTGTAGCATTTACCAAAACACTATGAAAAATGAACCTTTGCGAACGAGGGTGAAATCCTTATTATAAGATGTGCTTAGCACACGATTAAGCCAATCCTCCTTCCCACCATTTAAAGACCCAGAGGGAGGACCAGCGGAATTTCCGTACTATTTTCATGATTCTATAAATGAAACAGTTTTCATTTTACATGCTATCTATTAACTGGACTATTGCGATGGCTCGACTCCTTCTGTGCCCGTCTCACTGGATCCTCCCGCGTGGATCCAATTGCACCTTGAAGCCCTCCAATCACCACACAGACCCTCTACCTGCTAATGCCGTAAAAGACTTCATCCCCTTGCTCCTCCCTCTATGGACCAAAATCATCAACTGCTCCCTGCAACAAGGCCTCATTCCAGACTCCCTCAAGGTGGGGCAAGTCACGCCTATACTCAAGAAACCTACAGCTGATCCGTCGGACCTAAACAATTACCGGCCCATCACCAATATCCCCACCCTGGCCAAACTGCTGGAGAAATGTGTCCAACTCCAACTAACAAAGCACATTGACCAATTTGACCTCCTCAACTCTCATCAATCAGGCTTCCGAGCGAAACATAGCACGGAAACAGCTATGACACACATAATTGATGACGCCCTCCAAATTCTTGACCGCAATGAGTCCTGCCTCCTCATCCTTCTTGACCTCTCGTCAGCATTTGACACGGTCAAACATGAGAACTTGTTGGAGCTGCTAAGCACTAGAATGGGTCTATCGGGAACCGTTCTCAAATGGTTTGCGTCCTTCCTTCACAACCGGTCTCAGAAGTTCAAGATCGACAATGTGCTATCTTCACCTGTGCCTGCAGATCTAGGTGTTCCACAAGGCTCCTCCCTCTCCCCCACATTGTTCAACCTCGTCATGGAACCGCTCGCCACCTTGCTCCAAGCTTCCAATGTCCAATTCCATATGTACGCCGACGACACACAACTTTACCTAAAGCTTCAATCCCCGGAAGATATCAAACATCTGAATTCCACGCTTATTAACACTCAATCTTGGCTAGCCGATAATCACCTCAAATTAAATGCTCTGAAAACTGAGTTCCTACTCATCTCACCCCCGGCGAAAATTTCCACCACCCAAACGTGGCTCAATAACCTAACAGCACTCAATGTCCAACCCACCATCGTGGACTCAGCGAAATCCCGAGGCATCACACTCGACGCCAAGCTCAACATGCAGCAGCACGTCAGCAAAGCCACAAAAACAGCTAATTTCCAAATCAACACACTAAGGAAAATTAAACCCTTCCTCCCTGCTGAAGACTTCCAAACTGCTGTACAAGCGTTAGTCATCCCTCGAATAGACTACGGAATTGCGACCCTCAGCGGACTCCCGCTATCCACAACAGCACCCTTAAGAGCCTCCCTGAACGCTGCCGCGAGACTCATTACTGGCTCAAGAAAACATTCGCATATATCCCCAGACTTAAAGTCCCTAAAATGGCTGCCTTTTGAAGCCAGAATTCAGCTAAAAATTGCAGTTATGACACACGCGGCCGTGCACCACAATGCACCCAACTACCTCGCTCAAAAGTTGTCTATATCAGGAGGTTCGAGATCCAATAGAAGCTCAAAAAATCTACTCCTGAAACCTCGTAGATTCCGGAAAGAGAAAACATACAAGCGCTCCTTCCCAGGCATGGCACCCAGGATCTGGAATGCGCTCCCCCCTGAAACCAGGCGTATCTCCTCCACTGCACTCTTCAAGAAAGAGGTGAAAACCATCCTTCTGGCCAAGATCTCCTGAACCTTATAGGTGCTGGATCAGAGACCCAGCATTGCATTGTTTCAATGCACACCTTGTCCTTGGGCACGATACTTCTACTTGATGGGGACACTACTACGCTACTTTCTTACTACCGACCAATATATGATACACGTTGGTTCACTGACTCACTCTCCCGATGCCCCCACTCAGTGCTCTCTCTATACTAAAACATTGGTATAAGCCTTCCACTCACCCAAGGTGTACCTGAAAACCTCTGTAGTGGGATCAATGACTTGTGCCGTCTTATATTACTGGTTTACCTGATTGTATATTGATATGTTTTATGTATGTTATTATTATCCTATCATGTTGTGACTACTACACTGCTCCCACTACCTCTTTTCAATCCTACTGCCCCCACCCTGTCTTTGTGAAGCGCTCTGATATCTGTAAGGATCTTGTTCGCGCTATATAAAACTTTGAATAAATAAATAAATAGATAGAAACTCTGAGATAATCCAGTAGAACTCAGGTTCTATACTGGCTGCAACGAAGATCTGTCTATAATACAATCTGTCGACAATAATAGCTTTCCCAGAGATTTAAGACATAATTCATGGATCATAATATTGGATACCCTTGGGTCATTCAGGGGGTTACGAGAGCGGCACAAATACTGGGATACAATAGAGATTTTTGGGTCTACCACTCAAGTGCTGTTATGATTAGAAGAAAGGAAGGGTTGTGTAACTACAGATGCAGTGAGGAGTAACAAGTACAATACCTGATGCCGGGATCGACAGGAGATTGGGTGGATCACCTGATGGATGTAGTGGACGAGATGTTAACGGATGGTAGAGGGTTGTGTAGCGAAGGGGTTGTTGGAGGGATTGGTGTATGGATGGAGAAGTGAGTGTGCAGAAGTGGGAGGGTATATGTATGTACAAGTAGGGGAATGAGTGAATACAAAGATAAAGTGGCGAGTAGTGGGTGCATGGGTGGTTGGATGGTTGGATGGATGGGAGTGCGGAGGGAAGATTGGTTGTGTAGGTGTGTGGTGCATACCTGACATGGATGCATAGGAAAATGAGCAGCACAGGATTGGGGGTAATGCACTTGGGCAGCACACTTGAGATAAACCTAAGAGACCCTGACATCAAATAATGTCTCCTCTGCTATTTGGGTGTCAAAATAGTTAAACGCTCGGTGAAACCCAGTTAAGTCTGTAACCTGGGTTGAAGTTCGCAAACTAAAAAGAAAACCTAGAATAAATAAATGAACGTTTATAATCATATGGCAACTAAAAGCAGATTGATCTGCTATATCAGGTTTCAGTGTGCTTTCGAGGGACATTACTTGGATATCTTGATGTCCACTCAGCTAGGATGTTCATTTTCCCTTGTTTCTTCTTGTCCCAGAAACACGTCGACATTCGAAGTGTCCTCGTCCCGCGGTGTCAGCTCTCCTCAGCGGTCTAAGCGCGTGAAGGAGAACACACCGCCACGTTGCGCTGTGCCACAAGCCATCCCAGTCTGCACCACTTCGGTGACCTGTGGCTGGGGTGATGGGGCTTCCAGCACCACCCGGGAGCGCCAGCGACAGACCATCATCATCCCGGACACTCCCAGCCCCGCCATCAGCGTGATCACCATCAGCAGCGACACAGACGAGGAGGAGGAGCAAAAGCATGCCCCTGCCAGGTGAGAGCTGGGAAAGGAATGCATCATAGATTAAAAATAAGATCTCCCTGGTGGCAGGAGCGGGGGACTGGATTATAGGAAAGCTTACAAGTTAGGATGCCTTAAAGTAGAAACAGCTAAAAGCCACCAGTGGATCTCTTAAATGGTAAGAAGCGTAACCACTATGGTAGAGTGGATTATGGTGCTGTGAGCCTTTAGATCCTAAAAGAGGGTTTGTTAAGCTATCAAAGGTAGAGATACTGTTAAAATGTACTATTTATGTTTCAATGTAACATCAAGTATTTTGTTGATGTGGAAAAACCTCTTTGCTAGTAGTATGGTGTTATCACTGTGTATCAAGATGTGTTCTTCATGATCTGACATTAGCAGGAGCCCCATTCTGCTGCCTTCTCTGGGCGGATGTCCAGAGTGGGTTAAGTCTCCTATGTTTGAATGGTTAGTGAGGATGGATACAATAATGGTGTTCTTATGGGATCTGGAGTGCCCCCCGTCATTGTACTCTATGGCCAGCACTAGTGGCTGGTGGCACTCTTGGTTTGCGATGCCACTGCTTGGTTGCAGGGTAGGTGTTTATTGGCCATCCAGCTCTCGTGGCCTGTGTACAGTTCTCCCCAATTTTCAATGAAGATGCATGAGGACCTGAGGAACAGGCATGCACCAGCACAACCCCCTAGCCACGGTGGAAGCGGACCAGCCCTCTTGCTATCTACTCAGCCGTGGTCTCTGTTCTACTCTTCCAAGGGAAAACCAACAGGCCACATGTCTGTCTGGGGGTGCCAAATCAGTTTGCTCCTCTTCCTGGTGAAGCGGAAATACCCACGTTTGGTAGAAGGGCTTTCTCTGCATGTGTGTATCAATCCTGGTCTCTTATGAGAATATGTCCGGATTCCCCTTGTGGGGTGTGTTCAAAACCTGAATTCAGCAGACAGATGAAGGATGAGTTTTGAGTTTTGCAGTCGCAGAGGTTGTCCTGGATAGCTATCCAAAGCCTCATTCTGTGCAGCCTGAGGTGTGTTGCATGATTGACATTGCAAACGAGGGCTCGGCTCATCCAAGGGCTCCAAGGGCTCTTAGAGCCAAGCCCAGCCCATTGGCTGGGCTCTGGCTCGGCTCTACCAGTCAATTTGTTGGCTCGCCCACCTCTTCTTTCATGTGGCAGCCTAGTGCGATGTGTTCAGGTCCGGACTGGCCGTTGCGGGCACCGGGCAATTCCCCGGTCGGCCGCAAGGGTGGGTTTTTGGCCCCCTGGGGGCCGTTTTTGTGACAGGGCCGTTTTTGCAGCAAAGCTGTAAAATCGGCCCTGTAACAAATTCGGCGGAAAAGCGGCCCTGGTAACGAGCTTGGTGGCATCCCCCCTCTCCCCCAGGGGGAGGAGGGGGGCCGGCCGAGCACTTTGCCAGGGCCGGTTTTGGTTCCCAGTCCGGCCCTGGATGTGTTGTAGTGCTGGTTTCAGTGGCGTCACTAGGGAGGTGCGGGGGGTGCGGACCGCACCGGGTGACACCCTCACATGGGGGTGACACCATCTGGTTGCGCCCCCCCCCCCAGCAGACCTCTGTACATGGCACCCCCTGCACTGCACCCGAAGGCCTCGGAGAGACTCGATCCGCTTTAAAAACAACAGCGAACCGAGATATTTTCTCACCTATTCGAATTAAAATGTTCTCATTAGTTAAAGTTTGAAAAGTGTAGTAATGAGGGGCCCCCGCCATTTATATGGAAAAAGACACGGTGCTAAAGAGGGGGGGCCGGGGAGGGGGGGTATTAACCGCCTGGAAATTAGCTTTTACTTTAGCTGTTTCATATCGTAAAATTCTCACGTCTACAAACTCGCTGGTGCCTTGTACACAGATTTCTTTTTGCATCTTGAAAAGCTTTAACAGAGAAACCACATGAAAGCGGCAGAGAGTGTAAAAGGGGGGGGGGGGTCCTGCCCCCCCCCTCCCCCCCCGGGGTTTAATGTGCGAGAGAGAGGGAGCTAGAGGGAGTAAGAAGACAGAGAGAGAGAGAGTTAGAGTGAGAAAGACAGAGAGAGGGAGCTAGAGGGAGAAAGACAGAGAGAGAGGGAGCTAGAGGGAGTAAGACAGAGAGAGGGAGACAGAGGTAGCTAGAGGAAGTAAGACAGAGAGAGAGGGAGCTAGACAGAGAGAGGGAGCTAGAGGGAGTACGATAGAGTGAGAGGGAGCTAGAGGGAGCAAGACAGAGAGAGAGGGAGCTAGAGGGAATAAGAGAGAGGGAGCTAGAGGGAGCAAGACAGAGAGAGAGGGCGCTAGAGGGAGTAAGACAGAGAGAGCGGGAGCTAGAGGGAGTAAGAGAGAGAGGGAGACAGAGGGAGCTAGAGGGAGTAAGACAGAGAGAGGGAGCTAGACAGAGACAGAGGGAGCTAGAGGGAGTAAGACAGAGAGAGAGGGAGCTTGGGGGAGCTAGACAGAGAGAGGGAGCTAGAGGGAGTAAGACAGAGAGAGAGGGAGCTAGAGGGAGCTAGACAGAGAGAGGGAGTAAGACACAGAGAGAGGGAGTCAGAGGGAGCTAGAGGGAGCAACACAGAGAGAGAGGGAGCTAGACAGAGAGAGGGAGCTAGAGGGAGTAAGATAGAGAGAGAGGGAGCTAAAGGGAGTAAGACAGAGAGAGAGGGAGCTAGAGGGAGTAAGAGAGAGAGAGGGAGCTAGAGGGAGGAAGACAGAGAGAGGAGCTAGAGGGAGTACGACAGAGAGAGAGGGAGCTAGAGGGAGTAAGACAGAGAGAGAGGGAGCTAGAGGGAGTAAGACCGAGAGAGAGGGAGACAGAGGGAGCTAGAAGGAGCAAGAGAGAGGGAGCTAGACAGAGAGAGGGAGCTAGAGGGAGTAAGACAGAGAGAGAGGGAGCTAGAGAGAGTAAGACAGCGAGAGAGGGAGCTAGACAGAGAGAGGGGGCTAGAGGGAGTAAGATAGAGAGAGAGGGAGCTACAGGGAGCTAGAGCGAGCAAGACAGAGAGAGAGGGAGCTAGAGGGAGTAAGAGAGAGAGAAGGAGCTAGAGGGAGCAAGACAGAGAGAGGGAGCTAGACAGAGAGGGAGCTAGAGGGATTAAGATAGAGAGAGAGGGAGCAAGACAGAGGGAGAGGGAGCTAGAGGGAGTAAGAGAGAGAGAGGGAGCTAGAGGGAGCTAGACAGAGAGAGGGAGCTAGAGGGAGTAAGACAGAGAGAGAGGGAGCTAGAGGGAGTAAGACAGAGAGAGGGAGACAGAGGGAGCAAGACAGAGAGAGAGGGAGCTAGACAGAGAGAGGGAGTAAGACAGAGAGAGAGTGAGCTAGAGGGCTCTTGACAAAGAGAGGGAGCTAGAGGGAGTAAGAGAGAGAGGGAGCTAGAGGGAGCAAGACAGAGTGAGAGGGAGCTAGAGGGAGTAAGACAGAGAGAGAGCTAGAGGGAGCAAGACAGAGATAGAGGGGGCTAGAGGGAGTAAGAGAGAGAGAGGGAGCTAGAGGGAGTAAGAGAGAGGGGGCTAGAGGGAGTAAGACAGAGAGAGAGGAAGCTAGAGGGAGTAAGACAGAGAGAGGGAGCTGGAGGGAGCAAGACAGAGAGAGAGGGAGCTAGAGGGAGTAAGAGAGAGAGAGGGAGCTAGAGGGAGTAAGAGAGAGAGCGGGAGCTAGAAGGAGTAAGAGAGAGAGTGGGAGCTAGAGAGTGTAAGACAGAGAGAGGGAGCTAGAGGGAGTAAGACAGAGAGAGAGGGAGCAAGAGGGAGTAAGACAGAGAGAGAGGGAGCTAGAAGGAGTAAGAGAGGGAGAGAGGGAGCTAGATGGAGCAAGACAGAGAGAGGGAGCTAGAGGGAGTAAGACAGAGAGAGAGGGAGCTAGAGGGAGTAAGGCAGAGAGAGGGAGCTAGAGGGAGTAAGACAGAGAGAGAGGGAGCTAGAGGGAATAAGACAGAGAGAGGGAGCTAGAGGGAGCTAGACAGAGAGAGGGAGCTAGAGGGAGTAAGACAGTACCTAGCAACGTACATTTCCGACAGAGGTGGTCCATGCGGTAAGTCATGAGGGGGTGACACCATGAGTTACCCGCACCGGGTGACACCAACCCCAGTGACGCCACTGGCTGGTTTGCTTCCATAAATGATTTATAAGCAGAAGTCTTCGGACTCCTATCAATGTACCATCAAGTGAGATCTAATTCAAGTGGAGTCGGCGTGATACCGAACCGGACACTTGAGTAGAAACAATGACGACACCGTCTGCGTCATGCCTAGAAGAGAGGGCGCTGCTGCCTGAGCGCCACACGTGCGCTTCTGTCGGCGGCCCTCGAAGCACTCCTCTGGGCATGTTTACTGTGTAGTGAGGGTGAAGTCGTGTTTATTTGGAGGAGAGGGGTGGGAGCGGCGAGGGAAGAGAGCCAAAGTTAATCCCAGTGTGAATGATGGGCAGGCACACGAAAGTGCACCGGTAGGTGTCGCAGCTGCACCGCCTGCTGCGACAGGCGAGCTCCTCGACTTGAAATCCCCTGCACGTACCACTGAATCCCACAGCAGCCGTCGGAGAAGCCGAGGTGTCGTTTCCTGTTCTACTTGGTGTAGTCTTAATCCGCCACGTCTTTATTCTCAATGATTGAGTGAAGTTTCACACTTAATTCTTGTCTGCGTCTTCGTACTATTGAGAGGACGAACCACACTTCAGAGCATTCAGTGGCCGAAAGAAAAGAAAGCGATCAGTCCGATAGACTATGTACTAACTGTGAGAAATACATCTTCTCACTGCTGGTCCGCTATGAGTTTTTTCTTAGAGAAAGAGCGCCACCTAGAGACATCAATTCGCTTCAGCGTTTGAATTGTGACCTCTTCACAGAGCAGGCAAACGCCCTAGCTCGCTCCACTGTTAGGGAATTTTCTGAGATCATGTATAATAGTAGTTCTGGCGTTGGCTACTTGCCTTTTGGCTTTGCCAGTTCTTATTTTCTTGTGAATGTTTTTTTGCATGAAAACAGGCTTTGTGTGAAAATCGTGTTTAAAAGCCACAATGGCAATATTTTTAACATTAAAATACACATTGCAGCAGTAGTCCCTGGCACTGAAGAGGACTACTTATTACGCGGATGTGCACATTGTACAAGATTTAATGCTCGCCACTCATAACCAGGTAAGCCAGTGGCTGAAGTGGGCTGACCATGTACCCATGCTGTATGCTATGGTGGGGCGGAAGCAAAACTTGAATGACACTACAGCAGAACAATGGATGAAGAAGGCTGACTGAAAGCCCCCGGAGGGAAGGAAAAACTAAAAGATCTGGGCTAATGCCACACTTAATGAAAACACAAGAAAGGATTTAAGGAAGCTGGAAACAAAGTCAAATGTATGAATTAAGACCTCGGGAAAACAAATATATTTAGGGTGTAGACACCCAGAGGAGAACTGCATACTCATGAGTGGTCTTCATGATATCTGCAATGAAAAGGGTTGTAGTGCAAGCATCATGATTGCTTTTTATCACTCTCTTTGGGGGGCTTGCAGGTGGGCAAAGGTGAACTTGCTATCTCGTACAGTTCAGCACACACAGAAGGAGTCACAGTCAGTAGGTAATAATCCTTGTGTCGGCACAGTATTCTGAGGTTCTCAGAACACATCAGACCTAGATGAAGAATACTGAATGGTGATTCCACCAGTCCAGACAATAGACGGACAGACGCTGACAAGGATTATTACCTAGTGGCCCAGACTCTTTGAACCATGTACCCGGATTCCTCTTGGGGATTAGTCATTTATCGACCAGCACACTTGGTCCTTGGTTTCGGATTTGACACAGAATCCAAAACTGTGCTTGTACCGGACAGACGTTTAGAACTTATTAGAATGGATTTTTTCTCATTTGCTCAGTTCTTGCGACCTATTGCAAGCCTTGAAAAAGCCTTTGGCATGAGTGCCAGTAGATAAGGCGAAACACGTGTTGGCTGATAATTGGGGTTAAATAAACCAAAAAAGGACCTTAACTGAATGACCTGTAATGAGTTCTTGACATTAACAAGATGCCAATACTCAGTATTGAAGTGATTTGTACATGGAGACTTAACAAGTGGGGCTCTATGAATTGCACTAATCGAAAAAACCTTCTATATATTTGAAGCATCCACCAGAGTGTTAAACTACTGGAGTTCTATGTTGTATCAATCAGTCATTTGTCAAGCGCACTACATACCCGCGAGGGTCTCAAGGCGCTAGGGGGAGAGGTGGGGCAGCTACTGTTCGAACAGCCAGGTCTTTAGTATCCTCCTGAAGGTCAGCACGTCTTGGGTCTGTCGTAGGCTCAGTGGGAGGGTGTTCCATGTCTTGGTGGCGAGGTGGGAGAAGGATCTCCTGCCGGTGGTTGTTCTTCGGATGCGCGGGACGGTGGCGAGTGAGAGGTCGGTGGAGCGTAGCTGGCGGTTGGGGGTGTAGAAGGAGAGCCGTCTGTTGAGGTAGGCTAGGCCGGTCTTGTGGAGTGCCTTGTGTGCGTGGATGAGGAGCTTGAAGGATATCCTCTTGTTGACGGGGAGCCAGTGCAGGTTTCTCAGGTGGGGGTGATGTGGCCGTGTCGTGGTACATCGAGGATCAGTCGTGCCGAGGCGTTTTGGCTGCGTTGTAGTCGATTGATGAGCTTGGTCAGGGCTCCGGCGTAGAGGGCGTTTCCGTAGTCGAGTCTGCTGCTGACGTGGGCCTGGGTGACTGTCTTTCTTGTATCTGTCGGGATCCATCTGTAGATCTTGCGGAGCATGCGGAGGGTGTTGAAGTGTTGTATAGCATCATAATCAGTGCACATTTGTGTTTGTAGCCTGTACCTACTATAGGAGACAGCCCATCAGTGCAGTGGGGAGTTTGTGGTCCTACGAAGGGCCCAAATGTTGGCATCCCTGGACGTGTTGGCCATGGAAACTGTTGTAAACACCCACAAAATATTTATTTTACCACTTGAAAAAGACAGCATAAGGGTGACCCCACGTTTCTTGCAGATGTTGGGGAAAGGCATTGCCCTTGTGGAGAAACAAACACACTCTTTTTCTTTCTCTTTTAATGTGCTTTTCCACATTTCTGAATGTATACTCCAGAGTATTAGATTGCGCATGAAGGTCTACGAAGACACCTGTAAAATGATTTTCATCCAATTGTGCAACTATGCTTCAATCAAAAAAGCAAAAGGGACGGACCCTGCAGGGGAATCCAAAAACACTGCAACACTGTTCGAGGAAAAATGGGGAAAAACCCATTAGGTTTTAAAAAGAATCCTCACCCACCAACCTAGTTGGTGGCATGCTTCATCATCGGGTTCCAACATGGGCTGCCAAATGCAACCCAGGTGTGCTTAGACGCCTGATTACAGCGGAGCAGGTGTTTTTTGTGTGAAGGGAGTGAAATTAAAAGTGCGAGCAAAAATGCCTCTAGGATCCTCCGTCAAGGTAGAACAACTACTTTATTCTTGAGGTCCCAGGACAAGGTTAAAAAAGCAAGGATGGATACTGCGAAGACTAATTTGATCTTTAATACCCAAGTGGTGGTCTACGTGTTTCAGCCTCACAATACAACTTAAAAAGACTTTCTTCAGGATCAACCGGTGCAGTGGGGCCAAATCAAAAGGCCTTGTGAAATATCAGCACACACACTGAGGTGTGTTGTGAGTGCGGGGGTAATGCCGTACTTATGGTTCACACCGATGTTAAAATGTATGCGTAGCTATTATGCAGTAGCATCGATCCCGGTGGGGGGGGCGGACACCTGTGGCCACACATTTGTCAAGGTAGTCCGTCCGCATCGGAACCTACTGTGGTCCAGCACGAGATCCCGTGAGTTTGTGCAGCACACTGTCAGTTTGTGCAGCACCCTGTCAACTTTTATAGCACAGCGTCAGTTTGTGCAGCTCAGTGTCAGCTTGTGTAGCATAGTGTTAGCTTACGCAGCACACTGTCAGCTTGTGTAGCACAGGGTCAGCTAGTGTAGCACCCTGTCAGTTTGTGCAGCATACTGTCAGCTTATGCAGCACAGTGTCGGTTTGTGCAGCACAGTATCCGCTTGTTCAGCATGCAGCACAGTGTCAGCTTGTGCAGCCTCTTTGAAAATGTTATTCTCTTGACGCAGACCACGTAACATTTCTCGAGGCAAAATCCATAAATTGCTGTTGATTTGATCCGAATGGCCAGAGATTCATTGGGTTTCTTTCCTTTTTATTCTCCTGCAGTTCTTTAATTTAAATGTATTACTATGAAAGCATATGTACACCTGTACCAAAAGTAGAATATCCTAATAAGATATGTCTAACTTACAGTTAGCTTACTTAGCAAGAATTAAATTAAACATGGAAGCTGCGATTGTTGGCTTCTAAACCAGTGTCTGTAAATCTCTGCAGTATGTTTGGATGGGGGAGCCGGTGTTTCTTCTAGGAGGAGCTCTTGGGTGCAGTGCAGAGCAAGTGGAAGCGTAATGGGAGGAGACTCTGCACCTACACTGTAAGCTGGGGGGCAAGACCTCTCGTACCTAAACTTGCGCCCCACCATAGTCGGACAGACCTATAGGGCAATCAGGCAGTGGCTGGTGGACTAGTGTGATAGGTCAGTGTGTGGAGTGGTCTGATAGGTCAGTGTGTGGGGCGTTTTTGTGGCTGCTTGTGGGCCTGTTTTATGTTGGGCTGGTTTTTACTTTGATTTCCCTGATATTAAAACAAGCATTACCTGCAGCAAGCTCTAATCCTTACATTACTCCATGCCTTGCCTAACTATTCATGGTGTCTTTACAAGTTGAAAACTGCCCCGGTTTGAAAACATGGGCCACTTGTTTAGCTATCTAATTCACTAATGGGGGCCCCTTTTATATTGGTGCCCAGGTCTATTTTCAGTCCTAGTCCGACCTTACGCCCCAAAGTAGAGTGGGTATGGTTGAGATGTTGAAACACCTTGTTAGAAATGGGATTTCTGGTTGGCTAGGGCTTGCGCCGAAGCCAGGCAGAAACCACCACTCTAGTCAGGGCAAGGGAGTTGCACGCTGTAGATAACACCTGCTCACCCCCTTGGTAGCTAGGCACGAGCAGTCAGGCTTATCCCAGAGGCTATGTGTAAAGAGTTTGCGCAACACACACACAGCTGCAACACACTAGGCACACCGCAAAAGAAACTTCACACACGGCTATATATAAGAATAGCCTTTGTATTATCCAATACACATTTTATTTATTTATTTATTTATTTATTTTGAAAGTTTTATAAAGCGCGAACAAGACTCTTGCGGGTATCAGAGCGCTTTACATATATTAAGGTTCCTTATACATTAATTAAAAGGGAGCTAACAGTATACATAGCGTCATAGAGCAGTGGAGCGGTACAGTAAAACAAAGAAGAATACAGTTGAGTCCGGTGCAGGATAGAAATGATGATTAGTAACTCTAATGGGCCATTGTCATAGTGAGGCATAGTAGTGCGGGTACTTATGGTATCAAAATTTCCTTAGGTTATGATCAGTAGAATTTTGCCATGAGAATCGGTTTTACTTCCTTTTTGAAAGATGCAGCAGAAGAGTTAAGTCTGATTTCTGGGGGTAGGGCATTCCAAATCCTGGGCGCTATCCCTGAGAAGGATCGTTTGTAGGTTTTCTTCTTGTTGAATCTTTGCGGTTTCAGAAGTAGACTTTCCGCACTTCTTGAGGATTGTGACCCACCAGAAATCGTCAGTTTCTGAGCCAGGTAGCTGGGTGCCTTGTGATGCAGGGCTTTGTGTGTGATACACGCTATTTTCAGGATCACCTTCAAACTCCTCACCCACGCACACAAGGCCCTCTACAATGCCGGACCAGTATACCTCAACGACCGACTTACCTTCCACACCCCCACCCGCAGCCTCCGCTATGCCAACCTCGCCCTCCCCACAGTTCCTCGCATCTGGAGGCGGCAGATCCTTCTCCTACCCTCGCCGCCAAGACCTGGAACACTCTCCCCACCAACCTACGACAGACCCAGGACCTGCTGGCCTTCAGGAGACTTCTCAAGACCTGGCTCTTCGATCAGTAGCAGCCCTCCCCCCCAGCGCCTTAAGACCCTCAAAGGTATGTAGCGCGCTTTACAAATGTATTTTGTTGTTGTTGTTGTTCCACGGGGGAATTGGAGCACTTTGTTTACCAGGCGCCTCTACCCCTCTGTCAGGTGGAGGCTCGTCATCAGACACACCACATGGGGGCAGAGCCAGCATTGTACAGACTAGGCACAGACCTATTCAGGGACTTATCCTCCCACTACTCCAAATGCAGAGGCCCCATTCAGCCTAGTGCTGACTCACCCTGCCCCTCTCGGAGCCACACACACCTCACCAGCCGCTGTCTTACAGAAGCCATACATACAGTTCACATCAGGCAGGCAGACATATAGCACACAGAAATGCCAACTTCTAAAAGTGGCATTTCTAAAATAGTTATAATAAATCTGCGCACACCATTGCACAGCATTTATTATTACCATTCCAAATATACTTAGCTTGACCACCCGGCTCCTCTCATAACAGGAATTACCACTGAAACACTTATCAGGGAATCCCCAATGCTTTCATATGAGGGCAGCCTCACAGTAGTGAGAAATCAAAATGGCTGTTTGTCACTACCAGGGCATATCACACACTTATGGTACATGTCCTAACTTTTACCTACAATGCTCCCTGCCCATAGGGCTAGCTAGGGCCTACCTTAGGGGTGACTGACATGCAGTAAAAGGGGAGTCACAGACATGGCACACACTTTAGGTGCCACGTCACAGTGGGAGTCACACTGCGTGCACAGGCCCTGCAATGGCATAGGCCTGAGATAAGTTTTAAAGGCTGCTTTGGCGGGTGGCGCAAACAGCGCTGCATGCCTACCAGTAGCAGTTAATTTACCAGCCCTGGGTATATGAGATACCACTTTACAAGGGACTGACAGGTAAATTAAATAGGCCAAACAGGTGTAGACCAATCTTACTATATTTAACATAAAGAGCACACACACACACTTTACACTGTACAGCATTGCTAAAGTGCCCAGAGTCCTAAAACCACCAACACTATCTCAGGAAAAAGGCTAGGAGAAAGGCAAAAAGTTTAGGGATGTCCCTGCAAAAAGGGCCAAGTCCAACACACCTCTAGAAAGTAGTGCACATTTGTTTTTTAAAAAATGTGCGAATCGGAGTGTCATTCATTGTGGCCTAAAGCAGGCTAGAATTTCCAGCATCTTAAAACAGTTATCAAATAACACATTGTTTCTTACGTTCCCAATATTTAATGGAGGATACTTTCTCAAATGACCAGGCCTCTTAATGCTTTGGTGCCGAGATTGTCTGCAGGTGTGAGACCACCGCTGAGAACTCTGTGGGCAGATGTCCCTGGAAAAGTCCTGGTCCCAATGGATAAATGAGGTGGGTGTGGGTTTTTTCCTCCAGGTTTGTTCCTTAGGGGAGGGGTCTTGCAACCCGCCATCAAAACTCATCTGGAGTAGATGTGAGTTTGTGTTGTCACTGCATAGTATCACACGGGGGGCCGCAGGTTTTCTGACCCTCCGCTGAACTCGAGTCAGCTGTGAAGGTGTAGTCCAATCTATTGTGGAACAGATATTGCTTGGAATCGTTTATGCCTTTTCCTGTTTTTGCCTGGCACTTGGTTGTACTGGTGGTTGTAGAGTGTGGTTTGCTAGTTTAGAGGTTCTTCATCTGAGCCTAGAGCTTGAATATTAATAGGGAAGTCTGTTCTGACTTAAGTATGAAGACTAATTGCGCTCTCTAGCTGTTGAATATGTTATCCAGTTCTAAGAGGCTATTACCTGGCTGTGTGTACACAGTTCCAATGTTTTGCTTTTAACCTTGTATCCTTTGTGACTCCCTTATGCTTTATTTTGAATGTTAAACAAGAGCAAAAGGCTTCTCCATACAAGAGTGAGACCTGATAAGACCCAAACATACTGGAATTTACTGCTAAAATAACCAGGACATTATCTATAAGAAGGTCTTGTTTAGGCAATTTGTTCCTATACAGTTACTTAATTGTATTCATTATTTGTTTTATTTTGCTTTGTGCAAGAGGGGTGGTTGATGATTGATCCAGAGGAGACAGGAACACAAGGCAGACATTAGTAACTTTATGAAATGAAAGACAAACGGACAGACTACTATTTCAAGGAATGACTGTTGTGCAGCCCGAGTTGGAAAATGTTCAGAGTTCAGTGGCCTAGACTGAAGTCCCTTCTACTCGTAACATCTGCTTTTCAATCTGTTTAAAACACTTCTGTGCCAGCCACTGCTCTTCAGTAGGATCAGCCCGGCACTTAGAATTAGATTAAACAAGTAAAGTATGAAAGACATGCCTTGGTACGCACAAAAGAAAGTGCGTAGGTCCTTTCAGTGAATGAAGAGCTTCTGTGTACAGTGACTAAGGAGTGTAGTGGGCCCTGGTCCACATGCTACACAAATGAGTGAAACAGACACATAGATGTGGTATTGATAACTAGCCTAGGGCACGTGCGCCGAGCCCCTTTTATTAGCAGGGTCGCCTGACCGGTGACAGCTGTGATGGGTGCATGTAAAGTGTAACACATCACACTCCTGAACACTAGAACGTGTCCATCAGAACACTACAAGGAGTAGTATACAGTGATCTAGGAGTGGTGTACAGTGACGGAGATCACAGTGACCAAGAAGCAGTTTTAAATTGACCACTTGCCATAGGGAACTGATTGCACGGGTGTTGAGGTTGTGTCTGTTCAATGAACCTAGGCAGAGTGTCAATATCTTGTTTTTGTCCTTTTGAACTACAAGGATATCTGCTAACTTCTGGAGAGCAAGCTTCATGTGTCACTGAACTGAACTGAGTTTTCACCTCTCGTTTATCTTACGTGCTGATCAACCAGGCTTAGTTGAGCATTCACAACAGTAGATTTGTCTGTAGTTACATCTTAACAATTAACAGCAAGCCGGCGGGACTGATGTCAACAGAGTGGGGGCACAATGAAATGCCATGCTGGCAGCTGAAAGGATGCTAAAGCTATGACAGAGCCAGGTTTTTAGGTCTGGCTTGACAAGGCAGCTGTCACCTGACTTAATGTGATCAAGCTGAAGTGGAGATTTCAAGAGTACTACATATAGGGGCTTTGGCTCTACCTCCATGTCGGTAGCCACGAGTACATGTTTTGATTGGGCAGAAGTTGTGTGCTTTCACAGTCCACAGGATGGGTCTGAGTTTGAACTTTGAGGAGCACATACATGGCATTGTAATGCCGTTAAAGTGCCTTAGATAACTTCATGTGTTTGTGATTCTAGCAGCAGCAAAGATGGGAGGAGAGCAGTCATGAGTAATGCATTGCAGTCCACGCCCCCTCCACTTCCATCATTAGCTTTAGACTTCAGTGCTGTTGAGGGTTCGCCCCTGGTGGCTGCTGTTTACTGCTAACTGTTTTTCCCCCTCTGTTCTGCTGTGTACTCTACTGTTTTCATTTGTGGCTGTACTGTATTTGGAGGCTCTCCTTTTGCGCCCCATCCCTCTGTGACCCCCCCCCGCTCCCTGCTTCCCGCCGCTGCTCCCCCGCGGCCCGCCCCTTTTTCCTTTTGTACCCCCTGCCCTCGCCCATTGGCCGCCCCGCTCCCGCCTCCCAGCTGCTCCTCCCTCCCACTTGGCCTCTTATGGAGGCAGCGCAGCGCAGGTGAGTGTGACGTGACCCCAGGTCACTCCCCACGCCGCACGGCTCCAGTGATCGCCGAGTCTCTGCCCCTCTGCTCCGCCGCTGTCGAGGGTTCGCCCCTGGTGGCTGCTAACTGTTTACTGCTAACTGTTTTTTTCCCCTCTGTTCTGCTGTGTACTCTACTGTTTTCATTTGTGGCTGGACTGTATTTGGAGGCGCTCCTTTTGTGCCCCAGCCCTCTGTGACTCCTCGCTTCCCGCCGCTGCTCCCCGCCCCCTTTTTCCTTTTGTACCCCCTCCCCTCGCCCATTGGCCGCCCCGCCTCCCAGCTGCTCCTACCTTCCACTTCGCCTCTTATGGGGGCAGCGCGGCGCAGGTGAGTGTGACCTGACCCCAGGTCACTCCCCACGCCGCACGGCTCCAGCTGATCGCCTAGTCTCTGCCCCTCTGCTCCGCAGCTGTCGAGGGTTCGCCCCTGGTGGCTGCTAACTGTTTACTGCTAACTGTTTCCCCCCCCCTCTGTTCTGCTGTGTACTCTACTGTTTTCATTTGTGGCTGTACTGTATTTGTTGGTGCTCCTTTTGCGCCCCAGCCCTCTGTGACCCCCCCGCTCCCCGCTGCTGCTCCCCAGCGGCCCCGCCCCCTTTTTCCTTTTGTACCCCCTGCCCTCGCCCATTGGCCGCCCCGCTCACGCCTCCCAGCTGCTCCTCCCTCCCACTTCGCCTCTTATGGAGGCAGCGCGGCGGCTGCTCAGCGGCCGCGCGTAGCGTGCGTGCCGCTGGCACACAGAAGGCGCGCCAAAGGCAAGCCCGTCTGCGCCCGTCCGCGCCTGGACCGCGCCCAGTGCCTGAACCTCTGGCCCCAGCCGTTGCCAGGGCACCCGACTGAGATACGATACCGCCACCCTCATCGCACTCAACACAGGATGACCTGCCGCCTGCCACCAAGCCACTCCGAGGCCCACCCATGGACCCTTCACCTGCCAAGCATGCAAATTCACTTGCCTCCGAACCTGCACCCCGCCCACCCAACACAGCAACGACAACAACAACCATCTCAAGTGCATCCTCCTCAACACCTGCTCCGTCCACGCCGTCGAACTCTAGGAACTCCTTGATACAACAGCACCAGACGTCGCCTTCCTCACGGAAACCTGGATGAACGCCTCCTCGGCCCCCAACATCGCCATAGCCATCCCGGACGGCTACAAAATCACCCGGAAGGACCGCGTCAACCAAACCGGAGGAGGAATCGCCATCATCTACAAGAACACCATCAGCGTCACGACCAACACCGAAGACACACTCACCGCCGCCGAACACCTACACTTCCAGATCCACACCGACCCCCATACCACCCTCAGAGGAACGCTCATCTACAGACCCCCAGGCCCACGGACACAATTCAGCGAAACCATCGCGACTTCATCAGCCTGCACGCCCTAGCCTCTCCAGAGTACATCCTCCTTTGGGACCTGAACTTCCACCTGGAGAAAAACAACGACAACAACACCACCACCCTGCTCGACAACCTCGACAACCTCGGACTCAAGCAACTGGTGGACATGCCCACCCACCTCGCTGTCCACACGCTCGACCCCATCTTCTCCGCCAGCAACCACGTCTCCTTCAGCCACTCCACCAGACTACACTGGACCGGCCACAGCTGCATCCACATCACCTTCAAGAAGACCACATCCCACCACCACACGCTACAGATCCCCCGCAGATGCTGGAACAAAGTCACCACAGCCCAGCTAACCACATCACTGAGCCATAACCCACCTGTCGACACCCCTGACACCAACGAAGCAGCAGACAATCTCGCACAGTGGATCACCAACTGCGCCGACGACCTCGCTCCACTGAAGAAACTCCAAGGCAAGACTAGCAACAGAAAAACCTCATGGTTCACAGACGCCCTCAAAATCGCAAAGAAATCATGCCAAACCCTCTAAAAAGCCTGGCGCCACAAACGGACATCAGAAAACATGACAGTCCTCAAAAGCGCCACCCGCGAATACCACCAGATGATCCGCACCACCAAAAGGACATCGTTCAAAGAGCGGCTGGACAACAACTCCCACAACAGCAAGGAACTCTTCACCATCGTCAAAGAGCTCTCCAACCCCAGCGCCAGCAACAACGACATCACACCATCGCAAGACCTCTGCAACTCCCTCGCCGCATTCTTCCACAGCAAGATCACAGACATACACGACAGCTTCGGACCCCAGACTCTGCCTCCAGCCACCAAACCAACGACCCCCACCACCAGCCTCAGCGCATGGACGCCCATCAGCACTGAAGACACCACACGCGTCATGAACACCATCCACTCCGGCTCCCCCTCCGACCCATGCCCTCATCACATCTTCAACAAAGCCGACACCATCATCGCACCCCACCTCCGGAACATCATTAACAGCTCCTTCACGTCATCCACTTTCCCTGGAGGCTGGAAACACGCAGAAATTAACGCCCTTCTGAAGAAACCAACAGCGGACCCCAAAGACCTCAAGAACTTTTGCCCCATCTCTCTTCTCCCCTTCCCGGCTAAAGTCATCGAGAAGACCGTCAATAAACAGCTGACTGTATTCCTCGAAGCAAACAACTCGCTCGACCCATCCCAGTCCGGATTCTGAGCCAACCACAGCACCGAGACCGCCCTCATCGCTGCCACCGATGACATCAGGACCCTGATGGACAACAGAGAGACAGCCGCTCTCATCCTCCTGGACCTCTCGGCAGCCTTTGATACCGTCTGCCACCGCACCCTAATAACCCGCCTCTACAATACTGGGATCGAAGGAAAGGCCCTAGACTGGATCACATCATTCCTCTCCGACAGAACCCAGAGAGTCCGCCTCCCTCCCTTCCGCTCCAAGGCCACCAAGATCATCTGCGGCGTACCCCAGGGCTCCTCACTCAGCCCAACCCTCTTCAATATCTACATAAGCCCCCTCGCCACCATCGCACGCAAACACAACATCATCTCCTACGCCGGCAACACCCAACTGATACTCTCCCTCACCAAAGACCCTCTCACCGCCAAAGCCAACTTCCAGGATGGAATGAAAGATGTCGCAGAATGGATGAAGCACAGCCGCCTGAAGCTCAACTCGGACAAGACGGAGGTCCTCATCCTCGGACAATCCCCATGCGCCTGGGACAACTCCTGGTGGCCCACGACGCTGGGCACCGCACCGACACCCACGGACCACGCACACAACCTGGGATTCATCCTGGACTCCTCCCTCACGATGACCAAGCAAGTCAACACAGTCTCGTCCTCATGATTCAACACCCTGCGCATGCTCCGAAAGATCTTCCGGTGGCTCCCCACTGAAACCAGAAAGACGGTCACCCAGGCCCTCGTCACCAGCCGACTGCACTACGGGAACGCCCTATGCGCAGGAACCACATCCAAACTTCAGAAACGGCTTCAGCGCATACAGAACGCCTCCGCACGACTCATCCTCAACATCCCTCGCCACAACCACATATCCGCCCACCAGAGAAACCTGCGCTGGCTCCCGGTCAGCAAGAGGATCACGTTCAGGCTGCTCACCCACACACACAAAGCACTCCACAACGTGGGCCCCGAATACCTCAACAACCGCCTCTCGTTCTACACCCCCACCCGCCAGCTCCGCTCCACCAGCCTCGCCCTCGCCACCGTCTTATGGATTCGCAGAGCCACCACCGGAGGAAGATCGTTCTCCTACCTGGCAGCCAAGACATGGAACTCCCTCCCCGCACACCTACGACTGACCCAGGACCATCTCACCTTCAGGAGACACCTCAAGACCTGGTTATTCGAGCAGTAGCGGCACCACCCCCCCCACTCCCTTCAGCCCCTTGTTACCCTCACAGGTGAGTAGCGCGCTCTACAAATGTATTGATTGATTGATTGATTGATTGATTGACTGCATTATGGGCTGCACAGGGCTACACTAATCTACTTGGATTCTTATGTCTGGCTTGACAGTCCAATTGTCGCTTGACCTTATCTGATCAACATAAAAGAGATTTCAGAATACTACTGAAGAGGGGCTTAGGCTCCACCCCCATGTTAGCTCCTGACTACAGGATTTGCTTGGGTCGAATTTGTGTGCTTCCACTAAAAAGGCTACTTGTATGGTACTTCTACTCGATACAGCAAGACTGAGTTGGTTATGGTGTCTAGCCAATGTTAATGGCTAAAAGCCTGATCTGTTTATGAAATGTTACAATAAAGGTAGTAGGTCTGACGTATTTATTGTAAAATGCATATGTTAAGATCAATGGGCATTTAAAAGTCGACTGTTATTGCTCTATATAAAAACCTACAGATGGCTATTTTGTTAGAAAGAATATCATAGATTACTATAGTAGGCAAGTAGAAGGTTAGTAGGTTTTGGTTATTCTGTGTGACAACCCATGGGTTTAGACGGTGTGCTCTGTGAGCATCCTTGTTAGGCCAGGCCCTCCACGAAGAGATAGGGTTTTGCTTAGCCAACTGAAGTTTTGTATACCGTCCTAATTTTGTGACTATGTTTCTGATGCTTGCTTTGTGGAACAGTTTATGCTCAAAACTGTAGGCCTAGGTTAGTTATGGTGTTAAGCTATAGGTCTGATTGGCACATTGATTGTGAAACGCATATGGTGATGTTAATATTCTTTTAAGAGTAGATTGTAATTACTCCGTAGAAAGGTATTTTGTTACATATAGTCTCATAAATTATCATTGTAGGCAAGGGATTTGGCGCATTTTATTTCTCCCAAGCATTGTTACACCTTTGTTTCTTTTGATCTTTCTGTTTCCCCAACTCCTGTTCTTTTATTCCTCTTATTATTCTCCCTTTTCCTTCTCCCTTTTCCCCTCTTTTCTTCCATTCCATTTTTCTTTCTTCATTTCTCTCTACTGTCCTACCTTCCTTTTTCAGTTAATTTCTTCCTCCCGCCATTCATTCTGCATTTCCTTCCTCCCTGACTTATTTCTGATACCTAAATTGCCCACATTTCTTACCTCCAGCCTTTATTGTCTATTCTTTTCTCGTTGTCTTCTCTCTTGCTCTTACTCTTTATACCTTCCACTTCTTTCTCCTTTCCATTTTCATTTTTTAACTTTGTTAATTGCCTTTCTTTCCAACCTTTCCCTTTTGTTTAGTTCCATTTTCCTGCCCGCCCTCTATCCTACCCTTCGAATCCTCATTTCGCCTTTTCTTCTGCTTTTATGTTTTTCCTTTTACCTTGCCTGTCATTTCTTTGTTTGATTTCTTCCCTTTTTGCTTGTTTGCCTTCGTCTCGTTCCTCCCCCCTTCTTTTAATTCTGTCCTTCGTTCCTTCCTTCTATCCATCTTTCACTAACTTCCATAACACTCTCCTCCTGCCCTGGATTTCCTTCCCTTCGTCCATAGCTGTTTGCTCCATTTCTCCATCGTTGACTCCCTCCTTCATTGCTATTCCAGACCTGTTTCCAGGCACGGGTTTCTTTCTTTCTGCCCTCCATCTCCTCTAATCACCCAGCTCTTCCCGTGACCTCTGCTCCTTTCAATCACGGAGAAAGCCCGCGTTACCATAACAACCTAATGCGATCACTGAGAAACAGCGGCCTCCTCTGCAGTCGCCGCCAGTTGCAGCGGCCGCCTGGGGCCTTGAGCCCTCGGAAGCGATGGCTGCTCACCCCCTCCCTCCCCGCTCCCGCCTCCCGCGTAAAGCCTACAACGGGAGGAAGAATAGTGAGGTAAAAAGTGCATCCGAAAATGTTTAAGACATTCTGATCCTCTCAAGGGAGGCTAGGGGGTTCTTTATCTATTGTTTATTTTTAAATGACGCCAAAACATTCTTTTTAAAGAAAGATTTTCGGTTTGGCATGCAGTTCTGAGACATGGCTGTGCCAGTGACATTTTACTTCGTGGCTGCTTTCACGATTGGCGGGCCCGAGGGCTGCCCTCCAGCCCTCAACACAGCCCCCTGACCTAAAGCCTCCTGGCGAGTGCCCCATGTCCCGTATGCTCACTCCAGCACCGACGACAGTGTCAGAAATAATAATAATAATAATAATTCCTGGCTGCTCACTTCTAGCCCTCTATAATCTTGGATCAGTAGAGCAAAGAAAATATAAACTCCAAAAATCGCCGATGGGTTTGGCACAACACCTGACTGAAAGATTGTTCTTCAAGCAAGGTTTTACTGCATGCACTGGCAGGGCAGCCATGTAGCGGAAGAAATCATTGACAAAGCCAATAGTTTTCATGGCTGTTGGGGCGTGAATGTTCCCTGTATGATAAACATGTTCTCCTGCCCTGAGTGCCCGACTCAGTGAAAATGCCCAGACCTTTATTTTGCCCCTGGAGTCACATTATTGTAGTGTGTGCACAGAGGCCTGTCCCTGACAGAGAAAGGCCCAGGACCTGTCCTGTGACCAGCAGGGTTATACCAAGCATAGCCTAATTGTAGGCAGTGGAATAGAGTCTCTGGTGTACCATAGAGAACAGTGGTGGCTTTTAAAGGTGGAAACACACAATATTTGGTAGGAAGCATACCAATAACAAGCATGTTGCCAGGATACAACGATGGCAGAATACTGTGATTTGTGAACCTTTGGTATGATTAGACTTTTTTATCTGCTTCAGTGAGAGTGTGGCCTTCTGACCCCTCTTGAGTAAAGTAACACTGTTGTGTGAAACACAGAACCTTGTGCCGACATCCCATATGTATGTGTGGCAGTAGGATTGCGTGGGTAACTGAGTACTGCCACTAGTGGTATCAATTATTAATGCCCCTGGTTATAGCATGACAACCACCTTCCCCAGACAGTGGAAGTGTATCGCCTGCGTTCCTTTGAATCGAGGAAGGATATCCGAGTAGCCACTGTCTGCTTTGTGGCCCCCAAACAGACCAGACCTGTGGCTTTGCCACTGCTTGTTTTTTTTTAAACTCTTTATTTGTTAAGACAGGGAAGAGTAAAATAATAAACACATCTCACAATTGCAGCATGTGTAATCATTCGACACTTCAGTGTACATGTTTCATTGGACAATTAAGTAGTGATCAGAATAAGCGAGTAGGAAGATACTTACTTACCTGCCTGCCGTCAAGGAGTCTCCTACTTCAATAGAGGCGTGTTCCACCAAGAGACTGCTAGAAGAAAAGCAATGACATCTCCTAGCTTTCTTCCTAAGTGGGTCACTAATGGACCACAAGCCTTTTATTAGGTAGAGAAAAAGGTTTTTTGGGATGGGCTACAAAGAAATAAAATGTAATCTTATATGGCTTTCCTACCACAGTAGTAAATTCCTAATGAATTAGCTATTTTCATTCATTAGTCAGATCGTAAGTACCATAGCGTCTGCTTAATTTGTTTAATTTGGCCAGAATTCCTCTATTATTTTCCAAACACGGGTGTTCAGATCTGCGCTGGTGAGATTGTTTATTAATCTTCCTGCTGTGCTCGTGTGTGTTAGTCTTTGTAGCCGTCCAAGTAGGAACGCTAAAGGTCCACTTGACTTGCTTCTTGGAGGATTACAGTACAAGACTTTCGTCAAAAGGCGTAGAGAAAGATGAAATCAGCTAACCAATGCATTGCTGTCATGGTGAACAGATAGATGTTGCAGATACTTCAGAAGAAAACATCATGAGAGGATATTATCTTTTCAATGTGCATGGATTTGACAATTGCACTAACACCAACAACCAGGAACGTATAGACTAACGGACTAACTTTAGATTCCAGAACATGGAAAACATTTTTCTTGAAGTTTATGCCTGAGAACTTTGTGCCTTGAAGGATTTGTAAAGCCAGTTTGCTTCCATCCAGGTGATGTTAACCAAGAGGAAAGGGAGCTTGCTTGACCTACTTCTTAAGATGGGAAGCGTTTGGTTTTAACCGGTTCTTTGGTTCTGTTACTGCCCTGATTATTCACCAGTAATCCTACTCTCTTTGATTCCTTGTTCCATGAGGCGATTTCCCACTTCGAAGATGGTCAGCCGCTTGCCAACAATGTTCTTTTCTTAGAATTAGGAAAAACATCATCATTTTCATCAAAGCAATATATAATGGATTTATCGCCATAAAGAATTCATCATTATTAGAGATGTCTCATTAATGTGTTTCTCTAATATTATCATAATCTTTATTTTTAGATATATCACTTACATTATTATGATCCTGTTCAAGGACTCAGTGCAAACATCTTACCTGTAGGTTCTCATTGTGCTTTCATTGAGGGGTAAATTGCACGAACTATTTTTTTTGCGATATCATTGCCATTTTTGTTACACTATTTGGAAAGCTTTGGGGCAGTGCAGACCCTGATGTTTTGCAGTTCACGGCATTGTGTTGTTTTAAAGCAAAACTGCAGTTACTTGTGCATTAAGGTTATAAAGGAGTGCACATTCTTCCTCATGAGATGTATATGACCTGTTCTAACATGGCAACACGACACAGGGGAAACATTGTTTGCAATGCATGCAATACATCACATGCCATTACGACGCAAGTCATTACAACAACGCGTTGTTACATCGCATGTCCTTACAACGCGAGTCGTTACAACAACTTGCTGTAGGGGGCAGAAGGTGTCGGATTTTAGGTTTAAAGTATTTTATTAGAGTTTCTGCAACAAGAAAAACAATAATACATACAAAGGAATACAGACATCATGAAAGTATACAGCAAAGACTCTCCCCAAGAACCCCATCAGTATCCGGAGAGGACTAGCCAGGCGAGTGTAGAGCCCCAATAAGAGCGTGAGCGCCATGATGCACTTGTTCCAAAACCAGAACACCCCCCCCAACTCCCACCCCTCCCCGTCCCAGCTCCCCCCCACCCCCCCGTGCCTGAGCGAATGTCCAGCAACACCCTCACTTCCAGAAAGGAACCCCGCGCCCTCCCCTCCTCTCCCCCCCACCCATTAGGAAATCGGGGTGGTCAGCCGCAGCAGTCGGAGATACCGTGGACAGGTGATCTCTTTGAATTCTGATTGCAATAGGACACCAAAAGGCTGCCACAGGTCATCAAATCTGTCTACCTCCCCCGCCACCGTGAGGGACATCTTCTCCATCCCTAGAACATGCCACAACCTGTGTAACCAGCCCGTGGTTGTGGGAAGCGTGGTGGTACGCCAATATATAAGGATGTTCTGGATCGCCGACCCCAGAGCGATCGCTATCTGTCTGCCCCTCCTAGAGCGCAGTGGGTACATCAGGCCATTGGGTAACCCTAGCAAAACATAGGCAGGAAGGCGCGGCAATTCTATGTCAAAGCACTGATCTATATCATCCAGGACCTCCCTCCAATACGGACCCAGCAACGGACAATCCCATAAAATGTGCGAGAGTGTTCCCGTCTGCCCACATTCGCGCCAGCAGGTGTCCTGTATGTGATGGTTCATGTCGTGCAGCCTCTGAGGCGTATAGTACCAGTACGTAGATATCTTCGTAAAAGTCTCCGTGAGCCCAGTGTGGTAGGCCGAGTGCCGAGCTCGATACGAAATGTCGTCCCATTCCTTGTGACTCAGCGTCCTGCCCAGCTCCCGCTCCCAGCGCGCCCTCCCGGGGCTATAAAAGTGATGGGGGGGGGGCTGTAGTAGCCGGTAAAGATCCGAGATAAGCTTGGCGTCGGAGGAGCGCGTCGCAAGCCACAGCTCGTATGGGGTAAGTTTCCGATCCGCCAGATCTCGCACCTGCGGCTGTAACGCCCAGTGGCGAACCTGCAGGTATCGCATACGCTCCGTCTCGGGTAAGTGGTATTCCCTGCACAAGTCAGTGAACGACACAGCACCCTCCGGGCCATAAATATGAACCAATGCACAGCACCTGGCCGTCTGCCAGAGCGAAAAAGCTCCAGGCTCCGTTCCGGGCCGGAAGTCAGGATTCCCCGCCAAGGGAGTAAGTGGCGACGGGAAGGTGGTAAGTTCATGTCGAGTGCACACGGCATCCCAGACGCGGAGCGTGGCCTGCGTGACAAAGGACGCATACAGATTGGGGGGCCTGTGACTCCTGCGTAGGAAAGGTATTTCCTGCAGAGTCCTGCCCGCCACCGCCTGATCCTGAAACAGCCAGTGTCTGTCCGACTCCCATTTACTCCATTCAACCAAGTAGCGCAACTGCGCCGCCTGGAAGTACTTGTGTAAGTCCGGGATGCCGAGGCCCCCGGACTCGGGTGCCAGTGTGGAGAGGGCTCTACGGAGTCTAGGTTTACGACCCTGCCAAACAAATCGAGCGATATCAGCCTGCGTCTGTCGAATCCATCCCTTCGGAGGCTGTAAAGGCAAAGCACGGAACAGATACAGCACCTGCGGCAAGAGAGTCATTTTCACTGCAGCAATGCGTCCCAACAGTGATAGCGTACCTTTGCTCCACCGGAGCAACTCTTCTTTCAGTTTGGTCCCTAAGGCCGCATAGTTAGCCGTAACCATGGCAGGCAGGGATGGTGCCAGCAGTACCCCCAGGTATGGGATCTGATCTCTAGACCATTGCAAGGGGAAGCGGTTTTGCAGCTCCAACCTGGTAGCCGAGGCGAGCGAGATGTCAAGGGCCGCCGATTTCTTTATGTTCATTTTGAACCCCGCCACAGCCGCAAAAGCGTCCAACTCTGCGAGGCAGGCAGGGAGCGCCTCCTTCGGGTTGTCGAGCATAAAGATCACGTCATCCGCATAGAGGCTGATCGTGTGGATGTAGCCGCCCATCTTGACACCCGTCACTTCTGGGTTACTTCTAATCCTCTGGGCAAAAGGCTCCATATACAGAGCGAAGAGCAGTGGGGACAGGGGGCACCCCTGCCTAGTACCCCGTTCAATCGCGAATTGGCCCGAATTGCAGCCATTGACCCTCACCGTCGCAGTGGGAAACTTGTAACAGTTAAGTATTAGGGTGCGAAACCTCTCGCCCAACCCCAGCCTACAGAGAACCTTCTCGAGGTAGGGCCAATGCACCCGATCGAACGCCTTTTCGGCGTCCACCGAAAGCAGCATATGCTCCCCGGGGATCCGAGAGGTCTTCTCCAGAACGTGGACCACCCGCTTGGTGTTGTCCACTGTCTGCCGGCCCGGGACAAACCCGGCCTGATCCGGATCCACCAACCCCGGCAGATGAGGCGCCAAACGTGCGGCCAGGATCCCGGTGTAAAGCTTAAGGTCTACATTGAGCAGCGAGATCGGCCTATAGGATGCACATTCGGTGCGGGGCTTTCCCGGCTTGGGAATAACCGACACCGTCGCCCTCAGTAGATCCGGGGGGATGGCCCCAGACTCCGCGAAGGAGTTAAAGAGTCGTGTCAGCAGCGGGGCCAGTTCCGGGCAGAATGTTTTGTAGAAGAGTGGAGTATAACCGTCGGGCCCTGGGGCCTTCCCATGCTTGAGTCGGGAGATAGCCCCAATCACTTCTTCCGGGCGGATATCCCGGTCCAGGTAATCAGCCTGTTCCGGTGAGAGTACCGGGAGGTCGACCGATGTGAGGTAATCAGCCTCTGCCGAGGCTGATGGGGGCTCGCCAGCGTAGAGGTCCGCATAGTATCGGCGGAAGCCTTCCGCTATCTGGTCGTCCTCCGTGACCAACCCGCCTCCGGGGACGGACAGGCCCTCGACCTTCTGGCGTTGGTGTCGTACCCGCAGTTTATTCGCTAGCAACCGGCCGCAACGGTCACCGCCAGTATAGTATGCGTGCTTCAGGCGCAGCGCCGCATATTCCGCCCTGTCCATGTCCAGCGCGGCGAGAAGCTTCCGCGCCGCTTTGAGCTGCCTCCAGACTCTGGGGGCCCCTGTCCTTTGGTGTACCTGTTCTAGCTCCCGAACCGTACCCGTAAGTTCGTCCCTCTTCCGCTGTCTATCCCTGTTCTCCGCCGAGGAGATGGAAATGAACTCTCCCCGCAGCACCGCCTTCAGGGCTGACCACTGCGTCGCCCGGGTGGTATCGTCGTTCTCGTTGTGCTCCCGGAACCCAGCAATTGCGGCCCGGATCCGCGACAGTACCTCCCGTCGGTGCAGCAGAGTGTCCCGGAGGCGCCAGACCCCGCGTCTCGGGGATATCGGCGGCAACTGGAAGCATCCCGACACCGGAGCATGGTCCGACAATGTGAGGACCCCTATGTCAGATGCTGTCGCAAGTGCGGCCAACGGCCCCGTCACCAGGAGGTAGTCCAGCCTGGCGTAAGTCCTATGTGCGTGGGAGTAATAGGAATAGGCCCTCGAGGCGGGATGTAAATGTCTCCAAAGATCGTGCATGTCCAGGTCTCCTAAGTGTGAGGCACTAAGCTGTGAAATTTCCCCAGTCTGTGGACGGCGCTGCGCGGATCTGTCTAAAGATGAATTGAAGACCATATTCAGGTCACCACCAATGAGTATATGCCTATCTGGGGTAGTCGCAATATCGGCTAGAGCAGACTGCAGAAACAAGTCCTGGCGATCATTAGTGCTATACACCGAACCCACCGTGAAAGGGAAACCCCCTAACCTAAATCTGTATGCCAGGAGCCTCCCCTTCTGCTCCGCCACCTTGTGCAGTACCTCCCCCCTGAACTTCCCAGCCACCAAGATAGCAACCCCTGCCGTTTTAGTAGTCCCAGAGGAGAAAAGCTGAACCGGGAACTTCGGGGACCGCAACCTGGAACAGTCCCGGGCCAGGAGATGCGTTTCTTGCAAAAGGCAGATATCCGCCTGGGTGCTCTCAAGAAGGGATAGTATCGCCCTGCGCTTGACCGGGTTATTCAAACCCTTCACATTAAGGGTAACGATCTTCAGGGCCATGAGTAAACAATGGAGAAAGAGCTGCAATGGGGCCCGGAGACACAGGAAACACCCCGCCAGGTGGGGAGGCGGAGCGGGGCAGGCGCAGGAGCGAGCCACGGTGAAATAACCAAAGGGGAGGTGACATGTGAACCTGTAGTAGCAGGGGCCCAGGCCGAACACAACAGAAGGCCAGCACCACCCCACCCCCCCTCTCCCAGCGCAGGAAGAACACAGCAACAACAGCACCCTGAAACCAGAGAGCCCGCCCAGCACACCATCAGAATCCCCTCCCGAACAGATACCTCCCCACTCAAGAAAGGCAACATGAGGGCACAAAAAGCACAGCCTAAGGCAAATGAGGCACATCCCAAACCCCGAACCCTCCCCACCCCAACACCCCGAACAACCCTCAAACTCCCCAACTCCCCATCTCTCCGTCTCTCTCCCACCCCATTACACAGACCCCCTCCCACGCTCCCCAACAACAACCTTAATGGTTTGAAAAACCCCATTGTCCCAGTCCAGCCCCTAACGGGCAAGTCTGTGGTAAAGTGTCCGAGTGGACGTCCAGCCACCATCCATGCCCCCCCAGAGCCCCCCACCCCCCCCGGAACCCTCAAACCTGCAGTGCCAGTAAAGCCAAGATGATCTCCCCCAAGACGATGCTCAAGCCGTCAAGGCCACGTCACTGGACGACGTGGAGCCGGATACCTCCCGAATGGCGCTGTCCATTTCCGCTCTGACCGTAGGAGAGTCCGGTCGAGAAGGCTGAGGCGTGGTCCGGCGCCGTCGGACTGTCTGCCAGCCCCCTCTAGAATTGCGGCGGCGTGGCGTCGGGACATCCTCCTCAGTAGCGGTGATTCCTAGCACCCCACACGTGTCTTGGAGGGATCTCAGTTGGTGCAATGTCCCGTTCCAGCGAAAAATAAGCCTGAAGGGGTGGCCCCAAGAGTATTGCGTGTCGTGCTCTCTTAGAAAGTCCGTGGCAATTTTGAAGGACTTGCGTTTCTGCAACGTAATCGCGGACAGATCATGAAACAACGCAATCTGGTGACCCCTGAAGCTCAACGGTTGTTTCTGACGGGCTTCACGGAGGATACGCTCCTTCAGAGGGAAATCCGGGAGAAAGGCCAATATATCTGGGGGTGGTGCCGAGGCCCTACGCGGGAGGCCCACTCTATGCGCCCTGTCAATCCTCACCGGAAAGTCAGCCGCTTCGCCCAGGACATCCCGGAACAGGTCTCGTAGGTAGGCCGTGACGTCCTCCCCCTCCTCTTTGGACGGAACGCCCCTGACCCTGATGTTGTTGCGCCTGGACCGATTTTCAAGGTCCTCGGCGTGGGCCTGGAGGTCGATCTGCTGGTCCCGAAGCCGCAGCACTTCCTGTTGCAAGTTCGTGATCTCCTCGTCCCTGGATAGATTAGCGTCCTCCATGGTGGCAACCCGCTCACCAAGCGAATCAACTTCTCTTCTCACCTCTCGGACCTCGCCCGCCACCTCCTGCTTCAGGGTCTGAAAATCCTCCCTGAGTGTGCTAAACAGCGACTCCAGAAAAGACCTGGTGACCGGGGGTTCACCCCCCTCTGCCCCACGAGATCCGGACGAGGGGCTCGGCGTCGGCTGGGATCTGTCCTGTCTCGGGGCACCCCTACCCAACATCTCGGGTAAGGTACGCTCACCTTTCTTGCCTCCCCTGTTACCTGACATCGCAGAGGCGGCGGTGCGTCGCAGGGAGAGGGCCCGCGAACCACGTGGGCTCCCGCAGCAAGTCGGTTCAGTGCAGATCCGGGGCTCCCAGGCAGCGCCCCAAAGCTCCCCAACAGACTGGATGAGAGATGAGCACGACCAGCACTCCGCTGCAACACTCTCTTAGTGCGTCCCTGCTTCCCAGGAGCGGGTCACCACCCCGTCTCCCGGCTCCCGGCCGTGTCGCCGCTCCACCGCAGCCTTCCAGGTGGGCACCGCCGCCCTATGAGACCCTGCGCCGGGCGAGCCACACCCCGGCCAGCACCCTCTGGTCAATCAGGCTCCTGCAGGGCCCCAGGCACAGCACGCGGGCCCAGCAAGCCCACTGGGGGACGAGGTCGGCAGCACAAGCCCGAGGGGCACAGGCCCGGCAGTGGGCAGGGTCACCGAAGTTCGTTGGCGCCTTCCGCCTGGGCCCCGCGTGTGGGCCCCCAAATGCAGCCACCAGATCAGTCTCACCGGTCACAGGCAGGCACAGGCGTCTCACCGGGGTCCAAGCCGGGCCACTCCAGAGCCGGGGCCCGCAAAGGAACTCCGCTCGTGTCTCCGGCCTGCTAGGCCTCCAGGCTCCGCAAATCCCCGGGTCTGCGTAGTGCTCCTCCCCGACTCCTCTCACCACTAGGGGCGGATGGCGCCGCACCGCCAAGGGCCAAGGCCGCCGGCTCTTCACGCCAGGGAGCACCGGCGCCGCCGGGGGGGGACTCGACCGTGCCCCCGCTGGTCAGCGGGCCCGGGAACGCCCCACCACACCGGGGTGCCGCGGGGCAGCCGCTCTCCCTCCGCCCGGCCTTGCTCAGGCCGCGCTCTCCGCCCGCCTCAGGGGCCTGCTCTCCGCGGCGTCGCTCTCCGCGTCTGTGCCTCCGGGGGCTCCACAAACGCTCACACCGGGCTCCCGGCCGCTTCTGCACCCCTCTCCGCTAGATCTGGGGGAGATCAGCGGTGCAGGATGGGTCAAGGGCTCCGGGGACTCAGGAGCTCACGGAAGGAGCGACCGGTCAGCCCGCCATCTTGGCCACGCCCCTCAGGTGTCGGATTTTCAATCCAACACTTTCCCTACTGTTGCACACACTGGAGTTGGAATAGTAAATTACACTATTCCGAACTACAACGCCCCCTCCTACAGCAATTGGTTGTAACAACTTGAGTTGTAATGACATGTGATGTAACAACACGTCGTTGTAATGGCATGTGTAGAAAACGCATGTGTTGTAACAAGTGCTATTCCTACACAGTGGCGAGTCCTTGTCAGGATGGAGAGGGCACAGCCCCCCTTGCTACTTGTGAGCCCCACATTCTGCACCATGCCTCTTCGAGGACCCTCCACACTTAATTAAGCAGTGTTTATTAAAACACAACAGCCATATTTTCATCAACACAGCCAGGGCGCGGGTCAGCCCTCTTGGCCTCGTCTCTAGGCTCCCGATGACAATAGGGGGCAGAGAGGGCTGAGGCACGATCCAGCTACAGAGGGCTGTTAAAACACAACACTTTGTATGTGGATGCCTGGATTGTGCATGTCTGGGGAGCGTAGTTCAACTACGGTCCCCTCACACAGACACAATTTTTTTTTTTTAGCAGACACACTGGACATGCTTCAGACAATACCGTATATCTGCTAAAATGATGCAGTCAGGGCAAACATCAGTGTATCCCTGAGGCCAATGAGAAGCCACACAGAGCAGCAGGGGTGGTATACCCAGCTCTATCACAGCTTCTCCTAGGGCTGTGCTTCCAGTCCTATCAGGAAGCAGGGAGAGGAATTGAGGTTGGCCTTTTCCTTTGCAAACATGCCCTTACTTCCACGGCTCGCTCCTCGTTGGAAATCATGGCTTGCTGGTTCCAGTGTCCAACACCAGATTCCTGCTGTGCTGCAGTGTTAAGTAAAACAAAAGGATGTTTCTCTATTCATGTATATATGTGTTTGTGAGGATGGTTGTGAGTGATTGAAAATGAATGGGATTGAGTGAATGTGAGTCTGGTAGTGTGTCTGTGATTGTCAATAAGAGTGAAAATGAGTGAGAATCTGAGTTTGAGTGTGTATGAATAAGAGAAAGTGAGTATGAAGGAGTGTGAGTGCTGTATAAAGAGTGAGTGATTGGAGATTGTGAGAGGGAGTGGAAGTGGGGCAGATGTGTAGCTGTTAATGGTGCACCAGATGCAGTTGCACCAGCGCCCATAGTCAGTAAGTATGAAAGGTTGAGTGGATGTAAGTGTGTTTGTAATGGAAGTGAGCATGAGAGCCAGCGAGTGTGTCTGTGTGTGAGTAACAGTGAGTGGGAGTGCCTATGAGTGAGAATCAGTAAGTAAGAGAATGTGAGGTAGAGTGAGTGAGGGGGAGAGAGTAAATGTGAGAGCAAGTGAGTATGAGTTTGACACATTTTGAAAACAGTATGGTGAACTCCTGGCAGGTATTACGCCCCATCACTGTCAAAGGTCACCAGACGCCACTGGAAGTAAGTGGAACTCATGTGTGCTGCAATGTGAGTTGTGTAAATATTACACACGCAGAAGGGACAGTGTCCCCCCTATGCGCGACTTGAAGACTAAGCTCAGAGTCAGGTGCCAACGGTTCCAGTACCAAGTCTATTTATATCATGTGGGAGTGACAGAGCACAAACATGGGCTGCCAGATTATCTCATGAAAAGTAAAAGCACATTTGTTCATGATGGCGTTACTAACTGGATTTTTTCTGTAGCATGCCTAAGCACAGGAAGAATGTCATCAGCTGTGTCACTGTGCACGACTCTCCTAACTCTGACACGTCCAGCAACATCAGCCCGAAGGCAGCACAACAGCGCCAGCCTGTGAACCACCATGGCGACAGCAAAGCCTCCGTGAATGCACATGGAAGCGGGAATCCTCGCACCATCATCGTGCCGCCACTAAAGACACAGCCCAGTGAAGTGCTGGTGGAATGTGATAGCCTACTGCCAGGTACATCATACGCATGTTACTAAGCTCTGTCAACTACGGCTTTTTCAACTATGCAACATCCATACCCCCTTCTCACTACTGCGTGCTAAACCATACACAAGTCCTTCCCAATGAGCCCTACCCTTACGTTGACTTAAGATTACTTCCCTGCCATCACTTTGCCCAGTATCATTTCTGCAGTAAACCATTACATCGACCTTGAAAGTAAGCTTATAAGTAGTCTAAACATAACTATTAATTACATTGATTTAGATAGTGAATTTAAATAAAATACTATTTTAAATAATGAAATATTTAACCTTCATAAGGTTTTTACCATTTTATTTTAATATAAATAAATAATAGAATTTTCTAGCATTTATAAGGGGTATGATAATATATAGACTTAATGGTTCCCGTATTATTCGAATTTAATTGTACTAAGGTAATTACATGTTTAACATTTACTACAGTTAGCGTTCTTTATTTTGGAAATTAAATTGATTAGTTTTCATAAAATGAACTTTTGGACTATTAAGGTTTACTTTTTTATTTAATTTAACGTAATATAATCATAATACAATTTTTAATATTTGTTGTGCTTAGAGTTAGGGGTTGAGTTATTCTTATAGCGTACATTTATTTAACATAATGTGATTACTATTAACCCCTTCCGTGCATTTGTCGGCCAACGGCCGCCGCGAGCACTACCTCTGTAGTGCTGCGCACGTCCATTGGCCGACGCTGCCCTGCCCACTGCACTAAACCGCTGCACCTCGGCGGAATTGCCGCCGCGGTTAACAAAAGTGCATATTTCATATTTGGTAGGGCTAAGGGTGCCGTTTTATTTAAATGTAAAGTTAATAAAATTAAAATCTGTAAACGTTTTCAGCTTTGGTGTAAAAATGATGGAGTTCAAGTAAATGATATTTTAATTTTAGGGATTAAGGAAAAGAGGTTGAAGTGATGTTAGGTTGAAGTGATGGTCTTTTGAATATTAGATATAGGGCAGAAGACATGGAACAAGTGGTGGTTTAAGTAGTGAAATACATTCCTACACACTGCTGCTATATAAACTATACATATACCCATGATACCATTTCACTGCAGCCAATTAAGGTCTCTAATAAACAGAAGAAATATCCTGTTTTGACTGGAGCCATGAAGAAATACAAATTTCTACAACTCCCCATTATAGTTGAAAATATTAAAGGCCAAATCTTAAGTTTAACTCATGGTGGGTATACCTTTCTCACATGAATTATAAAAATGAATCTCATTCTTATATTTACACTCAGTAGAGCAATAGCTATTTAGCGTGTTTTTCAAAATGCAAAAGTGTTCCTTTGTCTTCACTATTTGGTATGATATAGATATCTTCTAAAAGATCAGTCGGAGAAGTCTATTGTATGTTAAACCGCTTGGCTGAAACGTGTTAATATGACTGACCTTGTTGGGGGCCATACTGATGGTACTTCTTGGGACGAGCATAGCCTTTATTGTAAGCCTGCATTGTGGAAGATTCTAAATCTGAAGATCAACGACACAGGCAGTCAGTAGGAATGCATGTTCTATGTGTACTGTGTTCATATATATCTTTCCTTTGAAGATACAGCGCTCACTGACATGCCCTTTTAGGTAGGCTTTTCATACAATGATTACATATGGATTCTATTCTTGTTTGTAATATATGCCATCCTCTTTGATAGATTAATCTTGTATTTCAGTTGCCAGGCTGAGATCTTTTGAATTTTTATACATTCTCATGACCCCTCATCATTGTTGCATTATTCAGTCTCTGTGATACATCATCTCCAGTGTCAATTAAACTCATGATCCCTCTTCAGTGCTACCAGGAAAGCTCTACACAGCTCCATGATCCTTTCTCGTTCCTGTTGTGTAGATTGTAAACATATCTCTGATATTCTACCCTGCGATTGGTCAGATCACCACATTATCACCTTCTTTATCAACGAAAAAGTTAAACCTAACCCTACTCAACCAATCAAATCCAAAACATGGAAAAGGGATTTGAAGAATCTTAACCCCTCCACCCTACCTCCCCACATCGGCAACCTCCTCCTTCCCCCTTCAGGTGCCTCAGATGTTCAATCACTGACTGACCACTACCTTGACTCTATGAATACAATAGTCAATGAAGTCGCCCCTCTGCAACTGAAGAGAGTCTCCACCAAAATTTCTAACCCCTGGTATGATGACAGTCTCAATGACGAAAGGCGTAATATGCGAATGGCAGAGCGCACCTGGAGATCGGACCCTTCAGCACTGCATCTCAAAAAGCTCAAGACCAAGAGAAATGCCTACTATAAAGCGCACAAAGTCGGACTTCTTCAGCCGCCAGTTGGACCAAGCGAAGAATAGGCCAAGAAAACTGTTCGAGCTAATCAAGACCCAAACAAAGGCACAACCCACACAATCAAATAGCACAACAAATGACACCCCACACTGTGAAGCCTTCTCTGCTTTCTTTAAACATAAGACTGACAACATAAGAAATGACCTCATCATGGATGTAACTCGATACTCCAACTACACCAGAATGGCTGACACTCAACCTAAAAACAAGGCATCCTGGCAGTACTTCGACACCTACTCGGAAGAAGCTATACACAAACTGCTCTGCACTTTGAAGCCCTCTAATCACCTCGCAGACCCTCTACCTGCTAATGCTGTAAAAGACTTTATCCCCTTGCTCCTCCCTCTCTGGACCAAGATCATCAACAGCTCTTTGCAACAAGGACACATTCCAGACTCCCTTAAGGTGGGGCAAGTCACGCCTATACTCAAGAAACCTACAGCTGATCCGTCTGACCTAAACAATTATCGGCCCATCACCAATATCCCCACCCTGGCCAAACTGTTGGAGAAATGTGTCCAACTCCAACTAACAAAACACATTGATCAATTTGACCTCCTCAACCCTCATCAATCAGGCTTCAGAGCGAAACATAGCACGGAAACAGCTATGACACACATAATTGATGACGCCCTCCAAATTCTGGATCGCAATGAGTCCTGCCTCCTCATCCTTCTTGATCTCTCGTCAGCATTTGACACGGTCAAACATGAGAACTTGTTGGAGCTGCTAAGTACTAGGATGGGGCTATCGGGAACTGTTCTCAAATGGTTTTCGTCTTTCCTTCACAACCGGTCTCAGAGGTTCAAGATCGACAATGTACTATCTACACCTGTGCCTGCAGATCTAGGGGTCCCACAAGGATCCACCCTCTCTCCTACACTGTTCAACATCGTTATGGAACCCCTCGCCACCTTGCTTCAAGCATCCAATGTTCAATTCCATATGTACGCTGATGACACACAACTCTACCTAAAGTTACAATCCCCGGAAGATATCAAACAGCTGAATTCCACGCTTATTAACACCCAATCCTGGCTGGCCGATAATCACCTCAAACTAAATGCTCTAAAAACTGAGTTCCTACTCATCTCACCTCCGGCGAAAATCTCCACCACCCAAACCTGGCTCAACAACCTAACAGCACTCAATGTCCAACCTACCATCGTGGACTCGGCGAAATCCCTAGGCATCACACTCGACGCCAAGCTCGACATGCAGCAGCACGTCAGCAAAGCCACAAAAGCAGCTAATTTCCAAATTAACACGCTGAGGAAAATTAAACCCTTCCTCCCGGCCAAAGACTTCCAAACTGCTGTACAAGCTCTAGTCATCCCTCGAATAGACTACGGAATTGCGACCCTCAGCGGTCTCCCACTATCCACAACAGCACCCTTAAGAGCCTCCCTGAACGCTGCCGCGAGACTCATTACTGGCTCTAGAAAGCACTCGCACATATCCCCAGACTTAAAGTCTCTAAAATGGCTGCCTTTTGAAGCCAGAATACAGCTAAAAATTGCAACTATGACACACGCGGCCGTGCACCACAAGGCACCCAACTACCTCGCTCAAAAGCTGTCTATATCAGGAGGTTCGAGATCCAATAGGAGTTCTAAAAATCTACTCCTGAAACCTCGTAGATTTCGGAAAGCGAAAACTTACAAACGCTCCTTCTCAGGAATGGCACCCAGGATCTCGAATGCGCTCCCTCCTGAAACAAGGCTAATCACCTCCACTGCACTCTTCAAGAAAGAGGTGAAAACAATCCTTCTGGCCAAGATCTCCTGATCGCTACAGATGTTGGGTCAGAGACTCTGCATTGCTTTGTACCGTTGCTCTGCCTATCCCCTGGCACTATACTCGACTTGTTGGGGGCACTATTACGCTACTCTCTTACTACCGACCAAGATATGATACACGTTGGTTTACTGATCCACCTGTACACCATTGTAGTGGGATCAATGACTTGTGCTGCTCTATACTACTCCCTTACCTGATCATATATGGATTGGTTTTATGTTTGTTTTTATCATCCATGTTATTACCATGTTACTTACCATGTTATTCCCATGTTATTACCATGTTATTACCATGTTACCATGTTACTTACCTGATCATATATGGATTGGTTTTATGTTTGTTTTATCATCCATGTTATTACCATGTCACTGACTATTATACTGTTCCCATTATCTCTGTTTACTCCTATTGCCTGTCTTTGTGAAGCGCTCTGATATCTGTAAGGATCCTGTTCGCGCTATATAAAACTTTGAATAAATAAATAAATAAATAAATACCTTCTCGATGCTGCTGGGTAGACAATACCCCTGAACCACCACTGTTGTGTCAACTCATGATCCCTCTATGCTTCCAGGTAAATGTTTTGCATCTCCATGATCCCTCTTCACCTATGTAGGGTAAATTCAGGATTCCGTCTCACAAATGTTGGGCGAACTCATGGTCCTTCCTCAGTGCTGTGAGATAAATTATGTTATCTATTGCCATGCTAACTATATATATATTTCTATGATCCATGCTGCTGTCAGTGAAACTCTGCTGTCAGTTAAACTCTGCTCATCTTCACAATCCACCTAGACCACTTATTGGGCAAACTCATGATCCCTCTTCAGTGCTGCCAGCTAAGCTATACACATTGCCATGACCCCTCCTTATCAATTTTTGGTAAACTCATGGACTCTCCTCAGTGCGGCTAGGAAAACGATTACGTTCACATCCTCATCTCCAATGTTGGGTAAACTTGTGATCCTTCCTCACCAGAGGTGTGGCGCCGCGGCCAGGGCGACTGACGTTGGAATCTGGGGACCACGGTTCGATCCCCGGCTCCGGCGGCAGGTTGCCCAGCACCATGTGACTCTGGGCAATAGCTCGCTTAATCTTCCCGACGGCCCCCAGCGCCTAGAGACCCTTACGGGTGATTGTGCGCTTTACAAATGTGGACTTTAACTTTTCCTCTAACTGCCATGTAAATTATAAACATCACCATTAACTTAATTCACTACTGAAAGGTAACCTACACTACCTATGTCACCCGTGCTCATCTAAGTGGGTTAAACTCATGAGTGCTGCCAAGTAAAATAGACCCTCCTCGCTGCTATTTGGCAAAGTTCAGATCCTTCCTCAATGAGACGAGGTAAACTACACACATTTTTCATCATTTCTGACCACTAGTTACAAACGTGACCATGAACCCCACATCACTAGTGTGAGGCTAAACTCCTGACAACCCAGCTATGCTGAAAAGAAAACGGTATGCACTGTAATAATCAATCCTCACAAATCTTGGCCAAGTCATGATCCTTTTCATGGTGCTGCCAGGTAAATCATACACTCTGTTCTTTACAGCCTGGTAACCTATACAAATCTCTGCAGTCCTTCATCATCTGCATTGAAGATCCCTCTTCAATGCTGCAACATGAACTGTAGACATTTCTATGGTCCCTCTGCACCAACATCTGGTTAACCCTCCTGAATGCTGTCAGGTGAACTATACACATCTTTATGATGCCTCCTCATCAGTGTTGGCTGAACTCGTGCTCCTCCATCAATGCAAATTATACATGCCGTTATGATCCCAACTCACCTGTGTTTAGTAAATTCATGATCCCTTTTCTGTCCCACCAGGTCAAAATGTAAATATTCCCAGGAATTTGATTACTGCTTCTAGGTAATCTCTACTTCACACCACGGCTACCCGCACTGTCTCCACATAACGTTGACTCACCGTCACTGCTTCTGAGTACAGTTAGTTAAGCATCTGCATGAACTCTTGCTGCTCAGCAATAACCTGTGCACATTGTACTGCATCTCCTCACATCACTGTAGCAGGTGATTGGGTGCACTGAGGTGAACTGTGTTGAGATGTCCTTCATTATTGGTTACACTATACTTTGGCGCCCTCTTTATCCAGCATAACAATCTGCCTCTTAAAACATTGCCATGTTTGACCCATTCGACTTATGCTGTCATTTTAGACAACACTTTGCATTCAGGGACTTGCAGCTTAACCCCTTCATTTAGGTATGGGTGTTACAAACCACAGTCTGCCTGCATCGTGCCTTCAAATAAAAAGTGAATGTGTCTGTAATCACATAATGCCACTTGGCATCTATGGTCACACAGTGGCATGAAAACTGACTTCCAAGCAAAGAAGATAAAATGACATCTGGAGTCTAAATGGACCCGCCCTTGCCTTTTTGATGTAACAGAGTATTGAGCGCTACCCATGAGGAAAATGTAGATAGTGTATTACGGTATGTTCAGCGAGTGTTTCATCTACCATTCTGTGATGTGGCCAACAAGCGTCGATGCATGGTTTGTGCTGTGGCCAATGAGCACTGATGCAAAGGGGTGTATATTGAGGTGTCTGGCCAGCTATATTCATGTTCTTGGCCTTCCTTCTTTTTACTATTGCAGACACCACCACGAGCCACACCACACCAGCGTACAAGTCCAAGTCGTCATCCTCCAACCTGGGGAGTGCGACCAGCAGCCACTCTTCAGGAGGCTCGTCGGGAGCCATCTCATACCGCCAGCAGCGGCTAGGGATCCACACTTTCCAACAGCAGCAGCCACTGAACCTCAGCCAGGTAAGGAATGACATCCGTCTTCTGCGTGCACAGAAATGTTCATATAGGAACACCTTTGATATGGGTATTAGGCTGGTCAAAAACATCCTTCTTCTCTCATATGCGCAGTCTGATGATATCACGACGGGGTTTTACTCAAAGGCTATATTCCATTCATAGAACAGAGCTATGCTGCCTCCCTCTACTTCCAACCAAACCTCCGTGCATTTTCTTGTGATGTCCCCTACTTTCCTATATTTTCCACGTCTCAATGAGAAATTGAACTTTTGCCAATGAGATGGCTCTCTGCATGTAGAGAGAGAGAGAGATATCCCCCCTCTGCAGGTTACGAGTTCAAGGTCCAGCAAAGACAGCTCACCCCTTCATTCTTCTAAGGTTGATAAAAGGAGTATAATTTAGTTGGGTAACAGTATTACGAGATAATGTCAGTACTGTGAAATGGGAAAAAAATGGTATAAGGTTCTATATAAGAACAAGTTATCATTATCGACTTGGGTGCCAGCGCCGTGGCTAGATGGTTCTGTTACCTTCATGTTGCTCTAAGTTATACAGAATCAGCTTCAGGCCATTCATGGTTTGCACATGAGTTAGAATTGACTGAGCATCAGAAGATCAGCACAAGCTACTGGGGGGGTGGGGTGGGATTCAGTCAACTTGTTATTCTGCTCTACTTCAGACAGTGAGAGACAAGTTTAGTTAATAACCAGAGCGTATCATAGACCGCATCCTAAAATTTCATAGATCTGGCATAGCGTTGGTTAGAAAGACCACGTTTCATGCATGTTTGTAATCTCAAAAAGTGGTCTGCTGACTTTTCGCGTCTCAAACTATACTGACTATACAAGGCCACTGGCTAACTGCAGGTAGTGCTCATAGATTACTGACTGAAGGATGGTGGTGGTGGGAGGATGTGAGGCAAGCAAAAGAAAATGCAGATACTTATGGATTGGACCTAGAAATGCCTAGCACTGATATTTGTGAAAGGAATATCGTACATGGCTCGGGCGGCTGGCCCTTATCAGTTTGTTGATCTTATTGGGTGCGATTGTACTTAAAAACCAATAAAATTGATTATTAAAAAGCAATTAGAGATATTTAGCATCTTAACACTGGCTAGACTGCTGTTCACTTCCCAGTGGTGTCACTAGAGGGGGATCAGAGCCATAATCTAAAGGCACAGTGTCTGGTCACTGTCAGTAGTTACTGCGGAGCGCTACCTTGGCCAGAGTACCTAGGAGTGCTTCAGATATTGTTGTACTGTTAATACCATCCCCCAAAAATACCACCTCCACTTAGGGCTCCAGTATGAAGATGCTTTAATCTGACTACATACCAGCTCCTAGATGTTGAGGCGGCACTGAACTGCATTAAGTAGCAAGTGTTTTGTATTCTGGTACAATATGTATTCAAGGACTCAGATTAGGAACTTTACAACAAAGGAATAGTCCAGATTCACATACGTTGTATTATTCTGCCAACTAGTGGTGCATTCTTAAAAAATATGTTAGTGAAAAAAACTGTTTAGGTTTACATGTAAGTAGACTTTGAGCCCCCTCTTTCAGCTATTTGTTTTCTGCGACCAGCCTTTTTAGGTCTCGCTGAGCCAACGCGCATGCGTTGCTCTGCGAGAGTTAAGTAAGGGCTTTCAAAAATGCTCCCAAAGTCTGCAGGCTGATCGGGCACAGTGCATGTGCGCCGGGCGCGCGCACCATTTGTCCGCCTGCAGCCTTTGGGAGGACTTTCGCGGCCGCTTTGATGTTCTCAGTGAGCCGCGCAGCCACTGAGAACACCAAAGCGGGCGCGAAAGTTTTCACCATTTGCCACCCTCTCCCTTTTCCCACTTCCTGCTTGTTCCCGTTGCTGCTACTTTCCACTGTTTGCTCTTTCCCTAATTCTCTACCTCTTCGTTTTTCTAGCGCTCTTCTCTCCTTTCCACTTTTCTTACTCATTCATCTTGCCTTGTCCTTTTCTCGCTAGTCTTCTTTCACTTTTCTCTCTCCTTTTAAGTTGCCTCTTACTCTCCTTTCTCTCACGTTTTCCCTTTTCATTTTCTTAGTCTGCTTTTTTTCTTCTCTCGCTCACACTCTTGTCTGAACCTGTCTTCTCAGCTTCTCTTCCCCACTTTGCTTATTACCCCCTTTATACTCCTCCCCACCCCCCGTTCCACGAGAATGCTTGGTACAGATTTTTCGGTAGCGGGTTGCAAAAACAGAAGTGCTTCTAGGCTCTTCTTTTCTTTTTCTCTCTTTCCCTTTTTTGCTCCTTGTTTTCTTGCTCCCTTTTTTTCTCTTTCGTTCTCATGTTCTCCTCCCCCTTCAATGGTTCCACCACCTTCCCCCGAGTTGTCTTTTGTTTCCGCCTCTGTTTTCTCTTCTCCCCCGTCATAATCACTCTCCTGGCTCCTCTCCCTGCCTCACAATCTGCCCACTCCTCCCCCTGATCTCTCTGCGTCTGGCTTTCCCTTTCCTCTTCCCCCCCCCTCCCTCGGGGGAGCTCAGTACGACCTGTTGCTTCCCTTTCCTGCCACAATGACTCTTCCACATGTTGTGGTTAATGAAGATGCGTTGTGAGCCCGGCCGATGACACTTCAAGAGGGCTTGCTCCCCTCCCCTCCCCTCCCCTCTCCTCTCCTGTCCCTCCTGGGGGGGGGGAGACCTACCTAGTGCCGGCTGACCGTCTTCACCAAAATGTGTGATATTCGGCAAATCGCTTGTTTTAAATGCCACATTTGTAATATAGTTTTCATAAGTATCAGCGTTAATCAGTACCTATTCTGCAAGGAAACATTTGCAGAGACTGTGCACATGGCGACATAAACAAGAAACACATTAGCTATTGGCTTTTCTAATGTGTTCATTGCTTATTTTGGAACATATTTCACATAATTGAACAAATGGAGATAGGAACATAAGACCTTAGCTTTACGAACATCAGTCTACCGAAGTGGTTGCAAATCCCCAGGATCTAAATGCTGGCTACTGGGAGTTTCCCTGGAAGGCCACTTATTTCTTCTTTCCATCTGGTTCACATCAAGGGATCATCTAGTTTTAAACAGGTGGTTCTAGTTACTTTAGGGAGGATGGATGTGGCTGGTTACACAACATTCCCCAGTTACACACTTTTAGCTAGATTCAGTTTTCATTGTGGTGGCATCATCTTTGTACTATCGGTCCGAGTGGCACATTGCATCTGGGCACAGAGGTCCCATGCTGCTTGCACGTTTTTGGATCGACCAGAATTATCTTGGGCGAGGTGCCACTGACTTGTTGCATTGAGAGCACAGGCCCACGTTCTTGACTAGTTGCAAGTCATGGGTCTTAAACTAATCCTTTCGACGGTGGTAGGGTGCACTAGTGCCTTCTTGTGACAGTTCACAGCTCAGTATTTGTGCTGGTTAAACAAAGTTTACTGTACTCTCATAGCCACACACAACCCCGCACACACACAACCCCGCACACACACAACCCCACACACACACAACCCCACACACACACCTCCACACACACACACAGCCCCACAGACACACACAACCCCCAAAAACACAACCCGCCCACACACATAACCCCCCACACACACAACCCCCCACACAACCCCCCACACACAACCCCCCCACACACCCACCCTCACACACACAACCCCAAACACAGACACAACTCCACACACACACACAACCCCCCACAATACAACCCCACACACACACAACCACACACACAACCCCACAACCACACACAACCCCAAACACAACAGACACAACCACACACACAACCCCACACACACAACCACACACACAACCATCTACCTATCTATCTATCTATCGACCTCACTCTATCTATCGCCCTTACTCTATCTATCTATCGCCCTCTATCTATCTATCTATCTATCTATCTATCTATCTATCTATCTATCTATCTATCTATCTATCTATCTATCGCCCTCTCTATCTATCTATTGCCCTCACTCTATCGCCCTCACTCTATCTATCTATCTATCTATCTATCTATCTATCTATCTATCTATATCTATCTATCTATCTATCTATCTATCTATCTATTGCCCTCTCTATCTATCTATTGCCCTCACTCTATCAGCCTCACTCTATCTATCTATCTATCTATCTATCTATCTATCTATCTATCTATCTATCTATCTATCTATCTATCTATCTGTCTATCTATCTATCTATCTACCACACACACAACCACACACAACCATCTATCTATCTATCTATCTATCTATCTATCTATCTATCTATCTATCGCCCTCAGTCTATCTATCTATCTATCGCCCTCACTCTATCTATCTATCGCCCTCAATCTATCTATCTATCTATCTATCTATCTATCTACCTATCTATCGCACTCTATCTATTTATCGCCCTCACTCTATCTATCTATCGCCCTCACTCTATCTATCGCCTCACTCTATCTATATATCGCCCTATCTATTATCTATCTATCGCCCTCACTCTATCTATCTATCGCCCTCACTCTATCTATCTCTCTCACTCTATCTATCTATCTCCCTCACTCTATCTATCGCCCTCACTCTATCTATCGCCCTCACTCTATCTATCTATCTATTGACCTCACTCTATCTATCTCCCTCACTCTATCGCCCTCACTCTATCTATCTAACTAACTATCTAGCTATCTATCTATCACCCTCACTCTATCTATCTATCTATCGCCCTCACTCTGTCTATCTATTGCCCTCTCTCTATCTATCTATCTATCTATCGCCCTCACTCTATCTATCTATCTATCTATCTATCGACCTCACTCTATCTATCTATCGCCCTCACTCTATCTATCTATCGCCATCTCTCTCTCTATCTATCTATCGCCCTCACTCTATCTGTCTGTCTATCTATCTATCGCCCTCACTCTATCCATCTATCTATCTATCTATCTATCTATCTATCTATCTATCTATCTATCTATCTATCGCCCTCACTCTATCTATCTATCGCCCTCAGTCTATCTATCTATCGCCCTCAATCTATCTATCTATCTATCTATCTATCTATCTATCTATCTATCTATCTATCTATCTACCTATCTATCGCACTCTATCTATTTATCGCCCTCACTCTATCTATTTATCGCCCTCACTCTATCGCCCTCACTCTATCTATCTATCGCCCTCACTCTATCTATCGCCTCACTCTATCTATATATCGCCCTATCTATTATCTATCTATCGCCCTCACTCTATCTATCTATCTATCGCCCTCACTCTATCTATCTCTTTCACTCTATCTATCTATCTCCCTCACTCTATCTATCGCCCTCACTCTATCTATCGCCCTCACTCTATCTAACTATCTATCTATCTATCTATCTATCTATCTATCTATCGCCCTCTATCGCTCTCACTCTATCGCCCTCACTCTATCTATCTGTCTACCTATCTATCACACTCACTCTATCTGTCTATCTATCGTACTCACTCTATCGCCATCTATCTATCTATCTATCTATCTATCTATCTATCTATCTATCGATCACCCTCACTCTATCTATCTATCGCCCTCACTCTATCTATCGCCCTCACTCTATCTATCTATCGCCCTCACTCTATCTATCGCCCTCACTCTATCTATCTATCTATCTATCTATCTATCTATCTATCTATCTATCTATCTATCTATCTATCGATCGCCCTCACTCTATCTGTCTATCTATCTATCGCCCTCACTCTATCTATTTATCTATCGCCCTCACTCTATTTATCTACCTATCACCCTCACTCTATATATCTATCGCCCTCCCTCTATCTATCGCCCTCCCTCTATCTATCGCCCTCACTCTATCTATCTATCGCACTCACTCTATCTATCGCATTACCACGGCATCACTCAGCACCACCACAGCATCGCTCGGGGGCACCACAACATCACTATGCGCTACCATAGCATCACTCGTCGCCACAACAACATCACTCAGCGCCACCACAACATCAATCTGTGCAACCATTCAACAACAAATGGTTCAAATATGTTCTCTCAATATTTCAAGCTTTATTACAAATGTCACAAAAAGATGTTAATATTTCACTTCTGTTCTTGGATTTTCGTCACAATAATATACACTGAAATAATCTTCACAAAAGTTATTCACAAAAGTTTAAGCTATTGCCGTTATAAATTACAATAACTTATTTAAGTATTAACTATTAAAAAAAATTAAAAGCCATTGTTATTTGTAATATCAATATATCTAAGTCATGTAAATACAACACATATTGCATTACAAATGCTATAGGTGTCACATTTGCGAAAGTTAAAACTACTGGCATTGTAAATTACAAAGCTATTCATTTTGCTATTTTCAAAACCAACACATAAATAAAAAATGTGTCATTTACAATACCAATAGCTCAAACTTTCCTAATGCGAGACCTATTGCATTGCAAATGCTTGTTATTCACTGGCTTGAGACTTTTAACAGTCACATCTTGACCGAGCCCAAGAGGAGTATTCATCTGTCACCTACTGCTATTGGTTATTTGGGCATATCCTTCCGCCTCCCTTCCAGTGCTCTCCTGGAACTGCATAAGGGACTGACTACTCCATAACTAAATCTGCTCGTGGCTCCCTACTGTGCACCTCGCTTCAATGTGCGGACACTGCTTGTGCTAATACATTTAACCCATTGGCTTTGTTGATATTGTTTAGTTTTCCCAGCGAGCAGTCTCAACCCAACTTTCTGCAAAAGGGGAATTAATCTTGCATACAAATAAACATTTATAAGGAGTTCATTGTAGTAGTTATAATAGTTTTTCATATACCGCTGGCTTCTGTTATTTCTAAGTGCTGTTACTAATACTCTGTTTATGGTACTCAATTTAATAATCTTTCCAAGGAGGGGAGGCTGCTTCTGGCTAGATGGGAATCAAACTGATGACTTACAGGCATCGCTTTTGTCAGTGGGGAGCATTCTGTTCACTCAGCCATCTTGCTGAAAGTTCAAGGATTGGAGCAGATTGTGAAAACTGCTGTCTATTCAACTCACTGACTTAAACAGGGCTTGAGTTGAGGCTAGACGCAAGTAGACACCGACTTCACCAATTTTCAGAGGGTAGATGGTGTCTAGCCTACACCAAAGCTGGCCTCTATCAGTGGAGTGCCACGTCCCTTTCCTGCTTCTCCCCAGTGCTTAATTTGAACCGGTGGTTTCCGGTGCTCGGCATTTAATTGTCAGCACCAGTGCTCGTGTCAGTCTGCCACAAGGTGACGCTGTCTGGCCAATTTAGAGATGACCACAACAACAGTTAAGCATTCAATATACATACAAAATTACAATTGCCTGCTTCCCAAGCCATTCTTATAGCTTTGGGTCCTGAAATAATCCAAACTGTCACACTTATAGGAGTGTGGTGATTAGAAGTTGTGTTGTTATCATCCTTTGCAGTGCTGGCAGGGGGCAATGTGTGGTGCAAGCTGCAGTGGACTCCTGATAAGCGCCCTGGCACTTAATTTTTTTAACAAATTAAGTACTGCTTCTCCCGATATGCTGAACTTGTCCTGGTGTAATTGTCTGATCCCGGGACACTTCTAGCAGGCCTGTACCTGTCTGCTTTTGTTCCAAGCAGCAACGTGCAGGCGGGGAAGGGCTTTATCAGTTTCCAGCTTCACCCGTAACAAAGCCGATGTCAAGGGGCCATTATGCCTCTTTTTAGGTCGAGCGACCTATCTCAATGCGCATGCGCATTGAGCGGGAGCTCGATATATAGGGACTTAAACAGAGCTTACCGAGATCAGGCGATTCCCAGGCGATTTCTTGCAGTGCCCGTGAAAGCTTGCTCAATACGCATGCGCATTCCCATAAAAAGCGCGTGCACAGACACCAGCCCCCCTCCCACAGTCATCCCCCAGCGTGCGCTGTGCCAACAAGCCTTTGAAGTGAAGCTTAGCTTCACTTCAAAGGTATCCGCTACCCCCGCCCCCTGCTTCACACGTTTCTCGCATTTCTCCTCCCTCCCTCGCCTCCCTCGCCCTTCAGCGTGCCCTGTTCACCCGGCTCCCTTTCTTCCTTCGTTCTTTCCTTTCCTTCTTTTGGCCCTTCAGCCTCCATCCTTTCTTTCCCTCTTCCTTGTTTGTTGTTGCAGTTTTTATACTGCTTGTTTTTCATTTTTAATACTCTGACCCTTGCTTGGCTTCACAGCACAAAGACCCCCCACCTTGTTGCTTTAAGGCAGACGCACCTGAAGGTCGGCTTTAACTATTATGGGAGGCTTGTTTTTTAAACAAATTTCTTGGGGGCTGTTTTTATAAAATTAACAAAGCATGTGAAACATCTTTTCACACAGACCTCACCTATTTTGACCTCTGAAGCTAACCAATTTTTCTCTCCATACTCCGTGTATTTACTGAAAATAATGGGCATTTGTTCGAAAAATCTAGAGCACCCACTCTTATCTCAGATTTTATTACCACATAACTCCGTTTTGCCTGCAAATTATGATAATATCAACTGAAAAATGCATTTCATCCACATATTGAGAAAGTCCAGTAAATTCCCTAAGAAATAGCCAAATGATTTTTTTTCCACTCATTGATTATTTATTATTATTCGTTTTTCACTTTGCTCGTTTTTTCATAAAGCCCGTGTGCAATCTTTGAACAGGTTTAAGACCCGCACGTTGATTAGTTTTGAGCCTCCACATGCTGGGCAGATACATTATTGTGTTCCTGACAGCATAGACTCACGCTCTCTGAAAAATATTTAAACCTGTTTTCATTAGAGAAAACAGTCTTTTATCAAGATACCGTCACTTTTCAACTATATCTTCAGTATGTAATGCTGCGTTATCATGCTCCGCCCCACAAGCTTCCCCCAGCGTGCGCTCTGGCTCAGCCGAGCCGCACTCCTCCCACACCTCTCACACACAAGTGAAGCTTCACTTCAAAGCTTCCACAGATGATGATAAGCACCCGCAGGCACGCATTCACACGGAAACAGTCGAAAACACACAAACACTTCTACAAGAGATGTCCCTTCAACCATTTTCTAACAAAGACTGACAGAGACACACAGACCTTCCCAGAATAAATGCACGTGAAAACGGACAGACACGCACCAGGACACACCACACAGACGCACACTGTAGGGGTGTAACAATGTCCTACCACTCACGCCTCCAGGGTCACCAGGTCACGTGCATGTTACCCACCTGTGTGCCACTGCTGTTATGTCAATAATGCCCAGCTCTGCTGATACAAGGCTTCTAGACAATATACACAACCACCCCATCCACCACCACCACCGCATCCACCACCACCACCACCATAACCACATCCACCGCATCCACCACCACCGCATCCACCACCACATCCACCATCACCACCACATCCACCATCACATCCACCACCACCACATCCACCATCACCTCCACATCCATCATGACATCCACCACCACCACATCCACCACATCCACCACCACCGCATCCACCACCACCGCATCCACCACCACCACCACACCCACCACCACTACATCCACCACCACATCCACTACAACCAACACCCTATCCACCACTACCACCACCACCGCATCCACCACATCCACCATCACCACCACATCCACCATTACATCCACCATCACATCCACCACCACCACCACATCCACCACCACATCCACCATCACCTCCACATCCACCATGACATCCACCGCCACATCCACCACCACATCCACCATCACCTCCACATCCACCATCACCTCCACATCCACCATGACATCCACCGCCACATCCACCACCACATCCACCACCATCACATCCACCACCGCCACATCCACCACCACCACCACACCCACCACCACTACATCCACCACCACATCCACTACAACCACCACCCCATCCACCACTACCACCACCACCGCATCCACCAACACCTCCGCATCCACCACATCCACCACCACCACATACACCGCATCCACCACCACATCCACCACCACATCCACCATCACCACCACATCCACCCTCACATCCACCATCACATCCACCACCACCACCACATCCACCACCACATCCACCATCACCTCCACATCCACCATGACATCCACCGCCACATCCACCACCACCACATCCACCACCACCACATCCACCACCGCCACATCCACCACCACCACCACATCCACCACCACTTCCACCACCACCGCATCCACCACCACCACATCCACCACCACTTCCTCCACCACCGCATCCACCACCACAACATCCACGCATCCACCACCACATCCACCACCACATCCACCACTGCATCCACATCCACCACTTCCACCGCATCCACCACTTCCACCGCATCCACCACCACCACATCCACCACTTCCACCGCATCCACCACCACCACATCCACCATACCCACCACCATCACTTCCACCACCACATCCACCACCACATCCACCACCACTTTCACCACATCCACAACCACCACATCCACCACATCCACCACCACCACATCCACCACATCCACCACCTCCACCACCACCTCCACCACCACCACATCCACCACCACATCCACCCCCACATCCACCACCATCACCACCACATCCACCATCACCACCACCACCACATCCACCACATCCACCACCACATCCACCACCACCATATCCCCCAGATCCACCACCACCACATCTATATGTGTGTGGCTCTGTGTGTGTGTAGGTGCAAATGCAATGTTCTTGGATTTTTGTCACAATAAAATACACTGAACATAATCTTCACAAAAGTTATTTACAAACGTTTAAGCTATTGCCATTATAAATTACAATAACTTTTATTTAAGTATTAATTATTTACTAAATTAAAAGCCATTGTTATTTGTAATATCAATACATCTAAGTCACGTAAATACAACACACATTGCATTACAAATGCTATAGGTGTCACATTTGCAAAAGTTAAAACTATTGACATTGTAACTGACAAAGCTATTAATTTTGCTACTTTCAAAACCAACACATAAATAAAAAAAGTGTCATTTACAATACCAATAGCTCAAACTTTCCTAATGCGAGACCTATTGCATTTCCAATGCTTGTTTGTTGGAGTATCCTGGCGGGGAGGTATTGGGAACCTCACACATAGATGCAATGGCAATGGCCCTGAACATCTCGTGATTCTGGGCAAATGACTTAATCTCCCTGTGCCTAACAAAAATGAATGTGTCCTCATGTAACGCAACTGGTGGTATGTAAAGCGCTCGGATACTCGATACCGGGTCATGTTTGCGCTACAAAAAACTCTGTTAAAAAAAATGGTGGGGATACAAAGATATTACTTCACAGGTACTTAAGAGAGAGACACTTTGACTTTGTTCAGTCCCTGTATGTAAGAGATATGGATGCACTGTAAGAATTTCAGACGTGTTGGTCACCCCAGTATTTACACAAATAACAATTTAAATACCACTATTTTGTTTTATTTCTTTTATAGCGCTTTAGCGTTACAGTAGTGCTAAAGCATTGTAAAAGAATTCAAACAAAATAGTGGTATTTAAATTGTTATCTGTGTACGTGTGATGGAAAGCACCCTGACACCCTGCATTGGGATGAGAATGCTACTACTCATCCCAGTACAGGGTGTCAGAGCGCTTCACATCACACGTACAGATTATACATCGACAATAAATCATATGTGTGTACATCAATGTAGAGGATGTGCTACATAAGACAGCGAGGATTACAAGATGTGGGAGCCACATGTCTTTCATACCTCATTGTGCTATAGTATGATTACAATTTTTGAACTACAGGTAACAAAAGGATATCTGTCTTAAAAGCAGTAACCCACTTAACCATTTATATAAAATAAAAATCTGTCATTTGCATGTTAACATTACGTGCTTTGCAGGAGACAAATTAACTCTCTATACTGCTTTGTTTTAAAACTGTGACTAGGCAAAACACAGATCTCTCCAGCAAATGCGTTATTCTCCAGAGGTATCTTACCATTATTATTATTCCCTGAGATTTAATTGGTACACAAAGATCCCGGCAGCAGGTGCCTTAACCCCATAAGATGTTGTAAAATACAGACACTGTAACCAATTAAGGAGAACAGATTTACTGCCACGTTTCTGCTTTTTGCCAATTTCTTTATGGCAGGGATTTTTAAAAAATGTGTACGTTGAGAAACAGATTTTGTACCAGAGTTGCGTCAATATTTAGGCATAACTACCAGTGCAAAATCTAATTTGTTAAATATTGTAATTCACTCAACTGTACTCATGATAGACCTAAACATATGTGAGGTCTTAAGATCTGATGTCACTGCCTGTGATGTATTTAGTTGTGATGCCACTTCCTGTGATGCAACATGTGATTGCTTTTTCCGTGATGTAATTCCTATGATGTCATGCGCAGTGATGTCACACCCATTTTGCCTAACTTGGGGAGTCCCCCACTTATTTTTTTAGGACTGAGCCCTGGGCTTAAAGCAAACCTGGGTTGGTCACTAAGGGCTGCAATTAGGGTTTGGGTGAGTGGAAAGAATGTCATTAACTGGAGGATCTCTTCTTCCTGCCAAATCTGTGGTTCCCCTACTACTGTATTTAGAATTGGCGGAACCACTTAGTTACCATGTGTAGAACCTCTGCTGCCACAAGGCCTCTGGATCACAATGACGGTCGGATGAGTGTCACTCTTTTCCCTGCTCGTGAGTGCCAGGTGAGGCATGGTAGGAAAGGGATAGGAAAATGTAAAATCACCACCCAAAGGCAGGGCATACTCTCACTGCACATTGAGGCCCTTTACTTTTCCTCAAAGAAAACAACCTTCTGCTTTGAGAGTTTGTTTTCACTAAAAAAAATAAAAGCTTGCTGAGCTAACGCTTTACACGTGGTATGTACTCAGCAAATCTTCAGGAGCATGGGTGGATGTTCACTCCCTGACAGCCAGTCTAAAGAAGGTCCTAAGTGCATGGGCCAGAAAAAAAGGCCCGCAAAGAGTAAATGACAGCACAGTGTCCCAGAAAAGAGCTAGTTGTACTGGAAAACGAGTGTGTGAAGTGAAAATATTGGCAGCAACTCGAGGACCAGAAATTACAACAAAGGACTGCAGAAACATCTTGTTTTTATCTCTTTCCTAGTAAATTCATTGGCTCCCTTGTTAGAGGTCTTCTTAAAATTCCAAGGAGGTCCAATGTGCATTCTGCTGTAGATGGCAGGGCATTTGTTGTGTTTTTGTGAAGGGCTGGGACCCAGCTCTGCTCTTATATTGCATGTTGCTTCTCTCCCATTTGCCAGAAGACTTTCTTAATTGTCTAAGCTTGTCAATGTTTTTCTCCACAGGCACCGCCACACCTCTCTGCAGAGCGCACTGTGAATCCCCGGCGGCAGCAGGCCTATATTGCTCCAACCATCGCACAGGCACCATATTCCTTCCCACACAGCAGCCCCAGCCATGGCGCTGTCCACCCTCACCTGACCACAGCGCACCTGCCCAGTCAACCCCACCTCTACACTTACACCGCGCCAGCCGCCCTGGGCTCCACTGGCACAGTAGCCCACCTGGTCGCCTCCCAAGGAGCAGCCAGACACGCCGCCTACCCGACCGGCATCGTGCATCAGGTGCCCGTCAGCATGGCCCACCGAGTCCTCCCTTCGCCAACCATCCACCCGAGCCAGTACCAGGCACAGTTTGCCCATCAGACCTACATCCGGGCATCTCCAACGTCAACCGTCTACGCGGGCTTCCCGCTGAGCCCTACCAAGGTCAACCAGTATCCTTTCCTCTAGCTGCTATATGGACAACCGTTTGGGGTACCATGGAAGGGAAAAGGGCAGAGGCGCTGCTTTTTTATACCCAAGAACAAACCTGTAAACAGGGCAAAGAAGGCCGGACAATCCCTGAAGGGCAAGTTTTTAGGGGAAAGAGAGCAAGAAGACAATGAAGACATGGTGGAGGTTTCATGAAAAGGAGTATAAACAAACATACACGATTATTCTGAAACGCCCAGCCCACATTTTGCTTCATGCTTGCCAGATTCTTTGCCTATGTTTGGCCCTACATAAATAACTCTACGGATAGAGCATTTAACCATCGTGTAAGGGTTTGGCAATCTGCTCAAGGACACAAAGGAAAAAAAAGACAATGGAAAATAGGGAATTGTATCTGCGATTGCAAGAACGTAGGAATTTATTCAGATTCTAAGTGGGCCGAAGCCCAGGTAGCGCTGTAACTATAACCCGTTACCTATCTAGTTTTTAAAGAAAAAGTGGACAGAGGCGGGGAGGGAGGGGCCAATATTGCATTTTTTCAATAAAAGTTCAGTCAAGGTTCTCGCCATTTTGGAGGGAAAAATGCACATACTTGTGAAATGCTGGATTCCAATTTCGTCTTATCGTAGTAGTGTGCTGCTTGTCCCCTTACAGCTGAAAAACCGTGGCACCATTTTGGGACATCTTGTCTTTGGGAGGGCTCCAGTGGCTACTGTGTTTTGGCTGGCGAGGAGGCATGACTTCAGGATTCAATGCTAACGCACTTTAGTGCTGTAGGGGAACGAACATGGGCTTCCTTCCAGCCGGGCTCCTCTCGAAGGCAGCAGCGCTGTTTCGGAGACACCCCCTCCCGACGTAGAAACCTGTGCTGCATCTAGTTTCGTACCAATAGAATTGTTTTTTATCCCCTCATTGTTGAATGCACAAAAGTTAAAAATAACACTAAACAAATGTGGTATAATGTAGGCATGTAAGTAACATTGTGGTTGTCTCTCCACGTGGGTTGGTTCTTCACGGGTGTACGCTTGTCTGTTCGTGTGTGTGTCTGTCGACCCTGTGTTTGGGTGTGCTGTTTCTGTTCGGCCCTCCAAACTCGAGAGCCCTGGCCTCACACCTCTCTCTTGTAGTGCCTTACCGAATCTAAGGACGTCGTCCACAGCCCCGATGTCTTATGGGTGATCTTCGAACACACGGACTGCGGCTGCGCAGAAGAGGGCAATGTCTCGGCCGGTGGTTGGTTGACTCCAGTGTTGCAAATGTTCCCCGGCTTTCAGCCATGTTGGGGGAAGGCTTTGGCCTGCCTGCAAGACACCAGGCAAAACGTTGGTCCTGATATCTGATGCGCTGATCTTTTTGGAACATTTTAAAATGTATTCCCTAAAGGTGCGTTTATGGGGTCTTGCTTAGGGTTCAGTGACACCTGAGAGGGAATGCCATTTGTCTATAAAGCAGGCAGGCGTGGTATGCTTAGAAGTCACGGGCAAAGTCTCAGTTTGAATCATTAAGCCTCAAATGAGACAATAGACGCCCACCCACCCACCACCTCAACCATTCCTTGTAGCCAAACTTGAACTGTGCTGTTCTCTCCATGGAGCCTTGCACCTCAGTCCCTACCTCTTTCTGTGGGTATACGTCACTCACTGGTCGCTCATATCACATGCTTCCCAAAGGACAATCCACTAAATGCTAAACCAAGAAGGTGATTGCATTCCCAGGGTCTTCTAAATGTGTCTAGTTCCAGCAGTCCATCATTTAGCGACAATAAGGAGCAGTTGTAGTAGAATGCGAATAACGTCCTTCAAAATGGCTAGGGAAGCAAAACAAACATTTAAACTTTGAGCCACGAGGATACAATCTATGCCAGATTTAGCAGGGTATCAGTATGAGAGTAATTGACAAAGTAGACCTAAATAGAAACAAATTGCATACAGTATTCTAAATATCTGGAATGGCACAACACCAACATTACACACACCTGACATAAGCCATACATAACACATTTTAAGAATCCATTCCTTATATCTGTAAGAGTAGGAGCTGTCACTTGGTTCACACTACAGGTAAAACCCTGTTAATCTACCTGCACCTCCTCACACCCAGACCTTCATTTATGGCATAAGGTGGCAAAGCGTATGATCGCATTATTTCAGATGAGATGGTTAGATTAATTTTAGCACACACGCACTGCTAGACAAGCAGAAAGCAAGCAGCTCCATGGGTTTTAAAGAGAGAAAGATTCATTACTTCTTTATTAACCCCAGTGCTATTTTAAATCCCTACAAAGGGAATGTGATTATGCTTATATAGGATGATGTCAACTGTGAGTCATACATGCTAATGAGCATGAATTCCTAGGTGAAGCACATGATTTCCGTTTCCATATTGATGGCCCTGATTTCTCTTACATTATTTCCATACTGATTCGTATTTTTCCTTCGCTGCTGCTTCTGTTTTCCGTTGTGATGGTGATTTTCATGCTAATAGACATGGTCACCAAGCCAGTGTTCATGATTTCCGTGTGGCTTCTCGTGATTGCCATGCTGAGGCCATGATTTAGCTGCTGATGCTCACAGTCTCACTACTGATGGCCACAGTGTCAATGCTTATGCTACCGGTGTCCACACTGATGATTTCAGTCCTGACAGCCTTGATATCAATAGTGTGGTCATGATCTGTGGTGATGGTGTTGGCCCTAGTCGTGCGCTTGATAATTATCCCAATTTTTGTTGCGTATGTCAAGGTCTTCTGCAGTTAGATGCCCTTCTGCTTTATTGCCATCCATCTGGTTCCATCTCTTTCACACTGATGCCAAATGCTGCACCCATCTAATCAACAGGTTAGCCGAATTGATCATTTCACGAATAGTGCGCGCCATGAGTGAGTGGTAGAAATGGGACAGAACGAGTAATGGACCTGAAATGTGGATGGTGCACTTCTTTTATCTGACATGAATTTCTCAGTGAGGGAACATTTGTCTGCATTATTTTCCCCCAGTTAAGATCGGGGCGGGGGGTCACTTGTACACACCAAAGTAGCTTTCAGAGTCCAAAAATACATGATCTGATTCCAGTCTCTGATTTGTCTTTACTTCACAGAAACTCATACTTTCATTCTTGTGAGGTTGATTTAAATGAGTAGCACTCACTTGTGTAGTAATAACATCTAAGGCCATATTATAGGAAGTGCCCTGAGGATGCAAATTGTGTTTACGCCCTCTTTTTTGCGTCCCGCTGGGGAAATTTGGTATTACAGAGGGGGTACAGATGTCTGTTCAGCTAAATATGTGCTGGTTCACGCTCAAGGGGGCATTCACTCATTTGCATGGGGCAGTGACCCATCGAAATGAGGGTCCTTTGCTTTTGCACGTGTGTCGTATTTCATACACAGGCGCAGAGACAAAGAGGCGGTCAGGAGGTGCACAGATTGTGCGCCCCATAGAGGTTGAGCACAGTAAGTGCTCCCCCCCCACCCCCTTGACAGCACCCCTTGGATGGATCCTTTGGTCATGCCTTATCAGGCGAGAGGTACCACTCACACCACCTGTCTACAGGGGAATTAGTATGACCACCAGGCTCCATATCATCATGGGCTTTGTTTTCAGTCCCAGAGCTTTGAACCCACAGATCTTTGGTATTACGTGTTTTAGTCTAATTAACTCTATGGATGCAAACTTAGTCTGTACTTCCAAAATGCATTGTGTGCCCAATTAAAGCCCAGGACTGGAAACAGAGTCCATGGTAACACGTACTGAGGTGGTCGCCCCAAGGGGGATCTGTGTCCATATTAAAATCAGGCCAGGTTGCCATCTGCAAAGTGAAAAGCAGACTAACGTTTTCCATCTCTAAATACATTATTGGTGTTAAAGGAAGCTCATCTTTGTTTGGTTCTAGTACCCCGTAACCTTTGACTCCGAGAGTGGTAGCTCGTTTTGGAATATTTTACGAGTGGCTTCAGTCACTGATGCAGGTTTGCACATCCACTGGGAGGAGAGCAAGTGCTGGGTTATGGACACTATCCTAGTCAGCATCTTGAGACACTTGTGTGTAGTGTGCGCATTAGGGATGGGAAGTTTTTAAAATTATTTTTTACAAGTGTGACAGGTTCACGAAAATATATAGGTCGAATTGTGTAGTGGTGGACAGGGGTGTAAGTAACCCCACGTCCGAATGGAATACTGATTCGTGTACATTATTTGCATCCGTTTTGTTTTTAGTAGGTCTGTGTCACGGAATCTCCGGCCTTCTCCCTGCTGGCAGATGTATAATGTTGCTCCTTGTACTGTGGTTATAAGGCTGTGGGACCAATGTACCTCTTCTCCCTGCAGCTCCAAGACAGCACAGATTCCAGCAAATCTTAAAATGGTTGAAAATTATGTAACTCATCTGGATAGATCAATATTTCTTGAACAATTGCGCCCTCTTGTGGCGGGTGGAGCGACATTCAGTAGCTCAAATCTAAACCTGAGTTGTTCGCAGTAGAAGTTGTTTATTAAGATTATACTTTTTTTCTTTCTGGCCATGGAGACGTTTTAAAAAATCTTGATTTTTATTATTTTATTTGTATTTTTTCGTAGAGGGGCTGCTTTAACTCTTTTTTACGGTATGTCATTGTTATCACATAACATGTAAAGCGCTCTAATAACTTCGGGTCTAGCTAGCGCTACATAAAACTCAAAATAATAATTATGATAAGTTCCGATGCAGCATGCATACTTTTTTGAGCTGCCGGAAGCGAGTTGAAGGCATCAAATTAAAGAGCAATCGTATGAAATTTGGTTAAACTTGCACAATTAAACTGACCAATACAGAATAATTGAGCTTTCTTCTTTCACATTAACGACCCCCATTTATATTTTTGTTGTATACTCCATGCCACGTACCCACAAACTCTTTCCGACCCCCAGTGTTTTTTTAAATAGTAGTAAGAGGTCACTGCCTTCAACTACCGTGTTCATTTCACCCAGCTAATTATATCAATTACATTCTGAAATAAAAGGGAATATCAAGATCGTGTGATCGAAAGGATTACATTTGTGAAATACAGAAAAATCAAAATGTCCAGCCTGTGACTGGTGTTAGTATGTAGGGGTTATCCAATCCTAGTCAACGAGGGGCAGAGCCATGCAAGATGTTTAGGATCACTACTTGTGATATGCTTACTGTGAATATTTCAGACAATTAGGGTGCCAGTTCTTAAAGCAGCCATGCCATGTGGCGTACGGAAAAGTACAGAGACAATAGAAGTACCAGAGAAGGATTTTTGCTAATGTGAAGTCCCACCTGGAAAATACAAATATCGCAATCAATCAATCAGGAAAATTGTGAGCGTGCTACTCACCCGAGAGGGTCTCAAGGCACTGGGGTGGAAGCGGGGGGAGGGAGAGAGAGGGGGGTCTGCAGTTCCGTTAGTTGAAGAGCCAGTTCTTGAGAGCCTTCCTGAAGGTGTTCAGATAGGGGGTGCGTCTGATGTCGATTGGGAGCTCGTTCCAGGTCTTGGCTGCGATGTAGGAGAAGGCTCTTCCCCCCGATCTGGCTCTGTGGATGCGAGGGGCTTCGGCGAGGGCGAGGTTGGCGGATCGGAGGTTTCTTTTGGGTACGTGGAAGGTGATTGTCTCGTTGAGGTATTGGGGTCTGTTGCTGTGGAGGCCTTTGTAGGCAGATATGTTTGTGTTGATTAGAGAGACTCACAGAGGGCTACTGCATTTGTACCTGGCTCTGGGGTAAATGACAAACTCAACCAAAGAGTATCATGAATTTGATATCAGGGAGTACTTTCAGTCGGATTGAGGTACACAGGGAAAAACACTCTGCTGTGGTACAGTACAGAATAACATGACATGGCTTATTGTAAGTTGTCGAGACTGGCTGTGCGCCATGTCTGGTACCACCATTAGAAGAAGCCATAGGGGTTGCTAGCTGTGTTGAGGTACTTCAGTGGAGCTGTGTTTTGTTTCAGTAGTGGAACTGTAAGGGCTGCAGAAGGTCTGGACCGAGTTGCGGCTCAGAGCTGTTTTTCAAGAAGTTGTTGGTCAGGACTGAGGTGCATTAGTTGAACAGAACGTACTGATTCCCATTCAGGAGAAGAAATTGACGTTTCAGGTCAAGGTTGAGGTAGGTTGAGATAGTGAGCTGTGGTGGACCCCTAGCGTTTGTTCAGCTTTGGGAGGTGGAGTGGTTACGCAAACACAGAGGTTTGCTACGTCGGCTGTAGGATTGGAATTGTACAGTGTGTTGAAGTTGAAGGATGAAATGCATGTGTAATGGTCCCATGGAATACTGCAAGTAGCGACTGAGGTGCACTGGCAAAGCTGTCAGGAATATAAGGCGGTGATACAGATGATGTGCCCAGCTCATGTGTAATGGCCACAGTGAAAACATGGAGGGACTGCTGCAAGTGAGGCAGGAGCTGAACGTGGACTGAACTGGAAGGGGGCACTACAAGTGACATTGTAGGCTCATCTTCAGGGCCGGGTTGTGTCAGTTGTGAAAGTGCAGGGGACGTGTGGTGTGCTTCTGTGAGGGTCTGTGAGAGGGTGCTGCAGGTGAAATGGCGATGTGATGGGTGTTTGCCAGGGCAGGCTGGAGATGCGTTGTTACATTACAGGGGTACTTCAGGTGAGGCTGAAGATGATTGTAAAAATTATAGAGGTACTTCAAGTTAGGCTTGAGATGCTGAAAATATATGGGTGCTTCCGGTGAGGCTGGCGATGCGTTCTTAAATAAGGGAGCTTCTGGTCAGGCTGGAGATGCGTTGTCAAATCATAAGGGTGCTTCAAGTGAGGCTGGGTATGCTCAAATTATAGGGGTGCTTCAGGTGAGGGTAGAGATGATTGTTAAATTGTAAAGCGCTCTGATACCTTCAGGTCTAGCTAGATCTATATAAAACTCAAAATAATAATAATAATAGCGCTTCAGGAGAGGCTGGAGAAGAATTGTCAAATTGCAGGGGTACTTCAGGTCAGTCTGGAGATGCTCAAATTAAAAGGGTGCTTTATGTGAGGTTGGAAATTCATTGTCCGCTATAAGGGCCGTAGTGCTGGACTAGCAGAGACGAGGCTTTGGGCGAGGGTTGAATCACACTGGCCATGCTGTTGCAGTCCCCTATGCTGAAGGAAAGCAATGAGAAGCATTTTGTAAATTTGCAGTCCTTCACAAAAAGAGCATATATACCCCTTCCGTAGAAAGCATATATTGTTGGAGGGCATTTGTGAAGGAGGTTGCATTGGAGGGATTGGGAGCAGCTGATGGGGATGGTGACAGTCTTACATTGGAGTGAGATGGATTGGCTGAGCAGTCTTAGGTTGGAGTAAGGTGCATTTCTGAGCAGTCTTAGCTTGGCCTGAGGTGCACTGGGTGAGTAGTCTTATGTTGGCGTGCGGCGCATTGGCCGAGCAGTCTTAGGTTGGCGTGAGAGGCATTGGCCGAGCAGTCTTCGGTCAGAGTGAGGGGTATTGGCTGAGCAGTCTTAAGTTGGAGTGAGGTGCATTGGCCGACCAGCTTAGGTCAGAGTGAGGGGTATTGACTGAGCAATCTTAGGTAGGCCTGAGGGGCATTGGCTGAGCAGTCTTCGGTTGGCCTGAGGTGCATTGGCTGAGCAGTCTTAGGTTGGCGTGAGGCGCATTGGCTGAGCAGTCTTGGGTCGGAGTGAGGGGCACTGGCTGTGCATTCATAAGTTGGAGTGAGGTACATTGGCTGAGCAGTCTTAGGTTGGCGTGAGGTGCATTTATGGTGGTACTTATGTGGAAAAGTAGAGATGCTGCAGGTTCGGAGGCACGGTCGCAAGGCGATGTCTATGTGATCTTGCTACTGTAAAAGTAAGAGTGCTTAAGGTCAGGAGCGGGGTTGATTGTGGGAGCTGTGTGTTCAGTCCTGCTGCTGGAAGGTTGTGGCTATTGTAGGCCAGGAGCAAAGTGCAAAATCAGTGCTTGTAGATATCCTTGTATATAATATCACACTTTAGTATCTGCACCATACCACTCATTGTACAGCAACTCTTTTAACCAGAAATATATTTTTACGAGAAAAGAAGGCTTGGATGTTTTATATTTTTGTTTGTTTTCTTGTTTTTGGCACAAAAACATAAGTTTTGCGGAAGTGAGAAGGAAAGGGCAAACATGAGTGATACATTCTAATGCCTGTGATTGATTTAAAAGGCATAAGGAGATATGCAGTCCAATGGGAGCGATTCATTTCAGCATTATTAATAACCCTGCCCTGTTGAGGTAACGGGTTGTCCTTGTTCCTGCTTTATTGCCTACTACCATGAAAGCATTTATGTTGTATGACAGACATTGACAAACTTTTGTGTGAGTTCACTATTGTAATAATGTGGCGTGGTGCATTGACAGATCTATTTAGTGTGATGCTGACTGATGGAAAGTAGGGGGTGCTGCAGGTTAACTGTGTGGTGCTGCTCTGAATACAGTGAGGTCCTTTTGGCACAGTAGTGTGCTGCAGGCCAGGCATGTAAGGGAATTGTAGAGCTATGCAGAATGATCTAGGACTCGAAAAGAAACGTTGTAGGAGCTCAGACGTGAAGTGCATTGGTAGAGGTTTACCTCAGGTGCTGCTCTACTCCCGAAACAGCAAAGACTTCAGAAGGAATTATTGCACTATGAGGACTGAGCATGAATTGCTAACATGTAACCGCAGGATGATGCAGGTCTCCAGTGAGATGCTCTCCTTGAGCTGAGTCACAGCTGTGGAAAGATGAGCCAACAGGTCTGGAGTGTACTCCATCATCAGGAGAGAGGCGTGTTGGAAGAGAAGCAGGTTAGTTTAATAGTTGAAAAATCATGCTTTTAGGGACAGACAGATACTGACATTGCTGAGTGTGGCACCGTTAACGCAGATGATGCGGTGGATCAGAGAAAAATGCTTTTCGCAGATGTGAGAGTGGGTCACGGTACTCCAAAGACATGGGAGCTGCAGATCAGAAGGAAGTTCTATAACAGCTATGTGAGGTCCCAGCAGTGCATTGGAAAAGCAGTGGGCTTCGGCGTATCACTGTGTTGCATTGCTATAAATATGAACCTTGGTTCTGCAAGAGTTAGGGTGCTGTGGGCCAGGACATGGCTGAGTCTCATTACCGGTGCAACAGAGGTGTTTAGCTCTGATGGGGTCCCGGCTTTGGAGTATTATACCATTTTACAGGTTCATCATGAATGAGCTGTATAATAGACATCTGCTTATGTGTTGCTCTAGTTATGGAGTTGACGAGTGTCTCATTAACTGAATAATGGAGGCTGTTGGAAGCCAGGGTGGAGTCGTATAAGCAGATCAGTTGTGACCTGTTTGGATACGCTGTGACTGCATGTAATGATGAGCATTGATTTTATTCCTGAGTCGGTGTACGCTGAGATAGTGTTCCACATCAGTGGCTATAACATTTTGAGCACAGCACATGTGCCTTTGCATATTATTGCTGGTAGGAGTTCTTGCTTGCTTTTGTTTTGCCTTAAACTCTCTGTTCCATTTCTTAGAAGACTGAACCCAAGATCTAATGACCATATTACTGTAGTGGCTTTTATGCGCATGCGTTTTGGCAGGATTTTCAGTAGCATGACATTTGCTGTGTCCATCTCAGTCATGTTCTCTTGCTGTTACTTGAAACAAATGTCCAAGTAGAGCTTGTCTCCTATATAAATATTCAGATTTTTGGTTCAGGATAAATTACCCGCCATAATCGCCGCATTTATCATGCTCCACGTCTGCCTTTCTTAAAAGAGTCCAGTTTTTAACATCGTAAGGGCTACTACTTGGAGAAATAATCGGCATGCTGTGATATCGGTAATGCTTCCATAAGCAAGGAGAACTTAAGCATCTTGAGCATGTCTACGAATCGAAGAATAGGGTTATGGTTTTCCGATTTATCCTATATTGATGCAGTCATCAAAAGCAATTAACCCATTCATATAACGTCTATATATTTTTTAACTATGACAATGTGATCCACACATAACAAAAGAGAGACAGGACCTAATAGAAAGAAATAATTTAATAACATATAATAATTTGCTCCTCTTCACTCCCACCTTTGTAAAATAAATATGCCATATGCACGCAGCAGATCTGTCCGAGCTACCATTGAGCCAGTGCTATCCAGCCACCCTTCCACTTTGCAAAATGATGATTGGCTGTACAGCCCCCCACCCTGTGTAACCAGCTACACTCCACACCAGTTCTCACCTAGGCCCTCAGTACAGGTTGGCGGTAATTGGCAACCAGAATTTATAGGGATCTGATAAATATCACCCACTTGCAAGTTTTTTCACGATAGTGGGGAATAACATGCAGATTTTGGTGCATGCCCTGGTACTTACTAGGCGTTTTTTGACCTCCTGAAATGTATCTGGGTGATGTGATTATTAATGCAGTACTCGTAATTCCGATTTGTCCAGTTACACGACTTCCATAAATACTGTTACTTATCTTCCACTTCTCATTTCCAGTAGATTTTCAAACATTTGTTTTATTTTATGTCAAATCACTTTTTTCAAGTTTACATTCTTATGACAAACAAAACATGGCTGTACTTCTTGTCTGGATAAATGACGGTTACATGTGTTGTTTGTGGATAGATTATTCTAATTGCACTTACATAACTTCGACCTGGCACCATGTCATGCCATTCAGCTGGTCCTAGTTTTTACTCTAACACCACTGTGCATCTAGTGGTATAAAAGCCCATACTTGAAACGGAAAAAATACAAGTTCCTTACTCCAAAGAAAAGCCAGATAAGAAGGCAGCTAATAGGTCATCGCAAACTGAACATGAGCAAGTGGCGGAATGGTGTGAATTTTCATTTATGCCCTTCTGCTCACCCATCTGCTCTTTCATTTGTTTACGTATGTCTGTTATCATTTTTTGGTGCATATATTTGGTAAAGACTTCATACACTGATAAACGTTATTGGTTTTTATCTGCCCATCTCTTTCTTCTTTTCTGTAAGCAGATGCCACACGCGCTTGTGGCCTGCTTGCAGATTTCAGAATAGTGCCTCTTTGATCAAGGAACTACCAGGAAGCCCTTGGGCGATGTCATCATTACTCCCACTGTGTCTTTAACAAGAGTTGGTTTGGAGTATGTTTTTGAGACTTTCTAGCATACCCTACAGATGCACAGCAAAGCGTCCAATGTTTCATCTTACATATACTTTCCAGAGATATTTTCATTGAGAAATAATACTGCATAGCACCCTTCCTCTAGGTGTCCAATCACACATTGTCTTGCAGTGCGTTCGTAAAAATCCAGAGTTCAATCTGTTTTGATTTAACCAGAAAAAGGTAACAAAATAAAAGCCAACACTGCAAACACAATAAGAGGTCACCAATTCGATCTGGTAGTCATAGGACTTCGGCATGCAAAGGTAGAACGCCATGTCTCATTAAAAGATATAAGTTGGCGAGATGCAGATACACTCTCAAAGTAGAGTTACTGAGTGCATTGTAGGTGTTGACTGTCAAGAATGTTCTACCTCTTTGGCACTTTCTTTCTCCTTGGTCCCTATTAAATGATCTACTTGGAAGGTAAACGTCTTACACTTCTATTGGAAAGTAGTGCACATAATGTACAGTTATTATTGGGCAATAATATCCTTCTCTTTCAGCAGTCTCAGTCCAGGAGTGCTTGTGAGAACAAAGTCACACTCCATTCAAAGATATTTGTTTGCTTCTCATTCTCAGTATCTTGTAATACCAGATGTTTTGTTTGGCCATAGATTAGTACTTACACATGTTTGGGACAGGCCTGGATTAGATGTTATTCAGTTATTAGACAGTGAATAAATATGAAGTTATAGTGCTGACGTTTGTTAAAGGATTTGTAAGACAAGGCCATTGTCAAGAAAAGCTCAATATCTGAAAAGAGTGTGCTCTTCTTGGATGCCACACTAAACAAATTGAATTTAAGACAGCACAAAGTTGCTAGAAGTATGCTTAATCACCATACCTCCCTCAAAAGGACTAATAATGTACCCTCTCGGCGATTACATCCAAACTCCTATGAAGGTGGCTTCCATACTGTTGCACATGCTGAGTTTTGTATTTTTATGGTTGTTCTGTCCCGCACAATAAACATGTCTTGGCATTGCATCATGATCTGAAATAGTATTTATATAAACATCTGAATGGGACTGGGTGATCCTGTGCAAATTAAAAAATTGTGTTTTAAAAGAATGTACGAAATATCAAGAGATTCTTACCAGACAGTTCATACCTTATGTAAGACAATATGACTTGTGTGTTGCAGAAAACGTGAATTTCTGGACTTTTTCTGTAAAAAAAATAAAAGGCAAACGTCTCAGTATTTTTCTTAGTAATATTGATTCAGGGAGTTCCACTTAGTCTTAACAAAATTCAAGTATGCTTTGATAGTTTTAAGGATGGAGACCATTTTCTGTGGACTTTTCAGTAATGAGGTCTATTTCCTGTAGAAAATTCTGGACAGCAAGTTTCACCTGGAAATATTGGCATTCTGTAAACCTCTGTGGAAAAATACATGAATCATAAACCTTATTTTTCACAGTTTTGGTACTACTTTTCAAACAGGCAGGATCAAAACTTTGACACCAAAGACACAAGTATGAGTAGTTTCTGCACTATCCAGTTGAATTCTGACAGCATTTCGCTGGGCTGGAAATGGTATGGAGTTTAAGGTGAAACGGTCAAGCCATGATGCCCTCTAAATAATCAAGCCCTGTATTTCTAACCAAAAAATACATTTCAGTTGATCACATTTTCAATACAAAAAAAAACAGTGCAAAACAGGCTTCGTCTCAATCCATGTGCTTCAAATCAGTAATCATTTTCGTTGTAGAAAAATGGAGTGATTTTATATTAGTCTTAAAACAAATTAGAATTGTTTATTTATGAGACAACTTTAACAGAAGATACATGATAGAAGAATATTGATATTTTAATTGCATTATGGATAATTGTAGGGTGAGACTAAAGGGGATGTTCCCGCGGTGTGAACCATGAGATAGCTTGTTAATCACTGTTTATTTTTCAATCTTTTTTGTTTTAGTCTCGGACGTGAAATGAGTTAATAATTGAACATTCTGCTGGCTCACATATGCATATTGTATATGTGTAGAGATGTAATCACAGTTGTCTTGATGTTGGACTTCCATTAAACTGTCTGAAGTCACTTCAAAGCCTTTGTGTGTCTTTTTAAATGAATAGAAACTGCAACTTTCTTTGTTGAACACCACTTGAATGTGCGACAGGAAAACAAAGCTACGTAGCAGGACAAATTAGGGGCATAAAACCACTGGAGCAACACATTTACATATGCACTGTAATTCGCAGTCCCTTCTTGTTGCACGTCTGCACGCATAGGTACCTCTTTTACTTCACTGGTTCAGGGTTGATTTATTTCCATGGTTGTTTTGCACTACCACCTATTCTGACAACTGGTGCAGCTTAAAGCACCCTCTTGCCAACTTCCATGACCACAGTCTCTTACCATGACCTCTAATTCTGTTCTTACTGGTGAGGTACATTTATTTTCCCATTTAACCATCTGTATACCTTTCAGTTAGATAACCGTCTCTATCTTGTCGACTGTTTGAAGCTTTAAGCGTCTCTCATTCAAGTTCTGAACAAGTATGCATCTAGCACTCCAGGGTATATTCAAGGGCTAGACATAACAGCTACTCCTTTCTGGTTATTTTCTTCATCTGTTGGAATTGGCAGCATCCCTCTGTAGTTTCCTTTCCAGCCACAAAATTAAAACCTGCAAAGCCGGACAGTTTCCTTAAAGAAAGTGCCAAACCCAGGAGGACACACCCACAGGCTGAAAAACCTCCTTATAAGTTCGTTGGAGTATGTATCAGAAGAAAGTCCAAACATGCAGGGGGAGGTCACTGCAATAATAAGGGGGGAACAACAAACATTGGAAATGCAATCAGACTCGCATTTGAGTTAGTGCTATTGCCATTTTAAATTGAAATGTCTTTTACCCACATGTATGTAAGTGGTGTGTAGTGAAATTGTGTGGGTTGGATTGGAATAGTTAGTTGTGAAATTGTGCGGCATGGAATTGTGTTGTGTGGAGTGGATTTGTATGTTGGAATTATGTGGTTTGGTGTGCTGTGGAATTATGTGGATAGTAGTTATGTGGCATTGAGTGTACTGGAGTTATGTGGAGTGGGATTGTTTGTTATGTATTGTAATTATATGTAATCAATCAATCAATCAGGGTTTTAGAGTGCACTACTCACCTGTAAGAGTCTATAGGTGCTGTGTAGCGGGGGATGGGAGATGCATGCAGCTCTGTTGGTCACTCGAAGACCCAGGTCTTGAGGGCCTTTCTGAACTGGTGCAGTTGGGCTTAGTCGGATGCAAGGTGGTAGTTAGTTCCAGGTCTTGGCTGCAAGGTAGGAGAAGGATCTGCCACCTGCTCTGGCCCTATGGATGCGAGGGACAGTGGCTAGAGCGAGGTCGGTAGAGCGGAGGTTTCTCTTGGGGCATGGAAGGAGATTCATTCGTTGAGGTATTGGGGTCCGGTGTCATGGATGGCTTTGAAGGCGTGTGTGAGCAGTTTGAAGGTTATTCTTCTTTCAACGGGAAGCCAGTAGAGGCCGCAGAGGTGTTTGGTGATGTGGTCATGTCGTGGGATGTGAAGTATAAGTCTGGCTGCGGCGTTCTGGACAGTCTGGAGTTGGCGGATTGTTTTTTGTTGATTCCGGCATATAAAGCGTTTCAGTAGGTCACTCTGCTGGTGATGAGTGTGTGGGTGACGGTCTTCCTGGAGTCGGGTGGATCCATTTGAAGGTTTTGCGACGTATGCAGAGGGTGTTGAAGCATGTGGAGCACACAGCGTTAATCTGGTGGTTTAGGGTGAGTGAAAAGTACAGTATGATGCCAAGGTTGCGTGTGTGGTCTGTTGGCGTGGGTGGGTTTCCGAGGGTGTGGTGCCACCAGGTGTTGTTCCGTGCGCAGGAGGTGGGGCCGAAGAGGAGGACTTTTGTTTTCTATGAGTTGAGCTTCAGGCAACTGTTGTTCATCCAGGTTGCAACGTCTTTCATCCCTTCTTGGAAATTGCGCCTGGTGATGTCAGGTTCCTTGGTGAGGGAGAGGATGAGCTGGGTGTCATCGGCATATGAGACTATGTTGAGTCTGTGGTTTCTGACGATGGTAGCGAAGGGGGCCATGTAGACATTGAAGAGTGTGGGACTGAGGGAGAATCCTTGGTGCACTCCGCATCTGATCTCTGTTGGTACGGAGAGGAAGGGCGGGAGTCTTATTCTTTGTGTTCTGTCAGAGAGGAACGATCAAATCCAGTCTAAAGCAGTTCCTTGGATGCCAGCGTCGTTGAGCCTGGAGGCTAGTGTGGTGTGAGAGACAGTGTCGATGGCTGCTGAAAGGTCCGGGAGGATGAGGGCTGCTGTGTGGCCTTGATCGTGGAGAGCGCAAATGTCATCGGTGGCGGCTATGAGGGCAGTCTTGGTGCTGTGGAATCCAGATTAGGAGGTGCCTAGGATGTTGTTAGTTTCTATGAAGTGTGCTAACTGGGTGTTTACACCTTTTTCAATGACTTTGGCGGAAAAAGGGAGCTGTGAGATTGGCCTGAAGTTCTGGAGATCTGTCGGGTCTGCGGAGGGCTTCTTTAGGAGGGGTTTGAATTCAACGCATTTCCAGTCATCGGGGAATATGGCGGTCTCGAGGGAGCAGTTGATAGTTCAGGCGTGATGGCTGTGGCTGCCCTGTGGAAGATGTGCAGCGGGTAGGAGCCAGTAGGTGCTCCGGAGTGGATGCTTTTATTTTTTGGGAAAACAAATTTTATTTGTCTAGTTTCACATAGATTGCAGGGCTCTTCACTCCAGAGACAACTGCACACATCAAATATACATTGATAATGACTTTGACTTTCATGGATATTAGCGAACCTGATTATAACAAACCCCACCCAACTCCCTCCCCCAGATTGCACCGTGCCACATAAACCCATCCATCACGTAACATCACACCCCGGAATCCTGGTCCCTCCGAGCCGTCCCGCCCCCGCCACCATCATCCAAGTAAAATGCATATGAATCAATCTGTCAAGCGGGCCTCTATGTCCTGTGGCAGGTCCAATTCTAGACCCCGGTAGTCCGCTTACCTCTTCCATATCTTGTAATGTTTGCGCGGACACCCCCTGGCAAGGAAAACGGGTTCTTCTAGCCCCATACAAAAATCTAGTCCATTTTTCCATGCAGCCTCCGATGGGGCCCTAGGTGCCTTCCAGGCCCTGGCGATATCTCTTTTCGCTAATGTGAGGCCTAGTAGTAAAAGGTGACATTTGTAAATATTGCCCCCCACTCCCTCCATAACATGCAGCAGGGCCAAACGCGGCGCGCAGGGGAGCTCCCAACCCAATACCTCAGAGAGGTAGTAGTATATCCCTCTCCAGAAGCTATTTAATGAGAGGCAATTCCAGACCGTGTGTATAAGCGTACCATCCTCCCGATGACAACGAACGCACTCGGGAGAAGTGATCATTCCCACCCTCCACAGGCGCTCTCTGGTGAAGTAACCCTGTGTAAGTATTTAAATTGCACTAGCCGTAGGCGCATTGCTATCGCCGCCCCTCGCGGGGCCGCTAGGGCCTCAGTCCTCCTCCACCAATTCAGTCCTCCTCCACCAATTCACCCACGTCCGCCGCCCATGCTTTCTTAAGTCTTTGCAGGCTGGGGGAACAGTGAATGACTAACGCCTGTTATATTCAGGAGATCTTGCGTTCCGGGAGGTCCCCCATGAAGACCTTCGCTTCTATGGGGCTAAAGTCGGGTAGAGATTCCAGGCCCTCCAAGCTAGGGGCGAGGGCGTGCCTAAATTGTAGGTAGCGGTAAAACTGGGATCGCGGCATCGCATACTCTTCTTGTAGGTCCTGGAATGATTTGAGTGTCAGGTCCCTCATAACATCCCCCAGAACTGAGATACCTATTGCGTCCCATCCACGGAAGCCCTGCAGTGCTGCCAGCTGAGGTAAGCGCCCGTTGTCCCAAAGGGGGGTCTCACGGGTCAAGGTATTCCACCACCCCATCCGGCGCAGAGCCTGCCTTCAGATCAAGAATACTACCCGTGTGGCCGACAGCAATGACCACCGAAGCGGTGCGGAGTATAGTATCGTATGTAGGGAATAGCGCCCCATAAGCTGCTGAACAGCATATGCCGGGTCTCCCCTGTCGCTATACCTCCACTCATTGAGGACTAGTAGGTGCGAGGCTTGATAGTATGAATGGACATCCGATGATGCGAGACCCCAGAGTAGGTAGACAGGAAGCATGTGCGCGAGGCCACCCTCACCTTACCCCCCCCCACAGAAACTGCTCCAGCGCTGCATTCACTTGCTGAAACCATCGGATGGGATTTGGTATGGATGGTTCTGCAACTGGTAAAGGAGCCAGGGAAGCACCACCTTCTTAAAAATTGCCGACCTGCCATATAAGGACAGGGGCATGCGGGACCACACCTTAAGATCTTCACGTGTACGGTCCCACACGAGGGCCAGATTGCGTTCCCAAGACACCACCGGCACATCGGACAGAAAGACACCCAAATATTTCAGCCCCCCCACTGCCAGTTGAACCGATGCAGCCCATGCTCCCATTCTCATTCGACCCCCCAGGACCCACAGCAAAGATTTACGTGGATTCATATACAGTCCTGAGGTTTTCCCAAAGATCTGTAATATATGCATCAGCCGCAGCCCCAACTTGTCTAGAGCCGTAAGAAAGAACAAAACGTCGTCCGCGTACAGTGGTATTCTATCCGAGAGGCCCGGCGCCCACTGGGCATCAATGCGCACCCAAGCCGCCAGCGGCTCCATGGCGAGCGCAAATAGATACAGGGAGAGGGGGCAGCCCCACCGCATTCTCCGCTGAATAGAAAAAGGTCTAGAGAGCACTCTCCCCACCCGCAACGACGCCGTCAAGTCAGTGTATAGTAGCATCAGATAAGCTAGAAATCTCAGGCCAAAATTAAGTTTCCCCAATAAGGCGAATGGATACACCCAGCTCAGGGAGTCGAAAGCCCTTTACATGTCAGCCAACAAGAGCGCCGCTGGTTCCCCCAGCTGCCCACTGGCCGCCACTGCCACATGTGCGCGCCTGATATTATGACGGGTCGCCCTCTGGGGCATGAACCCAGCCTGGTCGGGGTGCACCAGAGTGAAAATGTATGGTAGAAGCCGGAGAGCTGCCAGGTTTGAGGAACACCACCACCTCCGCGTGCCTCCAGTCCGGAGGAAGCGAGCCGCGCTCCCAGACCTCCTCCACCACTCTTCATAAAGTGTGGGGCCAGCTGTACACATTTTTTTTTAAACTCACTGTCCGGTCCCGGAGTCTTCCCGGATTCAGTTCCCCCAGAGCCATGCCCAACTCCTCATCCGTCAGTGGCCGATCCAGTCGGTCCCGCACCTCATCAGAAACGCCCTTGGGTGGTAGGTCATCTATAAATTTAGCTATGACGGCGGCTGTAAGGCATTCTTTGGTGCGTAGAGGTCTTCATAATATGTAGCAAAGCTTTCTGCAATAGCTGGGGGCTCGATAAGCTGCACCCCTGCTGGGCCCAGGACTCTCGGCAGGGCCTGGGAATGAAAGGCACCCTGGCATAGTCGATGGAGCATCTTGCTGGATTTGTCCCCCATTGATAGACCCTACTACGCGTCGCCAGCCAAGCCTGGCGGGCCTCGTCCATCAGTAGGGCTGCATAGTTTTGCTGAGCCAATATTAGTTGCCGTCTGACTGGACCGCCCTCCACCAACCGGGTCCTACGTTCCAGCGCCTCCACTGCAGCCTCTAGACGCAACAGTTCCTTCTTGCGCTCCCCACGCGCCGCCACACACCAAGAAATATCCATCCCTCTCAGCGTGGGTTTTAGTGCCTTCCACAGTACCGCAGCAGAAGAAACAGACCCTACATTAACTGCCAGATAGTGAGCTATAGCTTCGGTCAGATGCTCCCTGTAGTCCTCTTTCTGCAGATGCCACACCGACATGCGCCATCTGAGTGGCTGCCACCCCGGACCTATCTGAAGTGTAAGGGCCACCGGTGAATAATCCGACAAGCCCCTGGGCAGAATGTCAGCCAACACCACCCTGTGCCCTATCACATTGGGGACAAAAAGGTAGTCGAGTCTCGAGAATGAATCATGTGTTGTGGAGAGAGATGTGTATTCTCGATGGGGTCCATGTAAGTACCTCCCAACGTCTACCCAATCAAGTCCCATCACTAGCGAGTGTAATTTTGTGGGAGGTCCATTCTGTACAACACCCCCACTCCTCCATCTATCCCGACCCCGTTCCATGACGTCATTCCAGTCCCCGCCCAAGACTGAGAGCGTGTCTGGCATATCCGCCCAGATGTTCAGAAGCCGCTCCACTAAGTTCCATTGCAATGGCGGGAGAGCATAAACGCTGCCCAGTGTCAGGGTGTCCTCCTCAACTTTGCCCCGAATAAAAATGTAGCGCCCCTGTGTGTCTGACCAGTGTTTCTCATGGATATATGGGACCCTGCGGTGAATCGATATCGCCACTCCCCGTGAACCCCGTGTGAAGCCTGAGTGGAAAACGTGTTGAAACCCGTATCTCTGCAGACAAAGGACCTTAGTGCCCATTAAGTGTGTTTTCTGTAGCAGGCGCACGTCGGCCCCCGCTCGCTTGGCTTGTTGAAGTATGGCCCCACGTTTAATCTTGTCCAGGGCCCCGCAAACGTTCCAACTAACAATGCGCAGGGCACCAGGGGTCACCCGCTTCCCGCCCATTGTGTCGGACATCCCAATAAGCCTTTATGACCGTGACGGGTATGGACGCTCCTCGGTGTGTGTGCTAAGCTGTAAGAACCCATTGTGGACGTGCAATCTAAAAACCAGAACAACCCCATAACAGCCCCCCACCCCATACCTCACAAACGCTGAAGTATCTGTCGCGGTTGGATAGGAGCCGAATCCCCACCCGGGGGACAGGAACCATACCGCCCAATGGATCCCCAACTGACCATATTATAACAACAAAAGCTTGACGGTCTGGAGGGCTGAGTGAGAGAAAACACCAACGGAGAGATACACAAACTGCAGTGCCAACTTGCGGTGAAGGACCATCAAGTGTAAATAAATCCTATCAGCCCACCCATCTGGCGGAACATCGTCATCTAGGACATTTAGAACAGGTTCTATTTGACTAAGCCCAGGAGTAGTGGCTTTTTGTCGGTAGAGCCTTGTTCAAAGTAGAGATGTATCCTCATCACAAGTGGTACTGGTAAGGTGCAGTGCTCAAAAGAAGGAAAATATGGCGTGGTGATTAAGATGGCGGACAGGGTAGGGAAATTTGTTTATTAGTGTCTACCTTGGCGCCAAGTTTAAAAACAGTGTAATGACAGTGTGAAAATATCACTGTGCAATGAGTTTGGAATTCTAGGCCAACATGTTTCTGCCGTCTCGGTATAAGTTTACCGGCATTCTTCAGGGCCAAGCTGGAAAATTTAGCTACTGCAAAATACACCATACCTCACCCGGCAATCGGCTCGGACAAAGAGGCCCCGCTCTGTCCATCGGTACCTCCGGAAGTGTTCCTGAGCCGAATGGCCTTCTTCCCACACAAAGCTGGGAAAGGACTCCTCGTTAGACAGATTACTACGAGGATACGGTAGGGTGGTCAACTTGGCCACCCCCCCCTTTTTTTTCCTAAAATCATGTTTTTGGATTTAATTATTGTATCTTTTCTCACACTGACTTATGGTGTATTTTGCAGTAGCTAAATTTTCCAGCTTGGCCCTGAAGAATGCCGGTAAACTTATACCGAGACGGCAGAAACATGTTGGCCTAGAATTCCAAACTCACTGCACAGTGATATTTTCACACTGTCATTACACTGTTTTTAAACTTGGCGCCAAGGTAGACACTAATAAACAAATTTCCCTACCCTGTCCGCCATCTTAATCACCACGCCATATTTTCCTTCTTTTGAGCACTGCACCTTACCAGTACCACTTGCGATGAGGATACATCTCTACTTTGAACAAGGCTCTACCGACAAAAAGCCACTACTCCTGGGCTTAGTCAAATAGAACCTGTTCTAAATGTCCTAGATGACAATGTTCCGCCAGATGGGTGGGCTGATAGGATTTATTTACACTTGACGGTCCTTCACCGCAAGTTGGCACTGCAGTTTGTGTATCTCTCCGTTGGTGTTTACTCTCACTCAGCCCTCCAGACCGTCAAGCTTTTGTTGTTATAATATAGTTCGAAAGGAGTATTAGCTTGATAGGTCGTTAAACACAGTCCCCTAGACCCTTTTTTTGATAGTTTTTCTCCCCAACTGACCACCCATGCCCCGCGGGCATTTCCTCTGCCAACAACTACGTGGCAGAGAAACCAGCCCGGATTCCAAGCCTATCCAGCAATTAGTTCAGAGTCTGAGGTCCCACAGCCCCAAGCACAGTCCGCCGAGGCCTGCCTTTCAGAAGCGGTGCCCCCCCACCCCCCGCGAGAGGGCGATGCTGCATTGAGAACAACGCCTGAACCTCGACCTCCTGCCTCCCCTCAGTTGGCCCCAGGGTCCCCTCCGGGCCACCTCGCTCGAGGATGAATCAGATTCCCTACCAGGTGGTGTATGGACTCGCCCCACACAGTCTCATCTGTCCATTTAAAAACCTCCTCCGGGGTATCAAAGAAGTGCGTACGAGAGTGGTACACCACTCTCAGGCGGGCTAGAAATAACAGGGCATATGGGAGCTTGAGATCCTGGAGGCGGGCCTTTGCCGCAAGAAATGATTGCCACTGCTGCTCCACCAGTCGCGTGTAATCCGGTAATATAAGGATGTGTGCATTGTTATACATAAGGGGTTCCTTGGCTCGGGCATGCTTCAAGATAGTGTCTCGGTTCAAGCAATTCAGGAGTTTTGCTATGATTGATAATGGGCGAGCCCCTTGTGGGGGCTTCTGCATAAGTGCCCTGTGTGCCCATCCCACTACAAAGCAGCGAGAGAGAACATCGGGGGAGTCAGCCCTCCAGCCACTGTGTCAGGAAGCGCTCCACGCTGTCCCCCGCGCAGCCCTCCAGGAATCCTACAAAGCGGAGGTTGTTGCGCCGGTCACGTCCCTTGGCATCCTCCACCCACATCGCCAGTCCCTTTTGGATTGTTTCCATGGCCGCCACCTTCTTCTTCAAGGTAGTGACATCATCTTTGACCCCCGAGATGCGGGTCTCGGCCTGCGTAATGCACGCCACTGCGTTGCGCAGATCTTGTCGCAGCAGCATTACATCGGAGCCGACTGCACCAATTTTGGCGTCGAGCATATCCCTAGATTGGGTAATGGCCGCCAGGAGTGTTGCATTATCTGGCACCTACCCCTACTGTCCCGGCCGCCGCTCCCGCCCCAGTGAACATGTCGATTGGGCCCTGTTTGGTCTGGCTCCCACTGCCCTTATCTCGCGTCATGACTGTCAACAAGGCGTTCCACACAGGCACCCAAGGGCGTCGGGTGCGGGTCATTCCAGCAGGTAGGCGCGGTCCAAGTTCGCCACCACGCAGTTCACTTCCAGGAAGGTCTCAGACCCCCTCCTCCATCTTGCGACCCGACCCCCCAACCGGCCCTAAACCCTAACGAGGGAGGGGAAGGACAGGGGGGAGCGAGGGGGCAACACGTTTCCAGCTGACCCAATCCTGCGCGGGATCCCTGGCCCCACTTCCACTCCAGTGGCCTGCTCCTTCCCCGTGATCACTCGGATACTCGCCCGCGTCTGGGACTGGCAGTCACTCCTCCAGTGCCGCATCCGTGACCCAAAATGGCAGTCCACACCACAAGCAGTGATGAATACCAGCAGCCACCCGCTGGCCAAAGCCTCACCAGAGGGACAGCGCCGGGGCCAAACTCAGTTCCTAGACAGGCCCTAGACACCACTCTGTCACGTCCAACCAGCCCATGAGGCCCAATCCGCATCCAGACGGGCCCTCCGGTGTTCCTCCGCTCTGGGGCACTGCCCCTCCCCCGTGGCCCGGTGCATCCGCCGGTAGACCCAGGAGGAGATCAGACAACACAGGAGAGCAGCAGTCAACGCAGACCCCACAATTATTAGCGCGTGGGGCCCTGGTGCCACAATCACCCTCACCTAGCTGCAGATGTATGCACGGCCGCCCCGGGGCTGCACAATAAGGCTGCCGGCTCTCCACCGCCACCACCACCACCGCCAAGGGCTCCTACCTCCGTGGCCCGATTCGGCCACCGACGTTTGCCGCAGTCCTCCTCAGTGTGTGAGCCTTTCTCGGCTGTCGCACCTGGGCCCTCCTCTGCCCGGTAGTCGCGGGGGACGCCGACAGTCTCGCAGCCCACCCGTCAGCTGCTCCATCGCTCGGGCCCCGTCTCCGCCCGGTCTAATCAGGAGAGTCCCCGGCTTCACGCAGGAGCCGCGGCAGGGCTCACTCGGGAGGATGACCCAGCTTCCCAGTGGCACTCGGTCTGTGTTTATACCGACGCTAGGTCGGATAGGCAGGATCAGTGTACAGGATTATGCGGGGCTGGTCGGAGTGCAATCAAGACACAACCGCCATCTTCGCTGGCCAAGCCACGCCCCGGAGTGGATGCTTTTAATTGTCTTTACGGTGTCTTCTGTGGTGAGATGGGTCCAGGTGAGGAGGGTCTGTTGCATGGCGTAAGTTGTCGTAGAGCGTCTTCATCTTGAGGTGAAAGGAGCAGCTGAGTTTGTTAAAGAGGTCTTGGGAGGGAAGGACATTGGTTGTTTCGCTGTTGGGTTTGGTGAATTCTTGTATGATGGTGAAGAGTTCCTTGGAACTGTGGGTGTTGGAGAGGATTCTGACGGATGGAATTTCTCTTTTTTTGATTTGATGAGTTTGTGGTGTACCGTGGTTATGTTATGTTATGTTAATTGATTTGTAAAGCGCATCGGTTACCCGAGGGTGTCCTGGCGCTATCTGCTGTCCCTAGGGAGAAGTAGGGTGCACAATCATAGACATAGATCTAAAATAACCAGGTTTTAAGCATTTTTCTGAACGGGCGTAGTTCGGTACAGCATCTCAGATGAACGGGGAGCTGGTTCCAAAGTTTTGCTGCCCAACCACAAATCTTTTACCCCCCCACCGAGCCTTCTTCACCAGTGGCACTCTTACCAATCTTTGCCCTGATGAACGCAAAGATCTAGATAGTGAGTACCATTGCAAGTGATCTTGGAGATAGAGTGGACCCTGCTTCTGAAGAGATTTAAAGACAAGGCATAAAGCTTTAAAATGTATCCGTTGTCTTACCGGCAACCAGTGCAGTCTACGAATTTCGCTAGAGATGGGGGAGAATTTGGGTATGCCAGAAATCAGCCTGGCAGCTGTGTTCTGCAGCAACTGTAACCTCTGCAACAACCTCTATTGGATGTTTAAATAGAGGCTGTTGCAGTAATCAAGTCTTGACATGACAAGTGCAGTAACCACTGTCTGCCGACTCTCCTTGGGCACAAGGGGGAGAATTTTCTTAGTGGTTCTAATAGTAAACATTGTGGAAGATACCACCACATTTATTTGTTTTCTCATATCCAATCTTTCATCTAGATGGATTCCCAGGTTCTTCACCTGTGGGGAGGGAACCGGTAGAGGACCCAGGGAGTTTGGCCAGCATTTTGGTGTCCAGATACTGATGTCATTACCAAAGAGGATGACCTCAGTTTTGTCTGAATTTAATTTTAGACAATTGCTGGTCATCCATAGTCCAACTGCTTCCATACAATCATGTAACTTGTGGCTAACTGCTCCTTCTAATCCAGGGAGGAGGGATACCACTATCTGCGTATTGTCCGCATAAGATGTAAGCTGTAACCCGTAAGATCTTATCAATGGGGCCAGGGACGATACGTACACATTAAATAAGGTTGGACTTAGTCATGATCCCTGAGGGACCCCACAAGGCAGTTGGAATGGAGTTGAACAGAACTCTCCGAGGGCTACTATCTGCTTCCGCTCAGACAGGAAAGATTTTAAAACCTTCCAGGCAGTGTTCTTTACTCCGCAGGCTGACAAACGGTCCATCAACAATGAGTGATGGACCGTGTCAAACGCTGCGGAGAGATCAAGCATGATCATTGCTGCTTGTTGTGGCTGTGGTGGCTGTCTTGTTGGCGGACCGTGCTTCTGGGGTTTTGCTGTTTCTCCAAGTCTTCTCCAGTTGTAGGCAAGAGCGCTTGGATTCTCAGAGGTCCATGGTGAACCAGTTGGCTTTCTTGTGTCAGCTTGTGGTGTTCTGGAGGGTGGCAAGAGTTTTGGCGCAGTTGGTGATCCATTGGTGGAGGTTGCTCGCCGCTGTGTTGGCGTCTTGTGTAGTTGGGGGGAGGAGTGCAGTTGAGGGCGGAGGTGAGGTGTTCTTTGGAGACTTTGTTCTAGCTTCTGCGTGGGGGCAGGACGTGTGCTTGTGTGCGGTGGGTTTTGAGGAGGAGAAATGGATGCAGTGGTGGTCTGTCAAGAGCGGTTCCGTAGTGTGGCTGAAGTGAATGTTGTTTCCTCTGGCAAAGATGGGTTCGAGTTTGTGTCCTGCTGGGGGAGTGGAGATGGGGACAAATTGCTTCCGTCCTATGTTAGTGAGCTTTTCCAGGAGAGGCGGTGGTGCTGGGATCACGATGGTTGTCTAGGTGAAAGTTCAGGTCTTGGAGTAGTATGTAGTCCATGACTGCAAGGGAGTGGGGATCGATGTGGTCTGCAATGACGTTGATGAAGGGGGTGCGGGATCCAGGAGGACTGTAGGCGAGTGTTCTGTGGAGCGGCATTCTAGAGTAGGGCTGGATCTGGAAGGGGATGTGTTCCATGAGGGGCGAGGTGTCGTCCAAGTTGGTGGTTGTTAGTCTGAGGGAGCTTTTGTGGACGATGGCGTGGCGTCCTCCTGGGCGGTTGGGGCAGTTTTTCCTCAGGATCTTGTATCCATCAGGGATGGCGGTTGTAATGTCGGGTGCGGAGCTGGTGTTGGTCCAGGTCTCTGGAAGGAAGGCGACGTCGGGCAAGGAGGTCCTAGATTTCTACGGCGTGTCTGCAGGGAGCGTACATTGAGGAGGATGCAGTTCAATGGCTTGTGTGCAGTGGCGTCCAGAGGGTTGGGGGTGGCTGCCTGGTTCCAGAGGTGGGGGAAGGTTCGGCGGCTGTGTCTGTAGGAGATAGGGCCCTGGGTGGTGCTCGGCGTTGAGAATTAGCAGTTGTTATTGTATCCGGGGTTGAGTGTTTTGAGAGTGCTGGGGTCCTAGCGGGTCAGGGGACCAGGGTCCCTGGTGCTGGACGCAGACGGGCGCATACGGGCTTGCCTTTTAAGTAGGGGTCAAGGGGAGGGCGAGCAGCTGGGAGGCGGGAACACACTGGGATAGCAGCGGGGGGGAAACTGAAAAGGCGACCAGAACAGGGCTAACGGAAAAAAGGCAAGAAAGAAAAAGGCAGAACAGAAAGGATAACAGACACAGAGTGGACTAGCAGAAGAGCAGGCTCTTCCACTAGACCACCAGGGATCAGGTGCAGGCAGAAGTCTGTGGGTGGAGTAGGGCCTCGAACACCTACCTGAAGCTCAAATTGGCGTTAAGGGCAGTGTCTTAATTGTGGAGCTGCGCAGGGGGAGAGCAGTGATTCCGACCAGGAGGTCAGAGGTCTTGCTCCTTGTAATGGTATTTTGTGTTGTGAAGTGGTATGTAGTTATTCTAAATTATTCTAAAGGATGGATGACCTCTCAAAGGAGATACAGTTATTGAATATGTTATATTAGAAAGAGCATTTTGTCTGATGGCCACCTTCCCATTTATTCATTGAACTGCGGAAAATTAATTTGATCTTCCATCTATTTAGATAAGTAAATGAATAAATAAAGTATTTTGCATTCATTGAGTGCAAATTTTGGGAAGGCCCTTGATTATCCAAACATACAGTGGGAGGTAACCACAGTAACAAGGGGAAAGAACAACAAGCATTGGAAATGCAATCAATCTTGCCTTTAATTGAGTTAGAGCTATTGCCATTTTAAATTTGAATGTATTTTACCAGCGTGTTACAGAGTGTATGAAAGTGCTGTGTAGTGGATTATGTGGGGTGGATTGAGATAGTTAGTTGTGGAATTGTGTGGCATGGAATTGTGTGGTGTGGAATAGATTTGTACGTTGGAATTATGTTGGCTAGAAGGAATTTCCTTTGAAAATATGCGTTTGAGGCATGTGAGCTGTAGATCACATGTTTTCGCATGTGAGCTGTAGATCACATGTTTTGCATACTCCTGCCATCAAGTTTTGGGTCAGAATGTTTCCAAATTGTTTTTCTCGAAGAAGAAGTCTTTACAGTCACAAGGTAAGGTGAATCCTCCTTTTCGATGATAATGCGCATGGGCATTGACCCCATTGTTAGATAGTTTTTTTCCACCATCGGGTTTGGACATGTATTGCTGCGCTCCAGATCAAAACCGTTCTTCGGGTTCGACTCGATGCGCAATCCACTCTACCCGTGTCAGTATTGTTTTGAACACGTATCCCACATCTCCGCGTATCGTATCGGTTGAGGAAAATCTCTATTTCGATCAGAAAGCTCCGGGGAGGCTGTTGGGCCAAACTGTTTCTGTCCACCTCGTAGTCGATGGAACAAACTCCATTCAAATTCTGTCCTCGGTGCCACGCGAAGTATCCGCGCACCAACTCACACGAAGTGTGCAACTTGTGCTTATCTCCGGAGCACAATGAACAGGACCGCGACGTGTGCAGATCGTTTCGACTGAAGAATACGCTCCGCGATCGTCAGGTTCGACGCCGTGAAATGCAAAGCCAAAACATCAAAAACACAGCAGACCTTTTCGGTGAAGGATCTGAGCAAGAAGAATTTGATGCATAAGGGGCCAAAGAAGAACAGAAAGAACTTGTATCCATTCCGGAATCGAGCAACAAGATGGAAGACAAGAAATTGCAAAGTCAGTGTCCCCTGAGTACTGAACAACCCTTGCCCCAAAATCCAATTCAGACCAAGCAAAAGGCTTCGGTTCCACCCCCACCTTTGGACCACAGTCAGCACCGAGAAGATGCTTCTGATGCCCCACCTTCCGGCTCAGCTCCGAAACACGTTGTTAAGCCTTCCGGCTCGGGATCGAGTCGGCCAAAGTCGGTCACTGAGTCAAAACTTTCAGGCTCGAAGCCAAAAACGGCTTCGGAGCCGGAATCCTTGACACACGAAATCAAAGATGGCTTTGGAACCAAAATCTTACATGCCGAAAAGTGATTCCACCCCGGCACCGAAGTCCTAGGTGCCGAAACCGAAAAATGTTCCTCTGAAGCTGCAGGATCTGATTTTAGAAGTTCGACCACCCAAATCGGACCCAAAACAAAAGGAACTTTATATTAATCCCGATACAGGACATGTTCTCACTAAACCACCTCAGAAGCGCAAACCTGAGTCAGACGACACACATTATTTATTTATTTATTTATTTATTTATTTTATTTATTTAACACATTTGTTGAGCGCTCTGTTACCCGGAGGTGTCCTGGCGCTGGTATGATAGAGTTGGCGTGGGTGAGCAGGCTTACTGAGTGAAGAGCCAGGTTTTGAGTCCCTTTCTAAAGACCATCAGGTCTTGAGTTTGTCTCAGCACCAGTGGGAGTTTGTTCCAGGCCTCTGCCGCCCTGAGGGAAAAACTCCTACCTCCCCAGCGAGCTCTTTTAATTCTGGGGACCGTGACCAGCGCCAGTTCTCCTGACCTCAGGAGTCGTGCCGGTTTGTGCCAGCGAAAGATCAGTTTCATGTGTCTAGGGCCCATGTCATGGAGGGCTTTAAAGACCATGCATAATGCCTTGAATGCAATTCTCTTACGAATTGGCAGCCAGTGTAGTCCCACCAAGTCCTGAGTTACCGATGTGAATTTGGGAGTATCGGTGATCAGGCGGGCGGCTGCATTCTGCAGTAGTTGGAATTTATTAAGTACACTCTGCTGGGCGTTTAGCATCAGGCTGTTGCAATAGTCCAAGCGCGAAATCACTAGGCTTGTAACTATCGTTTTCCTGTGTTTCTTCTCTAAATACGGGAGAATTTTCCTAATGGTTTTGAGGGTATAGTGCAGAGAGGAGGAGAGTGCATTAATCTGGGGTTTAAAGGACAGCGAGCTGTCCACCAGTATGCCCAAGTTTTTCACCTTATCAACCGGCACAGGGAGAGGTCCCATATCTTCTGGCCACCATCTAGTGGACCAAAAGTTCTCCCTTGCTCCAAAGAGCAAAACCTCTGTCTTCGAGGAGTTCAGTTTAAGGCAACTTTGTGCCATCCAGCATCCCACTTCGTGCATACAGTTTTTGAATCTGTCCGCTGTGTTATCAGTGTTGCCGGGTAAGAGGGACACCACAATCTGTGTGTCGTCGGCATAAGCAGTGAGTTGGAAGCCGAACGATCGAATCACCGGTGCAAGGCTCGACACATAAACATTAAAAAGGGTAGGGCTAAGCGAGGATCCCTGAGGGACCCCGCAGGGAAATACAAATGAACGTGATTCATGGCCTCCTAGCGCCACTGTCTGAGTTCTATCAGACAGGAAAGCCTGAAGGATTTTTAAAGCCTTTCCCTGGATTCCACAGGCCCTCAACCGGTCCACCAGCAGGCTGTGGTGGACCGTGTCGAAGGCCGCAGAAAGATCCAACAAGATCAGAGCAGCTCTGCCTCCTGCATCCATCACCAGCCTAATGTCTTCCATGGATTTGATCAGAGCGGATTCCGTACTGTGTTCCGCACGAAAACCGTATTGGGAGGAGTCAAGATGGTCCCCTGTTCGTAAAAAAGCGCTGAGTTGCGCGTTCAGGCTACCTTCCATTATTTTGGCCGGGAGGGGGAGTCGGGCAATCGGGCGATAGTTGTTCATATCAGTGATGTCTAAATTAGTTTTTTTTTAGCAGGGGTAGGATGGAGGCCCGCTTCCATCTGGCGGGATATTCCCCTTTCTCTAGCATCTGATTAAAAAGGGGGGTGAGTCCTCTAGCAATAGCCTCTGGGGCTAGTTTGGCCACGGCAGTCGGACAGGGATCATGAGGGGAGCCTGATTTGATTTTAAGTAAACATCTCTCCACTTCCTTTTCCGTGATGGGCTGAAAGTGTAGAAGTGTTTCCCCAGGATCCGGGGGATCCAGGTCCTCCCTTGCGGAGGAGGTCTTCACCTGACTGTCTAGGGAAAAGAAGATGTTCTCTACCTTTTCACGAAAAAAGGTGGCCAGGCTTTCACAAAGTGAAAGGCTAGAGGGGATATCTATGGATTTTGGGTTTGCTAGGGAGGAGACCGTTTGGAATAATTCTTTGGGGGTATTGCTGGCCTCTTCTATCCGTTTCGAGAGATAAGCCTTTTTTGCTTGTAGGATTCTGTCTTTGTAATGTCTTTGCTCCGCATTAAGGGTTTGTTTATCCGAGTCGCTGTAATTCAAACGCCAGATCTTTTCAAGCTTTTTACATCGTGTTTTGTGTTCCCTAATTTGTTCAGTAAACCATGCGGCCGTAGGATTAACCCGAGTGGAGTAGGTGGTTTTGGGGGGGGCCAAGAGTAAACACGCCTGGTCCAGCCAAGCCATATAAGACCTAGCTGCTTCCTCCACGTCGTTAGAGTGGGGAATCCGGGAGTTTTTTAGTATATCGTCCAGATTGTCCCCTTTAATGTTTTTCCATTTTCTAACTTGTCTCGGGACGTTTCTGGTGCTAGGTGGTTTATTAGGCGTGGTAAGGGGAATGGCAAAGTGAATTGCAGAATGGTCTGACCAGGAGATTGGTACAAGCAGGCTAACTTTTAGACTGGGGTAATTTGAGAAAATCCCGTCTAGAGTATGTCCTGCTCTGTGAGTGGGATCCAATACTAATTGCATCATGTCAATCCCTTGCAGAAGTTCTATTAGCTCGCGAGTATCTGAGTCTGCCTTGCATTCCAGATGGAAGTTAAAATCTCCCAGTAGGGTGAACCTTTGGGTGCATATTGCCGTCTCTAGTAGGGTACTCAATGCATCTAGAAATCGGGCTTTATCACCTGGGGGTCTGTAAACAAGACAGCCTGTGAAGGACAAGTGGTTTGCGAAGGTAAAGTTAAAAAGCAGAGATTCATCAAGGCCAGTAGGGCCAGGTTGAAAGGAGCCTCTGATGTTTTTATGATGGATGATGGCTAGACCACCCCCTCTCCTCTTGTCCCTATTTAGGGTGTGGCAGACAAAATCCTGGGGGGTGGCTTTCACTATATCCGGACCTGATGCTGCATCAGTCCATGATTCCGTGATGAATGCTATTTTTATGTCCTCATCTTGGATTAGCTCTGCTATTTCCAAGCTGTGTTTGACTAGCGACCTCGTGTTGAGTAGGAGGCATTTTATCACTGAGTCTTTATTTTTAGTAAAGAATTTGTTTTGATTTCCTTGGGGAGTGATAGGTAGCCAGAGCAGATTGGGTGGCATTTGAGAGCAGTTGGCGCATTGGGAAGATGCAGATGGTGCCATCGTCTCGGGTTCCCACACTATGCAACCCTTGATGGAGGATTTATTTTTTAGGGCCAACAGCGTCTCTCTATTGTAGGTCTGTTTAAATGTAAGACTTGGATCGAGAGATACAGGGGGTACGGCCCTAGGCGCGGGTCCGGTGCGGACGGGCGCAGACGGGCTCGGCTTTGGCGAGCCTTCGGCGCGCCACCGGCGCGCCCGCTGCGCTCGTCCGCTGCGCTTCCTCGTGAGGGGAGCCATTTAATGAGGAAAGGGCGGGAGGGGAGGAGCACTGCACTGCTCGGCCGGCTCCCGACCCAAAATGGCGGAACCTACGGGAGCAAATAGCCTCCGGAGATAGGTTCGAGTAAAGTGCACAACAGTGGCCCTTCTTCTAAAATAAGTAGTACACAGACACAAGTGACTTTAAAAACGTAAATCACAGTTTTAAAACAGAGCAGTAATCGCAATGTGTTTTAAATCAGCGCTGTCCCGGCTTTCCGCCTCAGGACACTTACTTCTCTCACATTCCTTTGAAGAGGAAGAATGTCAGTACTAACCCCTCTCCTCCTCCTCCTCCACCACATTCCCCCACACCACCTTCCCCACCATTAGAACATTTACTTATTACACCAACTAACTCTCCACCACCACAACCTGATGACAATGATGATGCAGATGGTGGGGATAGTATTTTACCGGTAGATCCCTGGAAAGACTACAACACTGATTAACCCACAGACAATGGCCTATACCTTTAACCTGCAAAGCCTTCCCCTCCTGATGACAATGTAGAATATCTAGAAGTACTTGCTAGAGCTGCAGAATATCATGGGGTACAATTACACAAGGAATCCCTAGAGGAAGATTTCTTATTAGAAACGCTCATAACACACAAAGGTCTAGTCAGACTCTCCCTATGCTCAAAGACATGCTGAGATATGCCGATGATATATTCAAACACTCTATCTGAAATAGACAAGTTAGTGATAGATTCCTTACCTTAGAATATCCCCAGGCGTCAGACTGGATCCGAAAAGTTTTTCGTCAGCCGTACCCCTGCGTGTAGGCAGGAGGAGTCGTGCAGCTCCGCGTCCGTCACTGGCATCATATGCGCTGAGATGACGTCACAGAGACTACTTAGGTGCCACCCATGCGTGCTGATGTCAGTTCTTTCTTTTTCCGTGCCAGCAAGCACAGATCTGGTTAGAGCACTTACCTTAGTCACTTTTTGACTAAGTTTTTTGGGGCTTTTTGTCTCCACTATTTTGAGTCTTTGACTGGTGCCATGTAGGGATGCTTGGGTTTAAATCCTGTGGGGCATGTCGCTGTACGATGTCGATGGCCGAACTCCATGGCATCTGTCTCTACTCTTTGAGCGTGACCATGACTCCCGGTCATGTTCCTACTGTCTGGCCATGGCTCCGAAGGCCGTACGGGAGCGGTCTGTAAGCTGCTCGAGGCCCGGCAGTCATCTATGCGCCGTTCGAGATCCAGGGGTTGATCAAGGGACCGACCGGGGAGCCATCATCATCACTCCTTGCGGTCAAAGTCTTCACACTCGGAATCGGGTAAGAGACGTCATAAGAAGAAGTCGAAGAAGTGCTTATGCTCTCCAACATCCCCCCGCCGGTCTTTATAAGCGGACGAGGGTACCCCCCCCCGGTTGGAGCCTGTGAGTCCCGCAACCTACCCGCCTTATCCGGGTCCGTCGGCGACTCCGGCCCAGGTGCAAGATTTTCTTGCTGCCATGGACAGTCTTTTCAGGCCATGGGCACCCGCGGTGTGCCTTCGGGCCCCGCGGTCCTGCCTGTGGGGCCTCCCTTTCTGCCGGCTCCAATACCGGCGGCCGGCGGCGACAGACCTTGCGGCGCCACAACCGTGACTCCAGCCCCGGCGCCCACCACGACTCTGTTCCCAGCGCCGCAATTTGTATCACCTCCGCCCCTGCCTGGGTTTCCAGACAATTTTGCTCCGGGTTGGGACCCTAGCTGCCATATGGAGCCGGATGGGCGCTGACCGGCGCCGTTGGACCATTTATATTCCCCTGTCTCTCCTCCGCCGCCGCAGCCTGTGCCTCGGGCAGTGGAGGAGGGGAACGACTGAGAGGGGTCTGAAGACCCTCTTGTACGGTAGTGTGAATCAGAGCAGGAGTGGGCTATAGAGTCAGAGGATGCAGGTGGCCTTGACCTCTCCTCTGAGCCTGGTTTCCTTTCTCCTCCTGCTGTGGCCTTGAAGGAGGGCGCCACATACACTGTGGTGCTCCGTAGAGCAGCTGAGGCCCTTGACCTGCCTACGGTAACTTTAAAAACTAACCTCCTCACTGAAGTCCTTTAGCCGGCGGCAAGCTCTATGGAGCCCCTGCTACTGTTAAATGAGGCGTTAACGTATGTGTTAATGGGCACCTGGTCTAAGCCAGCCACGGGGATCCCTGTGGATAAGAACGTGGCCAGGCGTCATCGCCCGGGCCCGGTTGACCCAGCCTTTTTAACGACCCACCCAACTCCGGAGAGCCTGGTCATCCAAGCCTCCACCTCCCGAAGCGCATTCCCTACCTCTCTGCCGGATAAGGAATTTAAGAAGCTGGAACAGTTTGGCAAGAAACTGTTTTCCTCTGCCAGCTTAGGACTGCTGTCGGTGAACACAGCATGCCTCTTTGGCCGCTACTCTCACGCTTTGTGGGACACGGTTGCGCAGACGCTGCCTCATTGTCCGGAGGAAGTTCAGGCAGTGCTTTCTCAAGCTGTGGCTGAGAAGAAAGATGCAGCTAAATTCGCCATCCGGTGCGGACTAGACACCGCAAACTCTTTGGGTAGGGCGATTTCCACCACAGTGGCCGTCCATCGTCACTCCTGGTTACGGTCCACTGAGTTTTCAGGGGATGTTCAGATTTTCCAGGGTCAAAACTGATTTGTATATGGCCATGTCTGAACTGGGGTGGCTTGGTGAGCAAAATAACGATGGATCAAACCCAGATCTGTGACTGGGGGTGAATGTTTTGCCATTGTGCAACATTCCGTCCATCATCCTGTGTGTTTTGCAGATTTCCCTTATGGACATGCCTTTTGATGGTACCCGCCTGTTTGGCGATAAGGCAGATGGAGCGTTTTAACGACACCCGGACTACAGCCAAGTCCTTGGGTCTTTCCACCACACGCCCGGCCACGTCTGCTTTTTGTTCCATTCGTGGCCACGGAAGGGGTGCCCCGACACATTCGTTCAGCCAAAAGCCTGTGCAGAACCAATCTCAGCACGGTCGCGGACGTGGTTCCTGCCGTGGTGGGACAGGGGGCCAGCGTGTGGGACAGTCCACTTCTGCTCCTGCAGCATCTGTATCAAAACCTTCCGAGCTTTGGGGTGCCCCCCACGCCGGTGGGTGGCAGGATCCGCCATCAGCTCCTCCACTGCTGTTCTGTCACTTCAGACAGGTGGGTGCTGCAAATCATCCGGAGGGGCTACTCCCTCCCCATCGAGTCTACCTCCCCAGCCATGCCACCTCAGTTCCACCGCATGTCGGGGGATCACTTTGCACTTCTCCAACAGGAAGTCATGGCCCTCTTGGCGAAGGGGGCCATCGAGAGCGTTCCTGGGCCAGAAGTAGGACATGGTTGATATTCCCACTACTTTCTGGTCCCCAAGAAGGAGAAAGGGGGCCTGCGCCTCATCGGACGACCGTGACGGAGGCAGATGCCGACACTGTGGGTGAGAGAAGCGCCTGGGAAAGGGCTCCCGTCCTCACTAGTCTGTGCAATTGTGTTTGCACTACTTTTTAACTTAAGCCTGTATTTCTCAATTGATTTCTTGTAAGGATGCTTCTATTTGTTTTTAAATTCGCACTGCCTTACCTGCACTGAGTCACTGGTCCACCGCCGACCTTTCAGTTTGTGTGGAGGGACGGATACGTGCTAGAGGAAGTGATTACTACTTCCGGTCTAGGCTTCAATCAGCTGCTCTGCAGCTGATCACTCTTCCTCTTCAAAAGTAGATGCCTCGCGCTACGTGCAGCGACGCGCCGGCGGCGCGCCAAAGGCAAGCCCGTCTGCGGACATGCTGCCCTTTTCACCAAAGCTGGGCCGATCTACACAAAAAATGAGCTGTTAACCTTTAGGAAAGGGGTGAGCAACTGCAGACAGTCTTGCGGGATCACTATTGAGGGACCTCTCTGTTGTTTGAGTTGTGGCTTTAGCGCCACTCCTACGCTGACATCATGCGGTCACCACCCACGGTCTAAGAAGGCCATTAAGATCTTTAACCTCAATAGTCGATCATTAGCCAGGCACCATGCTGACATTTATGACCTTTTGGAGGACACCTCCCCGGATGTCCTCTTTCTTACCGAGACGTGCAGAACCTGCCTGGCTCTTCCTGTAGGATATAGCATCCTCACTCTTAACAGGGTGACCAGAGGAGGAGGCATCGTGGTGATCCATAAATCGGTCTACCCCTGCACCTTCACTAGGCAAACTATACCTGGATGTGTATGCCCCCTCTTCAAGGTCACATTTAGCCCAAATTACACCATATCAGGGCTCCTGATGTATAGACCCCCTGGGCCATCCACTGATTTCACAAACATACCCTCATTAACAGTCCTTGGCCCCATGCCCATGGGGTGGTCCGACCATTATTTGGTCCCCATGTCCCTTCAGGAGATAACCCCCTCACGGAGCACAGACCAGACATCCTCGCTCAAACGCCCTTGGCATAAGCTTAATTGGGACTCTTTTCAGGTCTGTTTGTCTACTACATGTCCTAGCCTTCCTAATGACCTCAATGAGGCTTATAGGGACCTAACAGACTGGATCAGCCAGCCACTCGATGGCCTTATCCCCGAGAAATGGTCTCTGAACCGTAAAACTCGATCAAGACTATGGTTCAATAGAGAGCTGGCTGACCTGCGCAAAGACCGCAAAAGGCTGGAACGTGTATGGAGAAGGGATTTTAACACCAATGCGAAAGACACCTATTGAGCTATCATAAGGCCATTCAACTGGCTTGCGCAACGTTCTATGCCGACCAAATCCGCAACAGCGATAACTCTGCAAAGAGCGTATTCTCGATACTCTCCAGCCTTAAATCACAGCAAACCAACGTAGGGCAGCAAATACAGTCCAATGAGCAATGTAAGAACCTTGCCTCCTTTTTTATTAGGAAAGTAGACTACATATATAGGTCATTCCCTGCCACAGCTATCACCCCTCTAGTTGTAGGGTGTGATCAACCTGCCAATACCCTTGAGTCTCTTACACCCATTTCCAAAAGCCAACTGCAAGCACTATGCAGGACAATTAAATCTGGCTCACCTATGGATCCCCTTAAACCAGAGCAATTTAGAAGGGTGCTTCCTACAATTATGCCCTCCTTGAAGCAGGTAATCAATATGTCGCTTTCCACCGCCATTGTCCCCAAGGCATGGGAACATGCCAAGGTGCTACCTTTACTTAAAAAACACCTGTTGGACTCGGCCAAGCCCGAAAATTATCGCCCCATTTCACTACTCCCCTGGGCAGCCAAGATCATGGAGGCGCATGTCAACTCACTCCTCTCAGACTTCCTGGCCGAGAACGGCACGCTGGACTCCTCCCAAAATGTTTTTTTACCTGGTCACAGCACAGAGCCTGCTCTCTTGGCTGTGACAGTACATCTTTGGTCTGCCTTGGACGATGGGCAAATGTCAGCGCTGATCCTATTGGATCTCACTGCCGCGATTGACACAGTGTCCCCTGCCATTCTGTTACAAAGCCTGGAGGAGGCGGGGATTGTCGGCCCGGCCCTGAAGTGGTTCACCTCGTTCCTCAGTGAGAGATCATTTGCGGTTACTGATCCCCCTTTCGTCTCAGGCATTCACCCCATTAAACAAGGTGTCCCACAAGGTTCCTCCCACAGTCCCCTTTTATTCAATCTCTATGTCCAACCGCTGACCGCGGTGGCTAGAAACAGAGGACTGAACATGGTCTCCTATGCCGACGACACTCAGCTGGTGGTGGCACTCTCAAGTGACATCAAAAGGGACACCCTGAAATTTCGGGGCGATCCGGCAGTGGTCGCTGAGTGGATGACCGCCAACTGCCTCCAGCTTAACGCCAGTAAATCAGAGGTGTTGTTGGTGGGAAAGGACCATGGTCTGTGGAGCGAACGTTGGTGGCCAGAAAGCCTGGGTAGTGCCCCCCTCCCAAGCAAGCCATCAAAAATCTGGGGGTATGGTTGGACTCATCTCTCAGCTATCAAGTGCAAACCAAAAAAGTAGCAGGGACTTGCTTTGGGCTTTTACAGGGGCTTAGACCCCTGGTGGGGGTTTTTTGACCCCCGACGCACCAGACTATCATTCAGGCAGCGATAATGTCCAGATTGGATTATGCCCGCTCTCTGTATTTAGGGGCAAATAAGGCAGAGATTGAGCGGTTACAAAGGGTTCAGAACGCAGCAACCAGATCTCTGATTGGCTTGCGCAGGTCCTGCCCGGTGGCAGCCACAATCTGGCAGCTACATTGGTTGCCGGTGGCCAGGAGAATTGAATTTAAGGCCCTTTGCATTACTTTTAAAGCCCTGAAATTCAACACCCCCAGTATTCTGGCCAACCTAGTCACTCCCTTCGTTCCCACACGCCAGCTCCGTTCACTTGGCCAGCACCTGGTGAGGGTCAGGAAGCCGTTCCTTCTGCAGCAGGGCATCCCTCCTTTGGAATTCACTGCCCACTCACATTCGAAGCCACACTAACTACTTGGCTTTCAGGAAGGCCATAAAAACATAACTGTTTCCCATGGTGTAGCCTTTGCCCTACCTCTGTGTTAGTTGCTTTGCTGACAGCGCCGGGACGCCCCTTTGCTAGGGCAGCTGTTACGCTATACAAATGGCAGTAACATAACATAACATAACATCTTGGACCTCAGAAACGTCAAGCGCTTCCTCCGGAAGGAGAAGTTCAAGATGTTGACTCTGGCTCAGGTCTTGGCTGCTCTCGACCCTGGAGACTGGATGGTAGCGTTGGACTTGCAGGAGGCATATTTTCATATCCCCGTCCTGCCGGCCCACTGGCGTTACCTGCGGTTCACGGTAGGCCAAGAGCATTATTAATTTGCCGTGCTCCCCTTCGGCCTCACCAGTGCCCCTCGGGTGTTCACAAAAGTGTTGGCAGTGGTCGCAGATCATCTGGGCAGACCAGGGGTTCCAGTATTCCCCTATCTTGATCACTGGCTGTTGAAGGCGGGCTCACCCCAGGCAGTCGTTTCCCACCTCCAGACTCCGGCCGACCTCCTGCATTTGCTGGGGTTCTCCATTAACGTGCCGAAGTCACATTTGAGGCCCTCTCAGAAGCTCCCCTTCATCGGAGCGGTTCTGGATTCTGCGCAGTTTTGGGTTTATCCTCCCGAGCAGCGAATTCGGGATATTCAGGCTATGATTCCAATCTTTCAGCCTCTATCCCGGGTTTCAGTCAGGATGACCCTCCGGCTCCTGGGCCTCATGGACTCCAGAATCCTTTTAGTGCAACATGCCAGATGGCATATGCGGGTTCTGCAGTGGGACCTGAAGTTTCAGTGGGCACAGCATCAGGGTAACCTGTCCGATCATGTCCAGATCTCGGAGGGCACTGCACGACAATTGCAGTGGTGACTCATGAATCGCGATTGGGTCAATGGCAGATTCCTCACCCTTCCCCAACCGGAGCACACAGTGGTGACGGATGCGTCCCTCCTGGGATGGGGCGGCCACTTGGTAGAGGTGGAGATCAGAGGCCTCTGGTCTCCGGCGGAGTCCTGACTCCATATCAATCTTTTGGAGCTTCGGGCGATCCGACTTACACTGAAGGCATTCCTTCCCTCTGTCCGGGGAAGTGTGGTGCAGGTGTTCACGAACACCACCCTTGCAATGTGGTATTGTAACAAACAGGGCGGGGTGGGGTCGTGGACCCTATGTCAGGAGACTCTGCGCCTCTGGACATGGCTGGAACATCAAGGCAATACCTTGGTGGTTCAACACCTGGCAGGTTCTCTAAACGCCAGGGCGGACAAACTCAGCTGCCGATGCATGATGGATCACGAATGGCGTCTGAACTCGGACCTGACGCAAGGTCTCTTTCTGCAGCGGGGAAAGCCTTGGTTAGATCTATTCACCACAGAAGAGAACGCGCAATGTCATCAGTTCTGCACATTGGAATTTCCAAGGCGGCACTCGCTCGGCGATGCTTTTCGTCTCAAGTGGAGCTGCAGTCTGTTGCACGCCTTTCCGCCTATACCACTTCCCCCCAGAGTGCTGAAGAAGATTTGGCGCGACCGGGTCCAAGTCATCCTTGTGGCTCCGGATTGGGCACAAAGATACTGGTATCCCGAGCCACTCAGCATGGCGATCAATCCCCTGATCCGACTGCCTCTTCGGGAAGATCTTCTGGTGCAGCAGCAGGGGACAGTCCTTCACCCGAACCTGTCCAGCCTCCACCTCCATGTGTGGAGATTGAGCAATGACAGTTGACAGCTTTCGATCTTCCTCCCGAAGTCTGTGATGTCATTCTGGCAGCCAGGCGTCCCTCCACTAAGACGGTCACGCCTGCAGGTGGAACAAGTTTATGGCATGGTGCACAGCGAAAGCTGTGGACCCCCTTTCTGCCCCTCTTTCCGAAGTCCTCCTGTTCCTTCTCACTTTGGCCCAGCAGGGCTCTGCTCTCGGCACTATCAAAGGTTATCTTTCGGTCACCTCTGCCCTTCTACAGCTTCCAGATCAGCCTTCTCTTTTTTAAGTCCCTGGTTGTTTTTCGTTTCCTCAAAGGCATTACGCACATGTTTCCTTCCGTGCCTTTCATAATGCCTCAATGGGACTTTAATCTTGCCCCTTCATAACTGTCCCTTACGTCTTCTCACTCTAAAGCCGGCTTTCCTGGTAGCTATCACCTGTGCCAGAAGAGTGAGTGAGCTCCAGGCTCTTTCTTCTAAACCTCCTTTCCTTTCTGTTCATCCGGGCAAGGTGGTTTAAAGGACCCGTCTTTCTTTCTTGCCAAATGTTGTCACGCCCTTCCACATCGGGCAGACCCTCACTTTGCCCACCTTCTTTCCGCCTCAGCATCCTTCAAAAGAGGAAGAGAAGCTCCACCGTCTGGACCCAAAACATGTGCTCTCGTTCTATCTGAAGCGCACACAACAGTTCCGGGTGGATGACCAACTTTTAGTTGGCTACTTGGGCGCCAAAAAAGGTCGGCCATGCACAAACAAACCATCTCTCGGTGGGTCGTTCTGTGCATCAAAGCATGTAACTCGTTGGCTAAGAAGGAGCATCCTCTGGGGCTGCGTGCCCATTCTACCAGGCCAACGGCAGCCACTACTGCCTTAGGACACTGCGTTCCCTTGCAGGACATTTGTCAGGCAGCTACATGGGCCTCGCTGCACACGTTTACCAAGCATTACTGCCTTGACAGTCAAGTCCTGAGAGACGGCTTCTTTGGCCGTTATGTTCTCTGTGACTTTCTGGTGTAATCTTCTTCGTAGACCCACCATCGGGGTGGTATTGCTGGGGTATTTAGTCTAAGGTAAGAAATCTATCACTAACGTGTCTCTTTCAGATGTACAAGTTACTACTTGTGTAACGATATATCAAAAACAGATATTAGTTAGTGATAGATTCCTTACTGCCCCACCCATCCTCCCCGTTCTGCGAACTGATTTCTAGGGTAAAGGTCATCCCTTTCAGGGCCCTAGTTTCATGGCACCAGTGATCAGTTTCTTGCATGGCTCTGCGTTCCTGGGGCGGAAAGTCGTGTACAGAACTGACGTCAGCGAGCATGGGTGGCGCCGACGTAGTCTCCGTGACGTCATCTCGGCGCATACGACGCCAGCGACGGACGCCGAGCGGCACAACGCCACCTGCCGATGCACAGGGGTACTGCTGACGAAAAACTTTCTGGATCCAATCTGACGCCTGGCGATATTCTAAGGTAAGGAATCTATCACTAACTAATGTCTTACAGATATATCGTTACACAAGTAGTAACTTGTGTGTTCGTGCTTGTATTCTCATCCCCAAAATAGACAAATAATATAACCCCGCTCCGGCTGATCAAGCTTTTATTAAAGCACAGCTACCTCTAGACTCTTTGGTCATCTGTAATGCCTGTAAACGGGCCAATTCACAAAGTTCGGGCGTGCCCCCCCCTTCCCCCCTCCAGACAAAGAGTTAAAATTGTTGGGCGCCTCAGGTAAAAGAGTAGCTGCCCAAGTAGCGAATCATTGGCACATTGACAACACTCAGGCCCTACTAGCCAGGTATGATAGAGCACACTTGGACGAAATGGAGCAATTGCTCCAGTATATCCCAGATAAGCCCAAGGCTAAAGCTCAAGATTTAGTGCAAGAAGGAAAGCTCGTCTTCTATTCCTCTATTATGTGTGCTTTAGATGCTGCAGACACCGCAGCTAGAGAGATCAACACTAATGTGTTACTGAGGAGGCACGCAGGGTTGAGGATTTCTGGTTTTAAACGTGAAGTCCAACAATTCATTTTAAATACTCCATATGACAAAGAGCATCTCTTCAGGCCCAAAGTAGATAAATTTTTCGAGAAAATTAAGAAAGATACGGAAGTGGCTAAGTCATTAGGAGCGCTACAGTCTCCTTCTAATTGTGGCTCCTTTTGTAGATCCTTTTATCATGTGGGGGTCCAAGAGCACGCCCTTAGACAGTACGGCTGCCTCGTACAAAGGCAATAATCAATCCTCCTCTTCAAGAGGCTTCTTTAGAAGAGGATACAGAGGTAACAACAGAAAAGGTTGGGGCAAAGGTTCCACACTACGTAATTCCCCCTCCCCTAACAAGCAGTGACTTGCATACACTTCCCCTATCATTTAACACCTGTTAGGGGACGTCTTCTACAATTCCTCTCCATTTGGCAATCCATAACCACAGACAAATGGGTGCTAGGAATTATCCAACATCGTTATTGCCTGGAGATTACCAACAATCATCCAAACATTCTACCTAGCTCTCACAAAATGTCACCAGAACATTTACACCTGTTCAAACAGGAAGTCCAGTCTCTCTTGCTAAAAGGACCCATAGAGCGTGTACCATAACAATATCAAGGGTCAAGCATGTACTCCCTGTATTTTCACATTCCCAAAAAGGACGGCTCCTTGAGACCTATTCTGGACCTCAGAGAACTAAATCACTACATACGGTCAGAGCATTTCCATATGGTGATACTTCAACACATGCTCCCACTTCTGCAGCAGGGCGACTTTATGACTACTCTACACTTAAAGGATGCATATTTCCGCATTCCAATTAATCCCACTCATCGCAAATACCTCAGATTCATGATAGCGGGTCATCATTACCAATTCAAAGTACTACCGTTTGGAGTCACCACTGCTCCCAGGGTGTTTCCCAAATGCCTGGCAGTAGTCGCAGCTCATCTCAGAAGACAGCACATCCATGTCTTCCCATACCTGGACGACTGGCTCATCAAAGCTAGCACTTCCCAAAAATGTCTCCAACACACTCAAACTTCGATTCACTTATTACACCAATTAGGGTTTACAGGTATAGCGTTGAAGTCTCATCTACATCCTTCCAACACACAAACCTATCTGGGAGCCACTACAGACACTCAAAGAGCTCTAGCCCATCCCAATGCAGCCAGAATTTTCAGTATTCAGTCCCTTCTCATTCAGTTTTAGCCCAACCAATCATTACCAGCAGTGTATTCATGCAAATGCTAGGAATTATGGTGTCTTGCATTGTACTTTTTCCCCAAGCAAGACTTCACATACGTCCCCTTCAAGAATGCTTAGCAAGTCAGTGGAACCAGTTGCAGGGTCAGTTGACCGATATAGTGTTCTAGTGTTGGTAGATCGCTGCCTTTCATCGACCCTGTTCCACAGACAGTGCTAACAGAAGACGCATCGCTCACAGGTTAGGGTGCTCACCTACATAATCCAAGGGTTGTGGAGTCTAAAGTAGAAGTCTCCATATAAATCACCTAGATTTACTAGCAGTGTTTCTGGAGCTTAGAGCTTTTTCAAATTCACCTCATAGGCAAAGCTGTTAGTCCGCGCAGACAACATGACCGCTATGGATTATATACAGAAAGAGGGCGGGACACACTCTCTCCAACTGTCACGCCAAGCACAAGCCATTTGAAAATGGGCTATACACCACAAGATTTATCTCCTGGCAGAACATCTTCCAGGAGTAAACAATCAGATCACAGACCTTCTCAGTAGACAAGAGACAGCAAATCCACAAGTGGGAACTTCATCCCCAAATTCTTCTCCCTTACTTTCAGGAATGGGGATTTCCTCACATAGACCTGCTCGCCACAGCTCAAAACGGGAAATGCCCAAGCTTCGCCTCGAGGTTCCCACATCCACTCTCCGAAGGCAATACTCTATGGATGAACTTGTGAGGAACATTTGCCTATGCTTTTCCACCTCTCACACTCATTCTGTTGGTAGTTCGGAAGCTCAGACAAACATTCCTCAAACTAATTCTCATAGATCCCACATGGGCACGTCAACCTTGGTTCACCACCCTGCTGGAGCTCTCAGTAGGTCCACACCAAAAGCTGCATCTCAACACCAGTCTCCTCACTCAGAGCCATGGAGAAATCAGACATCCAAATCCCAAAGAACTCAACCTGGCGATTTGACTACTGAAGTCATAGAGTTTGGTTATTTACAATTACCGCCAGATTGTATGAATATCCTAAAAGAGTCTAGAAACCCTACTACTAGGGCATGTTATGCAGCAAAAAGGAAACAGTTTGTTCTTTATTGCAACGATAACAATATCAATCCTCTTGGTGCTTCTATGAAAAATATCATCTGTTACATTTACAGAAATCTGGACTAGCCTATACATCTATTCGCCTACATCTAGCAGCAGTAGCTGCATATTTACAAAACAGATAACACTTATCTGTATTCAGAATACCAGTGATTAAAGCCTTTATGGAAGGATTAAAAAGGGTGATACCACCAAGAGTCCCACCTGCACCTGTATGGAACTTAAACATAGTCCTTACATGGCTAATGGGTCCACCTTTTGAACCAATGCAGAGGTGTCAATTAAAATTCCTCTCATGGAAGGTTGCTCTTCTCATTGCAATCACTTTACTTAGGAGAGTTGGTGAACTTCAGGCATTAACTATAAAAGAGCCTTTTTATCCGCTTCACAAAAACAGAGTGGTTCTTCGAACCAATCCCACATTTCTTCCTAAAGTAGTTTATGCTTTTCGAATCAATCAATCATTCGAGTTACCTGTGTTCTTTCCACAACCTGATTCTGTAGCAGAACAAGCTCTACACGCACTAGATGTTAGAAGAGCTCAACTATATTATGTGGAAAGAACAAAAGTATTTCACAAACAAACCAGTATTTTGTTGCTTTTTCACCACCACAAGAAGGCAATCCCATATCTAAATCAGGCATTGCAAAATGGATAGTGAAATGTATCCAGACATGTTATGTGAAAGCGAAAAGAACTTTGATAATACCCGCTAAAGCGCATTCCACTTGCAGAATAGGGGCTACTATGGCCTTGATGGGGAATATTCCCCTAGCTGACATCTGTAAGCGCAGCAACATGGTCTACAGCACACACATTCACCAAGCATTATTGTGTAGATGTATTAGTGAGGCAACAAGCTAATGTAGGCCAGGCAGTACTTGAAACACTTTTTCAAACAACTGCAACGGCTACAGGTTAGCCACCGCTTTGGGAGTATACAGCTGTATAGTCTATGCAAAGCATGTGATCTACAGCTCACATGCCTTGAATGCCAAGTAAGCATCTGTTCTTGCCATGTAGAGCTGTAGATTCACATGTGCCCACCCGGGTACCTATACTTGTTGCAGTTGCTTACTTTACATATATATACATGTGGCCATCTCTATTCTACACTTACTAACTCTGTTCTTACCCTCTGCGGGAAAACAATCTACCAATGGAGTCGATGCCCATGCGCACTATCACTGAAAGGATGAGTCACCTTACCTCATGACTGGAAAGACTTCTTTGTAGAAAAACAATTTGCAAACATTCAGACCCAACACTAGATGACAGGAGTATGCAAAGCATGTGAAACTACAGCTCTACATGCCAAGAACAGATGCTTACTGGGTAAGTAACATTATCCTTCGGTACTAATTTTGACTACTGAATAAGCTGCCATCGAAAGGTTGGAACGGCTACAGTTGGCTAGTTTGCTATTGAGAACATGTGATGTAAGATGGGCTCAAAGAGCTACTCATTGACAGTGTGACACAGGGACACGAAGAAGATGGAAAAAGTGGGCATGTCTATCATCATTTGGCTTGTGAAATCGAACTGTAAATTTCAATAGCCTTCTTGTCCAAAAGCTGCCAAAGATTAAAATCTAAATTGTGCTTACATTTCTCACAGGTCCTAAAATGTATGTGATTAAATGGTTAAGCATCTAGTTTCACAAACAGAAGGAAGGTGGTCACTATATTCACTATATATATTGAAACTGCACACAAAATGTAGGAGCTGCCAAAACAATGCTGGAATGTAAATTATATCCAGGAAAGTATACAAATTGTCTTTAGGATTAGCCACCACATGTTTTGAAAACATTTGTAGCCGTTATATGCTAAATGTGTTCCAGGTAATAAGGTCTTGCTTCTCAACCTTACATATTGAATGGTGACATGTTCGATGCATGTTGGTTTGCATGCCTATCAGTAATGCCCTCATGTGAGCATGTTTGATAATCTTATGTGTCAACCAGCGCTGATACTGTAGTATGGTTTAGATCCTCTTTTTTGCGTGCATGTTATGTTAGCATGGCTTATTAGAAGTTTAAACGCTATTTTACCTTTTGCTTCTTTTTGCACACAACACTGCTTAGCTGTTTTTGCAAGTTAGCTTTCACGAAGGTCTATACATGAGAAAGGGTTTGTTTTTTGACATCTCTAGACATACATCTTGCCCCCAGTCTGTAAAGTGAGGGCTGAGCTGCCAAGGTTATCATAACATGTGAGCCTGTTTATCGGCATGTCTGTGTAACACATTCTAGACACAACATTTTGGCAGCTGCGAGCCAAGCAAGATTCTGGCGCCTTACCATAATTTCACACACTTGGAAGATTCCGGGGATGCAGAGAGCCTTGCTGATCCAGATGTAATTTACACTTACTGAGCGGAAAGGTAATGGGGTCCCCCAAAGCAAGCTCAAGAGACCTATAGTTTATAATAAATAGTTCCTATATAGGGAGGGTGTTGAAACTAAGCGCTATATCACCTGTTTGCACTATCATTGTAATATGAGTCCTCCTTTTGTATTTTATGGAGTTGTAACCATGCTGACCATAATATTTTTAATCATATGTCTGCTTATGTTGACCAAAATACTGCGCATGAGATCACGTTGTTAAAATAGATATTTTAACCTTACTGTGTCTCTTTTTTAATCCTGTTGTGGACTGGTATGAGAGTATAACAAAAGAGTGTTCTGACTTCCCACCATTCCTGAGATGGTCCTAAGTCGCATGTTCTAGGTTGTCTAATCATTGGTTACTTTGCTATAGGACGAAGAGCTAATGTGACACTGATTGCTAGCTGGTTGGGGTTTCTAGGTACTGAGGTGAGTTTCTGGTACACCACAATTCACTAATGTCCTAGGTATCTGTGCACAGTTCTGTGTATGAGCAGAAATCCTTGCAACATGGCGCCGCCAACGACTGTGGTCTTATTGTGAGACACTTGAGTAGTGCTTATATCAGTCTACCACCCCCTCACTATTGTTTCCAGTTGACAATAGTGACGAATAAAACCTACCTATAGTTACATAGGTTTCTTCAAGCTTTACAACGGTTTTCTGTTTGAATTACTACTCAGTTGTGCCTTATTCTATTGCATTGTACTTCTCTATTACTGTTTCGATATGGCTGCGGTTGATATCCCAGCACACAGTCGTGTGGCTGTGCGGAATCACTTGCAGGAATACCTAGTTTCTTTAGAGGGACAGGCAGTGGTTTTTGTTGTCTCAGCTGACGCGGCGTACCCGTTTGAGTTATATCACTCATGGGTTACATTTACCGCGGTAGATGCTGGTACTGGTGTATTTCACACTGACACCCCTGCTGATGCTCCTGCTGCGTACGCTCCATGTCGGACAGTGGAAATTCTGATTTCTGCTTGGCAGCATGCCGTTTGGTTTAATGGCACCCTCCCACACGTTATTACAGCGGTCAGACAAGGGCCGTTGTCAATCCCAGGCCCTACTTGGCCTGTTTAAGCTGGTTACACCCCGCATCCTCAGGCGGGGCAGTTAACAGCTCAGCAACTGAGACCCCCTATAAGACATTAGAGTAACTCGGTCGTGCTTTTTCACACAGACCCTTTTTTCTCAAAAAAAACTCCAAAAGACGTCTGGAGTGGGTAAAAGGTTAAAATCCGCCAGAACTTAGTAGGAAGAGATTCCTATGTATAGTTTTTGGTTTAGTCAACGTTGAAGGATACAGTGTTCCAAAATATTGTGCACCTAATCTTTGTTTCCTTGAAACTAGATCTGCAACAAAACTTTCCTTCAGTAAAATGGTGGAAAGTGAAGACGAAACAGAGAGAGCTAGAAGAACAAGTTACTTACCTTCGGTAACGCTTTTTCTGGTAGATACAATATCTGCCTGTGGATTCCTCACCTTGTGAATATCCCCTTGCGTCAGCAACATTCGGAAATTCTTTTCGTAGCTTCGCGCCGACGTGGACTTGGACGTCATAGAGGCACGGCATCGCTCGCGACTCCGCTGAAGTCACCGACGCCTATAATAGGCCCACGCCGGCGTGATGACATCAGTTCCGCCCTTTTTTTCGTGCCTTCAAAGCACACGGACGGGCCAACAACAGTAGACATATACACAGTATACGCAGTACAAATATCAAGGTAACACACACAGTGTGAAGCAAATGCAATAAAACATTTGAAATAAACAACTCCTTGACCATAAACAAAAACATAATAGAAACTCTGGCATAGAAGAGTGGACAACGGGGAGGCGGGTGGGTCAGTGAGGAATCCACAGGCAGATATTGTATCTACCAGAAAAAGCGTTACCGAAGGTAAGTAACTTGTTCTTCTGATAGATACATCTGCCGTGTGGATTCCTCACCTTGTGAATAGAGTCCCACAGCAGTCCCCACTCCCGGAGAAGGGTGTCCACTCTTCAAGACCAGGAAATCCTGGAGAACAGAGCGTGCAAAGTGACCGTCCCTCCTCACCTCGGACTCCACGCAGTAATGCTTCGCGAAAGTGTGGAGGGAAGACCAAGTTGCCGCCCTACAAATATCCTCTACAGGAACACCTCTAGCCAATGCAGAGGTTGACGACTTAGCTCTAGTAGAATGAGCCCTTATACCCTCTGGAGGTTCCTTACCGGCCAAAGAGTAGCAGAACTTTATACAGAGGACGATCCATCTTGATAAAGTTCTTTTATGGACCGCTCTTCCTCTCTTGCAGCCAGCAAAGCCAACGAAGAGCTGGTCATCTAACGGACACTCTTTAGATCTGTCCAGGTAAAAAGACACCGCCCTCTTGGGGTCCAGACGGTGTAATCTCTCCTCCTCCTTGGAAGGGTGTGGGGGAGGATAAAAGGTAGGAAGAGTAACAGATTGACCAAGGTGGAAAGGAGTCACCACCTTAGGCAGAAAAGCAGCCCTGGTCCTAAGAACCATTCGATCAGCATGAATGGACAAGAAAAAGGGCTTGGAACTAAGAGCTTGAAGCTCACTTACCCTCCTTGCCGAGGTTATCGCAACGAGGAAAACTGTCTTAAGAGTCAAAAGCCTCATAGGACATTTGTGAAGAGGCTCAAAGGGAGCACCCATCAGAAAGGTCAAAACAAGATTTAAGTCCCACTGAGGCACAACAAAAAGAGTAGGAGGGAACTTATTCGTGAGGCCCTTCAAAAACCTTAAAACCACAGGAGATTTAAAAAGAGATGGCTGGTCAGGCAAGCAGAGAAATGCCGACAGCGCTGAAAGATAGCCCTTCACTGTGGCAACAGCAAGCCCCTGTTGTGCCAGAGAAAGGGCAAACTGGAGAACATCAGACAAATGGGCTCTCAAAGGGTCTATAGATTTCTCCCCACACCGAGCGACAAATTTTAACCACCTATAAGAATAGATGGACTTAGTGGAGTCACGCCTGTCTGACAAGATAATATCCACCACGTCAGGCGGGAGAGAAAAAGAACTCAGGTTGCCCCGTTCAATCTCCAGGCATGAAGGTGTAAGGTCTGGAGGTGGGGGTGTAGAACCTGCCCCTCCATCTGGGAGAGGAGATCTGCCCTGTGAGGGAGACGGAGCGGCAGGTGAGAGGAGAGGTGGAGAAGGTCTGAGTACCACACCCTTCTTGGGCAATCCGGGGCGATCAATATAACTTGGGCCCGGTCTTGGCGAATTTTCCTCAGAACCCGAGGAATCAAAGGTATGGGAGGAAACGCGTAAAGGAATTGTGAGCTCCAACTCAACTGAAACGCGTCCCCCAAGGCTCCTTGCATCGGATACTGGAGACTGCAGAATAACGAGCAGTGAGCATTCTCTTGAGTGGCAAAAAGGTCCACCTGAGGAGTTCCCCACGTCTGAAAGACGTGACGAACTACCTCCGGATGAAGCCTCCACTCGTGGTCGGCAGAGAACTGCCGACTGAGACTGTCTGCACGAACGTTCTGAACACCGGCCAGATGATTTGCCATCAGCCAAATCTGATGGTCCTGAACCTAGGACCAGAGACGCAGAGCCTCTCTGCAGAGACACTGCGACCCCACTCCTCCCTGCTTGTTGATGTACCACATCGCGGTCGTGTTGTCCGTCAGGACCTGAACCGACCGACCGCGAAGGGAGGAAGGCCTTGAGCACCAGACGTATCGCCCGCAACTCTAGAAGGTTGATATGAAGCAACCTTCCCTCTGACAGATCCGCCGCAGTTTCTCTGGAGATCCTCACTGACTCCCTGAGATCTCCGTTGTGCTGATACCACTGCCTGCGGAGGCACCACTGGAGTGCCCTCATGTGCCAGCATGCATGGTTGATCAACAGAATGCAAGAAGCCATCAGACCGAGCAGGTGAAGGACCTTCAGGACTGGAACAACCGCTCCATTGAAGAATAAAGGAATCATTTCCTGTATGTCGCAAATCCTTTGAGGAGGAGGGAATGCACGACATACAGTAGTGTCCAATACCGCACCTATGAACAGGTTGCGCTGGGAGGGCACCAGGTGAGACTTGGGTACATTTATCGAAAAACCCAACCTGTGCAACAAATGAGTTGTCTCTTGCAGATGATGGAGCACCTTCTCTGGCGACTCTGCTTTGATCATCCAGTCGTCCAGATACGGGAATACAGGAATCCCCGGCCTCCTGAGATGTGCTGCCACCACTGCCATCACCTTGGTGAAGACTCGAGGCGCAGTAGTAAGACCAAACGGAAGGACCGCAAACTGGTAGTGTTGCGACCCAACCGTAAAACGGAGATACTTTCTGTGCGACTTCAAGATGGGAATATGAAAATACGCATCCTGCAAGTCAATCGACACCATCCAGTCCTCTTCCAGCAGCGCTTGAAGAACCTGTGCAAGAGAGAGCATCTTGAACTTTTCCTGTTTCAGGTAAAGTTTCAAGATCCTGAGTTGCAGGATTGGCCAAAGCCTGCCATCCTTCTTGGGGATCAGAAAATACCAGGAGTAGCATCCCTGACCCCTCTCCTGCTTCGGAACCACCTCTATCGCACCCTTTCTGAACAGTGCCAGGACTTCTTCCTGCAGGAGAAGCAGGTGGTCCTCCGAGCAAAAACCCTGGCAAGGAGGGTAATTTGGGGTAAACTCCTGAAAGGGAAGAGCATACCCATTCCCCACGAGATTGAGAACCCAAAGATCCAATGTTATCAATTCCCAATCTCGTAGAAAATGGGTAAACCGGCCCCCCACTGGGCCCACATGATCCGGAATGGCGGATCTAGGGCTGCTTTGCTGCGTTGGCAGGGGGCTGGGAAGGGGAAGAGGAGGAAGAGGAGGAGATTTTACGGCCTCAAGAACGACCTCTTTGTTTGCCCCTATAAGACCTGTACAGCGTGTTTTGTTGCTGCTGCGGCTGCTGCTGCGTAGATTTGTAGGATCGAAAGGAAGATCTGCTAAATCCTCTAGTACGCCTTCCAAAAGTGCCCCTGGTCTGAAGGCCCAATGACTTGGCTGTCGCTCTGCTGTCTTTAAAGCGTTCTAAAGCAGCGTCTGCCTTCTTGCCAAAAAAACCAGATCCGTCGAAGGGGAGATCCAACAACGTAGATTGGACATCTGAAGAAAACTCACTCGACTTCAGCCACGCAGCTCTCCTCGTAGCTACAGAAGAGCCCATGACCCTTGCCACAGAGTCCGCCATGTCCAACCCACTCTGAATCACCTGTCTTGCTGCAGCCTGAGTGTCAGAGATAACCTCCTGGAAGTCTTTTCTATCCTCCTCAGGTAATTTGGGTACCAATTGTTTTACAGTGTCCATAAGGGCGTGAATATAATGCCCCATCAGGCAGGTCGCATTTGTGGACTTCAGTGCCATACTAGCAGAGGAGAAAATCTTTTTAGCAGCCTAATCCTGCTTTCTCGACTCTTTTTCAGCTGGAACCTGAGGAAAAGCTCCTGTTGATCGCTTGGAACATGCAGCCTGCACCACCAAACTCTCAGGCAGAGGGTGAGTGGATAAAAACTCTGGGTCATCTGGAGCAGTCCTGTACCTTCTGGCAACAGCCCTAGACACAGCAGGAGCTGACAAGGGTTTCTTCCAAACCTCTAAAATAGGATCTTTAAGGGCATCATTAAAGGGCAGCAATGGTTCAGTCACCGATGATGGAGAGTGAAGAACCTCCGTGAGTAGATTTGATTTGAACTGAGCAGTAGGTAAAGCAATGTTCAACAAATTTGCCGCTTTTTTAATCACAACGTGGTAAGGAGCCACATCTTTAGAGGGTTCATTTGTTACTGAAACCAAATCCCACTCAGGGGACAGTTCAAGACCACTGGCCACCGAAAGATCCTCATAAGGGTCCTCAGGATCCTGTAGCTCACCTTCCTCCAAATACTCCTCACGATAGCTCTCTTCTTCCATTAGCCTCTGGGCTTCACGCCTCGACCTGTGCTTCACTTTTGAAGCCGTCGGATCCACTGTCGACTCCGTCGAAGTCGGAGCCGGCGCCGAACCCGATGCCGGACGAGGAAGAATTCCACGACGTCGTTCGGGGTTCGGCATCAGAGATGATGGAATCGGCGTCGAAGGATTCGGCGTCATCGACTTCGGCATCGATGGCTTCGGAGTCGAAGGCCTCGCCGGTGTCGGAAAATGCCAATGCGGCGCCGGAGCCGGCATAAAGGGCATAAAGGGCGCAGGGGCATAGGTTTGGGGGACACCCAGACCAAATGCCATCGGACCCGTGGGACCAACAGGAACCCCAGAGGGGTACATAGCCCTGGAGTAGATACCATACATTGCATTTAGAAAATGTGTCGGATCCTGACCTGGAGCCGGGAAGGCTGGGTACGAACCCCCAGGTGGTTCTTGAGGACGCGGAGTCGATACGACGTCGACCTCCTCTTCAGGCTGGTGCACCGGAGTCGACAGACCTTCGGGCAACGGAGCCTCTCCCTCTCCAACCATCTCCTCCTCACCTTCATCCTCCCGATCCGGAGAATGGGATGGAACCGGAGATGGATTCGCTGTCTGCTTCGGCGAACCAGGCGAATTCGCATGCGACGCCTCACCTCCGGCGTCCTGTTCTTCCGAAGCCGAAGACACCTCTTCTTTCTCGACCAGCTTCACCTGCGACTTCGGCTTAGAACCCGAATCTTTCTTCGAATGATGTCGGGATTCATGAGATCTTTTCTAATGCTTCTTTTTTGAAGATCTCGAAGCATGGGCTGAGGACGAATCCGAACGCGACCTCGAGTGAGATCTTGACCTCGAGCGTCGAGTCCGCGACCTCGATTTCTTCTTCTCTTTACTTCCTTTAAGCTTTGCAACAATAAGCTTAGCTTCTCTCTCCCAGAGGGCCTTAGGAGTCATCTTCTTACAGGATCGGCAGTCTTCGACATCGTGGTCGGAGCTAAGACACCATAAACAACATTCATGCGGATCCGTAATGGACATGGTTCTGCCGCATTCTCCACAGGCTTTAAAACCCGTCTTCTTCGAAGACATGTTGAAAGAGGAGATAAAGGAACACCAACAATACAAAGTAACAAAGTCACTGTAAAAGCTACGGACGATCTCTAGAAAACCGTTAGCGTCGACGACGCGGAAAAAAGGGAACTGATGTCATCACGCTGGCGTGGGCCTATTATAGTCGTCAGTGACGTCAGCGGAGTCGCGAGCGATGCCGTGCCTCTATGACGTCCAAGTCCATGTCGGCGCGAAGCTACGAAAATAATTTCCGAATGTTGCTGACGCAAGGAGATATTCACAAGGTGAGGAATCCACACGCAGATGTATCTATCAGAATAGCAGCTCAACTCCTAGCGGATGACACAAGTCTCCAAGATGAAGACCCGAATGCTATAATCATTCCGGTAAATGTAAGAAGAACTATAACTAAAAAACTTATAGAAAATGGAGTATCATCACGAGGTGGTACAGTCATATTCGTGGTAGAGGCCCATGAATATCGACAGACAGAGGTATCTATTCATGGATACATTTTCCAGCAGCACATGCTGTAACACACGAATTCCACTATTACAAAATAGGGGAACCTCCGGATTAATACGCTCCTTTCGAGGACGTTGAAATCCCACTAACTTTCCAAGAGCACCTGCTCTGGTTTAATGGCGCCCTAAAACATCAAAATCACATCAGCAGGCTCGGTCCACTAGGTAGACCAGGAGCCACGTGGCCGGTTCTAGCCAGCTACACACCACATCCAGACATTGAAACAATGTCAGACCAGGAACTTTTAGCTCAGCTAAAACTGCTAATTAAAATACATAGACAATTGGTCCAATATGTAATGCGGACTTCAACAGTCCAACCAACAATAAAAATTCCATAGACCACCCCTCACCAGGGGAACACAAATAAAATCACACCACAGAATATACAATCAGCCATTGGCAAAATACCCGCAAAACGGGAACAAATTCCATTCTGGTTAGCACAAAAAATCACTCAAATAGAGGCAGTATTTCCTGATACTACGCCTACTGAGAAACACAGAATTCTGACCATCGGTCTTCCAATGGGGATCGCACCACATGTGGAGGACTGTGACACTTGGGGCACAGTCTTTGCTTCAATCTACACAAAAACACATGGTGTTCCGTCCATGGCGGTTATACCAGACGTACTAAGACAGATTCAAAATGAATACGGTCCAGAACCTGCTTTAACTCTGGGTATGAAATTACTGAAAGACTTCAAGCAGGTCTCGGCTATATTATTAGCCAACATAAAAGGAGAAGCAGCATCTGTGGCGATCCGCCAGAAATTAAAAGAAACAGATATAGCAGAACAACCTTTTGAACTTGCCAGAATCATAGAAAAATCCTATGAAGAACTAGGTAGAGATAGTTTGGGTGGGAAACCAGTAAAACCCCAACTACTTGAAAATCCTGAAAAAACTTTTATTAAAAATAATCTAAATACTCCAAAAAAGAGTTGGGATGGTAATAAATAATCCACTCCCAAAGAAAAACGATTCCAGTCCAGAGGAAGGTCTCCTCAATGGAGAGAAAGATCTCCGGACCAAGGAAACAAGTCTCCCCAGAGGGAGCTCTCTGAGAAAAGAGACAACCTTAGAGATAGGGATAAATTAAGAAAACCTGATAGATATCAAGATATTGATACACGTCCCTTTCGATCTTTTCAGACTTCCTCACAGAAATCGGAAAGAAGAGGACGGTCAGAACACAAGGAAGAGGACGTCCAGTCCAAAGACAAGGAACCTGCTCACCAAAGTAAAAAATTACAATTTCCAAGAAAGAAGGTAGCCAGTATTAAAATAATTAAACATGCCGAGGATACTGAGGACACAACTGAAAAACGGAGAGTGGGCCCAGACAATGCTAGACAGCGCAGCAGAAGTGACCATAGCTCGCAAGATCTTGATGAATCTTCTGGAGACAGTGGACACGAATAAATACATTCAAGTGGAAACTGCAGATACCAGAGTTAGCAAACCTCATAAAATATACGAAATAACACTGCGTATAGAGGGGGACAAGACTAGGAAAGTAAGGGGTCTCTTTTGGGATAACCTTTCGAAAGGCTATGACATCCTTTTAGTTGAGAAAGACTGGCCACCAGAGTTTGTCAGGGAGTGCCCTCATGGCGAAGAAATGATTATGACTAACAAAAACGGACTTGGCTGTTCCTGGAGAGAAAGGAAGGTACGGTCAAGAAAGGGGGGAAAAAATGAGGTAGTGCTCAGTGGAGGGCTACCCTGGGTATCCAATTTGTTGGAATTAATGGGCTCACACACTCTTGCGAGTGTCATGCTTCATCATTGGCGGTTGCTCCTCGTAGGGCAGGCGGTGCAATGCCCTACGGGCTCACCTCTAGGAGGGGCTCTTTATCGGAGATCTTTTTTCCAACGGCCTGTGGGTGAAGTGCAAGTGAGGGGCCAGGAAGAGAATGGATAGTGTAGGTGAGTGAATTAAAATATATCACAAGGTACAGGAGATCAATTTATTCTGGTGGTCCCCTGCTATACATAAAAGCAGTGGGTAGCCTATGATCGCCAGAAATTAGGATTCCGTATCACGATCTAGGACTACAATTCGTATCGTGAGGTCGACATGTTTCTCGCTTATGCACTCTGGCTGCGATTCTTCAGGACCTAGTAATTTACATCTATCACAAGGGAATGACCTAGTAAAGTGTCAACCAATAATACAGTTTACTACCTGTTGTACTACCTGAATTGGACTGCTCTTGCCTACAGGTCAAGGAGTATGGGTGTCAACAGTACCCGGTAGGTGTGACATCAAGGGGGAGAACCAAAAGAGGTTTAATGGTTCTCGAGGCCTTGGTCAACTCTGTTGTGCCTACCCATCGCTACCGGGATCCGGATAGAAAGAAATGATTATGCCTGCCTTCTCAAATCACATTCCAATTCATAAAAAATACACATTAGCAAGAAAATGGGCAGTAGCCCAAGCTCCTGCATTATATAAAAATCATGTAGGATGGGATGAGGATTCTCCTCCTCACAAAATCCAGTTGAAAAATCAACCCACTGCACAGAGGCAGTACCCAGTTAAAGAAAAAGCTAAAAAGAAAGTCAGGGAGATCTTAGATGAACTTGAATATCAGGGGGTGATTAAAACATGCACCTCACAAATGAACAATCCTTTGTTTCCTGTCTCCAAGCCAGACGATTCATATCGTATAGTTTTGGACTACAGACACCTAAACTCCTGCTGCAAAACATTTGCAGTACAAAACTCACACAATGCAGCACTAATGAATAACATCGTGTGCAAAAAATATAAAACAACATTAGATATCTCAAATGGATTCTTTTGTCAAAACATTGCACCTGAAAGCAGGTATTTGACCGCTTTCTCAATAATGGGGTCGCAATAACACTTCTGTCGACTCCCACAGGGATTCAAGAATAGCCCAGGATTATTCTCAGCAAGAGTAACAGAGTTACTACAAATATATGATGATGAGGCATTATCTTATGTCGATGACATCTATCTCACAGATGATGACCTGGAGACACACTTGAAAAGAGTGAACACCATAATACTTCGGTTCGCAGCTGAGGGTTACAAATTCAACTTTAAAAAGTCAAGAATTGCCCATCTAACTGTCCTATTTTTAGGATATGAATTATCAAGTGAAGGCAAAAGCCTAGCAGACAACTTCTTAGAGAAGTGTGCTGTACTCCACGCACCAAAAACGCTGAAGAATTTACAATCAATACTAGGATTCCTGAATTTCGGAAGAACATACATTCTAAATTATGCAGAGAGGGTTAAACCTCTCTATGAATTAATAAAACCTGATTTCAAACCAATAAATTGGACTCAGAAACACACAGAAATTTTAAGATCATTGCAAACAGACATGTTAGCTAAAACTAAATTGCAAACTCGCGAAAACATACGCAACCTTGTAATCCGAGTCATCCCAGGAAGATGCGGATTCACGTACCTAACCTCTAATGAGGGAGAAACGGTACCAATATCTTACAAATCACATTTGTACACACAAGCTGAAATGAAATTCGGTTCTTTATTTATTTATTTTTATTTTTGAAGTTTTCTATAGCGCTGGCCAGACCCGAGGGTATCGGAGCGCTTTACAGTCGATCTGGAGGAAACAGGTGAGGAACAATACAACAACAAAGATTCATACAAGTTCAAAGATTAACAGAGTTGTCTGGTGCCTGAGGGGCGGCTTTGAGGTAGTGACTTTGAGGTAGTCAGAGTTACAGGGTGAGCTGTTGAGGTAGAGTTTGGGAATGCACGGTTGAGGTAGAGGATTTTTAGACGGCTCTTGAATTTTGGAAAGGAAGGGGTAGTTCTGATGTCCACTGGGATGCAGTTCCAAATTTTTGGGGCGTTGCAAGCAAAAGAGCGGCTTGCGGTTTTTTGTTTCCGGGTTTTCAGGGGGATGAGTAGTAGGGAGTTTGAACTTCTGAGATTTCTGGATTGACCCGCTTTCTTGAGTTTAGAGGCTAAGTATTCCGGTTTCCCTGTGTGCAAGGCTTTGTGTGTAAGACAGGCCGTTCTAAAGCTGACGCGCATTTCCACTGGGAGCCATTTTAAATCTTTGAGTGCGGGGGATATGTGGTCGAATTTCTTTACACCTGAGACCATTCTGGCTGCTGCATTGAGGGTGGTTTTCAGTGGCACTAGGTGGGATAGGGCTGTGCCGGATAGGGTAGCGATTCCATAGTCCAGTCTGGACAGCACCAGTGCTTGGGTGGCTTGTTGGAGATCCTTCTACGGGATGTGTGGTTTGATTTTGTTGAGGAGCTTCAGATTGAGGAAGGCGCTCTTAGCGGAGTTCTTGATGTGGCTCGTCATTGCTAGTTTGTGATCAAGGGTGGTTCCAAGTGATTTTACCGAGTTAGTCAGGGTGAGATTTCCTTTGAGAGCGTCAATAGCTTTCTCCCATTCAGTGATTTGAGGGTTATCGTCCTTGTTGGAGATGAGGAGGATCTCGGTTTTTTCTTGATTGAGTTTGAGGTGGTTTGCCCCTAGCCAGTCTTGGATTTCTTTGAGAGTGTTGTTGAGCCTTAGAATGTCGTTAAAGGAGGTGGTTTCTATGTAGATCTGTGTGTCGTCTGCGTAGAGATGAAAAGGGATGTTGGCTTTCTTCAGTATGATGGTGAGGGGTACCATATATATGTTGAACAGTTGAGGGGAAAGAACGGATCCTTGGGGGACCCCTCTGGTCACGGGGAGAGGATCGGATGTGAAAGATTTTATTTTGACTCTTTGGAAGCGGTTCTGACAGAAGGAGTCGAACCATTGCAGGACCATATCGTCCGCACCTACTCGTTCTTTGAGGGCCTTGATGAGGAGCTTGTGGTCAACTGTGTCAAAAGCCGCTGACAGGTCTAGGAGGATGAGTAGGCAGCACTGATCTGAATCAAGGGAGTGGCGGATGTCATCTACTATGTTCAGGATTGCGGTTTCGGTGCTATAGCCTTTTCTGAAACCTGATTGGTTGTGGTCAAGAAGATTGATGTTGTCGAGCTGATTGTTGAGTTGGCGTAATACACATTTTTCTAAGATTTTAGCTAGGAAGGGCAGGCTTGAGACTGGTCTGAAGTTGTTTAGGTCGTTGGGGTCTAGGCCTGGTTTCTTCAGGAGGGGAGTAACCTGGCCGACTTTGAGGCAGTCCGGGATGATGCCAGTTTTTAAGGAGCTGTTGATGATTTCACACCAGAGTGGAGCAAGGGTGAGTTGGAGGTCTTTGATTCTACTGAAAAACTTCTAATAGCGGTTCAAACTGCTGTAGCAAAAGAAAGAGCCCAAGCCCAAGGCAGGAAGATAACTGTTTTAACAGCAGAATCAGCCCTTGAGGCATTAACAAGCCCACGCAATTTAAATGCCGTGGCATTAGATCCAAAATGGATACAATGGGAAAATTCTCTTGCTATAGAAAAAGTGAAATACTATTTTGACCCGAAAATGAAAAAACTAGAAGATCTAGAATATGAAGAAGAATATCCTCTGCCAATCAAAATTCTGCCTCTCGAACAATACACATGTGTAATCTACATGGACAGATTTGCACAACACTACGATGTAGAGAAAAAATCCTACAACGCAGCGTGCGCGATTGTTAAAAGTCACTGGCGCTTTGGTAAATTCAAACCAATAGTCACCAAAACTGAATCACTGAGAAACTGTACAGCTCAGCGAGCTAAAATAAGATCTTTAAAGATGGCGCTTGAAAATGCCGATGGCGAATTCCCCACACTAATAGTGTGCGATTCGCATTACTGCGTCAAATCTTACAACAATGACATGCAGATCTGAATTCAAAACGGTTACAAAGATGACACAGGTGCCACAATAAAGCATAAAAAGCTCTGGGAACAAGTTGTTCTTTTGAAGAAAGAACTACGAAAGACTCACGTGATACATACACTGAGTCATCAACGTGATGGCGTTCACGTTGCAGGGAATTCATTGGCTAACAGAGCCACAGCGGAAGCGGTCCTACCGGCTTCCGTAGACACAAAAAAGCGTTCTAAAAAACACATAGACGGAGAAACTATGCTAGCGGTAAAAGCCTCATTAAAAAGCGACTATGCAGCATTACCTCTCGGCTATCCACTCAATAATACATACATAATTGATGCAAACTCTGTTCCTTTTGCTCAAATCCCTGGAGTGGGGGATAGAGTAATTCCAAACACGAACAGGAGAGTCTTCTTGATTGAAGGCGCACACATGGGATTGGGTCTAAGGCACCAAGAGATCATGAAATCTCTAAAAGAATTACAATCAGAATACTGGTGGCCGGGGATGAGCTTGCAACATTACAAATTTGCAAAAGATTGTCCTAACTGCAACAGAGATCGCAGTCGTGAACCGGACCAGACTAGTGCCAGGACACCTCTATTAGAAAGCATAAGGCAAAAATCCAGCAGGAGAAATGCGATCCCATAAATATTAAGACTAGATTCACTTAAAATGCAGACACCAGCGCTCGGCTGACGCCAGAACTGTTATAAAAGATTTGCGAGTCTTTATCGGCATATACGCAATTGGCATGCTACATTCTGACCAGGGTCCTGCGTTTAGCTCTCGAGCTTACAAGGAGGCCATGGCCAGCATGGGCATTGCATTGCGGTACTCTTCTCCATTCCATCCCAAGGGAAATGCGGTAGTGGAAAGAAAAAACCGGGACATAAAACAATCTATAACGGCGAGGGTATTATGTTCGGGTGATGGGTGGGTCAAACATTTAACAAGTGTCCAACGTAGTCTTAACAATCTGCCAAGAAATTCTCTAAAAGGTCTCACTCCCTACGAACTATTGTTCGGTACTAGAATGCATATTCAGAACTTAGATAGTCACACTTCAGTGGCAGAAGAAAAAGCTTTTGATATTGAGAGAGCGCAAATCAAGAAAAATATAGAAGTGCACCATATTTACAAGCACGTTGTATTAGTTTAGTAAACATTATATAAGAGTGTCAAAGCTATAGAGTGAAAATACATAATAGTGTTTAATTAAAATAGAATACTTATATCAAGTGTGAAAAGCTAATGTAGATGTTTGTAGTGATGTTAGAATGATGTTGAAATCCCATGTTATGTGGCTGTTGTAGGGGAAAATGTAATTCTGCTAAACGTAGAAATGTGTAGGCCACATGGCAGTTCACATAGAGTACAAGATGCTGTTACACTCTTACACGATGGTGGATTTTGATGTTATTGTAATTCAAAGTATTATTATGTTTTATAGAAGTGTTTCATATAATCATTGTGTGTAATAAGTTAGAATACTGTTTAGAAGAAATTAAATGTTTTGCAGAGTGCACAGGCCGTTCATGTAATTCTAATAGGCCTGAATAGACAAAGTCATTTCTTTTGATCTGCATGTGCTCGTTAGAGAAAGGTCGTGTTAGGCACAAACTGTGGAGCCTGTTCGAATGTTTTACGACTTAGAAGATACGGTGGAGGCCGGAATTTGGGGCCCACAGTACAAGTGTCTGTTTGCAGGTGCGAGGAGGTTTTAATCAAGAGAGTGATGAATAGACTTTTGTTCAAGAGAGCCAGGCACAGGCCTGGAGGAGTCTTCAGGAATTTCCTGGGGGTACCGTCTTGCCGGAGAGGAGCCTGGGAAGCAAGGTCAACGCTAACGATGGGCCCAGAGGAGTACCAGCATGGAACATACCAGAACCAACACCACGTGAGGGGTGTCTCTAAGGGGCGTCTCCAAAGGGCGTTTCCATTGTAAATGTGATTTTGTATTAGGGACAGCACCCCTGGGTGGAGTTAAGGCAGATGGTCTGAGGAACCTAAGAGAGCGGATGGGTAGGCAGATAGGTTAACTGCGAAACCTCGATTCAGAAAGAAGACTAAGGGAAGTGTGTGATCTTCTTTGGAAGTCACCACTGCTGACACCTTTTTAGGTTAAGATCTTGCTAAGTAGGGATGTCATTTAGTCTAGTGTAGGGCCAGTCTAATCTGATTTCTTTCCTTTCTGTAAATGACTCATAAGCTACAGCTTGTGTCTATTCTTGCAACTTTGATGATTTTTGAATTGGTTTGGTAATATTCTTCTGCCGACTAAGAGCATTTAGAAAATTTATGTTTGTATTGATACCCGTATATCTTTTGAACCTTATATTGAGATGTTTGTATCTCCAGTTAAGTTTGGCTTTGTAATAAACTTTTAAACTTTTAAGCTTAAGTGGTTCTTTGGAGTGGACAAAGTCATTAACTGATTGACCTAGTAGTGGATTGCCTTTTACTCTATGACAGGTACCAACGGTTCAGTCGACCGGAGTTGGGATCTAGATCTATAACAATAGACCAGAAATCCCGCGTTAACAGTTGGTAGCAGAGTGAGGATGGTTACCTTCTTGAGGAAGGGGATCTAGACTAGGTTAAGTTTACCCCAAGGTCCCTAGAAATCGAGAGGTGGCCCGCCGAAGAGGGTGCTGACGGCACGAGAGAAAAGCAGCAGAATCGGACGAGAGTGAGTATAACAAGGGTCATGCGTGGACAGATTGCGGTGTTTTGTGTTGTATTTGTATTGTAATGTCATGCGGAGTTGAATGCCTGTAGTGTGAATGAGAGAGGGTTGTGAGCGCGCGCAACCTGGCAGACTGGTAAACTGGTAACCTGGGAATCGGGGGAACCGGTGAACTGGTGAAAATCTTAAGTTCGGGGAAGAGCTTAAGTGGTTCGGGTGTATCGAACATCCAGAGTAGTTGTCGACCAGAGAAAAGGGGGTCATGAGGTACCATTGATCGCCCGCAGGACCGAGATAGGGGGAATGCAAGAGTGAGTGTGTGGGTAACGGACGCAGGTCGAAAGTTACCGTGTGCAAGTAACCTATCAGAGAAGGCGATTGTCTGGACGTACACGGAAAGACATTTCGTCAGTTAAGGTGACAATTACAGTTAGACTGTGGACGTACAGTCAAGGAAAGTGATCGCTTGGTCGGAGGTAATCATTTTTCAGAGTATGAATGGGACGCATGCATGACCGGGAGACGAGCGGAGAAAGGAGGGGAACTGCTGCGAAAGGGGGACGAGTGACGTCAGCGAGAGCCGCGCTGAGATAGGTCAGTCGGTGTGAAGCCGCGCTGAGACGAGTGACGTCAGCGAGAGCCGCGCTGAGATAGGCCGGTTGGTGTGAAGCCGCGCTGTGATAGGGCGGTTGGTGTGACGTCAGCAAAGAGCCGCGCAGTGATAGGCCAGTAAGCGAAAACCGTGCTGAGATTGGTGGATTGTCATCAGGAAGTAAACGAACGCGGAGAAAATAGAAATTTTGTAGATTTTTGAACATGAAGTGTTTTAAATGTTTGAGAGGGATTTTTAAGAGAAAAAGAAGAGAATCTTATTCCGGGGAAGAGGCACCGCCGGAGGGTACACCAGCTCACTATATGGCAACGAATGTTGGGTTGCATACTATACTGTGGCTTGGGACTTGGAGTAAGATTACAGAGGGGAATGAGGAACTGACTTTTCCAAAATACGGAACGTTTAGATTAGAAGTGTTACATCAGTTGAAAGCAGTTATGTCCTCATTGAGACCTTTGCCTAGACCAACACAATTTGAGGCCCTTAATGCATGGATTAGGGCGGCGCACGACAGGAATCAGAACAGACGCCAAGAAAAGGTACGGCGATCAGTAAGGGCAGTGCAAGATGCCAAATGGGATGCGGAAGCCAAGAAGTGGAGGGTACAGGTGATTGAGGTGGATAAGTTGTACCCCATGAGAGAGGTTACAGGTGGAAAGAAACCCATAGAAGAGGATGATGAGAGCGAGTCGGAGGACGGCCTAATAAATAGGTTGCTGATAGATAAACCACCTCCGGACAGTAGGGAGATAGAGGGTACTGAGCTCTCTAGGAAAGGTAGGGTTGACATAGAAGAGAACAGGCCACTCCCTATAACGGATTGGGTACCTACAAAAGGTGGGGAGATACCTCAACATAGTCCTATACAGAGAGTAGTTGGAAGGGTTGTGGTGCAGAAGATGCCGGTAACAGAGAGGGTTGAGTCTTATGGATTGCCAGATGCTCTTCAAGTACCCGTTACCATAGGTCCTGTAGTGTCGGTTTACCACCCAGAGAAAGGGAGAGAGGAAGAACAGGTACGGCTGGAGAGAGAGAGAGTTGAGATGGAAAGAAGGAATAACACGACAAATGCCTGGAGGCAATTGCCGGGACCGATAACGTGGAGCACCCCATTGGAGTCAGCAGTGGATCCCGTAACAGAACAGGGGGGTCAGAGAGGACCGATGGACCTGAGGGGACCACGGCCGAAATCCTACAAAGAGTTGAGGGCTGACTTGAGGGAATGGGATGGGTCCACAGGAGTACCGAGCAACAGGTCAAGAGCAGAAGCAGAATGGGGAAGTCGAGGAAATGGAACATTATCTCACTGCGGGGCTAGTGAAAGCAGTCAGGAGTGGGAAGGTAAAAGTCAGGAGAGTAGAGGAGTTACACGTCGTACTGACAGAGGAAATGGGCAGGAGCAAAAAAGCAGAAGTACGGAGTGTGGAGAGACATCTCGTCTCATTCAAAGTGAGGGAGACCAAAGGACCCAAGAATACAGAGATAGGTTTAGGTGCACTCACCATGCACCTAATGATAATGTGCAGCACTGGAATCGTGGGAACACGGGGAACAGTGAAGGATCTTGCCATGCGTCAAGTGATCAGAGGTCACAGCCGAATTGTGAAGACATGGGGGATAATGGAATGTCTTACCATGCACCTAGAGAAGCCGTGCAGAATGAGAAATGCGGGATTATGGGAAATAGAGGAGTGTTTCATCATACACCTAGAGAGGATGGAACTGCATGGGACCTGGAGAGATGGGAACATGGGAGGACTCCCCATAACTCGCCTGAGCCTAGACGTAGGACTCAGAGCTGTGATGGGAGAGATGTAAATAGACTCTCTAGAGATGGCATACTGAAAGCTGTGATAAAAGCCAAAAGACTCGATGTGACCAGCTTAAGATCTGACCTGAACGATATAATAGATGGTACATTGTCTTTAGAAAGGATCGACATGTACGAACAAGATGAGCTACTGTTTATAGCAAAGGACATCACTCAAAAGGCCAGAGCAACTCATGAGAAACTGTCTGAACTGGCAGACAAGTATATGGTAGATTTGTCCAGAACCAAGGCATTACAGGGTAACCACAGGTTGCATTATTCAGATCAGGACCTAGAAGAGAGGAGGACAACTGGATTAAAAACACACATAAGGGAACTGATCACAGGAATAAGAGCATGGAGGTATCTGGACAAATGGGAAGAGAGGTGGTCGAAAAAGGGAACTGTTAGGGGGAGTGCGAATGTGATGTCTCCGGAGGGAAGGCTAATGCAGATGGAGGCATTCCCTTTGCGAGAAATAGCGAATGGAAATTATGTACACGTACCCTGGAGTAGGGGAGATTTGGCTGCCTTTACCAACTCATTTCCGAAGTTAAGGGAGAACCCTGTAGAGTGGTACAAGCAGGTAGAGAGGTTTGTGAAGATCTCGAAAGTATTGTGGATTGATTTGAACACCTTGTTTGACATTGTGGTCCCAGGAGACTTGTGGATGACATGCAAGGTTAGTGTCGAGTGGCCAACTGCAGAACCAGAAAGGGATACTCGTACTAATGGACTGTCAGAAACAGTAATGTTAAAATACGATAGGGTAATGACATGGCTGAAGGAGAAGGTGCCACCACAAGACATAGATTGGGTAAAAATAGACCGAACAAGACAGGAACCAAAGGAGACAGTCCATGAGTATTATGAGCGATTGCTGAAAGCATTCAAACAATACAGTGGACTAGATGTAATGGACCCCAAGGATATAGGACAGTTTGTATCAAAGTTTGTCTTGGGGTTGAGACCTGATATTTGTCTGATGATTCAGCAGCATTTAATTTGTTGGCAAAACAAACCATTGGATGAGATTTTGAGATACGCAAGATATTGCAGTGATGAGATAGAGTCCAAAGCAAAGAAATTAAAGGAGAAACTGATGATGGTGCAGATGCAGTCAGCTGGAAAGGGAGGACAGCAACAACAGGGAACAGGGACAATGGGACGGAAATCAAACAATCAGAATAAGGACAACGAGGAAAATCCGAGACCTAGAATAGACTTTGCTACATTGAAAAAAACGACAAAGTGTCACCAGTGTCACCAGGTGGGACATTGGAGACGCGAGTGTCCCTATAACCCTGAAAACGGAGAACTGGAAGTTCTAGAGGAGGAAGTTCAGGAAGTTCCAGTCCAAAGGGTGACAGTGACAAAGGGTAAGGTGGCCAAAGGGGGGATTTCGGCTCCACGAGCTCAGTTCCCGCAGCCACCAAAGATTACGACAGGGGGAAAGGTCTATAGACAAATGCCTTTTTTCACAGGTGAAGAAGAGTGTTACTACGTTGATCCATTGACGGGACGACGTGTAACTAGAGAGGAGGACTGTACCCTCGGGGCAGTTCTAGAGGTGGATCAAAGAGGACCGTTTGTAGAGGCTGAAGTGGCAGGGTGTCCTACAACATTCTTGGTGGATACTGGAGCTACTCGATCAACTTTGAGATCGGTAGTGGTTCCAGATCTACCAATGTCGGGGGAAACGATTCAGGTGGTAGGAGTTGCAAATAGGAGAATGAATAGCCCTTTGACGGAACCAGTATCAGTGAAAATAGGAAACTACACGGATGAACATCAGTTTGTAGTATGTGATTCTAGTCCTGTGTGTCTGTTAGGAAGGGACTTATTGTGCAAACTGAACTGTACAATATACTGCACACCTCAGGGAGTGGAGGTACAGACTACAGACGATGATGCTACTTTTAAAGTTACAAATTCGAGGACATGCATAGAACTGTATCCTACCCTGACTGTGGAGGACCTTCCTTGGGACTTACGAGATGCAGTGTCATCAGAGGTATGGGATTTTACTGGAGAAGAGATAGGATTGATCAAAGGAGTAGAACCAGTGAAGATTATGGTAAAACCAAATGCTGATTATCCAAGAACGCCCCAATATAAATTGACCCCGGAGACGATTGCAGGAATAAAACCCGTGATCGACTCTATGATTCAGCAGGGAATACTGAAGGAAATCGTGGGAAGTCCATGCAACTCCCCGATTATGGGTTTGCAGAAACCTAGTGGGAAATTTAGAATAGTGCAAGATCTTCGAAAGATTAACAGCATAGTTGTTTCATGTTGTCCAGTGGTACCGAATCCATCAGTGATATTGTTTCAGATACCATTCCAAGCTGAGTGGTTCACAGTGATACACCTTTGTCAGGCTTTCTTTTCAATTCCATTAGATGAGGAGAGTCAGTACCTTTTTGCTTTTAAGCTGGAAAATCGTGTCCTAACATGGTGTCGTATCCCACAAGGGTATACAGAAAGCCCATCAATTTTCAACCAGCTGTTGAAGAAAAATCTTGAAAGTCTGGTACTGCCGCAGAACTCGGTTCTGGTCCAGTACATAGACGACCTACTTGTTGCGTCAGAAACAGAAGAGGCCTGTAAGACAGATACCATTGCCTTGCTGAACCATTTAGCTGAAAATGGACACAAGGTATCGCCGAACAAATTGCAGTACTGTTTGACAGAAGTACAGTACTTGGGTCACCGGATAGAAAAGGGAAAGCGCAAAGTGTCACCAGATAGGATAGAGGCGATAATGAAGATGAACGCGCCTACGGCACAGAGAGAAGTTAGGATGTTCCTAGGAATGGTTGGTTATTGCCGACAGTGGATAGCTAACTTTTCACTGAAAGCAAAACCTTTACAAAGACTGACGCACAAGGAGGTGAGTGATCCGGTACCATGGGACAAGGACTGTTTGATGGCGTTTCTACAGCTGAGAGAGGACTTGTGTCGCGCTCCGGCTTTGGGGATGCCTGACTATGAAAAACCATTTTCACTTTTCTGCTGCGAAAGGGAAGGTTGTGCTTTGTCAGTTTTGGTACAAATTCATGGAAATGCCCGTAGACCAGTTGCATACTTTTCGGCTACCTTAGATCCAGTAGCCGCAGCGTTGCTCGGATGTCTCAAATCCGTTGCTGCAACGGGTGTCAGCATTGAACAGTGTGAAAATATTGTCATGGGACACCAGTTAGTGGTGTATGTACCACATTCTGTAGAACTGTTAATGACCAGGACCAAGACACAGCACTTGACCAGTAGTAGGCTCACGCGCTACGAGCAAGTTATACTTGCTGCGGAGAACGTGACTCTTAAGAGGTGCTCTGTTTTGAATCCTGCTACATTGATGCCACTTCCAAATGATATTGAAGGCGAGGAATGTGAAGATCACGACTGCCTTGATGTGACTGAACTATGCACGAAGCCATGACCAGATATCGTGGATGAGCCGTTGATCGACCCTGATGAAATTTTCTTTGTTGATGGCTCATGTTTAAGAGACGACACTGGTCGGTTGAGAGCAGCTTATGCTGTTTGCACCATTACTAGAGTTGTGGAAGCCACTTGCCTGGAAGGAGTACACTCCGCTCAGGTAGCAGAAATCATTGCATTGACACGTGCCTGTATAGCAGGTAGCAAAATTAGAGTCACCATTTATACGGATAGCCAATATGGTTTCGGTGTAGTTCATGATTTTGGGCAGTTGTGGTCTCAGAGAGGTTACATGACCTCCTCTGGTTCGCCTATTCGAAATGGAGAATTTGTGCGACTGTTGTTAGAAGCATTACAAGGTCCAGCAGCCATTGCAATTGTCAAATGTGTAGCCCACACCAAAAATACAGATTTTGTGTCGCAGGGTAATAGATATGCAGACGAAGTTGCCCGTTACTGTGCTGAGCACGGATATTCTTTCACGGAGGTGGAAGTAGGTGGGGCTCAGGAAAAGACAGAGTTAAATATGATGCTAGAAACAGTTGATACTTGGGAGGATTTAAAAGATATGCAAGAGAATGCACCTGATTCTGAGAAAAAGGCATGGGAAACAGCAGGTTGTGTGAAAAGTGAAATGGACTTCTGGGTTTCAGCAGATGGTAGGGCAGTATTACCTGAGGAATTTGTGAATCCAATGGCACGACAGATACATGGTCCAGTACACTTAGGAAGAGATGCCATGCTGAGGGTATTTAGGCAGACTTGGTATTGCCCTAAGTTTAGGATTGCAGCAGAAGCAGTCTGTAGGAGATGCGTTAATTGTCAACAACTGAACGTAGGGAAAAGAACACCAGTTACAATGAGTCACATTGGGAGGTCTGGGGGGCCTTTCAACAGAATGCAATTAGATTTCATTGAGATGCCAAAAAGCAACCGCCTCAGGTATGTTCTGGTGGTTGTATGCATATTTTCCAGATGGGTCGAAGCATACCCTACACGCAGGTGCGACACACTCACAGTAGCAAAGTTGTTGCTTAGAGAGTTGATCCCGCGCTTCGGGGTGCTGACCTCCCTGGAATCAGATCGAGGAACTCATTTCAACAGTGAAGTTGTGAAAATGCTTTGCTCTGCATTGAACATTGATCAGAAGTTGCACTGCAGCTATCGACCAGAGGCTTCAGGTATCGTGGAGCAGATCAATGGCACTTTGAAGTCCCGAATAGCCAAAGTATGTTCATCGACTTCCTTAAGTTGGCCTGATGCTCTGCCCTTGGTACTCATGAGTATGCGTAGCACACCAGACAGGAGGAAAGGTCTCTCTCCACACGAAGTTTTAATGGGGAGGGCAATGAGACTTCCGTCTGTACCAACTACAGCTTTGTTGAATATTACAGATGACCTGATCCTGGATTACTGCAAGGGTCTGTCTGACGCCATTCATTCTGTGTCTCTTCAGGTGCAGGCTGCTGAAGTTCCATCTTCAAGAGATCTATGTCACGACTTGTGCCCAGGTGACTGGATTCTGCTGAAGAAGCACGTCCGGAAGAACTGCTGAGACGTGCGTTGGAAGGGCCCCTATCAAGTTATCCTGACAACGAATACCGCTGTGAAGTGTGGAGGGCTGCCGAACTGGATTCACGCTTCCCATACTCAAAGAGTTCCAGCACCCCTGGAAGAAACAGCTCCTCTCGCAGATGAAAATCCAGCTGTGGACGGCGAACCACTAGAGGGGATCTGTCAAGCTGTGGGGGTGTCGGAAGAAGTTGGGAGCGCTACAGATCAAGAAGAGGGACAGGACGGCAGTGAAACTGAAGTTGCCACAGAAGGAGAAAGTTGCTGTGAATACGGCTCAGACCCAGATCAAGCCCAGAGTGATCAAGAACTGAATGGGAGGACAAGATACATGAGAACAAGGCGAGGAGAAGATAGTTGGCCAAGTGAAAGAAGAAAGAGGCCATGCTTGAAGCCAGCTCCAGAGAAAACTCTTGCCCCTGTATCTGAAGACTCGGATTTGGACGAAAGTGCACAAGGACAGGAACAGGAAGGTCCGAGAAGATCGAGGAGGGTGCGAGTGCCTAGCAGAAGATACGCTACTCCTGAGTGGACCTACCTCGCTGCAGATGTCCAGTGTACAAGGAACTGGGAGGGTGAGGGAAGTGACCCTTATCAGTACTGACCCCATCATAACAGTGGAAATAGTGTTGTTGATACCGGGAGTGGAGGTCGAAGGGTTGCTGACACTCAATATCCCCTATCCTCCTATAGAAGTGCACCATATTTACAAGCACGTTGTATTAGTTTAGTAAACATTATATAAGAGTGTCAAAGCTATAGAGTGAAAATACATAATAGTGTTTAATTAAAATAGAATACTTATATCAAGTGTGAAAAGCTAATGTAGATGTTTGTAGTGATGTTAGAATGATGTTGAAATCCCATGTTATGTGGCTGTTGTAGGGGAAAATGTAATTCTGCTAAACGTAGAAATGTGTAGGCCACATGGCAGTTCACATAGAGTACAAGATGCTGTTACACTCTTACACGATGGTGGATTTTGATGTTATTGTAATTCAAAGTATTATTATGTTTTATAGAAGTGTTTCATATAATCATTGTGTGTAATAAGTTAGAATGCTGTTTAGAAGAAATTAAATGTTTTGCAGAGTGCACAGGCCGTTCATGTAATTCTAATAGGCCTGAATAGACAAAGTCATTTCTTTTGATCTGCATGTGCTCGTTAGAGAAAGGTCGTGTTAGGCACAAACTGTGGAGCCTGTTCGAATGTTTTACGACTTAGAAGATACGGTGGAGGCCGGAATTTGGGGCCCACAGTACAAGTGTCTGTTTGCAGGTGCGAGGAGGTTTTAATCAAGAGAGTGATGAATAGACTTTTGTTCAAGAGAGCCAGGCACAGGCCTGGAGGAGTCTTCAGGAATTTCCTGGGGGTACCGTCTTGCCGGAGAGGAGCCTGGGAAGCAAGGTCAACGCTAACGATGGGCCCAGAGGAGTACCAGCATGGAACATACCAGAACCAACACCACGTGAGGGGTGTCTCTAAGGGGCGTCTCCAAAGGGCGTTTCTATTGTAAATGTGATTTTGTATTAGGGACAGCACCCCTGGGTGGAGTTAAGGCAGATGGTCTGAGGAACCTAAGAGAGCGGATGGGTAGGCAGATAGGTTAACTGCGAAACCTCGATTCAGAAAGAAGACTAAGGGAAGTGTGTGATCTTCTTTGGAAGTCACCACTGCTGACACCTTTTTAGGTTAAGATCTTGCTAAGTAGGGATGTCATTTAGTCTAGTGTAGGGACAGTCTAATCTGATTTCTTTCCTTTCTGTAAATGACTCATAAGCTACAGCTTGTGTCTATTCTTGCAACTTTGATGATTTTTGAATTGGTTTTGGTAATATTCTTCTGCCGACTAAGAGCATTTAGAAAATTTATGTTTGTATTGATACCCGTATATCTTTTGAACCTTATATTGAGATGTTTGTATCTCCAGTTAAGTTTGGCTTTGTAATAAACTTTTAAACTTTTAAGCTTAAGTGGTTCTTTGGAGTGGACAAAGTCATTAACTGATTGACCTAGTAGTGGATTGCCTTTTACTCTATGACAGGTACCAACGGTTCAGTCGACCGGAGTTGGGATCTAGATCTATAACAATAGACCAGAAATCCCGCGTTAACAGTTGGTAGCAGAGTGAGGATGGTTACCTTCTTGAGGAAGGGGATCTAGACTAGGTTAAGTTTACCCCAAGGTCCCTAGAGATCGAGAGGTGGCCCGCCGAAGAGGGTGCTGACGGCACGAGAGAAAAGCAGCAGAATCGGACGAGAGTGAGTATAACAAGGGTCATGCGTGGACAGATTGCGGTGTTTTGTGTTGTATTTGTATTGTAATGTCATGCGGAGTTGAATGCCTGTAGTGTGAATGAGAGAGGGTTGTGAGCGCGCGCAACCTGGCAGACTGGTAAACTGGTAACCTGGGAATCGGGGGAACCGGTGAACTGGTGAAAATCTTAAGTTCGGGGAAGAGCTTAAGTGGTTCGGGTGTATCGAACATCCAGAGTAGTTGTCGACCAGAGAAAAGGGGGTCATGAGGTACCATTGATCGCCCGCAGGACCGAGATAGGGGGAATGCAAGAGTGAGTGTGTGAGTAACGGACGCAGGTCGAAAGTTACCGTGTGCAAGTAACCTATCAGAGAAGGCGATTGTCTGGACGTACACGGAAAGACATTATGTCAGTTAAGGTGACAATTACAGTTAGACTGTGGATGTACAGTCAAGGAAAGTGATCGCTTGGTCGGAGGTAATCATTTTTCAGAGTATGAATGGGACGCATGCATGACCGGGAGACGAGCGGAGAAAGGAGGGGAACTGCTGCGAAAGGGGGACGAGTGACGTCAGCGAGAGCCGTGCTGAGATAGGTCGGTCGGTGTGAAGCCGCGCTGAGACGAGTGACGTCAGCGAGAGCCGCGCTGAGATAGGCCGGTTGGTGTGAAGCCGCGCTGTGATAGGGCGGTTGGTGTGACGTCAGCAAAGAGCCGCGCAGTGATAGGCCAGTAAGCGAAAACCGTGCTGAGATTGGTGGATTGTCATCAGGAAGTAAACGAACGCGGAGAAAATAGAAATTTTGTAGATTTTTGAACATGAAGTGTTTTAAATGTTTGAGAGGGATTTTTAAGAGAAAAAGAAGAGAATCTTATTCCGGGGAAGAGGCACCGCCGGAGGGTACACCAGCTCACTATATGGCAACGAATGTTGGGTTGCATACTATACTGTGGCTTGGGACTTGGAGTAAGATTACAGAGGGGAATGAGGAACTGACTTTTCCAAAATACGGAACGTTTAGATTAGAAGTGTTACATCAGTTGAAAGCAGTTATGTCCTCATTGAGACCTTTGCCTAGACCAACACAATTTGAGGCCCTTAATGCATGGATTAGGGCGGCGCACGACAGGAATCAGAACAGACGCCAAGAAAGGGTACGGCGATCAGTAAGGGCAGTGCAAGATGCCAAATGGGATGCGGAAGCCAAGAAGTGGAGGGTACAGGTGATTGAGGTGGATAAGTTGTACCCCATGAGAGAGGTTACAGGTGGAAAGAAACCCATAGAAGAGGATGATGAGAGCGAGTTGGAGGACGGCCTAATAAATAGGTTGCTGATAGATAAACCACCTCCGGACAGTAGGGAGATAGAGGGTACTGAGCTCTCTAGGAAAGGTAGGGTTGACATAGAAGAGAACAGGCCACTCCCTATAACGGATTGGGTACCTACGAAAGGTGGGGAGATACCTCAACATAGTCCTATACAGAGAGTAGTTGGAAGGGTTGTGGTGCAGAAGATGCCGGCAACAGAGAGGGTTGAGTCTTATGGATTGCCAGATGCTCTTTAAGTACCTGTTACCATAGGTCCTGTAGTGTCGGTTTACCACCCAGAGAAAGGGAGAGAGGAAGAACAGGTACGGCTGGAGAGAGAGAGAGTTGAGATGGAAAGAAGGAATAACACGACAAATGCCTGGAGGCAATTGCCGGGACCGATAACGTGGAGCACCCCATTGGAGTCAGCAGTGGATCCCGTAACAGAACAGGGGGGTCAGAGAGGACCGATGGACCTGAGGGGACCACGGCCGAAATCCTACAAAGAGTTGAGGGCTGACTTGAGGGAATGGGATGGGTCCACAGGAGTACCGAGCAACAGGTCAAGAGCAGAAGCAGAATGGGGAAGTCGAGGAAATGGAACATTATCTCACTGCGGGGCTAGCGAAAGCAGTCAGGAGTGGGAAGGTAAAAGTCAGGAGAGTAGAGGAGTTACACGTCGTACTGACAGAGGAAATGGGCAGGAGCAAAAAAGCAGAAGTACGGAGTGTGGAGAGACATCTCGTCTCATTCAAAGTGAGGGAGACCAAAGGACCCAAGAATACAGAGATAGGTTTAGGTGCACTCACCATGCACCTAATGATAATGTGCAGCACTGGAATCGTGGCAACACGGGGAACAGTGAAGGATCTTGCCATGCGTCAAGTGATCAGAGGTCACAGCCGAATTGTGAAGACATGGGGGATAATGGAATGTCTTACCATGCACCTAGAGAAGCCATGCAGAATGAGAAATGCGGGATTATGGGAAATAGAGGAGTGTTTCATCATACACCTAGAGAGGATGGAACTGCATGGGACCTGGAGAGATGGGAACATGGGAGGACTCCCCATAACTCGCCTGAGCCTAGACGTAGGACTCAGAGCTGTGATGGGAGAGATGTAAATAGACTCTCTAGAGATGGCATACTGAAAGCTGTGATAAAAGCCAAAAGACTCGATGTGACCAGCTTAAGATCTGACCTGAACGATATAATAGATGGTACATTGTCTTTAGAAAGGATCGACATGTACGAACAAGATGAGCTACTGTTTATAGCAAAGGACATCACTCAAAAGGCCAGAGCAACTCATGAGAAACTGTCTGAACTGGCAGACAAGTATATGGTAGATTTGTCCAGAACCAAGGCATTACAGGGTAACCACAGGTTGCATTATTCAGATCAGGACCTAGAAGAGAGGAGGACAACTGGATTAAAAACACACATAAGAGAGGAGGAGCTTGGCGGGCATCCGAGATGGCCGCGTGTGCTTAGCGCTCCCCGGACCCCCGCCACTCCCGGCATGATATCCTGAACTAATCCTGACTTTTAACGAGGATTTGTGTAGAGGACACTGGGCTGATTGCCCTGGACTTCTTGAAATTTGATTTGGACCCGGGGTGCCGGAGTTCCATCAATTCGAACTTTCGGGCTCCGCCCTCGAGGTACGCCCGGGACTGGGTGAGGCTCAGTGGCCGTCTTGCAGTTGAACAACAACGGCAGGGGGATCCGACTTGTGGGTCCCCCTCTTAAGTTTCGGTTTCGTTTCTGCCTCAGACTGAGACATCTGGCAGAGGAGCCTGGCCTGGGCTGAAGTCAGGGCACGGACCGGCTGTCGGGCCTTTGGCTGGTTTATTCTCCTGTCTGTTGACCCTCTCAATAGTGGTACCCTTGCTGCGGTTCTTCCTGTGGCCATTCTATCGAGCCTGGTTGATCTCCTAGTGACGCAGTTCTATCATGGCTGGCAGAGGGGACCGAGAGACTCGGAAGACCAAGACGCCCCTGCGTGGGGGCCCGGTCCAATCCAACGTTATGGACCGCTACACCCATTCCAAGGGGTCCCCCGGAGCCGCCCTGCCCGGATCAAGTACCGCTGATCACACTGTGGATGCGTCAACGGAGCCATCCTTGCAGGACGTCATGGGCGCCATTTCTGCCATGAAGGAGACGATAGGCCAACAATATGAAGCTTTGGCCCACAAAATTGACACCGTGGCCATTGATGTGAACTTGATTCGTGCTGACCTGCTGGCCTGTCGAAAACCAATGAGAAGGTGAAGTCGTTGGATCTCAAGTCATCCAGTCTCATGGGAGACGTTTCGGAGATACAGACGGAGATCGGCAACCTTCGTAAGGTGAACGACTTCATGACCCGGCGCTTGGAGGACTTTGAGAACAGGGCCCGCCGCTGTAACGTGCGCGTGGTCGGCGTTCCGGAGAATCCAGAACCTCACTCGGTTGATCTCCTTGTTGAGGACTTGATCCAAAACCACCTCTCCCCGTCTGGTTTGACTAAGTTTTTCGCAGTGGAACGTGCCCATCGTGTTCCGGGGGCAAGGGTAAGCCGGGTGCCCCGCCGAGGCCTATTGTTGCGAAACTCTTCCATTATAGGGATCGGGACGCTATCCTGCAAGCATCGCGTGTGAAGGGCCCGGTGGCCTTTGAGAACGCCACGGTGAACTTCTATCCGGACTTTTGTCAACAGGTCCAGAGACAGCGTATGGGCTTCCGTGATGTCAAGAAACGTCTCCGAGACATGGGGCTCCGCTACGCCATGCTTTTTCCGACCAGGCTGCGCATCGAGTACAACGACCGAACCTTCTTCTTTGATCGGCCTGATTCTGTAAATGACTGGATGGACTCTCTGCCTGACCGACCTCCTGAGACTGAGTCCGCCGCCCACCCGGGTGGTGCTGAGGGTGGCGTGGAGAGCTGAACAATCGGCCTACGCCTGGGTCCTCGAATAGAGTAAACTCTTCAGGGATTTAATGCCTCAGTGCCTCTACTGTTTGGGTGTTTTCCTCATTATCTGTCCTACTCGGGGTGGCGGGTGGGCCAGAGCCTTTCCTCCTCCGGGGTTCTTTTTGTAGAATAGGGGTTCTTGGGCGACAGGCACACTGCATGTTGGGGTGGCTATTTAGCATTTTGCAGGGGTGCAGGGTGGGTGGTGTTTTCTTAATTGTTGGGGGGTGGGTGATTGGGATGTTCGATGTTTATGTGTTATGTTTTCAAGGCGAATCAATCTTGCTTCTGATATTTGTTATGTCATGCTCATCACGGGGGGGTTTCGGCGTTGCTGTGTGGGATGGGGGGTAGCGAGTTGAGGCTGGTTTCGTGGAATGTTAATGGTCTGGGAGATCGCATTAAGCGGAGCGTGGTGTTAAAAAGTCTACGCCGTTTATCTCCAGATGTTGTTTTTTTGCAGGAAACTCATTTGGTGGGCAATTCTTGTTGTGCGATGAATAAGTGGGGATATCGCCTTGCTGCACATTCGGGGTTTACCACTGGTTCCAGGGGGGTGGGTATCCTTGTTCGGGCTTCCCTCCCCCTAGCCATTGATGATGTGATCCTTGATGATCGGGGGCGTTATGCTGTCCTCGTGGGTCGCCATGAGGGTCGTACCCTCTCCTTGTTTACTGTTTATGTGCCCCCCGGCCTACAGACTTCCACCTTTTCCGATTTGGGCCGTGTGTTGCTGAACCTTCCTGAAAGTACTCTTTTTCTTGCAGGCGATTTTAATTCTGTGATCTCCGGTCTACATGATCGCTACCCCCCTAGGGATACTCCTTCGGCCCAACAGTGGCTAGGTGGGTTTTTGGACACGTTTGGTTTGGTGGATTGCTGGAGGCTCATGCATCCTACCCAGCTCCAATACACCTTCCATTCGGGGGCCCATGGGAGTCTGTCTAGACTGGATTATTTCCTGATGCCCGCGGCGCAGACGCCGGCGGTGCGTGAGATCAGACACCTCCCCCGGGGCATCTCCGATCATTCTCCGCTCTGGCTTTGTTTTGAGTTTGGGGTGGAGGCGGCGGGCCGAGTGGCTCCTATCAACCCCTGGTATATTGCCTCCCCTGAGACCCGACACCTTTTGACTAAGTCTTTAGATGCCTATTTTTTGGACAACGAGGGGTCGGTTTCCTCGGCTGTGTCTCTGTGGGAGGCCTTTAAAACAGTGATACGTGGGCAGGCCCTTTCCCTTATTGCTCAATCCAAGAAGGCTAGGAATCGGGAGGTGGTGGACCTTGAGACAGAGATTGCGGAGAGGGAGGCCGACTTAGAGTCTGAGGTCACCTCTGATAAACTCCACGCCCTGGGTCTGAAACAATTTGCTTATAAATCCTTGGTCACGGATGCGGCTAGACTGATGTTTCGGGAACAGCAGGGTCGTCTATATGATGTGGGGGACAAAGCGGGTAAATTGCTGGCGTGGTTGGATAAGAAAGAGAGAACGAATCGTGTGGTGCCTGTGATTCAGTCGTCGAATGGTGTCGAAGTGACAGACCCGGTTGGAATAGTGGAATGTTTTGCAGAATATTTTCGTGTGGTTTATACCCCCGTGTCAGGACGGGATGAGGCTGACTCTCGCCTTTTGCTGCGCGATATAGCTTTGCCCAGTGTTTCCGATCTAGACCGTGTCTCGTTGGAGTACCCTCTTACTACGGATGAAATAGCGACTGCCATTCGTTCGCTCCGTTCGGGCAAGGCCTTGGGCCCGAACGGATTGCCAATTGAGCTGTACAAGTTACGCCCTGACAAGGTAGCGCCCCATCTTCGTGCCATGTTTTTGGAGTCCCGGGAACGGGGTATTCTCCCGTATGACCAGCGTCTTGCTACGATAGTCGTAATTCCCAAGGACGGGAAACCGCGGGACCTTTGTTCGTCTTATAGGCCCGTTTCCCTGTTGAATGTTGAGCCTAAGGTCCTGGCTAAGCTCCTGGCGACCCGCCTACTGACGGTCATTAGCGACTTGGTTCATCCGGATCAGTCCGGATTTATCCCACATCGCAACACGGCTCTTAACCTACGTCATCTCCACGGTGCTGTTGCGAGGGCGGGGCGTCTGACGGAGCCGGCCATTTTGGCCTCGTTGGATGCCTCGATGGCTTTTGACACGGTCGAGTGGCCCTATCTTTGGGCAGCTCTCGAAAAATTTGGTTTTGGACCTGAATTTATTGGATGGGTGAAGTTGTTGTATGTGGAACCCTTGGCGCAAGTGGTGGTGAACGGTAGAGTTTCTGTCCCCTTCAGCCTTGGTAGAGGGACCCGGCAGGGTTGTCCCTTATCTCCAGTGCTTTTTGCGCTGGCCCTGGAACCGTTTGCTGCGTGGCTTCGATGGGAACCTTCACTCAAAGGGATCCGTTGGTCGCCGGACTTTGAAGACCGTGTCTCTCTTTACGCGGACGACATTCTTCTATATCTTACATCCCCGCGTAAATCCGTCTTATTTGATGTTCTTACTTCGTTCGGAGCTAACTCGGGCCTTGTTATTAATTGGGCTAAGTCCTGCGTGTATGTTCTCTCGGGTGTTTTGCCCTCTTTGCCGGCCAGGTTCCCTATCCAAGTGGTCCAGTCTGGCTTCAAGTATTTGGGGATTTTTATTACCCTGGACCCCTCCCTCCGGTTTGAGCGCAATCTCCTCCCCCGCTTCTTAGATTACGACTGGATGTGGCCCGTTGGCGTAAGCTACCCCTGTCTCCCCTGGGTAGGGCGGCTCTATTTAAAATGATGTCCTTGCCGCGGTTCCTCTACGCCCTTCAGAACTCCTTCGACGACATTCCCGCTACTTATTTCAGAGAAATCGAGAGTCTGCAAAGACAATTGATTTGGGACGGGCGCCCACGTATAGCCCTCGCGAAACTTACTATCCCTTGGTACGACGGGGGCATGGCGCTCCCCGACATCAAGAGATACTACTGGGCAGCCCAGCTCGCGGCCATTAACCACGCGATGTACTCGCCGGGTCGCGATTCGGCTTTTGAGATGGATAGGCTCCAGTTGCCGGGAGGGGACTTTAATAGAGCGCTATATTCTAGATCGGCCGGGAGCCGTCTTGTGGGCCCGTCCAGGGCTGCGGTCAAAGTGTGGCGTGCTGCGAATGTGAGTTTGGGGTGGGAGAATCGGCTGACGCTGGCGACTCCGCTTTATGCTTCTGAACGTTTGGGATGTCTATGGTCTACTAAGGGTTTTGAACGCTGGGATATGATTGGGATCTGTAAGGTGGGTGACGTTTGTGTGAATGGTCGCGTGAAGTCATTCCAGGCCCTAAAGGCGGAATACGACTTGAGTGATAGAGAGTATTTCCGGTATCTGCAAGTCCGACATGCCTTGGCCTCGGTTCTGACTCCTGATGTGACCCTACCCGAGTCTTCCCCCCTCGAAGATCGTATACTAGATGGACACTTGCCCGACAGTACTATCTCGCTCATCTATAAGAAACTGATTCATAATCGTGCGGATTTGTTGGTCCGACTCCGGGAGATGTGGGTCGGTGATGGATTGGAACTGGATGACGAGGACTGGCAGTCGGCACTCTCCTCCCCAAAGGAGGTCGCCATTCCCGCCCGTCTTCGTTTGGTGCAACTTAAGATCCTCCACCGGGTGTATGTGACTGGTCCGCGTCTGGTCGTGATGGGTTTTTCCCCGGATTGCTTGTGTAAGCGTGGTTGTGGAATGAGCGATACCTTTCTGCACATACTTTGGGAGTGTCCTGTGGTGGCGGCCTATTGGGTGGATGTGCTTGCGATAATGACTGTAGTGACGGGTGTTGCCCTGCGGCCTGAGGCCCGACGGTGCCTGCTGAATGTGTGGGAACCCTCTGATTACTCTGTGGCCCAGACTAGATGGGCGACCCTGGGTTACATGGTCGCGAAGCGCGACATTGCGCAACTCTGGGGCGTATCCCGACCTCCTGATGTTTCGGTGTGGGAGGACAACATGGACTGGTCCATGTTCCGAGAGAAGACAGTCTACGTGGCTAGGGGCAGGCCAGGGGCGTGGAAGAAAATCTGGGGTCAATGGAATGCATACCGTGGAGATATTTGTACCCCTCCCTTGGTTGCCACCTCCGATATTACCCTGTCTCCTTAGGCCGACGTTCCCGAAATTTTTCACTCTGTTCTAGGATTTTCCTGTCCTCCCTGCTCCCCCCCCCCTCACGGCCTTACCGAAGCGCATTGATTTATGTCTGGTCTCCTGTTTAGTGACCTCCCCCTCTGCTATTTGGGCTGACTTGATTACTGTACTCGCCTTGTCTTTGTGTTTGTTATTTTCGTGTTTTATATAGAAAATTGTTGTATCCTGTCTTATGTCTGGAGCAATTTTATTCTATGGTTCGGCCTGGCCTCGGAAATGATTGTTTATTTCAGGTGTCGTGCTATGTGACTTAGCGGCCAGCCCGTGTGGTTGTGGGCCCATCTTTGTATTTTTATGTGATTGCTCAATAAAGCATTCTTAATCAAAAAAAAAAAAAAAAAAAACACACATAAGGGAACTGATCACAGGAATAAGAGCATGGAGGTATCTGGACAAATGGGAAGAGAGGTGGTCGAAAAAGGGAACTGTTAGGCGGAGTGCGAATGTGATGTCTCCGGAGGGAAGGCTAATGCAGATGGAGGCATTCCCTTTGCGAGAAATAGCGAATGGAAATTATGTACACGTACCCTGGAGTAGGGGAGATTTGGCTGCCTTTACCAACTCATTTCCGAAGTTAAGGGAGAACCCTGTAGAGTGGTACAAGCAGGTAGAGAGGTTTGTGAAGATCTCGAAAGTATTGTGGATTGATTTGAACACCTTGTTTGACATTGTGGTCCCAGGAGACTTGTGGATGACATGCAAGGTTAGTGTCGAGTGGCCAACTGCAGAACCAGAAAGGGATACTCGTACTAATGGACTGTCAGAAACAGTAATGTTAAAATACGATAGGGTAATGACATGGCTGAAGGAGAAGGCGCCATCACAAGACATAGATTGGGTAAAAATAGACCGAACAAGACAGGAACCAAAGGAGACAGTCCATGAGTATTATGAGCGATTGCTGAAAGCATTCAAACAATACAGTGGACTAGATGTAATGGACCCCAAGGATATAGGACAGTTTGTATCAAAGTTTGTCTTGGGGTTGAGACCTGATATTTGTCTGATGATTCAGCAGCATTTAATTTGTTGGCAAAACAAACCATTGGATGAGATTTTGAGATACGCAAGATATTGCAGTGATGAGATAGAGTCCAAAGCAAAGAAATTAAAGGAGAAACTGATGATGGTGCAGATGCAGTCAGCTGGAAAGGGAGGACAGCAACAACAGGGAACAGGGACAATGGGACGGAAATCAAACAATCAGAATAAGGACAACGAGGAAAATCCGAGACCTAGAATAGACTTTGCTACATTGAAAAAAACTACAAAGTGTCACCAGTGTCACCAGGTGGGACATTGGAGACGCGAGTGTCCCTATAACCCTGAAAACGGAGAACTGGAAGTTCTAGAGGAGGAAGTTCAGGAAGTTCCAGTCCAAAGGGTGACAGTGACAAAGGATAAGGTGGCCAAAGGGGGGATTTCGGCTCCACGAGCTCAGTTCCCGCAGCCACCAAAGATTACGACAGGGGGAAAGGTCTATAGACAAATGCCTTTTTTCACAGGTGAAGAAGAGTGTTACTACGTTGATCCATTGACGGGACGACGTGTAACTAGAGAGGAGGACTGTACCCTCGGGGCAGTTCTAGAGGTGGATCAAAGAGGACCGTTTGTAGAGGCTGAAGTGGCAGGGTGTCCTACAAAATTCTTGGTGGATACTGGAGCTACTCGATCAACTTTGAGATCGGTAGTGGTTCCAGATCTACCAATGTCGGGGGAAACGATTCAGGTGGTAGGAGTTGCAAATAGGAGAATGAATAGCCCTTTGACGGAACCAGTATCAGTGAAAATAGGAAACTACACGGATGAACATCAGTTTGTAGTATGTGATTCTAGTCCTGTGTGTCTGCTAGGAAGGGACTTATTGTGCAAACTGAACTGTACAATATACTGCACACCTCAGGGAGTGGAGGTACAGACTACAGACGATGATGCTACTTTTAAAGTTACAAATTCGAGGACATGCATAGAACTGTATCCTACCCTGACTGTGGAGGACCTTCCTTGGGACTTACGAGATGCAGTGTCATCAGAGGTATGGGATTTTACTGGAGAAGAGATAGGATTGATCAAAGGAGTAGAACCAGTGAAGATTATGGTAAAACCAAATGCTGAATATCCAAGAACACCCCAATATAAATTGACCCCGGAGACGATTGCAGGAATAAAACCCGTGATCGACTCTATGATTCAGCAGGGAATACTGAAGGAAATCGTGGGAAGTCCATGCAACTCCCCTTTTATGGGTTTGCAGAAACCTAGTGGGAAATTTAGAATAGTGCAAGATCTTCGAAAGATTAACAGCATAGTTGTTTCATGTTGTCCAGTGGTACCGAATCCATCAGTGATATTGTTTCAGATACCATTCCAAGCTGAGTGGTTCACAGTGATAGACCTTTGTCAGGCTTTCTTTTCAATTCCATTAGATGAGGAGAGTCAGTACCTTTTTGCTTTTAAGCTGGAAAATCGTGTCCTAACATGGTGTCGTATCCCACAAGGGTATACAGAAAGCCCATCAATTTTCAACCAGCTGTTGAAGAAAAATCTTGAAAGTCTGGTACTGCCGCAGAACTCGGTTCTGGTCCAGTACATAGACGACCTACTTGTTGCGTCAGAAACAGAAGAGGCCTGTAAGACAGATACCATTGCCTTGCTGAACCATTTAGCTGAAAATGGACACAAGGTATCTCCGAACAAATTGCAGTACTGTTTGACAGAAGTACAGTACTTGGGTCACCGGATAGAAAAGGGAAAGCGCAAAGTGTCACCAGATAGGATAGAGGCGATAATGAAGATGAACGCGCCTACGGCACAGAGAGAAGTTAGGATGTTCCTAGGAATGGTTGGTTATTGCCGACAGTGGATAGCTAACTTTTCACTGAAAGCAAAACCTTTACAAAGACTGACGCACAAGGAGGTGAGTGATCCGGTACCATGGGACAAGGACTGTTTGATGGCGTTTCTACAGCTGAGAGAGGACTTGTGTCGCGCTCCGGCTTTGGGGATGCCTGACTATGAAAAACCATTTTCACTTTTCTGCTGCGAAAGGGAAGGTTGTGCTTTGTCAGTTTTGGTACAAATTCATGGAAATGCCCGTAGACCAGTTGCATACTTTTCGGCTACCTTAGATCCAGTAGCCGCAGCGTTGCTCGGATGTCTCAAATCCGTTGCTGCAACGGGTGTCAGCATTGAACAGTGTGAAAATATTGTCATGGGACACCAGTAAGTGGTGTATGTACCACATTCTGTAGAACTGTTAATGACCAGGACCAAGACACAGCACTTGACCAGTAGTAGGCTCACGCGCTACGAGCAAGTTATACTTGCTGCGGAGAACGTGACTCTTAAGAGGTGCTCTGTTTTGAATCCTGCTACATTGATGCCACTTCCAAATGATATTGAAGGCGAGGAATGTGAAGATCACGACTGCCTTGATGTGACTGAACTATGCACGAAGCCAAGACCAGATATCGTGGATGAGCCGTTGATCGACCCTGATGAAATTTTCTTTGTTGATGGCTCATGTTTAAGAGACGACACTGGTCGGTTGAGAGCAGCTTATGCTGTTTGCACCATTACTAGAGTTGTGGAAGCCACTTGCCTGGAAGGAGTACACTCCGCTCAGGTAGCAGAAATCATTGCATTGACACGTGCCTGTATAGCAGGTAGCAAAATTAGAGTCACCATTTATACGGATAGCCAATATGGTTTCGGTGTAGTTCATGATTTTGGGCAGTTGTGGTCTCAGAGAGGTTACATGACCTCCTCTGGTTCGCCTATTCGAAATGGAGAATTTGTACGACTGTTGTTAGAAGCATTACAAGGTCCAGCAGCCATTGCAATTGTCAAATGTGTAGCCCACACCAAAAATACAGATTTTGTGTCGCAGGGTAATAGATATGCAGACGAAGTTGCCCGTTACTGTGCTGGGCACGGATATTCTTTCACGGAGGTGGAAGTAGGTGGGGCTCAGTAAAAGACAGAGTTAAATATGATGCTAGAAACAGTTGATACTTGGGAGGATTTAAAAGATATGCAAGAGAATGCACCTGATTCTGAGAAAAAGGCATGGGAAACAGCAGGTTGTGTGAAAAGTGAAATGGACTTCTGGGTTTCAGCAGATGGTAGGGCAGTATTACCTGAGGAATTTGTGAATCCAATGGCACGACAGATACATGGTCCAGTACACTTAGGAAGAGATGCCATGCTGAGGGTATTTAGGCAGACTTGGTATTGCCCTAAGTTTAGGATTGCAGCAGAAGCAGTCTGTAGGAGATGCGTTACTTGTCAACAACTGAACGTAGGGAAAAGAACACCAGTTACAATGAGTCACATTGGGAGGTCTGGGGGGCCTTTCAACAGAATGCAATTAGATTTCATTGAGATGCCAAAAAGCAACCGCCTCAGGTATGTTCTGGTGGTTGTATGCATATTTTCCAGATGGGTCGAAGCATACCCTACACGCAGGTGCGACACACTCACAGTAGCAAAGTTGTTGCTGAGAGAGTTGATCCCGCGCTTCGGGGTGCCGACCTCCCTGGAATCAGATCGAGGAACTCATTTCAACAGTGAAGTTGTGAAAATGCTTTGCTCTGCATTGAACATTGATCAGAAGTTGCACTGCAGCTATCGACCAGAGGCTTCAGGTATCGTGGAGCAGATCAATGGCACTTTGAAGTCCCGAATAGCCAAAGTATGTTCATCGACTTCCTTAAGTTGGCCTGATGCTCTGCCCTTGGTACTCATGAGTATGCGTAGCACACCAGACAGGAGGACAGGTCTCTCTCCACACGAAGTTTTAATGGGGAGGGCAATGAGACTTCCGTCTGTACCAACTACAGCTTTGTTGAATATTACAGATGACCTGATCCTGGATTACTGCAAGGGTCTGTCTGACGCCATTCATTCTGTGTCTCTTCAGGTGCAGGCTGCTGAAGTTCCATCTTCAAGAGATCTATGTCACGACTTGTGCCCAGGTGACTGGATTCTGCTGAAGAAGCACGTCCGGAAGAACTGCTTAGACGTGCGTTGGAAGGGCCCCTATCAAGTTATCCTGACAACGAATACCGCTGTGAAGTGTGGAGGGCTGCCGAACTGGATTTACGCTTCCCATACTCAAAGAGTTCCAGCACCCCTGGAAGAAACAGCTCCTCTCGCAGATGAAAATCCAGCTGTGGACGGCGAACCACTAGAGGGAATCAGTCAAGCTGTGGGGGTGTCGGAAGAAGTTGGGAGCGCTACAGATCAAGAAGAGGGACAGGACGGCAGTGAAACTGAAGTTGCCACAGAAGGAGAAAGTTGCTGTGAATACGGCTCAGACCCAGATCAAGCCCAGAGTGATCAAGAACTGAATGGGAGGACAAGATACAGGAGAACAAGGCGAGGAGAAGATAGTTGGCCAAGTGAAAGAAGAAAGAGGCCAAGCTTGAAGCCAGCTCCAGAGAAAACTCTTGCCCCTGTATCTGAAGACTCGGATTTGGACGAAAGTGCACAAGGACAGGAACAGGAAGGTTCGAGAAGATCGAGGAGGGTGCGAGTGCCTAGCAGAAGATACGCTACTCCTGAGTGGACCTACCTCGCTGCAGATGTCCAGTGTACAAGGAACTGGGAGGGTGAGGGAAGTGACCCTGATCAGTACTGACCCCATCATAACAGTGGAAATAGTGTTGTTGATACCGGGAGTGGAGGTCGAAGGGTTGCTGACACTCAATATCCCCTATCCTCCTTATCTGAGTGGAATAAGAGACCTGGTTTTAAACAGAATAGATTTCCCGACTTGTTGTCCAAGGAGGTCAATACTTGGGGAGGTCCTTCTTCGTTTGGAAATATTAGAAGCCGTGATTAGAGTCACTGGAACACGTATAATTTCGGATTGCTAAAAGACTGTGTGAAAGACTCTGTAAATAAAAAAATTGAGAAGATAACCTAGCGCCAAGTAGAAGAAAGAAGAAATTAGGAACTTCCATTTAGTGGACGGAGAAGGGCTAGGGTTGTCTGTTGCTATAGAACCCAAAGACTGATCTTGCGGAGAAGATTATCAGCTTCCAGGTGTGGTTCGAAAAGAGACATTGTGCTGTGAAAGAAAACTGGAACTACACTGTTTGAGATCATGGAGGTTGGCAACCCGAACCGCAGGGCCAAATGTATAGTAGGCACACTTTTAGTGGGAGTGATTTTTCTTATAGTTTTAGTAGTTACTATATCTTATGTAGTGGGACATGAAAATGAAGAAAAGGCTGCAAAAGAAGCTAAAATTGTATCGACACAGAAACCTACTATTGCTGGTAAAAAGGGGGACAATACAGAGAAGGATAAAGCTTTACTAGCAGCAGAGACTCGTAGGTTACATGTAGATGAATCACAGGGAAATTTTAAATCAAATGCGTATGCTAAATTGCTTTATGAATACATTGATGCTATGGAGGCCAAGAATTGCTATGTTTGCATGAAATTGCCACGTCAACACAAATGGAGGTTCCCCTATGTACTGTGTAACAGGGAGGGGGAATAGATACGGTAAGAAAAGGGAGGAAGGACGGAGCACGGAGAAACGGGGAGGCCGAACTGAGGAATGAAGACTCCCTCTATATCGAAAAGTGAGCCTTAACCAGAATCAACAGGAGAACACGGTCCTATCTTCAGGGCACACCGATTTAATTAGGAATACTCACGAATAAGCTGATCATCCATAACCTGTTGAACCGAGGGACATTGACCCCATACACGGTGGTTTCTTCGTGCTAAATGTACAATAACGAATTCCATAATCAAAGTTGACTGATGTGCAGTAGAACGTCTGATCCATAGATATTCGTTAACATCATCTTAAAAAGTACGCTAAACGGACAGCAATTGAAAAGCTGCTTCAACCGTAATTTTCAGATACAAAGTCCAAAAGTCTTAAATGTCCTGATGAAGGTGCCAAGATAAAGTGACACCGAAACGCCGCGTCGACCTTTTGTTAAGACCTTTTTATTGTATATCTTGTTTTAATTGTGTATTTCTTATATGTGGTACTATTCCGAATGGTATTGGAAGAAAGTTTTAACTTTGTAATAGATTGTAACCCAAGTGGGAGGTACTCATGAATAAATTCTTCATATTTTTTTAAAAATTTTTTTTGCATCATTTGCTTTAGTCACAGTGTACTGCATACTCTTGTGTTTGATACTTATGGTTGCTAAATTAGCAGGTATAGGTCAAAAGCATTCCCCCTGAGTTCCATCCACAGCTATCCCTGTCTGCTACCCTTTACAGGGACTCTCCCTTTTCTTACTGCATGAAATTGCCAGCCTCTGTAGACGAAGGTATCAGATATCATCATCTTCCATTGACCTATGGAATCACATGTAGTTTGTTGCTGAGCATATTTTATGAACGTGATGGGTTTGAATACTATTTTTCGAATTTCTATGCTATTTTACCTGAAGTACCGAACTACAAGCATTTAAATAAGTGGGATTATTATAAGAGTGAAGACAGATTACAGAAATTTTTCCTTCCCTGGAAAACATTAGATACTTCACATGCCCGAAGAAATAATTTGACTTGTAAGGTGTCAGAAATTGAGAAAAAGTTTGTAGGGCAGGTGGATGATCGATACAGGAGACAGAAGATTTTAAAAGCTTCAGGTCAATGGAAAACAGATTGGACCGAGGAAGAAAGGGCACGCCAAAGAAAGGGTAGCAATGGTCCAATAGCTTTAGATCGAGAGAAAAAGGGGAAACTGTGTATACATAGGGGTGAAACCTATTACGAGAATGTGTTTGTGGGAAAAGTGATGTTGTGAACATGCTTTCCAATTAGAATATTATTCGAAAGACTTCTTGAAAGAAATGCAGGTGATCCCAAATGTATATTTTGTCTGTGGAAGAAATGCATACGTGAAACTACCAGATAATTGGTATGGATCATGTTATTTGGCAATTTTCTTCCCCAAAATATACCATGCTAAGGATTTGGAAATTATAGAGGGAGGAACACAAGCTAGAGGAAGAAGGGATGTAAGCGCTGAGGAGGTAGTTGGAGACGTATTTGGTGCTATGTTTCCTATTTTAGGGATAGCACTAAATGATGTCAAGATAAGAAGATTGGCAACAGTTGTAGATAGGTTGTCCGCCAGTACTGCTAGGTCACTAATGCAGGTGGAGGGAGAAATGCAATCGATAAGGGCAATGGTTCTTCAGAATCGACTTGCTCTAGATGTTCTGTTAGCCAAAGAGGGAGGAGTCTGTAAGGCTTTGAAGGTCCAAGAATGTTGCACTTACATTCCAGACAACTCAAAACCTTTAGAAAAGTACATTCGGAACATTACTGAAATTCATCATGAGATTGAGGATTTGACGAAGGTAACAGTGTGGGAAAAAGTAGGTCAAGGAATGGGTAAAGTTGGAGGTTGGTTTGCCAACTTAGGAAAAGGTATCATTTGGTACATACTGAAACCTATCATCATAATAGTGATTTGTATAATCACTTTGTGGGGATTGGTGCGGCTGTACCAATGGTATAGATCAAACAGGTTGCAAAGAACCATGAGAAGGCAAGAGAGGAGATTGACTGCGATGCAGGATAATCAGTATAGGAGTCTGAAGGCTCTAGAGATGATGAAACGAGGGGGTACTGCAACGACTTCAGTTTGACTCAGTCCGTACCTCAGGGATGGTGTTGTAATGATGATGACTACTAAAAGTCATCAAAGGGGGGATTGAGAGAGCGCAAATCAAGAAAAATATAGAAGTGCACCATATTTACAAGCACGTTGTATTCGTTTAGTAAACATTATATAAGAGTGTCAAAGCTATAGAGTGAAAATACATAATAGTGTTTAATTAAAATAGAATACTTATATCAAGTGTGAAAAGCTAATGTAGATGTTTGTAGTGATGTTAGAATGATGTTGAAATCCCATGTTATGTGGCTGTTGTAGGGGAAAATGTAATTCTGCTAAACGTAGAAATGTGTAGGCCACATGGCAGTTCACATAGAGTACAAGATGCTGTTACACTCTTACACGATGGTGAATTTTGATGTTATTGTAATTCAAAGTATTATTATGTTTTATAGAAGTGTTTCATATAATCATTGTGTGTAATAAGTTAGAATACTGTTTAGAAGAAATTAAATGTTTTGCAGAGTGCACAGGCCGTTCATGTAATTCTAATAGGCCTGAATAGACAAAGTAATTTCTTTTGATCTGCATGTGCTCGTTAGAGAAAGGTCGTGTTAGGCACAAACTGTGGAGCCTGTTCGAATGTTTTACGACTTAGAAGATACGGTGGAGGCCGGAATTTGGGGCCCACAGTACAAGTGTCTGTTTGCAGGTGCGAGGAGGTTTTAATCAAGAGAGTGATGAATAGACTTTTGTTCAAGAGAGCCAGGCACAGGCCTGGAGGAGTCTTCAGGAATTTCCTGGGGGTACGGTCTTGCCGGAGAGGAGCCTGGGAAGCAAGGTCAACGCTAACGATGGGCCCAGAGGAGTTCCAGCATGGAACATACCAGAACCAACACCACGTGAGGGGTGTCTCTAAGGGGCGTCTCCAAAGGGCGTTTCCATTGTAAATGTGATTTTGTATTAGGGACAGCACCCCTGGGTGGAGTTAAGGCAGATGGTCTGAGGAACCTAAGAGAGCGGATGGGTAGGCAGATAGGTTAACTGCGAAACCTCGATTCAGAAAGAAGACTAAGGGAAGTGTGTGATCTTCTTTGGAAGTCACCACTGCTGACACCTTTTTAGGTTAAGATCTTGCTAAGTAGGGATGTCATTTAGTCTAGTGTAGGGACAGTCTAATCTGATTTCTTTCCTTTCTGTAAATGACTCATAAGCTACAGCTTGTGTCTATTCTTGCAACTTTGATGATTTTTGAATTGGTTTTGGTAATATTCTTCTGCCGACGAAGAGCATTTGGAAAATTTATGTTTGTATTGATACCCGTATATCTTTTGAACCTTATATTGAGATGTTTGTATCTCCAGTTAAGTTTGGCTTTGTAATAAACGTTTAAACTTTTAAGCTTAAGTGGTTCTTTGGAGTGGACAAAGTCATTAACTGATTGACCTAGTAGTGGATTGCCTTTTACTCTATGACAGGTACCAACGGTTCAGTCGACCGGAGTTGGGATCTAGATCTATAACAATAGACCAGAAATCCCGCGTTAACAATATCAAAGACCGTTTGGCTGTTTTACAGGACTTAAATGAAACAAGAAGAAGTCTGAGTAATATAAAGCTAAAGCCAACAGCCACTGAAGAAAAACCACCTGTCCCAGCAAGATCTGTCTGGATTCCAAAGATTGGGGATCTGGTCAGAGAAAAGATCACGGTGAAGAAGGAATTTGGGCCTTCCTACAGAAAAGCAGTACCGGTCTTAGCTGTCAGCGGAACAAGATCAGTAGTACTACGGTCCCTTGCTGGTAAAAAGGAGAACCGAGTTGTATCCATCGACCTGGTAAAACCACAATCATGTGGCCAATAATAAGTAGTAGGCCAAGTGGACTCCCAAGAAATAGTAGAAGACCAAATCTTGCTACAATCGAAGAGGTTCAAACTGAAAGACTAATCACTTTTGATAAACCTGCAGTGAATAAAAAAGTACTATGCAACAAAGCCATGGAACTTGTGCCTCTTGAAACCCAAATTGCAACAGTTAGTCAAGAAACACCTGTCTACAATGATGTAGCATCGGACTATACTAATGTCTCAAAGAAAGATCCAAAGATTAAAGAAAATCCGGAAGCAATTCCCAAAATTGACAGAACTGCATCTGGCTACTTCATCAATTTCAATGACTTTTATGATGATCCAAGTGAACATGAAGAAACGCCATCAACAAAAACTTTCAAAGACAAAGTAACTGAACTCTTTCATCAACTCAAAGAAACCTATCTGATTTCTCCATGGATTGAATTTTGGATTGTGTTAGGTGTACTTTTCCTCCTGCTTTGGCTCATCATGGTTCTTTGTTTGGGAAAATTCATTGAAGGAAAATACAGTACAATGGATACAGCAAGTCAGAACATCAAATTGGTCCTAAAGCCTCACAAGTCATCTCACATCGAGAAAAGAGAACTGTCATCAGTGAACATCACAACCAATGCAATACCCGGTGGGTTAGCATGGGACAAAACGGATTATGATATTTATTGCCCGATTGAGCTCTTGAAATATCTACACCAGTTCAAGGTTTCATTAAGTGACTTTGTAAAACCAAGTAGTTTTTCTGATGATTGGGACTTTGAAAATATTAATAATATGATGTCAGATTTAGTAATGTCAGCTAAATTCACAGAACATGATTATTTGCAGGGTTCATCAAATTATGAAGAAATGTACTGTTATAATCACTATGGTCATCACTATTTGCATAAAACTGCTCAACCTAGAAATGTTTTTAATTATACCCAATGGGAACATTGTGCAACACCGTCTAAAGGCAGCTCGAAAACATTTTATGAGAAATTCTCATACTTCTCAGGGTTTAACACAAGTGATGCAGAAACGTTTTATTTTAAAATGTTAAATAAGACAGGAATGAAAACAATGTTGACAAATACTAAATCCATTTATTCTGAAACATTTTATGAAAAAATGACTACATTTGGTTTTGAATTCTGAAAAAACAACATTGAAACAAAAACCATCTGGGGTACAAAAGAATGGCAGGTCCAATGTTTAGAAGCATTATTTAGAGCCTGCATGATCCCAGAACAATTAATATTCCTGAATGACACCATTCAGCAAACAACCTGTCTTGGTCTAGCCAAGATAAAAGACTTAAATAAACCATCTATTCCGAAGCCCATACCTGATAGTAATAGCACTACAGATGTGGAGATAGACGTATCCCATATTTTACACCAAAACAGAACAAATCCTGATTGGAAAAAATGGTTGATCTGGCCCACAGACACAAATACCTGTCAAGATAGATTCCTGAACAAAATACAGGGGTTCAAACAGAACAGGCCAGACCCAAGATATTCCCAGAGACAACATCCAGGGATAGTTACAACATACAGTGTAGGGAAACTATGCCTTGAGTGGCTACAAAAATCCACACTGACTGAAATTAAGCAACACTTAACTTTACTTAAAGAAGGTGCTGACTTGCGTGATTTCATACTGGGACCACGCAAACAGCGTCAAAAACGTTTCATATACGCCGGTATATACGCTGCTTACAACGAGGCTTGGAAAGTAACACAAATTGAAACAGCTGAAAAAATACGAGAAATTGATCGTATTAATTTGGAAAAATCACTTTCTGTAGTGGACAATGGGTTAACGACTCTGTCCTCCAGAATATATTCACTGGACAGCATTGTATCATCTGCTATTGATATAGTAGAGCAGGACTTGCTAATGTTACAACATGGTCAGTCCCAATTACGTTCTATTGTACAGCTTGGCTGGACGTTGCAAAATCTGCGTTCAGGCTACGTGCCATGGCGTTTAATCAACGTAACGTCATTATTCTCCATCTTTAACCTTACTGATAAACAAATCAGTTTGGCACAAAAAGGAGCACACTATACGATTCTGAGCATTGAAAAACTTGATAGATTACCGTTGACAATGTCAGAAAGACCTGTCATTGAATGGATAATACATGGAACGATTACAATCCCAATAACAACTTTCCAGTTTAAGTATTGCCAAAAATATATACCAGCAGGCCTGTATGAAAGGTTGGCTAAAGGATACATCAAGTCAACATGGAAATTACCTTATACACACAAATGTTATAGTGAAGGGAAAAAAGAGGTATTTCTTAGTGGTAACAATTGTAAAAAATCACTAAGTGGTACACTCCTGTGTCAAGGTATTAACTTGCATGGAGCCTGCGAAGGGTCTTCAAATAACGTTTCATGTCACCTGCACGGCACTCCTGCAGCACAGATAGAGCCATTTTTCAGACAGCTTTCTAATGGCAGCTACTTTCTAATAAGTGACCACAGCTGTTGTGGCATGGTGCCAGGAAAAGCCTATCTCGTGAGCGTTAGTTCCATGGTCACTTGCTGTATGCAAGTATTGTATCCAAACAGCAATCCAGACATGGAGGCGGCAATATGGCCTTCTTTGAATATCTCTTCTATTCGAATTGATACTTTAAGCAGAATGAAATCCATTCTTTTACAGACAACTGTGCCTTTAACCTCGTCCAAAGAGACGTATGATCTGCAAGTTGCAAGGACAGCGGCAGAGATACATTCCCTATTATCAACAAATTGCCCCGTGCATTTCGTAGAAATGTTAGGTCAAATTTTAAACATGTCTGATACCAGTGGCATTGCACATGTATTTAAGACAATTTTTTCGGGACTGTTAGCACCCTTTGAAACAGTTCTGGGCATTATCCAGAATTTTGTGCATTCTGTATTAGGCGGTCTGCCTCTTCTTTTGGGACTCGTAGCAGGAATTTTATTTTTGATCCTTCTGCTCCGAGATGGCAAGCCAAGCCACAGACAAGACTCCAACAACAATGGGAGAAACGATCCTAGCTATACGCTACCGGGACCGCATCACTAAAGTCCTCGGATTTGCCCGGCTAAGAGATCTAAGTACAACTTGGTTTCTTTCATTCAGACCAATCTGGCAAGATTGCATCTTACCTGTGCTTCGATGTATGCTATGCGGAGAAGAATGCGTGTTGGACATCTGTCTTACACTACCAGCAGCAGTACCAATGGATATCGATACTTTGCTAGGTCCGGTAACGACTCATGCATCGTGTTGTCCCCAGCGGCTACCTATTCTGATGACGGCATTCGTTGAGACTTCACCACAACGAGTAGGTGGCGGTGAAGTACGAGAGGAAAGCAGCACCAAACAGGTACAACCTTCTGTGAGCATTGCTGATCCCAACACCGATGATAGCAATCACTCTCACATATGCACAATTTCAGCATTTTCGAACTTGCTCGAACTTTCACCTGATGTTGTAGACCAATTTTTTGCAAGCCTGTCTGAAATGATGTTCTCCCCTGAACAAAAAGAATAAACAACGAGCACACAGCGTTCCCTGAACTCTGAATCCGGCCTTCAGTTTTTGATAAACACAGCTACTGAAAACATTTGGAACTATTTTTTTCCCCTGATAGCGAAATTATTTTTTTTCACTTCCAAAATATTTACCCTTTTTTCTGGCACAAAGTACTCTGCTTAAAGAAGAACTATTCTTAGAGAACAGAGCTTCTATTTTAGGAACTCTAGAGACAATATTTTTACCTCAGCCTCTAGCACATGTACAGCATTTATATAAATATGTGATGGAATGGTCTCAACCTTCTTTTCTGTATTCAGAGCCATTTCATGTGTAATTTTCACAATTCATTCAGCTGATATATATATGCATTTAACTGAATGATAACACTGCTTGAAAAGCGTACAGTACCAATACTCATTTTCGTGTATTTGCCATATACCATTACAAATGCAATGTATGTATTTTGGGGTGGGTTGGAAAACACACATGCATCGTTATGTTTAATATTGCTTAGTTTTTAGTAATGATGGACATTAATTCGTGGAGTGGGTGTTGTGTTTCTATCTAGGACCCTAATTCGATATTCCCGATTTATGCCCTTATATGGCTATAATAAATAATACAAATATCAAAAAGGACTAGCTAGGTTAGTAGAATATAGAAGACTCTATAGGTACGTCGAGAAGCAACATAAAGTGGGGAAAAGTATTGTTTTCCTCATAAAGCCCTCACCCACCGACCTAGTCGGTGGCATGCTTCATCATCGGGCCCACCACAGTGGCACCGAATGTGCCCCGGGTGTGCTTCAACGCCAGGAGACTGCGGAGCTGGTATGTTGCTGAGTGTGCAGTGAAAAGGGGTGAGACAGTGTAAATTAAAAGCTATGCAAGAGGTCCCAGCACCCGAGGGTAGATTATCTTTAATGAACTGGGCCTTTGCTAGCAGATAAAAAGGCAAAGAGACGCGGTGGAGTGCTGATTATGACCTCCAGCGTCTAGTGCGGTCTACATGTTTCAGCCAGTGCCTTGTTGAATTTAAGCTGGCTTTCCTCAGGACCATTTAATATGTGCAGGGTGCAAAATAAACTTAATTTAAGTGAGGGTGGTAATTTGGCTATGTGTCGCGCTCGCTAAGGCGCTATAACTGTTTTGAGGGGATTCCCTCAAGCTTGACTACATTTAACACATAAGACAAAGACGAGACGTACAAGGTAGAGTCATGTCAATATAGTAAAATTCACTACAATGAGCCGGCTTATAAGGTGGTGTACGGCCTATAAACGGCTATTGTGGACTCATGGCACGTGCATGAGACTGGTGATGATTTTATCAAAAAACCGGTAGTGTTTAGGTGGTGGGCTAAAAGAGCGTATTTACAAGGTGAGGTACAGGTAAGTATGGTACTAGGTCCTCACTCTGTTTTTCCTTGTAAAAAGCTTCATGGGTCGCTTGGCAGAGAAAGAGACCCTGTTGGCAGAAAGGTAGATTCAACAAATGTCCGACCTGTGGGAGGAAAAAAGGTGGCTTACCCTGTTTGTAGTTGTAGCGATTCAATATTACTCACGAGATTTTCGGTCTGGTTCCTCCTTGGACCTATTCGTCCTTCCGCGGCGCCCGTTATGAGGAAAGTAGAGCTTGCCGCCTCTATTTTATACTGCCCGGTGGAGTGGTTTCACCTGTGTATAGTAGAGATAGAGGGAGGGGAGACACGCTAACAGCCTAGTCATTGCGGGCTGAGCGCGCGGGTGCCGGTGAGTAGTGCGTGGTCTTGCGCATGCGCTGAGAGGTGGTTGCAGGTTCTGGTGCACGTGCCGGTTCAATGCGCATGCGTGTATTGAGGGATTAGCGCCGGAGTGTTGCGCATGCGTATAGACGTCAAATGAAGTCCTACAGAGGACTCGGGTATGGGCATTGCTTGTGCGAAAGGGTTGCCAGTATAGCGTGGACACGAAGTGGTAATCAACCTGCACATTGCATTAAAGGCAGGTGGAATGTGTGTATGTACTGGCATTGGGGGAAGAGAGCCCATCAGATAGAGGAGGAGCATGGGTGGGCATGCTCATGCAGGGGATGCCCTGACATTGGTATCACAAGGTTGTGGATTCTAGCGCACATGATGTAGGGATTTAAACAGCTAAGGAATTCCAAGGTATGGCATCATTAAGGCCATGGGTGTGTGTGGACAAACGGTATATCCAACGTTGTTCTTTTTGAAGAAGGATTTTTTCATTGATTGAATTGTCAAATTTCTCAATGACTGTCCAGGAGAAGTCATTGGGGGTGTGGTTGTGGGTGAGGAAGTGGTCTGTAAGTTTGCTGATATTTTTGCCGCATCTTATAGTGCTCCTATGTTCAGTCATACGTGTCCTTACTTTCCTGGTTGTCATGCCAATGTATCTGAGGCCGCACCGGCAGGTTATAAGGTACACCAAGTTGGATGAGTTACAGTTGGTTAACTGTCGTTGCGTCCACACTTTGCCTGGTTCTAGGTCCAGAGTTTTTGAAGGGGACGTAAGGTGGCACACACTGCAGTTGTTGCAGGGGTGATGGCCTGTGACTTTTGGAAGTCCCCAGATGTTGACTAAGGTATTGTCGTTGGTATTTACCTTCGGCAGGGGTCTGGTTTTGACTAGTTGGTCTTTCAGATTGGTGGCCCTTCTGTATGCGAAGCCCGGTTTTTCCCAATTCCTGGTGCCAGAATTGATGATCTTCCAGTTGCGTCGCATGATGTTGGCTACCTGGTTGGATGCTGTGTTGTAGGTTGTCACACACGTCAGTGTGGGTTCTTCCTGCTGTTTTTCATAGGTTTCCAAGAGTGCTTCTCTGTTCTGGTTCCTGGCTCTTTTGCAGGTTTTATTTATTATCCTAGGCGGATAGCCGCGTTCTTTTAGTTTGTCTGTAAGGTCGTTGGCCTGTGACTTGTAGTCCTGGATGCTGCTGAAGTTACGTCTGATGCGTAAAAATTGCCCGCAGGGTAAATTCTCCCTTAGGTGTCGGGGGTGGAAGCTGTCAAATCTGAGTAGGGAGTTCCTTGCTGTGGGTTTGTAGAAGGTGCTCGTCACGAGGCCTCCATTCTGTGGTTTTATGTTTAGGTCAAGGAACGCCAGTTCGGTTGCACTGCTGGTGCTGGTGAAACGTAAAAAGGGATCTTGAGTGTTGATCCAGGTCATGAAGGTGTCCAGTAGTGCTTGATTGCCTTCCCATATCAGTAGCACGTCGTCGATGTAGCGACGCCACATTTTGATATTGGCCAGGAAGGGGTTGGATGGTTGTTGTATGTAGATGTTTTCAAAGTGTGCTACGTACAATCCAGCCACACTGGGAGCAAAGACACTACCCATGGAAGTACCATTGGTCTGAAGGTAGTAGGTGCCTTCGTATTCAAAATAATTCTCTTTGAGAGCCAAGGTGGCGCAGTCCATGATGAAACTGCGGGGGGTATTGTATTCCCAGGGGCTCGCCATGAGGACATCATGTAGTACCTTTAGTGTTGCGTCCTGTGGCAGGCTGGTATAAAGGCTCTCAATGTCTAATCCTACTAGTAATTCAGAACTGGGGTTGAACGTGATGTTTTGAATTACATTGAGGAGGTGTTTTGTGTCCTTAATGTAGGAAGGAGCTTTTTGAACCAAGGGATTGAGAAAAAAGTCACAATAGCGTGAGAGAGGTTCCAGTAGTGATTTGATGCCAGATACTATGGGTCTGCCGGTGGTGGGGTGACACCTTTGTGTATTTTTGGAACTATATAGAAATACGGAGTTTTGGTGTTTCTAGGGCATAGGTAATCAGCCTCTTGTTTGGAGATTAGTTCATTTTCTTTGGCATTTGTGACCAGGAGGTTGATGGTGTTCTGAAGTGGCTCAGTTGGGTCCTTGCTAAGGCGTTTGTAGTTCCTGGTATCGCCAAGGAGTCTCTTACACTCCTGGTCGTATTCGCTTTTGTTCATTAGAACTATGCCGCCACCCTTGTCAGCGGGTTTTATTACAAGAGTGGGTACATTCTGTAAGCGTTGGATAGTGTTCCTGTCTTTGTTGGAGAGGTTGTTGAAAGTCTCTTTTTGTTGAAGTTGTTCCACTTCTGTGTACACCGCCTGTTCAAATGTCAGGATTTCTACAGGGATACTGCCTGGTGGGGGGGTAAAGGTGGATTTTGGTCTGAGCCCTGTTTCATTAGGGGCTTCTTCCTTGTCATTGATGGTAATGTCTTTCTTCTCAAAGAATGCTTTTAGTTTTAACTTCCTGAAAAATTCAGCAAGTTCAATGTGGAGACGAAAGGTATCCAGTCTGGTAGTAGGGACAAAGGAGAGTCCTTTATTGAGCACTTCCATTTCGTCCATGGTGAGTTGCGTGTCAGATAAATTGAATACGAGGGGGCATGAGGGTCTTATTTGCTTGTTCCCGCCTGCTCCTTTGTCTTGTTTCTGGTGTTGGAACTCACTGGTTCCGCTTCTGGTGCCCATTGAACTTGTCCCGGGTTCTGCCGCTTCCCCCTGCCTCGTCTGCCCTGTGATAAAAAAGGGTATCGTTGATTTTGATTTCCCTGAAAGAAAGGCATGTTTCCTGGGGGGTACAGTTGTGGGTAACCAAAAAATGGGGGTGGTGGATTGGCAAAGTGCGGTGGCGGTGGGCCATAGTTATAGTTTTGTTGGCCCTGCCATGGTTGGGGCCATTGTTGTCCTCGTCTGCCTCTGCCTCTAAATTGGTTGGATCCTGTGCTGGAATTGCTTGAGGCGCTAGAAGTGGAGCTATTGTCTGTGGATTTGTTGGGAGGGGTGTAGTCATCATCAGAGTATGGGTAGGTTTTAGAATAGCTGAACCTTTTAAGATCTTTTTCGAATTTTTTGATTTTGGTCTGAGTTAGATAGTCTTTGTAATCCGCTATTTCGCGGTTCTGGTCATCAAGTTTTTTCTTAAAACTTGTCAGGGTGGCTTTGAAGTTTGTCTCTGTCGCCTGGATCTCAATCAAGATGGCGTCTGATAGGCGTTGGCTGTCTTTATAATGATAATTAGCCAGTCCCTGGTGCAGTGCCAGGCGATCTGGGCCCAGTCCTTGCGAAAGGTGGCATCATCTAGGAATATTCTTGGCGCGTTTGTGACCAGGAGGCCATTCGGGGCTGTATTGGTGCGTAGATATTGTGCCAGGATAACGCCATGCAGAACGGTCCGGATCCTGCTCCTCTTCTTCTCTGTTAGGGCATCCCAATCGGTCGATTGTGCTACAGTTGTGGAAATGTTGAAATCTGCCATGAGTGAGGGGTCAGAGAGTATTTCACTGACATCCTCTGCGGTGAACGTGAGGCCAAAATTTTCAGCCATGGTTTGGGGTAGGTAAAGCTCTCGCAGCTGCCCGCTGCTTAGATATGATTAGATCAAAGGGAGAGAGAGGACTAGGTAAGCTAGGCCAGATCCCCTGGGTTATATGTACAAATATCAAAAAGGACTAGCTAGGTTAGTAGAATATAGAAGACTCTATAGGTACGTCGAGAAGCAACATAAAGTGGGGAAAAGCATTGTTTTCCTCATAAAGCCCTCACCCACCGACCTAGTCGGTGGCATGCTTCATCATCGGGCCCACCACAGTGGCACCGAATGTGCCCCGGGTGTGCTTCAACGCCAGGAGACTGCGGAGCTGGTATGTTGCTGAGTGTGCAGTGAAAAGGGGTGAGACAGTGTAAATTAAAAGCTATGCAAGAGGTCCCAGCACCCGAGGGTAGATTATCTTTAATCTCTCTCAAAGAGAATTATTTTGAATACGAAGGCACCTACTACCTTCAGACCAATGGTACTTCCATGGGTAGTGTCTTTGCTCCCAGTGTGGCTGGATTGTACGTAGCACACTTTGAAAACATCTACATACAACAACCATCCAACCCCTTCCTGGCCAATATCAAAATGTGGCGTCGCTACATCGACGACGTGCTACTGATATGGGAAGGCAATCAAGCACAACTGGACACCTTCATGACCTGGATCAACACTCAAGATCCCTTTTTACGTTTCACCAGCACCAGCAGTGCAACCGAACTGGCGTTCCTTGACCTAAACATAAAACCACAGAATGGAGGCCTCGTGACGAGCACCTTCTACAAACCCACAGCAAGGAACTCCCTACTCAGATTTGACAGCTTCCACCCCCGACACCTAAGGGAGAATTTACCCTACGGGCAATTTTTACGCATCAGACGTAACTGCAGCAGCATCCAGGACTACAAGTCACAGGCCAACGACCTTACAGACAAACTAAAAGAACGCGGCTATCCGCCTAGGATAATAAATAAAACCTGCAAAAGAGCCAGGAACCAGAACAGAGAAGCACTCTTGGAAACCTATGAAAAACAGCAGGAAGAACCCACACTGACGTGTGTGACAACCTACAACACAGCATCCAACCAGGTAGCCAACATCATACGACGCAACTGGAAGATCATCAATTCTGGCACCAGGAATTGGGAAAAACCGCGCTTCGCATACAGAAGGGCCACCAATCTGAAAGACCAACTCATCAAAACCAGACCCCTGCCGAAGGTAAATACCAACGACAATACCTTAGTCAACATCTGGGGACTTCCAAAAGTCACAGGCCATCACCCCTGCAACAACTGCAGTGTGTGCCACCTTACGTCCCCTTCAAAAACTCTGGACCTAGAACCAGGCAAAGTGTGGACGCAACGACAGTTAACCAACTGTAACTCATCCAACTTGGTGTACCTTATAACCTGCCGGTGCGGCCTCAGATACATTGGCATGACAACCAGGAAAGTAAGGACACGTATGACTGAACATAGGAGCACTATAAGATGCGCCAAAAATATCAGCAAACTTACAGACCACTTCCTCACCCACAACCACACCCCCAATGACTTCTCCTGGACAGTCATTGAGAAATTTGACAATTCAATCAATGAAAAAATCCTTCTTCAAAAAGAACAACGTTGGATATACCGTTTGTCCACACACACCCATGGCCTTAATGATGCCATACCTTGGAATTCCTTAGCTGTTTAAATCCCTACATCATGTGCGCTAGAATCCACAACCTTGTGATACCAATGTCAGGGCATCCCCTGCATGAGCATGCCCACCCATGCTCCTCCTCTATCTGATGGGCTCTCTTCCCCCAATGCCAGTACATACACACATTCCACCTGCCTTTAATGCAATGTGCAGGTTGATTACCACTTCGTGTCCACGCTATACTGGCAACCCTTTCGCACAAGCAATGCCCATACCCGAGTCCTCTGTAGGACTTCATTTGACGTCTATACGCATGCGCAACACTCCGGCGCTAATCCCTCAATACACGCATGCGCATTGAACCGGCACGTGCACCAGAACCTGCAACCACCTCTCAGCGCATGCGCAAGACCACGCACTACTCACCGGCACCCGCGCGCTCAGCCCGCAATGACTAGGCTGTTAGCGTGTCTCCCCTCCCTCTATCTCTACTATACACAGGTGAAACCACTCCACCGGGCAGTATAAAATAGAGGCGGCAAGCTCTACTTCCCTCATAACGGGCGCCGCGGAAGGACGAATAGGTCCAAGGAGGAACCAGACCGAAAATCTCGTGAGTAATATTGAATCGCTACAACTACAAACAGGGTAAGCCACCTTTTTTCCTCCCACAGGTCGGACATTTGTTGAATCTACCTTTCTGCCAACAGGGTCTCTTTCTCTGCCAAGCGACCCATGAAGCTTTTTACAAGGAAAAACAGAGTGAGGACCTAGTACCATACTTACCTGTACCTCACCTTGTAAATACGCTCTTTTAGCCCACCACCTAAACACTACCGGTTTTTTGATAAAATCATCACCAGTCTCATGCACGTGCCATGAGTCCACAATAGCCGTTTATAGGCCGTACACCACCTTATAAGCCGGCTCATTGTAGTGAATTTTACTATATTGACATGACTCTACCTTGTACGTCTCGTCTTTGTCCTATGTGTTAAATGTAGTCAAGCTTGAGGGAATCCCCTCAAAACAGTTATAGCACCTTAGCGAGCGCGACACATAGCCAAATTACCACCCTCACTTAAATTAAGTTTATTTTGCACCCTGCACATATTAAATGGTCCTGAGGAAAGCCAGCTTAAATTCAACAAGGCACTGGCTGAAACATGTAGACCGCACTAGACGCTGGAGGTCATAATCAGCACTCCACCGCGTCTCTTTGCCTTTTTATCTGCTAGCAAAGGCCCAGTTCATTAAAGATAATCTACCCTCGGGTGCTGGGACCTCTTGCATAGCTTTTAATTTACACTGTCTCACCCCTTTTCACTGCACACTCAGCAACATACCAGCTCCGCAGTCTCCTGGCGTTGAAGCACACCCAGGGCACATTCGGTGCCACTGTGGTGGGCCCGATGATGAAGCATGCCACCGACTAGGTCGGTGGGTGAGGGCTTTATGAGGAAAACAATGCTTTTCCCCACTTTATGTTGCTTCTCGACGTACCTATAGAGTCTTCTATATTCTACTAACCTAGCTAGTCCTTTTTGATATTTGTACATATAACCCAGGGGATCTGGCCTAGCTTACCTAGTCCTCTCTCTCCCTTTGATCTAATCATATAATAAATAATACCCTTATAGAGGCATAAGAATCATATCCATATTTAGTAATAGCCCATACAGTCCAAATACGGCAAGGCTACTCCCCTAGACTCCTAGAAAGTACAACGCGTTCTTTAAACAAACCAAGCCTCCAGCAGCCCGGGAAATCCCCCTGCTCTTGTTTTGATTTGCACAAGAACTCCTAGAGTCAGAAAGAACTGTTAGATCTTGGTGACGCCTTATGTCCAACCTTACGTCAAACCCGGCACCTTTCAGGTATAAATATACCAACGTTGCCTTAAGCAAACACACGGTGGTTTGGAGCAGAGCGGCCATCTACTTGCCCGGAAACCCAGCTGATGCGAGGAGCCGAAGGAAGCCGCCCCTCCCTTTTGACGCACTGAGAGAGACGCTGTCTTTTTCTCCAGCCGAGAAAATCCAGCTCCGGTGTTTCCAGTCACCCTTGCCGGTTGCTGGGATATCGAGTCCTGAGAGAGAGATACAAGACCTCCTTCATTCTAAGAACCAAGGTATGGAGCTGACTAAACCCTTAAGAGAATTCTTGATTCAGATCCTTGGCAAAAACCCAACTTAACCTAAACTGCAACTTACTTACTCCTTCCCACGTATTAGGCTTAGGTCAGGTACACCGGGGTAGGCGTATCTTAGAAGCGCCAGTTGAGTATGTTAGTCAATGTTTTTATGTATGTATATATTTTATCCATTTTAAAGTATCATATGGCTAAGAAACCATATCAATGCTTTTACAGTATTATTTCATAATACTCCTTTTACTGTACGCACTTTACTTTATAATAAGTATTGCAATTGTGGCAATTCATTTCTCTTGCATGAGAAAGAAGACTGCTCAATAAATAACACCTTTTATTGAAAACGCCCGTCTCTCTATTTCTCTGCACTCTGGTGAAACTAAGTATGCACGATTGACTGAGTGAAATAACCGTCTATTGTTTTCACACGACTCTAGAGATACACTCTTTATTCTGAGGGAGCAAAGTTGTCATGGTTATGCGGTTGTCAGAAGCTAATCCCTTCTTGTCTAAATCCGGAGAGTTAACTCTTTCCTGAACATTCGAGAAAGTTTCTAGTGACCTCTGAGCTAGCTGGCAAAACTAATTAAGTCTAATATAGTCAGTAGAGACCTAGTCGACCTCAGTCCTACGTATACACTGCTGTTTATATTATTCCAATGCGCAGAGCCTATTGGGAATATAGGAACTACACTACAAGACATCGCGTCCAAGGCCCCAGTTTCAGAAGAAGAAAGTTGCTGCGGTAACAGCGAGATATGCCACAGATACTGAGAACGCAGCTTCGGAATCTGACAGGGGCGCTGACGCTGCTGGACAGCGCGGCGGAGATTACCATCCTTCGAGAGGTGCTGCGTCCACTACTGAAGGTGACAGCGACTGACACCTTCGTTGTAGTTGAGACAGCTGACACTAGAGTGGCCCCCCCTGACAGACTTTATGAAATTGTCCTTGTAATTGAAGGTGATATCGAACGTACCATAAAAGGTTTTTTTTGGGAAAATCTAACAACCACCTATGATATTTTGTTGGCGGAGGTCGATTGGCCCACACCCTTTGTCTTAGCTGCTCCGCAAGGGGAGGAGGTAATCCTCCCCGCTTTCACGCACACTGTGCCGAAGGAGCAGGCTCTGCAGTTTGCAGAAGATTGGGCTAAGGCGCTTGCACCGGCATTGTAAAGTACTCACTGTGGTTGGGACAAATGTTCCCCTCGACATGAGATTCCCTTGCAGTTGATGCCACAGCCTCAACCCCAATACCCCACACGACGTGAAGCAAAAGCCTCAGTTGCTGAAATCCTTGAACAATTGGAGTATCAAGGTGTAATTGAAACGTCTGTGTCTCCGATGAATAACCCACTTTTTACTGTGACCAAGCCAGATGGCTCGTACCGTTTGGTATTGGATTACTGCCACTTAAACTCATATTGTCGTACGTGCGCGATGCAGAATACTCACAGTTCTGCGCTGTGGATATTCTCGTGTGGTTCAAAACTACACTTACTTGCCCACAATCTGTCCCCTCTTAGTAGTCAGTGGACAGCTTTTACAAGTGGTGGCAAACAGCGGCAATTCCTTCATTTGGCTTTGGGCCACAAGAATAGTCCTGGCGTATTTGCCGCCCGCCTAGTCTCTCTCCTGGAGAGACTCGACGCAGATGCATGTTCGTATGTGGATGACATTTATCTCACAGACGACTAATTATGGCCGCATCTGTGCCGTGTAGACCGTATAATTTGCCGTTTTGCGGACATAGGCTATAAATGTAACTTTGCTAAATCGCACATTAGTACCCAGTGTTGTTCCTGGGCTACAAGCTCAACAATGAAGGTCGGGGTTTAGCTCCTCACTTCTTGGAGAAATGCACACTTTTGCGAGCTCCCACAACACTGAAAAAGATACAATCTTTACTGGGGTATTAGAATTTCGGTCGTACATATATTCCGGAATATGCCCCGCGTATCAAGCCACTTTATGCGTTGATACAACCAATTTTTCCCAAATTGTGCTGGCTACCAGAACATTCAGCCATCTTGCAATCTTTGCAGGCTGATCTTCTTGAATCTAAATTCTTGTCGACTTGTGATAACCACACCAACCTGGTGATAAGAATCGTACCAGGGGCGGTGGGTTTCACGTACCTCACTTTTAATGAGGGTAACATGGTCCCTATCACTTACAAGTCACACTTGTACACTTCGGCTGAGTTGCGGTTTTCCACTGTGGAAAAAGTTTTGACAGCAGTGCAAATGGCGATTCTTAAGGAACGTGCACTGTCACAGGGAAAACACATTCTGGTTGTTACTCCGTATCCTGCCTTGGAGGCAGTGACGAAAGCCAGTGTACCGAATTTGAACGCTTTGCACCCTCAGTGGATACAGTGTGCTACATGCTTGACATCCCCGGATGTCACATTTATTTTTGATTCCTCCCTGCAGACTCAAGAGTACTTGCAGTATGAATTTGTTCATCCTGCTCCTCTGACTATGCGCCCACTTGAGGATTTCCGCTGTATCGTTCACACTGAAGGTAGTGCGCAAGCAGCTACGGATTCAAAACACGCATATTCTTCGGCCTGCGCAATTGTGGTTGGTACTATGGTGGATGGTGAAGTCAAGTCCGATGTCGTGCATACACAGACATTAGGGGACTGTACCGCCCAGTTGGCAGAACTTCGTGCTTTGATGCTTGCGTTGGAGTACGCCGATCCCAGTGTGACTACTCATATTGCGAGTGACTCTTACTACTGTGTACAGTCTTACAATGACAATCTACCCTTCTGGACTCAAAATGATTATCGTGACTCCAAGGGTCGCACAATAAAACATAAAATGATCTGGGTTCGAGTGGCTGAGCTCAAAAAACGACTCCCACTCTTTTTTGTAATTCATACTCTTGGTCATCAGCGTGTTGGGGTTCACGCTGTTGGCAACTGTCTCGCGGACGAGGCTGCGAAGACAGCAGTTGCAACATTTGCAGTGGCAGCGTTTACACGTTCCAAAAGTAAGATTGATGATGACATCTTGGCAGCTATTGCCGCAACAGAGAAGGGAGATAATTACCCTTCTAAATACTCTTATCATTTAAGTCCTGATAAAGTTCCTTATGTGAGAATTAACGATGTTGGTGACCGGTTGATTCCCAACGCGGACCGCAGACAGGCTTTGATTATAGCAGACCACGCCGGGATGGCTTTGGCGCATGCCGGTGTGTCAGCTACTGTGTCTCTTCTCCAGCAACGATACTGGTGGCGGGGTTTGTACAAACAGACACGTGATTTTGTCCTTCAATGTGGCATTTGTCAGCAAATTAAACCTTCCTCTGCTGCACGCCCGCCCCAAACTCAGTTGTACATATCTAATAAACCACTTGTGTGTGCTTATTTGGATCACTGCGGTCCTTTCTCCTCTGTTACTGCGTATAAGTATAAGTAGCAGTTGACTCTTGCGTGCACTTTGTCTGGGTGTGGCCTCAAAGGAGCACTGATACTAGAACTGTTGTAAGGAATTTGCGTGCCTTTGTGGGAATGTTTGCGTGTGGTACCTTTCATTCGGACCAGGGTCCAGCGTTCGCCTCTAAGGCGTACAAGGATGCCATGGCTTCATTGGGGGTCCAGGTCGAATTTTCGTCTCCATTCCGGCCTGAGGGTAATAGTGTTGTGGAGCGGATGAACCGTGACTTAAAGCAATCCTTGACAGCGAAAGTTTTAGGTGCTGGCAGAGACTGGCTAACCCATCTCAATAGCGTACAACATGCACTAAATAATCTCCCTAGATGGTCTTTGGGTGGGCGGACCCCATACGAAATGCTGTTTGGCATCAAGATGTTTGTCCCGGACATTGATGGTCTAGACATGGCGGCGGCAGCCGCATACTTTGACGTAGATGAACATTCTAATGTTTTGCAGAACCTACAAAGGACCAGAGACAGTCTTGCAAAGGAACACTTGCCCTCCACGTCTGAAGCTGTGTTGCAGATTTCGGTAGTCGGCTGGTTACCCCAAGTTGGAGAACTGGTCCGAGAGAAGATCGACAACAAGAAAGAATTTGGTCCTTCCTATCGAGCTCCAGTTGCCGTCCCTGGTGTGCAGGGTACAAGAACAGTCATTTTACCTCCTATTCCTGGGTGATAGGGGAACAGGTACATTTCCATTGACAATGTCAAACCACACAGGGTGGCCGATTCTTTATAGTATGACGCCTGCGGTTTCGTGTCCAGCAATGGTGCGACACTCTGTTATGGCCCCGGATCCTGTTGTCGGGCCTGATGTTGCCGTTGAAATGAGTCCACATACGAATCCTTTATTGAATCTACCTGCTGGTGATCCTCTTGATGACACTGAATATACTTACCCCACTGACTTGTCTATGCCTGATTTGGAGACCCGGGTGGCTAATCAATCCCTTTTTTCATTTGACACTGGCTCTTCCACATCTAATTCCCCTTCAAAAGTGTCAATTTTTTGATTCCTCCTTGGATTTACATTTGGCTGGTGCAATTTTTTTGTTCATGTCCATAGGATTTGTGGTGTATTTTTTCCGTTTTATCAATAGACACTACGTTCAAGAAAGAACTTCAATTAGAATGATTGATAGAACTTTGGCTCCCCACTCCTCTTTGCACATCATGAAGAGGGACCAGACATTTGTGTATATAACTGCTTGGCCCGTTTTAGATGGGATTGTATGGGATGCTGTGAAGTTCCAGATACATGGGCCCACTGAGGTTATTAATGTTCCCAATGTACTCCGTGTTTCTATGGGGGATGTAGTTAAACTAAATATTCCGCTCTGATGATTGGGACGTGAAAGCCGTAGAGGTTTTATTTTCTGATTTGAAATACTATGCTGCTTTCGATGCTGAAGATTTATATTTGGAATCTGCGAATTATGGTGATTTGTACTGTTACCAGCATTTTGGCAATCACTTTCTGCATAAGACAAATTCATTTAGAAATGTGGTTAACTACACACAGTGGGAGCACTGTCCCGCAGCAGTGGAAGGCAGCTCAAAAACATGTTTGAAAAAGTTTTCCGTTGAACTGATTTTGATCAATCAAACCCTGATGCATTTTATTTTAGGATGACTGAGAAGTCCTCTTCCAAGGTTAGACCCACACTAAATTACTGTTTCCAAAGTCCTTTATTGACCAGTTGGCTGTTGGGGGCTATGAACTGTGGAAAGATACTATTGATCTTAAATATGTTTGGGGTTCTAAAAGTTTGCAAGTGCAAGGCACTGAGGTTTTGCATCGCGCATGTCTCATCCCAAACCATATGTTGGTTCTGAATTACACTATTTCACAAACCACCTGCTTTGGATTGGCTACTTCTAAAAAATTAAATGCTCCTTCATTTCCTGATTTGGGCGAATTTCTCCATTGGAATAATTATACCAGTTCATCCCTTAGTGACTTACAAGCCCTGTTAAGAAATTCCTCTTTTAATGTTTCCAGCATTAATTCTGAAGGCTGTGTTGCTATGGCAAAAAAAGTGCAGATTCCTGCCAGCACCGTTTTCTGGGTCTGAGCCCTGGCTATACAGAGGTTAGAGTTGATCCCCACTTTCTGACTCAACATTCAGTCACCACCTGTTCTGTAGGCAAATTGTGCCAGAGTTGGCTCAGACATTCATCCTTAGCGTCTGTTAAGCTACATTTATCCAAACTCACTGACACTGTCAACTTAAATGATTTTGTTAAAGGACCTGCAGCAGGCAGATCGAAAAGGTGAATATAGGCTGCTTACAACGAGGTTTGGAAACTGTCCCAAATTAAAGCTGCTTCTAGACTTAGAGCTATTGATCAGGCCAATTTAGAAAAAATGCTTGCTGTTGTAGATAATAGCATTAACACCCTTTCTCCCTGAATTTACACTCTAGATAATATTGTGTCATCTGTGGTTGATATTGTGCAGGAAGAAATTGCCGTACTGTATCATGGGCAAAATCAATTGCGTTCTGTCATGCAGTTTGCATGGACCCTACAAACGTTGAAGAATGGCCGAGTTCCATGGGATTACATGAACACAAGTTTATTATTTCTGCCTTTCAATTTGACTGTTAAACTGCAATTTATGTCAATGAAGTATTTCATGTTTTCACTGTTGCATATTGAAAAGTTAGAACCTTTACCTTTTTCAGTAGCGGAATCCATTTCTGCAGTTTGGCTCATCCATGGGTTGATAACTCTATCTTTTCTTCTTTTCAAATTTGAGTCCTGCATGAACCACTATGCAATAGGTAGATTTGAGCCCCTGGGTGGTGCTTATCTTCATGAAGTCTGGAATCTCCAGTTCACATACAGGTGTTTGAGGGAAGGAAAGGAAGTTTATTTGAACGGCGAGGATTGCACCACCACACCAGATCACTCATTAGTGTGCAGAAATCTTCAATTGCACGGTTCTTGTAATATACTTGCACCGAACCTTGCCTGTGTTTTGAAGGGCACTCCAGTTCCGGCCATTACACCAACATTCACATTGCTTGCAAATTGTAGTTATTTATTATTAAATAATGAAGATTGTTGTGGGATGCATGCTGGAATTCCTTTTATCGTTACGGTTTCCCAGCGTGTAGTTTGCTGTAAGAATGTGTTGTTCCCTCCTCCGCATGGTAGGCTTGATGTTTCCATTTGACCCTCAATCCCGACCTTGAAAGCAGAGTTCAACAAGATGAGTCGAATAAGAGCTCTATTGTCCCAGAAGGAAGTCCCCCTTACATCTGTGCGTGAGACATTCGTCCTTCACATTGCAAATACTCGTACTGAGGTAAATGCCTTATTAAACACAGACCTGCACCTGCATTTCGGTGCTTTGATTCACACAATCTTAAATGCCTCGTCGACCACTGGCCTGGCACATTTTTTTAAAGTAGTATGTTCTGGCCTAGTAACCTCGGTAAACAACCTTTACAACGCAACTTTTACCACGCAGTGCTTTTACAACGCAACTTTTACAACGCAAACTATTACAACGCATTGCACTGGGAGGCGCTCTACGATAGGGAATAGGTTTAATGTACTATCCAACACCTTCCCTACTATCCACAGGGACTGGAGTTGGAATAGTAAATTAAACAATTCACTATCCAGCGCCTAAAAGCACTATGCGTTGTAATGGTATGCGTTGTAAAAACCGCGTTGTAAAAGCATGCGATGTAAAAGCATGCGTTGTAATGTCATACATCCCAATCCAGGCAATGGAAAACAGGCTGCACGCAAGTGAAGAATGAGAACCGGAAAGATAAACCATACGCCACACTCAGAGTCGCCAGAGGCAGCGATCCATAGTATTCTAGCATCCGGCTACGAAGGTGGAGCAGCCGAGACAGATCGTAGTGGGGCACAGATTGTGCATCCATTTTGCATTAAACAAATTAACAGCAGTATGCCTGCGCCTAAAGCCAGGAGCAACGGGAAACCGCCAAAGACACTTAAAAAAATCGAATGAAAAAATGCAGGGATCACACCAAATATAGTTTGAAATGAGGTTACGGATGTATGACATTACAACGCATGCTTTTACATCGCATGCTTTTACAACGCGGTTTTTACAACGCATACCATTACAACGCATAGTGCTTTTAGGCGCTGGATAGTGAATTGTTTAATTTACTATTCCAACTCCAGTCCCCGTGGATAGTAGGGAAGGTGTTGGATAGTACATTAAACCTATTCCCTATCCTAGAGTGCCCCCCAGTGCAATGCGTTGTAATAGTTTGCGTTGTAAAAGTTGCGTTGTAAAGGCACTGCGTGGTAAAAGTTGCGTTGTAAAGGTTGTTTACCCCTGGATTGTGGATTTGAATGGGCCCTGGATTTGTGTCTCTGCAACACGGTGTATCCTGAACTGGATTTTAGTCTACTAATGAGTCCCTTAGTTGCTCATGAACTAGATTGTTCTAGTGCCGGGATTATCGCCTGCGCAGCGGCTCATAGGGTTCTAGGCAATTGGAACATTTGAACTGCAGCCAATGACTTTCTGGCGCGCAGTTATCCTAAAGTAAGCCCGAGTTGTCCTCTGATGGTACTAGAGGCTCCGGCAATCGAGGATCATCTATGTACTTTCCCTTTACTTAATTGGATGGCTGAAATGTTCATGGAGGATAACAACGACTTCCTATTGGAAGCAGTTGCAACGTATGGTGCTTATACGCTGTTGGATAGAAGTATGAATTTTTTTCTGCTTCATAAACACGTACTGAACTCGTGAATATTGTTTTCCTTTAATGCCTTAATTTTTCCTTAAATGTTTGAGGTCTTTTTTTTCACACTATGGCCGCCCGTGATTGGTAATACTGACTTGGTTATTTAAACAAAAAAAAAAAAGGTTTTATTAGCATTTCGTTATCCGTGTGTACATTCATCAATAAACATCAATAAACATTAATCTTCTCCATTGGTGATACATCAATACAGCATACGCTTCCCAGTGTACAGGGCAAAGAATTGCAATACTTTTAGAAGTGCACAATGGTTAACTTCCACCACTTCGCTCCCTCCCCCATCACCACTCTCAGGTTGCAATATGTACGTAACACAGTTTCATCTTTTGTTTTAGGGGCTATCGGCGGGGTCAGATAATGCTTGCGGAGGGTCACAAATATTCCCCCGGGGCTCATTCCATCTCCCCCATATCCTGGACCATTTTTTTGGGACACCCCCTGAGGGTGTATACCGCTCTTTTCGCCACCATAGCTGTGTCCATGTCGTTTTCCCATTATGTCAGTGTGGGCATTATCCCTGAACCCCAATTCCTGGCAATGTTCCGCTTAGCAATTGCCATCCCAAGCATTGCCCAAGTCTGCAGTCCCAAGTTGAGGTCCGTGGGTTTCCAGATATTTAACAGGCAACATCCGGGGTCTAGCTGGATTTCGACCTCGCCCACTCCTGAGATTTCTTTTAAAACATATTCCCAATAGGTTTGTATTTTTGTACACTCCCATATAATATGAAAGTATGTCCCAAGTAGTCCGCAACCACGTTGGCAGAGTGAATCAAGCGTGTGTCCCAACTTGTGTAACATGGTGCGTGAGTAATATATGCGGTGTAGCACTTTTAGTTGCACTAATTTTAGCCGAGAGGGGATCGCTGCCTCTCTGGCAGAAGCCAGCGCGTCCATCCAGTCTGTGTCTTCTATGTCCCCTAATTCTGCCTCCCACTTGCTACGGAGAACCACCGTGGGGTCCGGAAGATTGTTGACTAGTTTACGGTATGTTAGTGATATGGCCTTTTTGTCTATGTAGTCAGTGAGGAGTCTGTCTTCAAGGGGGAAGATTCAGCTAATTTGGTGCCTGGAGGGATTGCACTCTGGAGTGCGTGTCTGATTTGGATGTAGCGGTATAACTCAGTCTCAGCCATTCCATATTTCTATTGTAAGACTGCGAATGTAATAATTTCTCCCCTCACCCACAGGTCCCCTATTTTTGTAATACCAATTAAGTCCCATTGCCGGAACCCCTTAGAGTTGGCCAGGGTGCCAAGGCAGCGTGTTTCCCAGAGTGGGGTGGCCAATGTGAGCACTCCCTCCCATCCCAGGGTTCTCTGTGCTGTATGCCAAATTTTTATCGTATGAGCCTTAGGGCCTGTGAGTGTATGTCGCCTTTTGTTAGTGTAGAGGGCCTTCATCAAGTGTTCCACCGGCAGCACGCTTCTGTCTAATCTATATGCTGGGTCTTGCTGTGGGACTGACTTTGTTATTTTAATTCGTATTTTTACTCCCAATTCTCAAGTTTGGCAAATTTCCTGAACTTGGTTCTGTCTCGTACAAACTTGAACTCTGCGTTTTATGAAGCTTGCCCCAGTTATTGTGCGTTCCCCGAACAAGGGAGGGTGTAATATGGTTTCGGGCCTCTTTTTTGCGTGCATGTTATGTTAGCATGGCTTATTAGAAGTTTAAACGCCATTTTACCTTTTGCTGCTTTTTGCACACAACACTGCTTAGCTGTTTTTGCAAGTTAGCTTTCACAAAGGTCTATACATGAGAAAGGGTTTGTTTTTCGACATCTCTAGACATACATCATGCTCCCAGTCTGTACAGTGAGTGCTGAGCCGCCAAGGTTATCATAACATGTGAGCCTGTTTATCGACATGTCCGTGTAACACATTCTAGACACAACATTTTGGCAGCTGCGAGCCAAGCAAGATTATGGCGCCTTTATCATAGTACGCTTGCCATAATTTCACACACTTGGAAGATTCCGGGGATGCAGAGAGCCTTGCTGATCCAGATGTAATTTACCCTTACTGAGCGGAAAGATAATGGGGTCCCCCAAAACAAGCTCAAGACCTTCTATAGTTTATAATACATAGTTCCTATATAGGGAGGGTGTTGAAACTAGGTGCTATATCACCTGTTTGCACTATCATTGTAATATGATTCCTCCTTTTGTATTTTATGGAGTTGTAACCATGCTGACCATATTATTTTTAATCATATTTCTGCTTATGTTGACCAAAATACTGCGCATGAGATCACGTCGTTAAAATAAATATTTTAACCTTACCGTGTATCTTTTTTACTCCTGTTGTGGACTGGTATGGGAGTATAACAAAAGTGTGTTCTCACTTCCCACCATTCCTGAGATGGTCCTTAGTCACATGTTCTAGGTTGTCTAATCATTGGTTACTTTGCTATAGGACGAAGAGCTAATATGACACTGATTGCTAGCTGGTTGGGGTTTCTAGGTACTAAAGTGATTTTCTGGTACACCACCATTCACTAATGTCCTAGGTCTCTGTGCACAGTTCTGTGTATGAGCAGAAATCCTTGCAACAATACATATTATTATTTTTGTAGTTTGCGCACTGAAAGGATCTGAGTGCGTGATTTAGTAAACGAAGATGTGTATAGGCATCTGTTATTGCGAGTATCTTAGCTTTTTTCTTAAGCAAGCTAACAGAGTTTGTATCTGCTAAATTGTGACATTTTTTCTGTAGGTCCTATTGTAATAGAGAAGGATTTTTTGGTTTACTGCTGCATGGTTGCTAGAAATCTTGTCGGCTTTGAGCTTGAGACAGTTGGCTTTAATCCAGTTAGCAACTTCGTTCATGCATGCGGGGAACTTATTTCTTGTGTTGGGGTCACGTTTGCGAAGGCTCGTATGAGTTTGGTGCAGTCGGCAAAGGCTCGTATGAGTTTGGTGCCGTCGGCGTAGGGGAGGATGTTGATGTGTGCGTGGATGAGGTTGGCTGGAGGGATCATCCATGCGTTGAAGAGGGTAGGGCTGAGCTATGAACCTCGAGGCACCTTCAGCAAGTGAGTTTGCAGGTTTCTGAGGAGTAAGATGCCAGACTGACAGCTTGTGTACTGTCCATTAAAAAAGAGCAGCTCTGTCGGCGAGCGAGTCCTTGGTTGCCAATCTCACGCACGCATGTCAGCGTATCTAGCTGTCCCCCTTAATTCAGTATTAATTCAATTTTGATTGCTAAAATGTTTATTATGATGCTGATAATTCGTGCTCGCCAGATTTAAATGATAGTAACACATAATAAATGCCAATCCATTATACAATACTGCAATTTCGTTCTAATTCTGGGGCTTGTAGTGGAGCTCTGCTCACTCACCTACAGATTCAAGAATTTCTCTAACAGGCTTGTCTCACTCCTTACACCTGCACTGCACTGGAACACAATTCAGTGGGAAGGGTGAACGACGCCCGCAAGTATTTATTTTCCTTAGGAAATCTGCCGAGTGTGACTTCTAAAATACCAAGGTAACATGACACGCACTGCCTAACCTCAAACATGTGCTCTTCCAGACTAGGAAACACTTTTCTCCAAATCAAAAAAGTTATTTTTTAGTTTCTCATTTTAAAGTTGCAAGTTTAATGCAATGTGAGTTAGTGAATAAACTTGTGATCTCCTGTTACTAGGTTTGACACTGTTTTGACAGAGGTGAGGACCTCCAGTAAAATGTTCTGAGTTTTAAAAAAGATAAATATATATTCGGCTTGTCTTAGAAAACTGGAGTGCCCCTCCCGATAGTTGCATCTCCAAACACGAGTGGAGCAATTAATTGCTAACAGCTTTACAGCTTGTTAGTTAGACTTGTTAAGGTCTTCTAAAAGTGAAAATTAGATTTTGCACTTGTCCATCTGGTTCTGCTGAATTTACAGAAAGCAGTTTGAGTGTATTTACTACTAGGAAATATATATCAGGTATTCGCCAAGACTAAGTCTCCTCTTAAAGATTTACAGAAAAATAATCTTGAACTGGTGGTTAAACCTTGGCCAAGACAGGAGATAGACAAGGAATCTCCATAACCACTCAGCCTTTCAGAAAGCACTGAAAACATAGCTGTGTCCATTCACAAAAATCACAAGGTATGATGTGGTCATATTCACTATACAATTAAAACAGACAAGTCAGCTCTGGTGTCCCCAGGGACATTGTAAAACAAGCAGTGCCAACGCCAATCGATCTCACCTTTGAGAACTATTGCCTTTCCCAGTGTTTTTTCTTCATGCTGTACAGCATCCAAACAGATGCTGTACATCATGAAGAAAAGTAGAAAAAAACCCACCATAATGCACCCGCTGGGCTGTGTCATTTATGGTAGGAACATGCATGTTTTAAACATGCATACTCACACCTACAAAATAGCGCAACGGGGCTGTCAAGTTTTGGATTTTTTTTCAATGTTTAGTGGGGTCTGAATAAGCTGCTAGGGAGAGCAAGAGGCAGCAACATGGGAAGGGGGGGGAGGAGAAGCACAAGATTGAAGGATAGCGAAATATTGGACAACCAGGAGGCAAAGAAGCACACAGACTAAACGAGAGCGACATGGGGTATGCAGCAAAATAGGCCCATTAACAACAGCAACATTGGGTGGGCACAGAGGCACACAGGTGAGAGAGAGCGAGCAACATGAGCACGGGTGGGGACCAGAAGTACATTAGTGAGACAGCAGCATGGAGTAAGGTGGAGCACATGAGGGAGACAGCTGGAAAACACATTCTCTCTTATGAAATGCTTCATCAAAAAGAAACAAGCATTTACAATGCAACGGTTTCGCCTTTGGAAATGTTTGAGCTATTGGCATTGTAAATGGAAACATTTGTATTTATGTGTTGGTTTTGAAAACAGATAAATAAATGGCATTGTCCTTTACATTGCCAATAGCTCTAACTTTTCCAAAGGCGAAACCGTTGCATTGTAAATGCTTGTTTATGTTTTGTATGATGGTCAGGATTTGTTTTACTGTATGCTTTGTTTTATGTTTCGTTCTCACCTTCTTTCCCTTATACTGCATTAAGCATTTTTATTTAAGTAATTAATTCACTTTAACTGCCTTTTCCAACAGGTGTTCTGCATTGCTGTATACTAGCGACTTTATTTTGTTTATAAAATCCAATAAAGCACTTTGAAAGAAAAAAAGGGCCAAATTCCAAAGTTGGCATTTTGAGTACTAGTGCATATGTTCTGTTTTTTTTGGGTGCATTTTACACCATTTCTGGAAAGGGAAAGTACGCAGTCACCCAGGCTCAGTCAAGGTGCATGGTATAAAAAGTGTGAGGTAAAGATTTGTTGGAGGGTTTGTTAAGTTTACTTGAGGGGAGAAAGAATAGCCATTGCCATCGATGCGCTTGGTAGAAAGGCGAGGTATTGAGAAAGGGAAATGGAGAGGCAGGGGAGAATGAGTGTAGTTGTGAGGTCGAACATGGTAAAAATGGGCCTTTAACCGTACCTTTCCCAGATGCGGTGTGTGGAAACCAAGCAGTCAAAGCACATATGCCGACCCGAAGGTTTTAGAGCGCTTTACATGAGAACCTGTTACGTTTCACATTTTTTTTTTCTTGGTACCGGAGATTAATAAATTTGCCCGGAATAACAGGCTGTTGCGCTGATGCCGATACTCCAACCTCGTTCCCCAGTTTCTAAGTCGTGAGCATTGGCGGTTATGGGTCATCCTCTCTATAAGAAGGAAACCCGCCTCTGTGGGCAGTCAGATTTCGAGGGTGAATAATGCACAGTTCGGTGGTGCGCTGGGGGCAGTTAATTGGGTGTAACGCTTTGAGCGCCAATGGGCACAGTACACATGGTGCTTTTGACATGTGGTTAATTTGTAAAAAAAAAAAGATAAGTGCCGGGGCTCCCGTCAGGGGGCAGTACTTTGCACCTGCCCAGTTCTCCTGTTAGCGCCGCCTAAAACAAAACCAACTACTAAAAATGAAAGTGGGGAGAGGGTGTGGCATAATGGCAAGAGCTGCTGCTTTCGGAGCTGGGGAACCAGGTTTGAGTCTTGGCATAGGCTCCTGGTCCTGTGGGTCAGGGCAAACCGCTTGATCTGTCTGCGCCTACCATGGCTGTTCAAGGCTACAATCACTCTCCCTGGAGCCATGGAAAGCACACATCACAGAGCGCTCTTGTACTTTGCAGGAAGTGAGCTCTAGTGCTAAGAGGAGAACGACACAATAAAGCACAGCAGCACAAAAATGTAAATCAAGCTTTTGGTTTCAAAAATGCTTTCCATCATTAAATTGTTTTTAAGTGTCAAACTATTTCCCAGTGCACCACCATACTTTACCAGGATGCACTACTAACAAAATGTATATACAGGTTAAGTCATGGAAAGAAAAGTAATACTGAAATAAAATGTACTATGCCTTCGGTCATACTGATCTTTGCGCTTAAAGACTTCTTGTGTCAGATTGTTTAGCTTGAGATAAAGGCATTTATTGACGTCGGGGTAATACTATAAATCCCTTAGTGGAAAAGAAACATCAATAGCGGAATTGTATAATAGTTCCCACATATAGCGTGTGGCTGACAAACTAACTTGTTATTCTGGTTGCGGAAGAGAAATAAACACCTGCCACATTGCACCCAATAGCATGGTGGTGTCAGGGGAAAGCTTATGCTAGAAGATTTCTCGTGTGACAAAAGGTGGCTACTGTTATTCCATTTCCCATGTGCCATCCCCGATAGCGGGCCTTCCAGGACTGCTAGACGAGCGGATTTAGCCACTTGAAGCAGTAAACTCTTAAACGGAGAATACTTCAGGGCGGGGCCGGGTAGGGCTTGAATTTAACTCTGGCCGGGCCCTATGGTGATATAATGTGAACGGCCAGCAGTGCTTCATCGAATCTTGTGGAGCCGGAGCTACCACGGTGACCGACATACCACCACGCTCACAAAAAAAAAGCAGCATTGGTTTGGGAATGGACGGGCTACTTAGTACTACTGTTTTACTTACGGTTGCTCGTGGTGAGCTGGGCGGCCGGGGCACTGCTTTAATTATCTGATGTAGCCCTGGTACTGCTGCTGCATGCCCTCAACGTCATCGGGCTGACTTGAAAACTGACGACTCGTGGTGTGCGTGCGTTGAAATCTGAAATAATCTGCGCACGCTGCTTGACGCACAGCAGAACCAAATCCAGCCCAACCTGCGCACGCTGCTTGACGCATAGCAGAAACAAATGCAGCCCAATCAGTGTCCCGCCCACTGGGCCGGCACCACTGAACTGAGGGCCGCCATTAATTCAAATGAATCTTGGCTCAGAATCTCAAAGCCGCAGCACTCTTCATTGGGACTGGCAGACGAGACCAACACTCTGCTCTGAGTTACCGAGGTATATATACCAATATCATCAATGCCATATGTAATGTGCAGCAAACGCTTGTAGACCCGGCCTTGATAATTAAGTGCCGGTGCTAAGCACCGGCACACATTAAGCAGCAGTCAGCATTGCAATGCTGCGAAATATAACTCCTCTTTCTGTCACTGTGAAATACTTCAATTTATCAATCATGAGAGTGAAATTCCGTACTGATACTGCAGACACCATGCTTCAAATATGCCCCCTCCCAAATACTGCCCCACACCACCACACTGTAGATTAATGTGATGTAATGGTGGTGGTGGCGGCCTGCCTTCTTGTGTAATCCTGTGCGTCTTTTTGTAAAACTACCGTAATCAATCCGATAAGTACTATGTAAGCTCGCATAACCCAGTTGTTCTAGATGTGTGCTTTGTTTTTAGACTGCTCGATATTTGGCAGCATCTGCTGCTCTGAAGGTAGCCCTGCCAGGAACAGTGCCTTTTTAAAAACATCCGTTGTACAGTGATCTGCGTGGCTGGAACAAATGTAGAAGTGCGCAGCAAGTACCTCAACAGAGTGAAAACCTATACCAGCCTCAAGAGCGGGAGCTGGAGTCTCGCCCTTCTGCTGTGGCACTTAAGTCAAATGTTGGAATTTCAAGCACAACAGTCGTTTGATACAATAGCCGTTAATTATCCTGTCACATATTGTCTGCTCCACTCCTTTGCCAGCAGGGTGCCATGTTCCCAACCCACTCTTACCATGATAACGCATGGATCTTCTTATGTTGGACGTTCTTGCGGCAGCATTGAAGGGCACAATATGAAAGTTGAAATCCCACCCGGATACGGAAATGTTATCTGCCGAATCTTCCGACACGCACAATATTGACATTTTAGCATGGGATAAAGAGCAGTAGAAAGGGCGGGAGAGGACACGAACGGCGGGAGGGGGCGGGAGAGGACACGAACGGCGGGAGGGGGCGGGAGAAGACACGAACGGCGGGAGGGGGCGGGAGAAGACACGGACGGCGGGAGGGGGCGGGAGAGGACACGGACGGCGGGAAACGTGCACAGCGAGGGGGGGGGCGGAAAGGCACACGGAGGGGGCGGGAATGGACAGCGCATCTGAATTCACTTTCAGTGAAAGGGGAGGGAACGGGAAAAAACGTAACTCCGCCCTGGGAAAAAATCTCGGGAACGCCCCCGAATCTGGTCCGGCCTTGACGGACAGATCCGGCACTCAATGGCTAGCCTCCATTTATGGAGCTAGCCAATGAGAGCCGGGGGACGTTCCCGAAGTGCTTATTGTCAACATAGGATTTCACCTGCGCTGAAAAGCTGCGCAGAGCGCAGCCTGCGGCAGGCGAAACCCAAAAAGTACCTCCCAAATTACAAGCAGTGGAAGGGCACAAGGTCTTTGGCCTTCCACTATGAGAGGGCCAAAGACATGAGAAAGTGAATACAGCACACTATAACGAATGAGAAGCAAGCAAATGAGAGTGACAATGGAGCCAACCAATGGTAAGCAATGGCACTTAAAGCTAAGCTAAGAAAATGTCTTACAAGCAACAGTGCATGTGCTCAGGCACGACCTAAAAACACTGCAATTAGCATACTTGACTGACTGTAAGCATGCAGGTACAGAATACCCTCACTGACTTAGTTGTGCCTGCTGCACACTTTACTACAACGTGAACACATCTTTACACGTTACTTATATATATACACACACACAGACACACACACACACACACACACACACACACACACACACACAGAGTCATCAGTGCACATACATAACATGAGCCTTCTCTCCACAATAGTAACACTACGTCAGGAAAATGAGCAGTATATCAACTCAGTTTTCTTCCACTTGAGGACTCCACTGATCCAATAACAGGATCACACTCTGAAATGGCACTGTCTCATTTCGAAGACCAATCTAAATGGAGAACACCAATCTAAAGACGAAGGCTGGCGAAACACATTGTTGAACATCCAAATTAATGAGATCCTTTATCCTCAAAATATTTAAGAAAACTTGGCAAATAGTCCAAGAAAATGAACGGTTAAGGAGAAATGGGTCAAAGTAATGGAAAGGTGAGGGTGGATGGAGAGGTATTACAGCATGGTTTGTAGAGTATGATAGTGGAAAGGGACAATGGTTTGGGAGCATAAAAGACACAAGGTATTAGTTGTGGTAGATGTGCTAGGATACAAGTAGGGGTTGGGGTATTAGGATAATGCCATGGATAGACGTTGAGAGGTATGCAGATATAGGAAGAGGGACAATGGTACAGGTTAGTCAGAACATGTAGTTAGTGTTAGAGGTTTTTGGGAATAGGCAGAGGTACAGAAATGGGGTAAAAGGAAAAGAAGAGCTAAGCAAGATGGTGAGGAACTGACCAGGTTATATAAAGAGAGATGAAGAGAGGAGGCAAGAAAAAAATACATGGAAAGACATAGGGTATTGAAGAGTGTAGGAAATGACCTCCCTCTGTTGTATAGTTCCTAGGACCCCCCCGAGGACCTGCGCGTTTGGATGACCTAAACTGAGGGCTTGGTGTGCAGACTGACTCTGGACACCCCCACAGGATGAGTCAGCCATTAGACCAGGTAGTTCTCCAATGCCACTACCACCTGCCTGTATTCTACAGCGGTGTAAGTAGTTTCTGGCAACCACTGAACATGACAACCCTGAGTCCTCAGGTATCGTGGAAAAAAATACGGTATCTTTCGCTCACTCACTCGTGCTTACTTTTCTCAGAATACACATAGAATGACGATTGGAACGGGTTCAATAATTATTTATTGATCAAGCGTCAGTCTAGTATGAAACATATTCGATGCGACAATCAAAAGACAGGAGCTGGCAAATGTGATCGCTAGCACCAATATCGTAAATAGCAGATACATTTCTACCATAGTGCTAATGAGAGGAATAAAAGCAGATTATATAAAATAATAGAATTGGCATAATCCTACAATGCGTAGCCTGACTAAATATATCTAGCCTAGATATGAAAGCCACTATGTCAGACAGAGCAGAGAAAAAAAACAAAGTCAGTTCGACCTTCAATTTGGTACATGTTTAAAAATTATCCAAACGGTTCCCAGCACAGGAAAGGCCAGATTGTTTGAGAATCCTGCGCTGAAGACTCAACAGCACTGTACATTGCATCCGCAGGAGGCAGAACCTCCAGTATGATATCAAGTGAGCAGAGGTGGTCATCTCTGGTTCCCACGGCAGCCGTCGGGGACGAATTAGATGCCTGTGTACCTGAGACTGATGCCTGCACATCCGTGGTGGAGCCGATCTCCATTTCAGTAGGAGCTGAAGCGTCCCGTGGAAGCTCTAGGATCGTCATCATCAACATGGGAATACTCTGTGGACAAATGTGCACATGGGCCCCCAAAGGTGCCAGCAGCATGTCTATGTCAGGTGGCGCAACCGATAGTGTCAGAAAGAGGTCCAACACGCATCCGAATCCGCAAAAGAAACATCGGAATACTGGCAGAATGCAGTCAATCCAGGCCAGTCTGAAAGACAGGAACCAATGCTCACTCAGCTCTCGAAGCCGAGGTATACTCACAAAGAACACTAATCGCTTTCGACAACGTCGCTCTAGCAGTGTTCTCTCCATGTCTCAAGTGATGCAGACACCCATTGCGAAGCAATAGAATTAAAACAAGGATGGCCGCTACTGAAAGCAGGACAAAAGGAAGCCCTTCAACAACACTTCCAAGAACGGAGTGTATGACTGATGGAATCACTCCAAAAATGGTTTGAAAGGTGGTTAACAGACCTGATCCAATGCTCTTAAATAAGTGTACTATCCCCCGCGTATCAGACATGTAAAAGATACGAAGTACCATTTCTCTGAAATGGAGCGGGAAGTTCGTACATACCAGAGCCTGTATCTCTGCCGAGGACCTTGCAACTTGGAGATCAAAGATCTCTTGTGCTGAAGTTAAGGCCACATTTTTCTGAAATATCATGGCTTTCAGTCTGCTCAGAGAATCAAACCCTATGTTGGAACACACAGTGAAGGCCACAGTGATGCCTCCCTAACTGTGCAAGCTGGGGGGAAACAATTCTTGTTTACTACAAATAACCCTAAAGTGTACAGTCACTAGATAAGCAATGCCTGGTATCATTCCACAACAGCTTTGGTCATTCAGCATCAAGTAACCCCCTTTGGAAAGTAACTCAAAAACTGGATGAATTACAGCAGCTGGGGAACCCTTAGCCGCTTCGCTGCGCATGGAATTCCCCCGTCATGCGGGAAAATTCCATGCTTGCACGGTTCGGATGGACTCCGGCTGTCCGCAGCACACGCCCTCCATGACGTCAGACGGCCGGGAGACGTCCGACGCACGGAAGCAGTTAAGGTAGCTGGCCAAGTTTACTATTGACTCATTACACGCTCCATGAAGAGACAAATCATTTACACACTAAAGACCCACTCAAGGCCTTTTTGCAGTTTGAACCACTCAAGAAGACCTCCTTGTCCTTGTTCCTGCACCTATATGTGTATGGTATCTCCCAGGTTTCCCGTATGTACCCTTCACACAACACTTCATACCTGCCTACTGAGAAACATTTCAAGCTGTATTGGAATTGGAATGTCATGATTGGCAGTGTGATATAGCCATGGTTTAACCATTCCGTAGACAATGACTCTGCTACAGTAAAAGGTAACTTCTCTAGTTTTTCAATGAGCAGCATGGTGTACTTTGCATTTCTGCATGCCATGGTCAATTTTCTCTCGGTCAAATTGTAAACCGAAAACAGTTTTGTGTCTTTAATGTATCGCCTTGGAACGTGGCCAGAACGCAATGATTAAAGCGTCCAGCTCAAAACCCTAATAGCGCGCAGCTGAGATTGCCCATGTTGTAGAATGGATAAATCCATTATGTCGATAGCTGAGGACGCAATGTTGCCCAGTGAATAAATACGAGAGGAGAGTGTGGTCATGCCATTGTTTACCACAGCTAAGGCCTTTTCTAGGTTAATTCTATCTATCTCACAAAGTCTCTCAGTAGGTTCCTGTTGGGAGACTTTCCAGACTTCATTGTAGATGGTATATAAGAATCGTTTCCTACGTGGTTTCCTGGTACCTAACAAGAAATCCCTAAGATCCATGTTGTCTAACAGAAGGGACACTTGTTGTTTCACCTGTGATAGTGTTGAGGTCTTTAGCCAATCTAGGCACAACTTCCCGACACTCTAGGAAGTCACTACCCCTGGGTCGTCAGTGTGTACATAGCATGAGTCGAGCCTATGGATACCCTTGGATGGTACCCCTTGAAACTTGAGTTACACATATTCGTGTCTACAGGCCAAACTAACCAACCCTTTCAATCGGGAGATGATGAATTGTATGTACTTATATCATGTGTCCCCTCATTAGTTAGTGTGTTATTTGAGATACTCTTAATAGGAGTGGGTGAGGGGATGCTCGGTGTTTTCAGGTCTTTAATTTTTGAAAACCTGTAACAGGCAGTCTGTTGCACTGTTCTGTTCAGGAAAATCATCTGTAATGGTATGAGGCAAGCTCTGAATAAAGCCTCAGTTCCCTGAACCTGACACTCTCTTCTCCCCCAGATAGATGTTGTGTCTATGGTGTCTCTCCAGTAGTCGAAACCCTGTATAGACAGGTGGGAAATAATAGGTTCTGAATATATCAGCTTAGTATTTGTCAGCATAATATTCTTCGTTGTTGCATTAGTCTGTGCAAGTTTGTAGTGAAATGATTCTGGGTCTGATGTTTTGAAAACTGAAAAGTATGCAAATTTCTGTTCGAATGTGGCAGAACTACCCTTTGGGGTGTTGGGCTATGTTCCCATTGAGGGTAAGTGTCAGCAGTGCGTGGTACACTTGTCTATGCAAAAAATAATGACCATAATACTGGTAACAAAACATGGTATCGTAATCGGTTGTATCTTCATTCAATTCCCTCATAAGAAAATGCAGAAGACTGTTCTAAATCTGAAAGCATAGTATTTACAGTTTCAATGTCCCAATCAACAAATAGTGTACTGGGGGTAATGAAATCCTTTAAAGAAATTTTAAACAAATGTGGAATTTTTAAATGTTCAGTAGGACCAAATGCATCATATGAAACTTTATCCCAAACCATACCATCAGGTACTGGAATTGCTGTGATGTTCACCAGGGACAAGTCTCTTTGTTTGTGTTGTGACAACGTATGTGGTTTTAGGTCCAAGTTCACAGATTGTGCCGCAGAGCGTTCTGGGAGATAATGTCCGTTCAGAAGCAGAAAGAAGACAGTCACTGTGCCAATCCAAATTAACAGGTATACTATCCCTATTGCAAACCAAATATGCAACCAAGTTGACACTAAGTAAGTCCTTTTGAGCAAAAGATAGAATTGTAGAAATTTATCTTTCTTTGCAATGGGTGGCATTTGATCAGGTTCACTTGGATCTGAGGAGAAATCATCGAAGTTGATGAAGTAGCCAGACGCAGTTCGATCTATCTTTTGTAGCTCTGTAGGTTTTGTAGAACTGGCAGATGTGTTGTTTGAAGGCACCTTAAAGCAGACATCGTTGTTGGGCCGAATTGCAACTTGCATTGTTGTTTCTTCTTGATGTTTTTCAATTTCAACTAGAATGATATGTGCTCCATTATTTGGTACTCCTTCACTTTGAGTAGTGGAGTCTTGAAAGGTTATTATTCTTTCCATCTGAACTTCCTGTATAGTAGCAAGAGGAGACGTGCGGCTACTCAGAACCCCACGCGGCTTACTGTTGGGACTCGGCCACTTGATGCGGTTAGATCAGATCAATGGAGACAAATCTATTCTCTCTTTTTCTGGCAAGAGGCGGAAGATGTACTGTTCTTGTTCCCACAACCGCCAGGACAGGTACAGGTGCTCTGTAAGATGGCCTAAACTCTCTTCTGTCCTAGATATTTTCCCTGGCCTGGTCCCCAATCTTCGGAACACAGGCAGGTCTTACCGGAACTGGTTTCACTTCGCCAGTGGTGGTGCGCTTGACTTGCATGTTGCTTCGTAATGCCCGGAGTTCATTGAGATCCTGTAAAACAGCCAAACGGTCATTCAGTTCAAATGGGTTTGCATCCGTCACTGTGCTGGCACAATCGAGATCAGGTACCCATATTCTTGTCCCAAACAGGATTTCATAAGGGGTACAGCCTCCCAAGGATTTTCTTGCCATATTATTGAGTGCCCTCTTGACACCGTATAGGTGATTGACCCAACTAACACCCGCACCTAATAACCTAGCTGTTAAGGATTGCTTTAGGTCCAGTTTTTTTCTCTCCGCCATCGATTAATCCTGGGGATGGAAGGGGCAGGAGTACCGCAAGACCACGCCCATACTTTCCATGGCTTCCTTGTAATCCCAAGAGCTAAATGCAGGGTCACGGTCGGAATGTAATGTGCAAATTGCGTATTTCCCGATGAAGACTCGGAAATCCTTTATAACAGTTCAAGCGTCAGCCAATACTCACAGGACTCTAGAGCATGAAACCACTGCCACCAAGATGTACTTGTAAGCCCCATCCAAATTTAAGGTACCGCAGTGGTCCCAATAGACACATGCGAGAGGTCTGTCTGAAATCAGTAATGGTGTTTGCGGTGGCATGTAAATGGTGGAACCCTTCAACTGCTGGCAAATATCGCACTTCAGGACATATTCTTTTGTTTGTTTTGTCAGCCCCGACCACCAGTAACGCTGCTTCAATAATGAAATTGTTACTGTGACTCCTGCGTGTGCAGAGCCCAGACGCTCGTGTGCAGCTAGAATGAATCCTAATCTGCGATCTTTGTTTGGTATTACTCTATTCCCCACTCCTGGAATTTGAGCATACGGTGTCTTTTACACATCTTACTTGTAGGAGTACTTTAGTGGAAAGCCTTTTGGCAGTATGGCAGAGCCATTCTTTGTTGCATTGATAGCTACTAGTATATCTACGTCTATTCTCGTGTGTGAACGAGTGATTGCAGCAATGGCAGCAGTTCGCACTGTCGCCTTGGCGGCTTCATCAGTCAGTGAATTCCCTTCAACGCGTATGCCAACGCGCTGATGTCTCAAGGTGTGAATAACTTGAGCCCGTGGCAGGCATGCTTTCAGCCTTGCCACTTGTTCCCATAACAATATATGTTTTATCGTGCCACCCTTGGCGTCTTTAAACCCATTCTGGCCCCAGTAGTGAAGATATTCATTGTAAGATTGCACACAGTAAAATGGATCTGTATACTGTAGCGCTAGTATCAGGGCTTTCAGTTCTGCCAGCTGCGCTGTACAATTTCATAGTTGTATTGCTGGGATTGAACTTCCCAACCCGCATACAACCTTTCACTATAGCACACGCAGCGCTATATTGCGGTTTACTTCCAATGGTGGGTAGAGCAGAACCATCAGCGTAAATGACGTATTCATACCGATCTAGAGGCAAGATTTCATTCGGGAGACAGTATTCTTGTTTGTACTGTAGAAATGCTTGTGTTCTCAGTGTAGGATCATATCTATACTCTACATCTGTTGCAGTGAGAGAATTGGCCCATTGTATCCAACGTGGATGCAATCCTTTTGCATTTGGAATGCTGGCATTGGTTACAGCTTCTAAAGTCAGTATCTGTGTTACAATGATGATGCGTTTCCCCTCTGCTAGTGCTCTTTCTCTCCCTACAGTAGTTTGTACTGCAGTCAGTATTTTTTCTGTAGCTGCGAATCGATTTTCAGCATTCGTATACAAATGTGATTTGTATGCATTTGGAAAAGTCTCACCTTCATTGAACGTGATGTAGGTAAACCCTTATAACCCAGGGACAACCCATATTACCAGGTTGCAGACGTTCACTCTTGTCTGCAAGTGTTTTGAAACTATCATATCAGCTTGAACTGAACGTAGAGGGTCCGTATTTTTTTTAATCCACTTGTTCGCTGTGAAATCTGGTCGGATTAGGTCATAGAAAGGTGGAATGTCATGATAATTCTGTAATTCTGCCAATCACCAGGGCATTACTTACCTTATCCCTTCTCAGGACCCAAAGGAACACCACACCTCACAATACTTACCTAAGAAAGGAATAAACACCAACAACAAACTAAAGCTATAAGGCGATTGCCGAGGAGCTCGCAAATAATCACAAAGCTCACCTCTCCACCTCCGAGTGGATTCGGACAACGCACACCTCCCCATACGAGAGGATTCGGAAATCACAACTCACACCTCTCCACCTCTGAGAGGATTCGGACAACGTGCACCTCCCCATACGAGAGGATTTGACAATCACAACGCACACCTCTCCACCTCCGGGAGGATTCGTACAACGCACACCTCCCCATACGAGAGGATTCGGTAATCACAACGCACACCTCTCCACCTCCGAGAGCATTCGGACAATGCACACCTCCCCATACGAGAGGATTCGGAAATCGAGCCACATGCTCCTTCTAACAATGCCTCGGGTAGAATAATTAGAATTCATACTTCCCTAGATGGGAGTGGAACAACTCTCCTTCTACAACTACCTGTACTAAGGGAAACTTACCATCCTTCCGATGCGACAGCACTTGAATCAGAAAGGTCCTGACCTCCCATCCCAAGGAACACAAACAAATTACAATATGCTCGGGGGTTTCTTTATTACACAATGATAGAATGACAAAAGAAAGAATAACTAATATGTCACGATAGGCCTTCTTCACAATAACACCTAAGCAATTGCCAAATGCAATTAGTAAGACACATATAAAACTTATATGTATATAAATGTATAGAACCGGAAAATAAAAGAGATAGTTAGGCAAAGACAGTTAGAATATAGGAATTAGTGGAACACCTCACCAAGTTCCTACACATCTTGCTTCCAGAGGGGGCCGGTCTCTCCGGTCTAATCAGGATTCTCTGCTCCACGATCACAGCTGCACGTCTGCAATGTGATGTATCACCAAACTGCCAGGATACCAGACTACCAGAGATCAGAGCTTAGACACCTCCTTTAGTACAAAATGGAAGCGTTAGTCGAAGCTTCTAGCAAGCCTCGCCCCCTTTTCCCATCAGATTCCGTACCACTCCGTGCCAAGGACACAGCATCGGCTGGCCAGGCGTCTGTTAGGACTTCGGCATAGAGTGAGCACATTCCTCCGACAAGAACCGGTCCTCTCTGGTTTAAGAAGAGTGAACAACAAGTAGAAAGTAAAACATAGCCTCTCACTTAGAGAGGCTCAGAAGATGGTGACAGCTCAGAAAATGGAGTTGCTCGAGCATAGGCCTCAATTCCCGCAAAAGAGCAAAATTAGTATGTAAGAAGGCATAAGATCATGCCAAAGCCAATAGGCAAGCCCTGCCATTAAGCAAGATAAAGTCGGAAACAGAAAGGACATCATCAAGCCCTACTTTATAACTAATTTGTGTTACACAGGCCTACACAGCACTATATTATAACAAAATATACTGGGCAACGGTCATAATCGACCCGATTATTCATAAAAATATATCGGTCACCACAAAAGGTTTTACTCTTTCTGCGTGGTCTTGAACGTATGTTCTGCCAAAATTTTCAAATCCTAAAGTGAATTGTAAACCCTTCAGAGTCTTTGGAGGCTGGATTAGAGTGCATTTTTCTAAAACATTTGAGGGCAGTTTTTTTTCTTCATTCAACAGATCATATCCCAAAAATAGGACGCTGACTTGGGCAATTTTCGATTTTTTTTTCAAGTAATTCATTGTCTGTCAGATAAATATCATCTACATAGGACACTGCCTCCTCATCGCAAGTTTATAATAGCTCTGCAACTCTTGATGAGAACGGCCGGGGGCTGTTTTTATAGCCTTGGGGCAGATAACAAAATTGACTCTTAGTGCCGAGGGTTGAAAATCCTGTCAAATATCTGCTTTCAGGAGCAATATTTTGGCAGAAGAATACATTCAAGATATCTAATGCTGTTGTGTATTTCTTCCATACAATGTAATTCATTAATGCGGCACTATGTGCGTTGTGAACTGCAAATGTTTTTGTGCATGTGTTCAAATGTCTGTAATCTAAAACAAACGATATCTGTTTTCAGATTTCTTTGACCTGTTTCTTCACCTCATTTTTGATAGGATACTGTCTCTGTGGAGCTGTTGTTTTTAATGGGATCTCGTGGTGTATGGACTCCATGTCCCATCCTATATGGTTGCCGTATAATGCCGGAGCTAGCGTTTGCGCCCACTCCTACACATATGAGTGCTTTAAGGAAACAGGAACGAGGTCGGAAAAGGCAGGCAAAATGACACTTTCACCTTTTGGGCAATCCATTAGAAATTCAGGCGGCCAATCTTTTTCTGCTAATAGGATGAAATATCCAAATGTCAAATTCTCCCAAAAGAGACGTTTAACCCCTTCAGTGCGACATACGGCCGGGGCCGTACGACGCACTAGTGCTCATGTGCGTAAAACGGCCCCCGGCCGTCCGATCACATGGCACTAGAAATCCCTCTGGTGCAGGCACCAGAGGGATTTCTCACTACCCCTTCCCCAACAGCCTTGGGAGCTGGGGAAGAGTTTTCCCAACTCCAGAGGCTATGCAGATGGTTTCCCTGAAATGGCGATCAGCGCACATGTCGCACTGACGTCTTCAGTGAAACCGAAACTGAAATGAGCCTTGAGGCTTATTTCAGTTTCACTATCTATTAGCTTTGGGGGCTATCTCAGCCCCACGAGCATGTAGAAAGATGGGAGAGGTATCATTGGAAAGTGTACCCCTCCCTAATAGATCCCTGCTTGGGGATTGCCCCAGGAGGGTGATCCCCAAGCAGGGATCCACCCACTAGAAACCAGGGGGGGGAGCGGCCCCTTGGGCAAGGGCCTTGGCTCCCCCCATAAAATGTTGGGTAAATTTAGCCTTTCTGCCCCCCGGGGGTGACAGAAAGCACTCTAGGCCAGGGATTTTTTTCTAATTATAATTAGGGGTGGGGGCTGCCCAAAACGGGCATGCCAATAACTTCACCCCGTGCCGCAAAAGTACTGTCTTTCTGCCCCCCGGGGGGCAGAGAGCCCACTAGACACCAGGACTTTTTTTCCCGTTGAATTTAGAGGTGGGTGTTGCTCAAGATGGGCATGCCAATGCCGCCACCCTTCCCCCCTCATAATTCCAGTCTTTTTGCTGCCCATGGGGTGGTAGAAAGCACCCTAGACACCAGGGATTATATAGGCCCGAGGTGGGGGCTGCCCAGAATGGGCATGCAAATGACCCCACCATTCCCCCCTCATAATTCCAGTCTTTTTGCCCCCAAGGGGGGGTAGAATGTACCCTAGACACCAGGGATTATATAGGCCCGAGGTGTGGGCTGCCCAGAATGGGCATGCAAATGACCCCACCCTACCCTCCAAAGAAACAAAAGACTTTCTGCCCCCCCCAGGAGGCAGCCATCTGGGGAAACCTACCAAACCCACATATTTAAAAAAAAAAACTAGAGACCCAAGGGAGTCCAGGGAGGTATGGCTTGCATGGATCCCCCAACGTTTCCCTACCCAGGATCCCCTGCAAACCTCAAATTTTGATGAAAAAAATAAAACCTTTCTCAAATTTCTGTGTGAGAAAGTTCTGGAATTCGCACGGATCCACAAACATTCCTACTGTAACAAGTATTCTGCACAAACACAGAACTGTGCACCGAGACTTAGGACATCAGTGAATCAGGGTGTGCCCAAACTCACCTCAGTACCCAAAATCTCCTACCAGACTAGCAATCAGTGTCACATTAGCTCTTCGTCCTATAGCAAAGAAAACCAATGATTAGACAACCTAGAACATGCGATTTAGGACCATCTCAGTAATGGTGGGACGTGAGAACACTCTTGTTATACGCTCATGCCAGTCCACAACAGGAGTAAAATAGAGACACGGTAAGGTTAAAATGTTTATTTTAACGACGTGATCTCAAGCGCAGTATTTTAATCAACATCAGCATACATATGGATAATAATAATACGGACAGCATGGTTACAATTCCATAAAATACAAAAGGAGGAATCATGTTACAATGATAGTGCAAACAGGTGATAAAAGCGCCTATTTAAAGCACCCTCCCTATCTAGTAACTATGTATTATAAAACTATAGAAGGTCTCTTGAGCTTTCTTACAGGGACCTCATTTACCTGTCCGCTCAGTAAGTGTAAATTACATCAGGACCGGTTAGTCTCTCTGCATGCATGGAATCTTCCAAGTGTGTGCAATTCTGGCAAGAGTGTGCTATGATAAAGGTGCCAGAATCCTACTCTGCGTGCAGCTGCCAAATTGTTGTGTCTAGAATGTATTACACGGACAAGCCAATAAACAGGCTTGCATTATGATAACATTGGCGGCTTAGCACTCACTGTACAGACTGGGGATTCAATGTATGTCTAGAGATGTCGAAAAACAACCCTTTTCCCATGTATAGACTTTCATCCAAGCTTAGTCAGCAAAAACAGCTAAGCAGTGTTGTGCGCAAAAGTAGCAAAAGGGAAAAATGGCGTTTAAACTTCGAATGAGCTGGGGCGTGGCTTGAGGCTCGGCGAAATGGCCGCACGGTAGTGCAGCTCCACAAGCCACTGACAACTATCCTTAAGATATCTTGCACCAGCTCGGCGCAATCAGAGATTTGAGGGCAGGATTGAATTCCTGAGCCCAAGAGCTATCCGCCGATATCTGACGTAGCCTGCACGGGAGCTGAGCACCGGGCGTATGAGGACCGCGCTGTCCATGCTGTAATGGCGGCCCTCGTCTAACGGCCGCTCTCTCCCACCGCAATCCACATCCCCGAGGGACAGCTAGCCGGGTGACATCCTGCCTACCAACGGCCCGCACTGGACGGATCTCCCCTCCTGCTGGGATACAACGACGCGACCAGCTTTGACGGTGAGCGGAGGGCTGAGGCGGCGCTGGCTGACTGCGAGTGTTGGGGGAGAGGAACTACGACAGCGCCCGGCGTCGGAGGCAGGAGGTAGGCCGCAGGAGGAAGAGTGAACTTGCCCGGCTGGCTGAAGTTGCGCTCATCCGCCTCTGCTACCCGACTGCACTGCTTTTGGAGATTGCGCCCACAGGATCTGACCCCCGATACTCCTGACAGAGAATTGCGGACATTTTGAGGGGCAAGGCTCGCTAGAAGCAGGCGACTTGCTGCAGACATAGGCCCGCTACATTCTGGGATTCCGCCTGCGGGGCCCGCCTCTGCTGCCCAGACCAGCAGCGCACATTGCCGGGAGACTGCCTGGTGAGACAAATCATCGTTGCCGTCTACCCCAGACTGCTGGTGCCCTTAATGTGCCCGGAGAAGCCGATGCCACTCCACCCCTTCTGTGAACTGAGGGAAGCCCACTAACCACACCAACCTGAGGTGCTTAGAGGACCTGGGGAGCCTGGTGGGTCGGCCGGGAAGACCTGACACACACCAAGGCCGATAATTGTGGGGCGGAGAAGGCCGAGATCGAACTGTGAGGGCGCCTGAGCATAGCTGACCTCACCTGTAGCCCGCATTGTACCCTGGCCCAGTCCTGACCACCCGAGGGGAGCAGACAACGCACACCTTACTTGCGGATAAAAGGGGGCTTTCCATAGGCACGGACTTACAAGACGCCAGCCGCGAACCGGGTGCGGAACCCGCGCCGCTGAGCACTGCACAGCACTGGGGAGCCCTGCTTGGTGGTGGTCAACATCGTAGCGACGCCATATCGCCCCTCAACGGTCTATACGCTATATCACCCGCACTGACACACCTAATTCCTGATATGCCTTACACAGTGCCGAAAAATCACGCGTGACCAGAGAACCACTACGGCAGCGCCACAAGGGACGACACAATACGGCCGTTACTTGTCCTCCAGGATAATGGGCAAGCCTGAGAAGAACCAACCCCGTCTGACATTCGAGTTGCGCAAGGGGTCCAAGCCTGGAAACACCGCGGCATCGGACTCAGAACAAAACGCACCAACGCACTCCTCCACGGTGCTTCAGAAGTCGCTTGCGGCCATCCAGGCAAGTCTACAGGCCATAGATGGCAAGATCGAGGCACTGAATGGTAGGATGGATCACTCTTCCAACATACTCGACAAGCAAGCGACGCGAATTGGTGAGGCTGAACAAAGATTCTCTGATGCGGAGGACGGTCTCCAACAGGTGGCAGAGAAAACCTCCGACATCACCAAACTGCTGGCAATTATACAGGCCAAAAATGAGGACATCGAAGCGCGCCAAAATAATGTACGCATCTTAGGCCTGCCAGAATCGACAAATGTAGGGAGGCTAGAGGAATATGTCGAAGAGATGCTGCGGGAAATCTGCGGAAAGGAAGAACTATCCCCTTTATTTGCAATAGAAAGGGCGCACCGATCACTCGCGGCGCGTCCGCCGCCGGGAACACCTCCTAGACCGATCATTGCTCGCCTACTAAACTTTAGGGATAGGGACACAGTTCTCCGAATACCTAGACTCAAGGGCTCCATCACTTATCAAGGTAATGCTCTATCCTTTTACCCAGACTTCACGGCGAGCGTGCAAGCAGCGCGCAAGGAATTCAGGCCGTCAAAAAGCTGCTGCAGAAAGACCAGATCCCCTATGCAATGCTATACCCAGCGCAACTGCGAGTTGGCACGATGGAAAATGGAAAGATCTTCAACAGCCCTAAGCATGCAATGGACCATGTGCGGGCACTGAGGCGCCAGAAACAGAAATCTCCGGCCTCCCAGACATCCAACGTAGATAAATGAACAGTAAGCAGGGCACGGCGAGGCCTATCAGAGGGCATGCGACACTGATATCAAAGGCAGGTGGACGGATGGTAATGATAACAATATAATATACCTGATTTCTTAAGTTTTTCACCCCAGTCCTGCATGGAGGTATGATCGTTTACTATGTATACTGAATTGCTATGAGCTGGTGGGAAATGTTGTACAATCTGTGGCTGTAGCCGCCATGAACCCCAATGGGTGATCCCAATGGGAATTGAATTTCTTACTGTTGGAACTTTTGTGGGAGTTCACTGAGGGACATGTCTTTAGCAAGTTGGGTATGCTGAAGTGGGAGGGGGAAGGGGGGAGGGGGGAATGTTTTTGTTCTTCACAGGCTAAAGTCACTCACTGTCCAGATCACTACACTACATGGTTTCCACAATCCGGGACACGATCCTACTGCAAAACCGATACACAACTCATGAGCGCTACACATGACTGGAACCGCCTATAATTGCATAACTTGGAATGTCCGGGGCCCAAACACACCGCAAAAAAGGAGGCAAGTGTTGGCACAGCTTGACAGACACCAGACACACCTCGCGCTATTAAAGGAAACGCACTTAACCAAGGCATCAGAGGACAGGATTGCCAAACGGTGGGCATCATACCGGCTAGCATCGTCATACTCTAATTACGCTAGGGGAGTCCTCATACTGGTGAAAAAGGGGGTGGCCTTCACAGCGCGCCACACTGACACTGACACCGAGGGCCGATGGGCGATGGTGTTGGGGAAATTAGGTAATGTGCTTGTAACGATAATAAATATGTATGGTCCGGTGATTGACAACACTTCGACATACCTAAACATGTTTAGAGCACTTCGGGAATGGCCAGAAACAGACATAATACTTGGTGGCAACCTTAACACATACCTCGATCCCCGTACTGACACATCTAACCCGCAGAGCGCCAGAATGGTAAAAGTTGCTGACTGTCTGAAAGATGGCATGCTTGAGTTTGGACTAGTAGACGCATGGCGACACAGAAATACCGGAGTACTAACAGGGACACATATCACTCCCGCGACCAGGGGCTGGTCCCGCCTTGACTATTGGCTACTAAGTGATGGAGCAAATGGTTGGGTCGCAGACGTGTGTAACCTCCCCAGAACACTGTCGGACCATAATCCGGTGCTCCTTTCACTACATATCCCACTTAACACACATAAACCATTTACCTGGCGGTTCAGGGCGAAAGCACTCCTAGATCCTACATATGCAGATGCTATTAAATCGGCCATAGTGCAATATTTTGAGTTAAATGTGGGGTCCGTGGACAGCCAGGAAACACTCTGGGAGTCCTTTAAGGTCACAATACGGGGCACTTGCAAAAGCACCTCCGCGGGGATACTGAGGGACATCCGGGGACAGCTAATGACCGTAGAGAAGAAGCTGCGAGAGCTGGAAACACTATATGACACCGCACCCTCGACAACCATTCTTGCTGACATACACACGCCCATAGACAAATACAACACGCTAGCGGACATGGAGGTGAAATATCTCTCCAAACGCCCCGCTGCTCGGCGATACGGGGAGGGGGGAAGACCGGGCAAAATACTAGCGGGCCGACTGCAGAGTAGGGCTTATCAGCCGCCCATAGACCACATCGTAGACATGAATGGTACACCTCACCATACCCCTGCCACCATAGTTGAGCAATTCCGTCAGTTCTATGCCACGCTATACACGTCCGCGGGAGGGATGGACGAGGCAGCCATGGACGACAACCTACAAGACATCGCCTGCGCATGGCTGTCGGACGCACATCGCAAATATCTGAGTCTTCCGATAGACACGGAGGATGTGGTAGATGCCATTAAGACGCTTCCGAATGGAAAAGCCCCTGACCCGGACGGGCTCACTGCAGAATTTTACAAGGCCCATGCAGATATTTTGGCACCACACCTTTTAGGAATGTACGCTGAAGCCCAAGAATCCGGTCGTCTTCCACCCTCACTACGCCAAGCAATGATCATCACCCTTTTAAAGAAGGATAAACCCCCTGAACGCTGCGAATCATACCGACCCCTATCTCTTATTAACTTAGATGCCAAAATCCTAGCTAAAATACTGGCCACCAAGCTACAACTCCCCTGCTGAAAAAAACGGGGGCGGACGTGAAATGTCTGAAAAATTTCAGGCCAATTTCCCAGCTACCGTTCCTGGCGAAGGTGGTGGAGCAACACGTACTCAACATTCTGTCGGAAAACCTGGAAAGTAACGCCCTGCCAGAGCCGAATCAGGCGGGTTTCCGTGCGAATCACAGCACGGAGCTCGTCATGCTGTCGATTGTGGATGAACTGAGGAACAGAGCAGATAAGAAAACTCCGGGTGCCCTGGTGCTGCTGGACCTCTCCGCGGCATTTGACACCGTTTGTCATAAACAACTGTTGTCGCGGATGAGGGAGTTCGGCATTCAGGGCACAGCACTTGCATGGTTCACCTCTTTCCTCCAACGGAGGATGCAGAGAGTGCAACTTGGTGACCTGTTTTCCACCTAAACATCGATCACCTGCGGAGTACCGCAAGGTGTCTGCACTGTCACCCCTTTTGTTCAACATTTATTTACAGCCTTTGATTCTGATGCTCAATCAAATGGAATGCCAGGTGTACAACTACGCGGACGACACCCAGATTATCATCCAATTGGATGATGGCCAGGATGCCTTCGCAAGATTGCAAAATATCTTGAGATGCACAGCCAACTGGATGTCCAGGAACTCTTTAAAGATCAATCCGGATAAGACCGAGGTGTTGCCAATCACCATGGAAGGATCAATTCTGGCCAAGGGAGCTAGGTACACCTCCGGAATCGGCGGTTGTTGTAAAAAGCCTAGGAATCCATGTGGATGGTAAGCTGTCCATGAAAAAATAAGTTATTGCTGTGGTGGGCACCTGTGTCGGTCTCCTTCGACAACTTAGGAAAGTTTCCTCGTTGCTGTCTTTTTCCACCTTGAGGAGTGCGGTCTCTGCTATGATCCTAGCCAGGCTGGACTACGGCAATTCGCTGTACATAGGGCTGCCGCAAAAACTTCTGAACAAGATGCAGGTTGTCATGAATGACGCTGCTAGACTTTTTTTTAATAAGCCGAGGAACACGCATGCATCCCCCCTCCTGCGTGAATTGCATTGGCTGCCAGTCAAGCAGAGGATAATGTTCAAAGGGTTGTGCATTGTCCACAAAGCCATATATGGTAGGGCACCAAGCTATATGAAATCACGCCTGACCCTCTACAGGCCGGGTAGGGCGCTAAGATCTGCAGAAGCTACCCTCCTTACCCAACCACGTTGCAGACTGGCTACCGTGGGAGGTCGTGCCTTTTCCCATACTCTCCCAGCTCTCTGGAACAAACTACCAATGGAACTGCGGAAAGAAACCAAGTTGCTGTCCTTTCGAAAGAGATTAAAAACAGTGCTCTTTCAGCAAGCGTGGGGTTGCCTCTAATTTTTTTTGACCAGCTGTATCCTTTTTTAATCGCCTAAGTGGATCCTGACAAAGCGCTTAGAGACCCCTGGGTTATAATGCGCTATATAAATCAAATAAATAAATAAACTCCTTATGCCCATGCCCATGCTCGTACTGACTGACCAGGCTGGGTTTATTCCTGATCGCTCTACCTCATTAAACCTACGTACTATCTTTGCCATGCTGCATGTTCTGAATCCCGACCTGCCTGCTGTTGCGGTTCTTCTAGATGCCGCAAAGGCATTTGATTCTATAGAATGGAAGTACATGTTACACATACTGCGCAGAATGGGTTTTCCCTCGGTATTCCTTCAATGGATACAGATTTTATATACAGAGCCGTCTGCGAGAGTACGAGTTGGGGGAGACACGTCTGAACAATTCGAGGTGGGTAGAGGCACCCGTCAAGGATGCCCCCTCTCTCCACTCATATTCAACATAGTGCTGAAGCCGCTAGCTTGTAAGATAAGGCAGATCCATAGAGAGGCGATCTAAATTTTAATAACAGGCCGGTAGGAATATCACTATACGCGGACGATATGGTCCTATACGTCAGAGAACCACACACAGACCTGTCCCCTATACTGCGCGAGTATGTCAAATTCGGTTTGCACTCGGGCCTGCAGATAAACTGGGATAAATCTGTCATTATCCCTTTGACGGCAATGACTACCCCCCCAACAATTCAATATCCACTGGTCTGGACAGCAGATCCTGTCAAATATTTAGGAATATGGCTACATAGGGACCCCCAAGTGGTAATAACTGAAAACTACGGTGCTGCATATCAAGCTTTAGTTGCACAAATAGACAGATGGCAGTGCCTTCCCCTGTCCTTAGCTGACCGCATCTCCATCATAAAAATAGTGGTGCTGCCTACATTTTTATATCTATTTTGTAACATACCGATCCCGCTGACCCAGCACTTTTTTTAAACATTACAAACGTAGCTACTGAGGCTGGTTTGGGGCACCAAACAGGCGAGGATAAGCTGGAAGACCTTGACACTAACGTACGACAGAGGGGGATTTAATGCGCCGGATTTTAATGTATATTACCTGTGCTGCCAGGCGCATTACGCATACTATTGGGACAAACCCCACGACTTCTTACCTCACATAGCTGTTGAGGAGGGGGACGGGCACCTTATCCCTCTGTGCGGCATTATTTCACACACCCACCGACATACCCCCAGAGCAGAGATAAACACACTTGACACCACAGTAGCAGCATGGCAGGCCATCGGCCGACGAACGCAGAAGCTCCCATTATATACGCCCGTCATGCCAATAGAGGGGCACGCAGCTTTATCAGTGGCTAGTGATCAGGGGGCTGTCAAGGCGCTTAGGGAAGCGGGTATCACACGGATGAGTGATATATTCCCAGAAGGCATGTACATTACTGGGGACGATTTGGCCTACATACACAACCCTACACTGCTGTTCCAGTTGACATGCTACAGACTGCGACGTGCCATAAAGGATCACTACGCGAGCTTCCCACAGGAACCCGAGACTCTTGCTGCACTACAACTGATTCTTACCACACCCACAAAACGCAAGCTGGTCACTAAATTATATAGAACTGTACAGAAAGATACACCACACAACTCTACCTCATGTCTGACAAGATGGAATGCTGACGTCGACCCCCCCCCATCACAGAGGAGGAGTGGTTATCGATCTGCTCGATAACGGGACGTTTAACGTCCAACAGTAATTTACGCATAATACACCTCAAATTCCTGCATCAAATGTATCATACTCCTTTACGATTGTGGAGGATGGGACTAAGGGCAACTGCTAACTGCAAGAGGTGTGGGGAGGGAGATGCAGACTTCATACACATAGCGTGGCAATGCCAGCGAGTCTTTCAATACTGGGAGAGGGTACTTGCTCTGATCACAGCAATGACGGGTGTGCCCTTGCCTAATACTCCAGCACTGTAATTGATTATGGGAACGCACTTTTGTCCTCAACAAATACCACCCTGCTGGCTCGCCTACAGGTTCTACAGAACACCGCTGCAAGGCTGGTGCTCGACCTTCCCTCTCGCACCCCTTCACTACCCTGCTTAAAAACCTTGCACTGGCTCCCAGTACAAAAACGCATTAAATTCAAACTATGTTGCCTCGTCCATAAATCCATCAATGGGCATGGCCCGGCATACCTAGAACAAAAGCTCAAGATCTACCACCCGGTGAGAACGCTTAGATCATCCAGCAAGTCTCTCCTAAGTGTCCCCAAGGTACGTACGGCCAGAAACGGTGACAGGGCTTTCAGCAAAACAGCTCCTGAAGCCTGGAACTCCCTGCCCCTCCAGATTAGGACAGAACCCGACTACCTGAGATTCCGCAGACAGCTAAAAACATGGCTCTTCTAGACCTGCCTTTGCCCCACCTGGGTCTCTGCTAGGAGGTTTTCTCTGCAAGCGCTCTGAGACCTTCGGGTGATTTATGCGCTATACAAATGTAAAAAATGGAAATGGAAATGGAAACTGTGCTTACTGAGTCACGGCCCAAAAATGCAGGGGGCTGTTGGGAAATTTGTTCAAGTGGCGATGTTACTGGCGAAGAGGCGCACCTTGTTCACATGGGACAGTAGAATGTGTCCACTAGCGGATAAATGGCTCAAGGACATGGTATATTGTCGAGACCAGCTGGAGACCTATGCTGAAGAACTGCCACGGTCCTCGCGCCCCAGGGATGTATGGGCTCCTCTAAGAGAATACCTACTGTCTCAGACTGAGCTGGAACCGGACTGATACTGCCCAATACATTAAATCCTGACACGCGATGCTGCTCGGGTTGGAGGACGTGCCTCCCCGGAGAGGGATATATTGACACTCCTTGTTACTGGTTTTGCATATGAAGATACTCAAAAGACATGATGTGATGTAATCTTTGGCAATGGTTGTATGGTTTCTTTTTTCCTTTTAGGTTTAACACTGTAGAGCATACTATTGGGATATGGTGGCAAATGTGGATGCCCGCAAATGTATGACTACTATATGCTCAATAAAACTTTGTTAAAAAAAAAAAAACTTCAAATGAGCCATGCTAACTTAACATACACGCAAAAGAGGCCCATAAACCATACGACACTACCACCCAGCGTTCCCCCAGGTCGCCCGATGAAAATGTTACCTCACTCATGTAGGTGGGTCAAGTACCCGTGACAGGCAAGGGCCCAAAACGTATTGAGGAGACATCAAAATGATCTATCACAAAACAACCAGGTTTTGCAAGGGGGGGTCACCTTAGTTTTTGGCCCCGGGCTCAGCGGCCAACTTGGGAAACCTACTAAACCAACACATTTCTGAAAACTAGACACCCGGGGAGTCCAGTGAGGACAAGGATGATTCCTCCATAAGCAGTAGGTCAAATGGAGGCAGCAACAAATATAGGCAGAGAGGGAAGAACAGATTTCTAAATTCCCAACACAATCCACATCAACAATACCCGTTGTTCCCCCAACCCCCATTTGCGCAAAACTCATATAGACCGCCATTTTTAGGGAGAGGCAGGAGAGTAAGAGGAAGGAGAAAGGGACAAAACCAGGTACATTGGGAAGAATATGACCCTGTAGGGAACAACACAAGGAGCAAAACACAGGAACCCCAAGCAGGGACGAGCAACAACAGGGCTTATTCACTAACCTTTCCTCAATGACCCTGACAGCTACTGAAGAAAATGTCTTGAATAAAGGACTGGGATTTGTACCAACAGCAATATAAGACAAGTTCAACTTGTATTGCGAACTTGCAGAATTCTTTGGAAAGCTGAGACTAAAAGCCTTCTTCGAAAAATAAGGGCCCAACATAAACACCCAGGATCCATGTGAGACAGGACTGCGTCTAAAATTCACATTCAACCCACCTCCCCATTCGACTCCAGTGGAGATTATGACTTTTGAACAGGTACCAATGACGTGGGAAAAAAGGGAGGACAGACAGAATTTTAATAACATGTGCAGAGAGGAAAGTCTGGCTCTCTTAACACTTAAGAGCTGTGATACCATGATAATCAAACAGGCAGATAAAGGCGGTAGTACAAGACAAACTTGCATACCAAACTGAATGCCACCATCTGTTGGATGATAGGAAGAACTGTACTCCCCTGAAGACCAACCCTACCCAGGAGTTGAAAAGAGAAATAAAAGCCTTAGTTGATTCCGCTGAAGTGAATGGACACATCTCTAAGATGGAAGCAGACTTTTTGGTAACTAGTGAAGACAAAATTCCCTACTTTTACACATTACCAAAAATGCATAAGAAAACACTTACCCCTCCTGGCAGACCTATCGTCTTAGGAATAGGGTCTATGTTGGAACCATTATCACAGTTCTGTGACTTTTTTCTGAAGACTCTTGTTCAGAGCACTGAGACATATTTGAAGGACACTAAAAGCTTACTTAACCTCTTGTAGGAGATCACAGTTGATGATTCCACCATTCTTATAAGCTTTGACATAGAGAGCCTGTAAACTAGCCTACCACAGGATGAGACCCTGGAAGTGCTTAACAAAGCCCTCAATGAGATTGTCTGGACATACAAAATACCCAAGTATTTCATAATGTAGTGTGCTAAACTGATACTCAAGAGGAACTTCTTCGAATTTGAAGGACCTGTACCTCCAAACCAACGGGACTTCCACGGGGAGCACTTTCGCCCTGAGTATGGCAGGGCTATATGTGGGGGAACATCCATTACGACGCGATGTTTACACCGCACTACCATTACAACCATGGTTTTACAACGCAAGTCGTTACCACGACTTGCGCTGGAGGGCGCTCTAGGCTAAGGAATAGTAGATTTACTATTACAACACCTTCCCTACTGTACGTAGGCTGATGTTGGAATAGTAAATCTTACTATTCCTAAGTCCAGCACCCTACAGCGCAAGTCGTGGTAACGACTTGCGTTGTAAAACCAGTGTTGTAATGGTAGTGCGGTGTAAACACCGCGTTGTATTGACATACAACCTATGTGTGTATGATTTTGAAAAGAAATACATTCTGAATGACAACAACTCTTTCAGCCCCCACATCTCTTTTTGGAAGAGATACATCGATGATGTCCTTGTTATTTGGCTAGGACCTGAGGAAATGTTGTCGGAATTTTTTACTTGGATCAACAACTGTGAAGAATTTGAGATTTACACACTCCATGGATGCAAACACCAGTGGCTTTCTAGATATAACTATCACTAAAGAGGATGATAGGTTGGAAACCAAGACACATCACAAACCTACCGCAAAAAACAACCTCTTACAATTTGATAGTTTTCATCCGAGGGCTCTCAGAGAAAACCATCCCCACGGGCAATACCTAAGACTGAGGAGAAATTGCAGCAAACATACTGACTGACTACCAAACACAAGCGGCTAATGTATCCAGTAGCTTAATCTCAAAGGGTACCTGGATAGAATACTCAAGAAGTGTCAAAAATGGGCCAGAAACCAGCCACAGGAAACCCTCTTGGAAGGGAACACTGCACCCAACAAAGACATACCACTCACCTGTGTGACTACATACAGTACTGTTTCCACCCAGGTGACGAAATCAATTATTAAACACTGGAAGATCCTGCAAACTGGCAATTTGAAACGGGAAAACCACCTTTTTTCCTTCTAAAAGACTCCCTCGTTGCTACCTGCCCGAGACCTGGAGGAAAGGATGTGACCCCCTACTGTACTAAATTTGTGGGGACTGACAAACATTGTTGGACACGGAGGAGCCTAGCTCGCGACCGAGATGGCCGCGTTTTAGCTCGGCTCCGTCCGGCCGCCTGTTTATCTTCATTTATCCTGTATTCCTCTTGCCCCGGGAAGCCCTCCTTGCTGTGTTTCGGTACTCCAGTCACTTAGCGGACACTTACCCGTTGCTCCGGTGATCCTGAGTGCTGTCGATCCTGTGCAGTGATCCCGCTCGGAGCCTCCGGGGCGGTCTGGCCGGGCCTCCTTGCTACGCTGGGCCGTGACGGAACATGTTGGTCGGCCCTTGCTGGCGCTGTGGAGCTGGACGCGGAGGCTGATGTGTGAATTGGCCGGCTGTGCCCCTTGACGGACCCGACTGGCCTGGGCCCAGAGGTACGAACGCTGCTCCTCGCGGGAGAGCCTACTCAATTGTCTGGTTGGGTCCCCCTTCTATTCCCCGGCCCGGCCATTTTGAATTTTTCCGCCCGGGCTCGGAGAACGGGGCCGGCGGTACGGGGGGACCGACGGACATCCTTCTTCTGGTGGCTCTCCTTTCTGCCTTGGGGCGCCCTGCCGCAGTCTGGCTGACCTCCTTTTGCTCTGGTGTCGCCCCGGCCGGGGTTCCCGACGACCGGGGACGTGCTGGGCTCTTAAGATGGCGGCCGGCCCTGGGAGTCTTTGCCGGGCCCGGGCGAGCACTGGGGGCCCGCCGCATGGCCCGGCTGTCGGATCTTGTAAAGAGTTTCCTGCGCTTCGAGTTGTCCTGGATGCACTGAACTCCTGGCGGACTACCGTGGCTGCGTCTGTCTCCACTGTGGAGGCGGACCCTCATTTTGAACAATGCGGGCCCCCGTCATCGGATTTGGCCTCCTCGTCGATGATCGCGACTGATGTGCTCCTGGACTCTGTGCCCCCGGCGGGGACCGCATCCTTGGCTCGGAGAGTCTCCGACGCCCCCCGTTGTCCTGTCTGGTTGCCTCGGCCACTGGGCTGCGGTCCGCTTGTATCCTGGCCTGGCGTCGACGATCCTTCCAGTCTCTCTTCGCGTCGACTCCCCGACCGAGAAGTATGTTCCGGCCCGGCTGGGCCTGCCCCGTTCAAACTGTCCTTGGAACTCTGTCTGCAATACGATTGTTGTACTGTGTCTTTCCTGGATCTTCAATATTTTCTTTCCAGTTTCTTCTTTGGACTGCCGCGAAATTTTCTCCTGAGCCCTGTGTCCCTCATCGTTTGCTCTTTGTTTGTTCGGATGGTTACAACCTTGGACAAAAGTGGACAGGGCTGAAACGACTTTTATATGCGGTAGTCTGGTTTCTTTGTTATGTGATTGACAAGTGCTGTTGTGATGTTCCTGTAATTTTCTGGGACTCCTGAAACTTTTTCTAATATCGTTAACTTCCCATGGGCTATACCCTTCCCTTGTAGCAGGTGGCGGGATGGAAGCAGATGATACTGATTTTTCGCCCTCCCCCGTGTGCGTTGTTCCTTCCCTTCCCCTGCCCCTTCCCTTTTGTCTTTGTTTCTACCCTGTTCCCTTTCTTCTATATTTCGGGTTCTATTTAGGGCGACAGGCACGCTGCCGGGGGGTAGGCCATAGCCCTCTGCAGGGGTGTAGGGAGGGCTTGTGGGGTGGGTGGGAGGGTCTGTTGTTGTTTTTGGAGGGGTCTTTCTCTCCTCCTTTTTTCTCCCTACTTGGTTCTATGGCCCTTGTGTATCCCCTTTTTCGGGGCTCTGTATCGCCGTCTGTCCCCCGGGTGTCTTTCTGGTGTATTTTTCCGGTATTACAAAGATGGTGATTTGTTCTGTTTGTCTTCCTATTTTGTGGTCGATTTTGTACCGGAATTTTGTTTTTCCTGCTTTGTCACCTGGGGGCGGGTGGTTGGGTTGGGGTCCCTTCCTTTTCCTTTTTCCCCCTTTCCCTTCCCTCTCCCCCCCCTTTTTGTGGGGTTTTTTTCTACTTGGGGGTGCATTTCGTATCGTTTTGGTATTTGGGTCCTTTATTGTGCTGATCGGTGGGACGGGTGGTGGCTGCGGTGGGCGGGCAGTGGATTGTGTGCACAATTGCTTTTCTTTCTACCCGTTGTTTTGCCCGGTACTTACTGGTATACCTCTGTCGTATTTATTTCTCCTGTGTCTTTAAGATCGCTGCGTTGCTGCCCGCCGCGACCCCGCCCCTCTGGCTTGAGTTATGGCCCGCCAGGCTCCTGACCTCCCAAACCCGTTCTTTAAAAAAGAAAACTACCTTTCTATTTGTTTGCTCCTGAGATTGCTCTAAGATGCTTGCTCTTTCCCCTGATTCGTTGCCTTAGTATATTGTGACACCTGATATATGTCTCCTGCTGTTTTTGTTATGTGGTGGCCGGCCCTGGTGGGTTGTAGGCCCGTATTTGTGAGCTTTCTCTGTTCAATAAAGGTTTTCAAAAAAAAAAAAAAAAAAAAAAAAAAAACATTGTTGGACACTTACCCTGCGGTAATTGCAGTGGTGTCATTTGACAACATCATCTAAGATATTAGACTTGAAGCCTGACAAAATGTGGACACTGAGGACACACACTAATTGCAATACAATGAATGTGATGTACCTTATTACATGCCTAGATGGCCTACGATAGGTGGGTATGACAGGCAGGAAGGTGAAACAACGTATTTGTGAGCACCGCAGTACGAGCAGGTGCAAGAAAAACGCAACCAAACTTACAGAACACTTCCTGCAGGCTAACCACACTACTAATGATTAAAGGTGAACCATCATAATTGAAACAGTAAAGGTGAAAGAGAATATCCAGCAAAGTTTGCTTGAAAAAGATCAAAGCTGGGTTTATAGGCTGTCTACTCACAGAACAGGTCTGAATGACAACATTCCGTGGAACTCCTAAAAAAATCATTAAGGTTTTCTCACAGTTCTGTTGCCCTCCACATTCTCATTATATACACACGCTACATCTTGTGCAACTCCACATTTCAGATGTGCATGGGGGTGAGCTAAACCACACTAATTTGCATTTATTTAAATTGGGACTACGTCATCATGACTGTTGGTTACCACTATTGACATATTCTGCCCCTGAATGCAATAGTCAGACACACTTTGCCCTGGGGTATGTTTTTATTCCTCTCTCGAGTATCACCAGCAGTATTGGTGACCGTGTCTACCGATCTAATTAATATTTCTTATGGTCTGTAATCTTTTCCATTTAGCGCCAGCATATTATGGACTCTAAATATTGTGCTTCAATTATATAGCAGTGACGTTCAGTTTACCCTGCACTGAGTGGATTGTTAGGCGATGTTATCTGCTTTTTTCACTTTCACATTCATTGAAGTAGTTGTGCTTCTATTAGGCAGACATTCACGATCAGTTTACCTGGCACCTAGTGGGTGAAAGTGTCATGCGCCAAGTTCACGTAACGTGCGTCGCGTCATTACGCGGCACGTCACTGAATACAAAATGCCCAAGGCATGGACTGAGTTATCCTCGGGATTCTGCGCTGGGAGTATCTTAGAGGAGGCAAGCGGGCGCATCGGCTTGACGAAGTAAGAACAAAACACTCGGTTTGATGGCCACTCGCTTTTACCTACCTTTAGCAACTGGCTGGGTGTTTGACGCTTTGCCCTGCGGTCTCTCCGCGATTTCTACCAACAGGACTGTTTTGTGAGTTGATGCTCCTCCATTTAAGTTCAAGAAAGGTGGGTAAGAAGACAAGAATTCAAATCCTCTTTTTAAAAGGCAGTTTTATATATTTATGGTATTAGTAATATATCCCTCCAGGTTCTTGCTTTTGTCAGGGATATATGTGCAACACTGTTGGATTTTCAACATGCTAAAGACTCCACCCTCTTTTGCCAACAACACATCAAGAGTTTGGCAATTTGTAAAACTATCGATCTCATAGCCACCATTTCAGTATCAGTCATTCAGAACCCACCAGCAGTGTCTGTAACGATCAACCACTGTGGAAATTTTCTAATTTTATGCAAATTCAATATTACTCCAACTGAAGGTATCAATGCTCCAAAAATATCACCCACAATTTCGCTGCACTAATTCCCCTTTTATTTGTTATTGAGCCACTCTTTATTTAATTGGTTCCATGACCTTTATCCACATGGTAGATTTTAGGAAAAACAATTCCCACGTAACAACACCCACACCAACGTACAGACAACCTATAATAGGCATTCTTACCACAAACATAATATATCCCAGGGAAAACAGGATCTGTACCACCTTTTATTCTCCAACCCCGTAATCAGGAAAGTATAGTCACATTCACTAGAACCAAATAGTTATTCTAATCAGTTTTCTGTCTGCGCTCTGATATCCGTCGGGATCTTGTTTGCGCTATATAAAACTTTATAAATAAATAAATTAAATAAAGTAAGCAAAGCTTACCCCTTTGATGCAATCCAAGGTCATTGCAGCATATGCCTCACCCTTTCTGTAATTTCCTTCTCTAAAAGCCCAAAGAGGAATATGGGACTTTTGCTCAGCAGCTTTTTCCTTGAAACTTTGTCTCCTACCTTCTACTACTTTTATGAATTCAATCTCTTCCTGATACAAACTACACATTAAGTTATCACGGTATGCATGCACAGTATCTATTGTTCAAACCTCGCTGGACTCCCGTGGGTGTGTAGTTTTCAGAAATGTGTGGGTTTGGTAGTTTCCCAAGATGGCCGCCAAGCCCGGGCCAAAAGCTCAGGTGACCCCCCTGGCAAAACCAGGTTGTTTTGTGATTGGTCATTTTGATGTCTCCTCAATCCGTTTTGGGCATCCTTTGACATCCTTTGTTCAATATGATGTTGAATCTTCTGAACTGTTTGAATCCTGCCAAGAAGTTCCTTTGAAAATAAAAATGAAAATAAATATATAAAACTGCCTTTCAAAAAGAGGATTTGAATTCTTGTCTTCTTACCCATCTTTCTTGAACTTAAATGGAGGAGCATCAACTCACAAAACAGTCCTGCATGAACTCCTTTTGAGGCCTAAGAGGTCCTGGGCCTTGAGTAAATTCTCCTCCGCAACTCACTTATGTGTAAAATTGGGCAATACCATCCAGTATTGGGATCCTAGGACTTCCCTAATCCATAAATAGGGGTTGACAATAGCCTGCGTCCCCCTGTAGTTTCCATGGAGTTCGACTACTTTGAGTCCTATGTAAGCTGGGGACGTTTGTTCCCGTTTTGTCTCCTCCGTGTTTGTCACATTTTGCACATACGCACACATACAGTTGTACTTTGGAAGTGTGTGCTTTTTTAACAACATTGTATGATCTCCAAAACCTATGAATGCCCACCATTTAATGAGTATTTTGACACCCACACGATAAAAAGTAATGCATGGGTATGTTATTCATTGGGGATCCAGCAGTAATAGTACCCCCATAGAGTGTGGTCTAGCACAAATGCATCATGTGATTTGGGTGCACAGTATGTATGTACTTTACTAACACCCACAACTATAGTTGTGAGAACCTACTGCATGTCTGTGAGGACACGGTTGGAAAACAAGGAGTAGTTTGCATGTTATGCAGCTACACAGCAACAAAAACTACAATGACAGACTAATTTAGGCATTTGTTTTACAGATGTATGTACCTTTCACAGAAGGCTGAAAGGAAAACTGTAAGTAGGCGGTTTTGTGTGTGACTGAGTCGGGTGCACCTTAGCGTGGGCATACCCCTTGTGTCACTTCTGTGGTCATGATGAAAGCCTCGCACCGACATCCTGAGACTGAAACATGTTGACCGTGATTCTTCCAATAATCTCACTTTGTGGATATCACAGGTCAATTTAACTTGTGAAGGCATCCCTCTCTGTTTTTAATCTTTGCTTATTGCTCCATCATAAACGTTTTAAGGAACGATAAAGACAATTTTACTCACCTTTCTTTCACCCATTTCAACTGTATCGCCAAACAACGACCCGCTCCAATGTAAGCAGGCGTCAAAGCACAATCGAGTGACATTCGGTTGCTCGGGTGGAAACCCGATGATGAAGCATGTCACCAACCAGGTTGGTGACTGAGGGTTCTTTTAAAAGAAAGATTTTTCTTCTTTTCCTTCATTCGTATTCCTAGCCTGATATGCTGGGATGACTCCTATTTTTGATTAGTACGAGCCATCTAGGGAAACCTACCAAACCCACACATTTCTGAAAATTAGAGACCCGGGTAGTCTTGGGAGGTATGGCTTGCGTGCATCCCCCAACGGTTCCCTACCCAGCATCCCCTGCAAACCTCCACTTTTGATGAAAAAAATCTAATTTTTCTCAAATTTCTGTGTGGGAAAGTTCTGGAATTCGCATGGATCCACAAATTTCCTACCACCCTGCGTTCCCCTAGGTCTCCCAATAAAAATGTCACCTCACTCACATGGGTGGTTCAAGTACCCGCGACAGGCAAGGGCCCAAAATGTATTGCAGAGACATCAAAATGACCTATCCCAAAACAACCTGGTTTTGCAAGGGGAGTCATCTGGGTTTTTGGCCGCGGGCGGCGACTATCTTGGGAAACCTACCAAACCCACACATTTCTGAAAACTAGACATCCGGGGGAGTCCAGTGAGGTATGGCTTGCATGGGTCCTCCAACGTTTTCCTAACTAGAATCCCCTACAAACTTCAAATATAGCGGAAAAAAACACTTTTTTCTCAAATTTCGGTGTGGGAAAGTTCTGGAATGCGCATGGATCCACAAATGTCCTACCACCCAGCATTCCCCTAGGTCTCCCAATAAAAATGTCACCTCACTCACGTGGGTGGTTCAAGTAGCCGCGACAGGCAAGGGCCCAAAACGTATTGAGGAGACATCAAAAAGACCTATCCCAAAACAACCTGGTTTTGCAAGGGGAGTCCCCCGGGTTTTTGGCCGCGGGCGGTGACTATCTTGGGAAACCTACCAAACCCACACATTTCTGAAAACTAGACATCCGGGGGAGTCCAGTGAGGTATGGCTTGCATGGGTCCCCTAACGTTTTCCTAACCAGAATCCCCTGCAAACTTCAAATATAGCGGGAAAAAAACACTTTTTTCTCAAAGATCGGTGTGGGAAAGTTCTGAAATCTACATGGAGCCACAAATTTCCTAATACCCAGCATTCCCCCAGGTTTCCCAATAAAATAGTACCTCACTCACGTGGGTGGGTCAAGTACCCGTGACAGGCAAGGACCCAAAATGGATTGAGGAGACATCAAAATGACCGATCACAAAACAACCTGGTTTTGCAAGGGGGGTCACCTGAGCTTTTGGCCCGGGCTTGGCGGCCATCCTGGGAAACTACCAAACCCACACATTTCTGAAAACTAGACAACCAAGGGAGTCCAGCGAGGTATGAACAATAGATACTGTGCATGCATACCGTGATAACTTAATGTGTAGTTTGTATCAGGAAGAGATTGAATTCATAACAGTAGTAGAAGGTAGGAAACAAAGTTTCAAAGAAAAAGCTGCTGAGCAAAAGTCCCATATTCCTCTTTGGGCTTTTAGAGAAGGAAATTACTGAAAGGGTGAGACATATGCTGCAATGACCTTGGATTGGCATCAAAGGGGAAAGCTTTGCTTACTTTATTTTATTTATTTATTTATGAAGTTTTATATAGCGCAAACAAGATCCCGACGGATATCAGAGCGCAGACAGAAAACTGATTAGAATAACTATTTGGTTCTAGTGAATGTGACTATACTTTCCTGATTACGGGGTTGGAGAATAAAAGGTGATACAGATCCTGTTTTCCCTGGGATATATTATGTTTGTGGTAAGAATGCCTATTATAGGTTGTCTGTACGTTGGTGTGGGTGTTGTTACGTGGGAATTGTTTTTCCTAAAATCTACCATGTGGATAAAGGTCATGGAACCAATTAAATAAAGAGTGGCTCAATAACAAATAAAAGGGGAATTAGTGCAGCGAAATTGTGGGTGATATTTTTGGAGCATTGATACCTTCAGTTGGAGTAATATTGAATTTGCATAAAATTAGAAAATTGTCCACAGTGGTTGATCGTTACAGACACTGCTGGTGGGTTCTGAATGACTGATACTGAAATGGTGGCTATGAGATCGATGGTTCTACAAAATCGCCTCACTCTTGATGTGTTGTTGGCAAAAGAGGGTGGAGTCTGTAGCATGTTGAAAATCCAACAGTATTGCACATATATCCCTGACAAAAGTAAGAACCTGGAGGGATATATTACTAATACCAAGCATTTTAGGGAAGATTTAACTGAACTGAAGGTTGACGGTGCTTGGGAGAAACTTGGTAAGGGTTTCTCTTCAGTGGGTAACTGTTTTTTATGCTTTTGGTAATAGCTTGCTAGGAAACAAACGAGCGCAATTATTGCTACTGAAATATTAATGCTGGTATTAATATATATGTGTTGTAAGTGCAAGAGTCAAACAATAGAGACTAAGCGAAGAGCAAGAAAGAGGAAGAGAGAAGATATAGAGTTGGAAGACAGAAGAGAAAATTGCTATGAAATAGTAAAAGATATAGATAGGATTATGTGAAACTGAAGAAAACTACTGCTTTCTTGGTAGTATAATCTGATGACAATCAGATTTTTATTTTTTATGATGGCTTAAGTCGATTGATGGAGCAGGGTTTTTGCGAAATAAAACCTGCTCGGATCAAACTTCTCATTGTGTGGATTATTACCAAAAGTCGTGTGAAAATTGACAGTGAAAAACTAAAAACGGGGAGAACATGAAATTGCACAAATGTGTGCTGGAAAGAGATTAGTATCCATGATCCAGAATGATTAATGGCCAAATAACAGGCAAAAGAAATAATGATAGAAATCATGTTTTTAAAAGAGAATATTTTCGTTTGCTCTAACTGTTCAAAACCGTGTACATAATGAGTAGAGAAATACAAAGTATTAATAATGGAGTTTTGTTGTGTTATGATATTTACTTGTGTATTTGTTTTTCCTAGAGAAAAAGCACACTTTACTGTTCTGCAGAGAAGGACTCAAAAGTCTTTTCAGGTTTAATTTGTTTTTTTAAAACGTAGGCTGCAAAGAAATGTATTTTGTCTATCGAGAGTTCCTGAAGATGGCCATGGCTGTGCAGAGGAAGTAATGAATGTTATTAATGGAATTTGCTAGCCAACCGGAGAAACATTTTTGTGGACAATTGTGCTGAAAGAAATTTGACACAATTTTGCTGAGAGCTATGTGCAAGCTGTGGGAGAGATTGTCGGAGTTTCCTCGGCTGAAGGACAATGACAAAAGTTTCCTAAAGACAAAGGAACTGTTGAGAGTCAGGTGCACTGGAAGTGGAGTGATCAGACACCCCCTGCTCTAGTCCAATCAGAATTCTGGATTTTTGTGTTTTGATACATGAGGGGCTGATCTTTAGTGAATAAGGGTATAAATACTAGTGTTAGAATTTTAGGAGAGAGCTTGAGACTTTGACTTTACGAGAGGAGAAAGCTGTGTTGTGTTTTCCTTACTTAACTGGCTGGCTGTTGTTCTGCTAATCCGGACTCTTTAACTTTGCTCCTCATATCTTCGTAAGGGTGCTCAGCTTACTCTTCCAGCCAGAGAGTGGCTTTCCAGACTATTAGCATTTCGTGCTATAGTTATTTCTAGGTTCATATATTTAGAATTTGCATTATTGATTTGAATTTGTTTTTGTCTCTTCACCTATCCACTCACTCATGACTCGTTTGTGAGATGTATTTTGAATTACTGTATTGATGTTTCTTCTTGTGTGATGATCTATGATTCAAGCTGTATAGTACTCGCTGAGCATTGAGAATCACTCAAAAATTAGATACAAGTATGTTGATAAGTAACCAGAGTCTGTCATTATTAATGTATATTTGATTTAGTGTTTGAATTATTTCCTTGTTTAGGTCCTCATAAGTTAGGATTCTGTATATCTTTGCAAATCCCTATCAACTCTTACCTTAGAAAATGATGAATATAGATAACCTGCTTTGGTAATGATCTGTTTAAAATGTACACAGCGGAAGCGACTGGTAAGGTGTCAAAATTGGTTCCTGATGGTAAAATTTGGCAAAGTCCCTTACCACTGCATCAGTGCAACCTCTTAGATGTACCCCTAGCATGCACCTCTTATACTGTCCACCAGGAACTTGGCTTTGGGTTTTCTAAATATCTTATTAAATTGACCCCGCTGGTACTTTGGTGTGCCATCTGGGCAAACCAACACACAGGCTTGAACAAGAATGTAATCCTGGACTAAATTTCTAGTGATAGAAACCTAGCCATTCCCTGGTTGTCATATATTAAACAGGAAATTTCCGATCTGGGGAGACCCGAGCTTTTCTCCTCTCCTACCTGTATATTTAGGGCTGACTCAAATTGGGTTAACAAAGCGCTCTTAAACTAAGAACAGATTGCATAGAGAGGAAACCGAAATAGCAAACATTTCCGTTAGAGAGTATGTTAGTCTGCAATCCTCCTCCCTCATAAAACCATACCCGTCTTAGATGGATACCACTTGAGACAGAGTTTTGTTAACCAGATTTAGGTTGGGAATAGTGAGGTGGCAATTAAGTTCCAACTGAGCCAATTTAATTGTACCAACCTGCTAATCTGTCCCTGCGACGAGTCCTCTCCCCAAACTTTGTTTCATTTTACCTTCTTTTGCAATTAAAACAGGGCCTATTCAAAAAAGTTTTTAGTCTCACTGGTCAGAGCTTGTGGCATCAGAAGATGTGCAGAGGCTCTGTTGTACCTGCTATCTTTGAACTACCCTACCCTCTGTTGTTCTGTTTATTCCTTTTTAAAATGTGCACTTAGCAGGAGAAAATAAATGGCTTTTTAATTGATTATAATCGCGTACTGCTTGTATTTTGCAGGTGTTTTTATTATGGGTGTTTTATTATGCATCCATCTTTTTTAATTAATGATTGACTGTGGTTTTATTAGTTTTTAGGTCACCTTGTATATCTGTACTGTGCTTTAATGGCTGTGTTTCACTGCAGAGATAACGTTTTTCGAATCGAATCAACTGACTATTGGCACCGATGTTTGCACTGTCAATAGGTTTTTCGGGAAACAAGGGGGACCCAATTGGTAGCTACGGACCATGGGTGTCAGTTACTGAGAAAAACAAAGGTCCAGAGCTCAAGAGGATATTGTAGTTGTATTATATAGACCACAATAGGCTACTATGTGTTTTTCTTACCCAGCCGGGAAGAAATTTTAATGTCAATTGATTCAAGTGTTTTAAGGATTTAGGTACATTTTTGGAACAGACAATTTTTCTGTAAGGCACAGTCCTGCGCCGTACTTGAGGGTTAAAAATTAGAAAGAGAGTAAAGGAAAAATGAAGAAAAGTTACTTCAGGCAACAGAGAAAGGAGCAAACTGGGCACTGTACAGGTCAGAAAAATATATCAGTGTTTCCCAGAGCAGAACATACAAACAGTAATACACAATGGTCCACAGTATGTCTACTAAGAAAAGTCGACGTTTCGATCCCGCGCTCTAATTACAAGGGGATCATCATCAGGACTTTAACATATTATTTGCCTGGAAAAACAATGCGCCTTGGTGAACTTCAATTTGTGTGGCGGTCGAAATTGGTGTATTCGATCCGCAGAGGGTGGGGTTCAGCTAGGGACCACGCTCGGTGTGCCCCAATAATTGGGGATTCAAGGATCGGCGGTCAATGCCGTTAGTTCGATCCGTGAGTTGGGAGCAAGGTCCCGATGCGAGCAGGTCTGGCTGTCGGTTCCACGCGATCAGCTCGGCTTATCGTGTGGAACCGACAGCCAGACCTGCTCGCATCGGGACCTTGCTCCCAACTCGAACTAACGGCATTGACCGCCGATCCTTGAATCCCCAATTATTGAGGCACACCGAGCGTGGTCCCTAGCTGAACCCCACCCTCTGCGGATCAAATAGGATCACTGAAATAATATCGAGGGACAGAATATCGACCAACAAAAATATCGTTGACAAAATATCGAGAGACAAAATATCGAGTGTCTATCTACAAACAGGTAAGTACAAAAATATCGAGTTAAAAATATCGTTTACAAAAATATAGTTGTAAAAAATATCGACATTACTAAAAACAATGTTAAATTAAATTAATATAAATAATTAATTACTAAAATATACTTAAAATTACATAAATTAACTTATAATAATTAAATAATGAATCAAAGTAAAAAAAAATGTTATTCATATTTAATAAAACATATATATATATAGTAACAAAATATAATTAAATAATAGCCAATATTATTAACGTACAATAAGTAAAGTGTAAAAATTACTATTCCCACTCCAAAGAGTGCAAGCGTAGTGAAAGCGTTGGATAGCGTAGGGGTTAAAATTACTATTCCAACTCCAGTGGGTGCAACAGTAGAGAAAGGGTTGGATAGCGTAGGGGTAAAAATTACTATTCCCACTCCAGTGGGTGCAAGCGTAGTGAAAGCGTTGGATAGCATAGGGGTTAAAATTACTATTCCCACTCCAAAGAGTGCAACAGTGGATATATGACGTTACAACGCAACTTTTACAACGCACTACCATTACAACGAAATTTTTACAACGCAAAAACTATTACAACGCATGTTTTTACTACGCATGTTTTTACAACGCATGTTTTTACAACGCAGATACCTTTACAACGCATACCATTACAACGTAAATGTAAATATAATTTTACTTTATTTTTACACTGTACCCCTGTACCCCAAAAACCCAAAACTGACCCTGAACCCTAAAAAAAACCCTTTACCCAAAAACCCAAAACTGACCCTGAACCCTAAAAATACCCCTTTACCCAAAAACTAAAAACTGACCCTGAACCCTAAAAATACCCCTTTACCCAAAAACTAAAAACTGACCCTGAACCCTAAAAATACCCCTTTACCCAAAAACTAAAAACTGACCCTGAACCCTAAAAATACCCCTTTACCCACAAACTAAAAACTGACCCTGAACCCTAAAAATACCCCTTTACCCAAAAACCAAAAACTGACCCTGAACCCTAAAAATACCCCTTTACCCAAAAACTAAAAACTGACCCTGAACCCTAAAAATACCCCTTTACCCATAAATGTAAAAAATTTACATTTAAAACATTATTATATACTTACCAATACTTACGTTGTAATGGTATGCGTTGTAAAGGTATCTGCGTTGTAAAAACATGCGTTGTAAAAACATGCGTTGTAATAGTTTTTGCGTTGTAAAAGTTTCATTGTAATGGTAGTGCGTTGTAAAAGTTGCGTTGTAAAGGATGTTTCCCGCAACAGTAGGGAAAGCGTTGGATAGCGTAAGGGTTAAAATTACTATTCCCACTCCAAAGGGTGCAACAGTAGGGAAAGCGTAGGATAGCGTAGGGGTTAAAATGACTATTCCCACTGCAGTGGGTGCAACAGTAGGGAAAGCGTTGGATAGTGTAAGGGTTAAAATTACTATTCCCACTCCAGTGGGTGCAACATTAGAGAAAGTAAATACTTCATATATTAATAAATAAATTACAAAATAATATCAATATAAATTTATTTTTAAATGATTAACTATTTAATATAACATAATAATTAATATATTAAAATTACTAATTAACTATAAATATTTCAATTAGTTACCTATTAATACTAATTTATAACTAATTACCAATTATTTATTTGATAATTAAAAATTAATTTACAATTATTTTATATTAAATACAATTAAATAAATGTTATTATTTCATTAATTATTATTAAATTACTTCCCACTCTATTCCCCTATAAACCCACAACCCACTACAGGAAATAAATATTTTAATTTAACATAATTAGCAATTAATCAATTAAATTAAATTAATTACCAATTAAATTTAAATTAATTAACACATATTTTTAATTAACAATTAATTAAATATTACTACTAATTATTAAATTTACATATTTAATTAATTATAATTAAATTACTTCCCACCCTATTCCCCTATAAACCCACAACCCGCTACAGGAAATAAATTATTTAAATTTACATAATTAGCAATTAATCAATTAAATTAAATTAATTACCAATTAAATTTTAAATAATTAACAAATATTATTTAATTACCAATTAATTAAATATTACTACCAATTAATACATTTACATATTTAATTAATTATAATTAAATTATTTCCCACCCTATTCCCCTATAAACCCACAACCCGCTACAGAATAAAATGACACAATAATTAAAAAAAATCATTAATTAAATATAATTATAACATAAAATGACACTTTTCACACATATTAGAACATGAAAAAACACTATAAATAATTAAATATTATTTAAAAAACGATATTTTTTACTATCTAGATTATATACTATCTAGTGGATATTTTCACTTTCTATATTATTTACAGTCGATATTACTTCACTTACCTTAAAAACGATATTTTGGCTGTCGATATTCTGTCCTGTCGATATTTTGTCCAAACGATATTTCAAACTCGATATTCTGTCCAAACGATATTTTAGAGTCGATATTATGTCTGTGCACCGATCAAATACACCAATTGCGACCGCCACACAAATTGAAGTTCCCTCGACCAGAGGAGCAATTCAAACGGGTGCCGCTCAGACCCGTACCTTATCCCTGTGTTCCAGCAGACTCCAACCGGCTTGAGCTGCGCAGCACCAAAGAATTTAGGGGCCGATTAGGATGGCGGACGGAAATGGGTACTGTCCGCCATGGTGGGGGAAATTTTACTCCCGGCTGCGCCGCGGAGAAACCGCGGTTGGGATTAGGATATTCATGTCACGAAACTCCGACCGCGGCGGACGGAACACAACCAACACCGTCCGCGGTGGACGGAACACAACCAAGTCCGTCCGCGGCGGACGGAGTCCAATGAACAACCACTGCCGCGGACGGAAATGACCGCGGAAAATAAAACATGTACCGCCATCCCTGAGAATACTCCGTGGCCGCAATTAGGATAAATCCGCCCGTACAACGGAACTCACAGCCATCCACGTCCGCGGCGGAAACAATGCAACGAGAACCACAGCATCAGGGCGGAAGGCCAACACGCACAACATCCCTAGCGCCTAACAAATGTATGAAAGTGCACCGCAAGTCCTAAGCAAACATACGAACATTGACAAGGCCCCCCCCCCCAGCACAAGCCACCATGACACGTCCCAATTATCCAATAATGCACACAAGTCAACACGCCCACCTACCACCTGACTGCCAACAACCATCGAGACACGACTATAAAAAGACACCCCCACACAACCACAATCCCTTGCACCACAGCATTGCTGCCAGCAAGAGGGCCATTCGAGACACTGCTAACTCACATAAAATCACATAGAAGACACCCACCCACCACCCTACCACACAAACACCCACCACACAAATCCTACACATCACACACCACACACCTGCACCTCCCAACTCACTCAACTCACACACTGAGCACCACACACCATGGCACCCAAAAAAAACCCCAAATTCACGGAGACAGAGTTGCGGGTAATGGTAGATGAAATTATCCGTGTGGAGCCCAACATCTTCGGGGCCCAAGTCCAGCAGACGACCGTGGCGCAAAAGAACCACATGTGGGACAGGATCGTCACTCGTGTGAATGCGTCGGGGACTGTGCCGAGGACCAAGCACGACATTCAGAGGCGGTGGCATGACCTTAAGACCAGGGTCAAGGGCATCCGAGCGAAAAACCACGCCAGAGCCAATCTTACTGGCGGTGGCACACCCCCGGAGCCCATACCCTACACCGATTGGGAGGAGAAGGTGCTGGTGATACTACACCCAGAGAGCCTAGACGGCCTTGACGAAGGAGAAGAGACTGGTGAGTACAAACCAAGCACCACGATCAGCACGACATGGTCAGGCTCACACAACTGAGAATAAACATCCCCCACGCCCCAACCCATGCACGTTGGACACCAACACACTAACATGTCCATGGCTCCCAACAGGCCCCCATGTTCACGGGGAGGGTGGTGGTGGTGGTGGCGGTGGTGGAGGGTGGGGTGTGTGAGAGGCCCAAACTACAACTCCCAACAGGCCCCCATGTTCACGGGGAGGGTGGTGGTGGTGGTGGCGGTGGTGGAGGGTGGGGTGTGTGAGAGGCCCAAACTACAACTCCCAACAGGCCCCCATGTGCACGGGGAGGGTGGCGGTGGTGGTGGTGGTGGAGGGTGGGGTGTGTGAGAGGCCCAAACTACAACTCCCAACAGGCCCCCATGTGCACGGGGAGGGTGGTGGTGGTGGTGGCGGTGGTGGAGGGTGGGGTGTGTGAGAGGCCCAAACTACAACTCCCAACAGGCCCCCATGTGCACGGGGAGGGTGGTGGTGGTGGAGGGTGGGGTGTGTGAGAGGCCCAAACTACAACTCCCAACAGGCCCCCATGTGCACGGGGAGGGTGGCGGTGGTGGAGGGTGGGGTGTGTGAGAGGCCCAAACTACAACTCCCAACAGGCCCCCATGTGCACGGGGAGGGTGGCGGTGGTGGAGGGTGGGGTGTGTGAGAGGCCCAAACTACAACTCCCAACAGGCCCCCATGTGCACGGGGAGGGTGGCGGTGGTGGAGGGTGGGGTGTGTGAGAGGCCCAAACTACAACTCCCAACAGGCCCCCATGTGCACGGGGAGGGTGGGGTGGTGGAGGGTGGGGTGTGTGAGAGGCCCAAACTACAACTCCCAACAGGCCCCCATGTGCACGGGGAGGGTGGCGGTGGTGGAGGGTGGGGTGTGTGAGAGGCCCAAACTACAACTCCCAACAGGCCCCCATGTGCACGGGGAGGGTGGCGGTGGTGGTGGAGGGTGGGGTGTGTGCGACAGGAAACAGAAATGTCTACAAATCAATGTAACCATGTACTGTCCACATTACTGACCTGCTCGATCTTGTCCCTCAGGTGATCGTCAACTGACTGGGGAAAGCAGTACCCGGCCGCCAGCCTCGCCTCCCACACCTACAGGACTCTCTGCCGACGACGACACAGGCAGCTCCGGGGCGGAGGATGGAGCGGGACCAAGCACGCAGCCAGGGCCATCTGGCTCACAGGGACTCCCGGGACCGACCAACGTCGCATGTGTGACTCCCGCGGCACCCGTCTCTGTGATCTGCACAGTCCCCACCACCACCAGTACCACCAGTACCACCAGTACCACCACTACCACCACTACCACGAGCACCACGACTCCTGCCGGTGCCACCCAGCATGACCCAGCGCGCAACGCTGGTCCAACGGCCCCACACACAAGCAGGGTGAGTGGGCCACAAACACAGGCAACGGGACAACTGCCAATCAGGCGACCCACACACCGCCGGTCAGAGGAGGGACAGCTACCCGAGCCAGTGGCACAGTCCCTACAAGCTCTTGCCAGGTGCCAGGCCTCATACGACCGGTCCCAGGCAAACGCTGATCGTGTTCACGAGGACTCAGTGGACAACACCAACAGCCTGCGCGAGATCTCTGGCATCCTTGGCCAGATGTTGGTGATCATGGGCCAGCAGGCAACGATGTGGAGGGAATGGGTTGCCCGGAACAACCCCCCCCCCCTCCACCATGTGTGTCAGCGCCACCGCCACCGTCACCTCCGCCTCCCCCGTCACCTCCGCCTCCGCCTCCACCGCCGCCACCACCACCTGAGCCCCTGGCGACGGATGTGGCCCATCACCAACCTGCCCTCCCAGCTGCCTCTGTACCACCTCCGAGACGGAGGGGGCGGCCGAGGCAGGAAGTTGCTGAGAGCAGTGTTGGAGCGCCAGGCACACGCTCCAAGAGGGGACGACCTTGACAATGCCACTGCCTGTGCCAGACATTCACCCTGCAAACCATCCTGTCCCACATAGACAATCATTGCCACTGGTCTGCTGGACTAGCCTGACACCCCCCAATGTGGTGTCAGCACGGACATTTCATCTGCCATTACCTACAACTCCAACTCCCTCCCTCCCACTTACTTGTAAATATTCACCAGCACAAAAGCACAACCTGTCAATAAATTGCATTTACTCACACAATGATGTTTTGCCTCCATGTTTATTCACATGATTGCCATCAGATACAGACGTAAACAGGTACAGGGATCATAGTCGCACATGATCATGGCGCTGCGGGAGTGACCTAGAGAAAACCAGAGACAGCAAACACACGTCAGTAAAGAGATTCACACACATCACAACACAATGCACAGCAACATTACACAAACGACAACCATCACACAAGCATGGGATGGGAGCACACACATCATGGACACTCCTATGTCCAAAGACATGAAGACACACATGTGCAACCATCACAAACCACACCCAGCTGAATAACCCCATATCCACACAACACCAGAAAACATACATGAGGCATTGTCAACCGCCACTAGAGGTAGATACTCACATTCAAGGGAAGTAGCGATCAATGAGCTGGCGCCTCTGGTCCACACCTTCCTCCTCACCACTATCCTCATCAGTCGACATGGGTGGGATGGGAGGCCGAGGAACTCCTTCGTCTTCAGGGTCCAACAGCAGTTCAATGTCATTGCGTACTGCCAGGTTGTGGAGCATGCAGCAGGCAATCACGATCTTGCATACTTTTCCTGGTGAGTAAGGCAGTGCCCCTCCGGTCTTATCGAGGCACCGAAACCTAGACTTCAGCAGTCCAAAGGTACGTTCGATGACTCTCCGTGTCCTTCCATGTGCCTCATTGTACCGCATTTCACCCGCCGTCCTCGGATTACGTAGGGGACTGAGGAGCCAGGGCCGGTTTGGGTAAGCCGAGTCGCCTATGTAGGGGGATGACAGAGACAAACATCAGAACAAGATATGGTGGGTACCCCATGCAACACAGAGATCACAAGAGTCCCCACTGCACACTCACCAACAAGCCACGCTTGACCGGGTGGCAGATTTGCCATGAGTCGTGGGACATTGCTGGTTCGCATGATGTGGGCGTCATGTGCGGATCCAGGAAATCTTGCACACACATGGGAGATGATGTTGCTCGCCAGGCACACCACCTGCACGTTCAGCGAATGAAAGTGTTTGCGATTCCTGAACACTTGTTCGCGTGCCCGTGGTGGAATGAGCGCGATGTGCGTGCCATCAATTGAGCCCACAACGTGAGGTATGTGGCCCAGTGCATAGAAACCAGCTTTGACAGCTGGCAACTCTTCCGGACGTGGGAAATGTATGTACTCATCCTTGTACAGCATCATAGCTGTTAACACATCCCGAAGAACCGTGCTGAACATTGCCTGTGACATACCCCCGGCACCTCCAACTGTATACTGAAATGTGCCAGTAGCGAAGAAATGTAGTACCGCCATGACCTTTGCAGTGGGTGTAAACGAGCCAGGATACGTTCTACGTGGCTGCAGATGAGGAGCCAATTGAGCCACAAGCTCCAGCAACCGACGTCGATCCAGCCTGAATTTCCGAATCACCTCCTCGTCTACCATATCCTCCAGCTGAGTGTATGGGCGATGCACATTTGGAGCCCTCCTGTGTGGGAGAGAGATGTAACTTAGGTCAACGTACAAACGACGCATACGTGTACAACTCCATCACATGTGTACCTTACTGACATAACTCCAGTCGTCACCCTAATGTATCGTAGACACATCACAGACACTCATGCAACTGCATGCACACAAACGATAAGTTTACACACGCCATGTCATCAAGCACAAATGCCACCACCAATGATGATGTGCATACGGTAATGACATGCATGGTGACAGAACGTATAAATCACATACACGGAATGCATGTGTACCACCACCACTGTAGTCACCTCGACACAACAATAAACCGACAACAGATGCATGAATTGGCCACACAGCCGTGATGTACTGTGTAGTTGTGAAGATGTAACAACGTCTGTAGGGTCAAACCCGACGTCAACACGTACGAATGCACATCTGTTGGCCATTGTGTGCCGACCGATGTCCATTGTATGGACACACATGCTATATTGTATGACATATGACCTTTCACAATCACGCTCACATCCCTCATGACGCAACTGCACACAACACATCACGGTGCAGCGTCTGACAAGATCACATATTTGGCGCCGCCATGGCGGTGCTCAACTTCCGCTACTTCCCAAAGGCCGAATGCGGCCTGCGTCCCTCTTCCCATTGGCTGCATGTGCAGGGACCGTGACGGGCACACATCGGCAACCGCACGTGCAAGCTTCAGGCACGGATGCTTCAGTTGCAACAATGTACTATCACTGGCGCCTCCATGGCGGGGCACGTACACAGCGGGGGAGGTGCAGGCCTATACACCCTGCAGATGTACTCAATGGACATGCCAGTTCATGACCCCCCTTACAGTCACCTTGCATCATCCACCGTACACCGGCCGGAGCGGCCGGCCCATGAACAACCGCCGTGCCCGGCCATGAACACAACCTCCATGGCCGTGCCCGGCCATGAACAACCGCCGTGCCCGGCCATGAACACAACCGCCATGGCCGGGCACGGCCATGAACAACCGCCGTGCCCGGCCATGAACACAACCGCTATGGCCGGGCACGGCCATGAACAACCGCCGGTCCCGGCCATGAACAACCGCCGTGCTCGGCCATGAACACAACCGCCATGGCCGTGCCCGGCCATGAACAACCGCCGTGCCCGGCCATGAACACAACCGCCATGGCCGTGCCCGGCCATGAACAACCGCCGTGCCCGGCCATGAACACAACCGCCATGGCCGGGCACGGCCATGAACAACCGCCGGTCCCGGCCATGAACAACCGCCGTGCCCGGCCATGAACACAACCGCCATGGCCGGGCACGGCCATGAACAACCGCCGGTCCCGGCCATGGCGGTTGTGTTCATGGCCGGGCACGGCGGATGTTCATGGGCCGGCCGCTCCGGCCGGTGTACGGTGGATGATGCAAGGTGACTGTAAGGGGGGTCATGAACTGGCATGTCCATTGAGTACATCTGCAGGGTGTATAGGCCTGCACCTCCCCCGCTGTGTACGTGCACCGCCATGGAGGCGCCAGTGATAGTACATTGTTGCAACTGAAGCATCCGTGCCTGAAGCTTGCACGTGCGGTTGCCGATGTGTGCCCGTCACGGTCCCTGCACATGCAGCCAATGGGAAGAGGGACGCTGGCCGCATACGGCCAATCGCAAGTAGCGGAAGCTGTGCACCGCAACAACAGGGCCAGTCATTGGCCCATTTCACGATCACGCTTCCAGGGCTGACCAATTGCTGGCGACGTATGCCACTGACACGTGCTGAGGGCCCTATATATGTGTCTTGGCCAACATGAAACTTCCTACCCTGGGGACCAGTGCTGCCTGTGACCATCACCTCGACCTGCTGCTGCTGCTGCTGAGCTGACCACCGACTGCTGCCTGTGACCATCACCTCGACCTGCTGCTGCTGCTGCTGAGCTGACCACCGACTGCTGCCTGTGACCATCACCTCGACCTGCTGCTGCTGCTGCTGAGCTGACCACCGACTGCTGCCTGTGACCATCACCTCGACCTGCTGCTGCTGCTGCTGAGCTGACCACCGACTGCTGCTCTAGTGCCATACTCCGTGATCTTGCCATGTCGAGTGGCAAAGAGATCCGGTCTCGACCCTTCACCGCCGCGGAGCTTGATGTCCTCGTGGACGGTGTACTCCGCAACTATGGACGCCTCTACGGCGCACCGGGACGGGTGGTAAGTGCAGTGTGGGACATGTTGGTGTGCATGAGGGGGCCAAATGATCAGGCCTATTTATATCTTAGCTGTGTAGTGTGGGCTAGACATATGTTCCTGATTCTGCATGGCTGCTGACAGTAACGTCTTGCCCCTATGTGTGTGACAGGCCACCTGTCCACTGACTTAAACCCTTTTGTCTCCCATCATGGTAGGTCAAGCTGCACCTTCGCAAGGACCTGTGGAGGACCATAGCACGGGAAGTACGGGCATTGGGGGTGTGCAACAGACGACATACACACTGCCACAAACGCTGGGACGACATTTCCAGGCTGAGCAAGAATGTAGCGGAAGTAACACTGGGCCTGATTCCAAGGACGCCCCGTCTGGCCCGACGCTCCATGACCCCTCTCATGCACCGTATCATTGCAGTGACGCATCCTGACCTGGCCGAACGTCTGAGTGCCGATCAACAGCAAACTAGCGGTGAGCATACTGTCTGTGTAGGAAACTTGTGAGTGCTATGCATGTATTGGTGCACAGACACACTATTGAGTTCCGTGTTGCGTATGTATGCCTGTGATGGCATTTTGGTCCCATTGGGTGGTACTCATTTGACATCCAGGTCCGCCATGTTGACACGCCACTTGCTTAGTAGTTGAGTGTTAAAGCACATCCCCTAGTGGTCCATGGCCCCATGGCAGAAAATGTGAGGATGACTGGTAGGGGTGGGCCATGTGCAGGCTGAGGGCTCATGAACCTTTGTCTGCTATGTGATTTGGCTATCCTGTTCCTTCTGTACGTGAGTGTGCCCATGACTCACACATCTTTTCTGTGCATTTCAGCTTTGACAGAGGACACTCAGCCACAGACGGTGGAGAGTAGCCGAGGAAATGAGTCCGGCTCAGACTTCGCACACACGCAGACTGACACGGAGGAGGCCAGCGCCGGAGAGGGGGACAGGACCGTCCCTGAGGACTCGCATGTGGAGACACCATCGTCCTCCTCGTCGGACACTCTTGGTGAGCCTGCACTGTTGTCACAGACTGGGAGTGGGCACTCATCACCTTCTGTCGGAAGACAGCACACAGGGCCCACACTTCCGCCAACTGCACCATGTATTGTTCGTGGCCGAAGGAGTAGGGGGAGCAGAGTGGCGTTCGGTGCAGGCACCGCTGCCCCTGCCACGGTGAGCCAAAATGCACTGTGTGCTGAGGCCGTTGATCTGCTGCGACAGCTGTGTGTGGGTCAGACCAATATGACAAATGCTTTCCAGGATCATGATAGGAAGTTGGGGCAGGTGGTGGCATTCATGGAAGGGATGCATGGCGATCTTGCAGGTCTACACAGGACAGTGCAGTCATTGGCAAGCAGTGTGTCGTCTGCAATAGTACAGTCGAATGAACAGGGTGCTACTTCTGTTTCCCCATCTACACCGCTGGATGTCTCAGGGGGTAGTGATTATTCAGAGCAGGACTCAAATACAGGTTATTGCACTAGAAGCAGCGTCAGACAGCACGTCAGGGCACGCAGGGCACAGACCCCATCCCCTAGATCAGCTAAATCTGTTCAGGTAGACGACGTCAGATGCACTGGAGTACACACACAGGATCCACAAGTGTTGTTGGGGGACATGCCTTCCGGAGCTACACAGGCATTCAACACGAAAGGTACTCCGAAGGCAAGGGATACTCACATGTCCATGGACTGTTCCTTGGACAAGGCCAGTCAGAAGACAAAGGCACCTACTGAGAGCAGGGAGACTCCCAAGAGCAGGCCCACAGCAGAGGTAAGGGACAATCCCAAGGACAGTGAGAAGACTAAGGCACCTACTAAGAGCAGGGAGACCCCCAAGAGCAGGCCCACAGCAGTGGATAGGAACACTCCCAAGGGCAGCGACACACACAGGGAGCAGGTGTCTGCTGGAGGCAGGTGCACCACAGACGACAAGTCTGCTGGCAGGAACAGGGCGGCGAGCAGGGCACAGGCTACATCCAGAGACAACACTCCACCTAAGGATAAGGCACATCCTACGGACAAGGCATCTAGCATGGACAATGGCGCAATCAAGGACAGGCATACTTCACCCCTGGCTGCACTGAGGCTGATGTTTTCTACTAAACGCCAAACTGATGTCTCCGCGGCGGAGTCCCCCCATACCTCCACTCCCATCCAGGCCAGTCAGAAGCAGAGGAGGGTGTCCCCTGTTGTTGCATCCCCCATTACACATCATTCCGAGTCCAGGCGGCAGGCACAGAGCAAACGACAAGCAGGCTCCAGCAAGTCCCCCGAAACCAGATCCCCGGCAGCAGTTGCTCCACCTATGCTGGGTGGTGATTCTTTGGAGTCCCCACCACTTGGCAGTCCTGTCCTGTCCAGGGTGCACTCACACCTCCCTAAGAAACGCAGACACACACCATTGACACCTGCAAACCCCGATTTGGCTCTAGGTGAGCTATCCCCAGCTCCCAGGCCCACCCTGCCTCCTGGCCCATACAGCCCTGTGGCTCATCATTTCAGTTGTCCCAGTGGCGCCGGTGCAGTTGACTCTCATGTATCAGATGGTGGCACAGTGTCAGTTGTGCCCTCTCCTGTTGCAGGTCCTGGCAGTGTATCTGGGTCTATGGCTCACGTGTCAGTGACAAGATCTGTGGCTGTGTTGCACACTCCTGTTTCTGGTGCTGGCAGTCTGTCTGGGTCAGTGGCTCACGTGTCAGTGACTACATCTGTGGCTGTGTCTCACACTCCTGTTGCTGGTGCTGCCAGTGTGTCTGGGTCCGTGGCCCATGTGTGTGTCACTCGGGCTGTGGCTGTGTCTCACACTCCTGTTGCTGGTGCTGCCAGTGTGTCTGGGTCCGTGGCCCATGTGTGTGTCACTCGGGCTGTGGCTGTGTCTCACACTCCTGTTGCTGGTGCTGCCAGTGTGTCTGGGTCCGTGGCCCATGTGTGTGTCACTCGGGCTGTGGCTGTGTCTCACACTCCTGTTGCTGGTGCTGCCAGTGTGTCTGGGTCCGTGGCCCATGTGTGTGTCACTCGGGCTGTGGCTGTGTCTCACACTCCTGTTGCTGGTGCTGCCAGTGTGTCCGAGGCAGGTAGTTCACGCAGTCCCCCCTGATTCTGTGATGTGACGTGCTGTACACTTCACTCAAATGTTAATTCACATGGTGTGTCCATTGAGAACTGCGTGGCACTCTTGTGGTCCCTGTGACGGGTTGGTAGGGACACGTAGTTGTGCTGCCTCTGATGTACCTGCTCTGTACTCTACAATGCCCTGTTGATGCTCTGATACTGCAACCTGCCCTCTCGTTACCTGCCTCTGATGTACCTGCTCTGTAATGCACAATGCCCTGTTGATGCTCTGATACTGCATACTGCCCTCTCGTTACCTGCCTCTGATGTACCTGCTCTGTAATGCACAATGCCCTGTTGATGCTCTGATACTGCATGCTGCCCTCTCGTTACCTGCCTCTGATGTACCTGCTCTGTAATGCACAATGCCCTGTTGATGCTCTGATACTGCATACTGCCCCTCTCACGTGCTGCCTCTGATGGGCCTGTTCTGTGCAATGGACTGTTGATGCACTTAGCCCCTCTCACGTGCTGCCTCTGATGGGCCTGTTCTGTGCAATGGACTGTTGATGCACTTAGCCCCTCTCACGTGCTGCCTCTGATGGGCCTGTTCTGTGCAATGGACTGTTGATGCACTTAGCCCCTCTCACGTGCTGCCTCTGATGGGCCTGTTCTGTGCAATGGACTGTTGATGCACTTAGCCCCTCTCACGTGCTGCCTCTGATGGGCCTGTTCTGTGCAATGGACTGTTGATGCACTTAGCCCCTCTCACGTGCTGCCTCTGATGGGCCTGTTCTGTGCAATGGACTGTTGATGCACTTAGCCCCTCTCACGTGCTGCCTCTGATGGGCCTGTTCTGTGCAATGGACTGTTGATGCACTTAGCCCCTCTCACGTGCTGCCTATGATGTACCTGCTCTGTACTCTACAATGCCCTGTTGATGCTCTGATACTGCAACCTGCCCTCTCGTTACCTGCCTCTGATGTACCTGCTCTGTAATGCACAATGCCCTGTTGATGCTCTGATACTGCAACCTGCCCTCTCGTTACCTGCCTCTGATGTACCTGCTCTGTAATGCACAATGCCCTGTTGATGCTCTGATACTGCATACTGCCCTCTCGTTACCTGCCTCTGATGTACCTGCTCTGTAATGCACAATGCCCTGTTGATGCTCTGATACTGCATGCTGCCCTCTCGTTACCTGCCTCTGATGTACCTGCTCTGTAATGCACAATGCCCTGTTGATGCTCTGATACTGCATACTGCCCCTCTCACGTGCTGCCTCTGATGGGCCTGTTCTGTGCAATGGACTGTTGATGCACTTAGCCCCTCTCACGTGCTGCCTCTGATGGGCCTGTTCTGTGCAATGGACTGTTGATGCACTTAGCCCCTCTCACGTGCTGCCTATGATGGGCCTGTTCTGTGCAATGGACTGTTGATGCACTTAGCCCCTCTCACGTGCTGCCTCTGATGGGCCTGTTCTGTGCAATGGACTGTTGATGCACTTAGCCCCTCTCACGTGCTGCCTCTGATGGGCCTGTTCTGTGCAATGGACTGTTGATGCACTTAGCCCCTCTCACGTGCTGCCTATGATGTACCTGCTCTGTACTCTACAATGCCCTGTTGATGCTCTGATACTGCAACCTGCCCTCTCGTTACCTGCCTCTGATGTACCTGCTCTGTAATGCACAATGCCCTGTTGATGCTCTGATACTGCAACCTGCCCTCTCGTTACCTGCCTCTGATGTACCTGCTCTGTAATGCACAATGCCCTGTTGATGCTCTGATACTGCATACTGCCCTCTCGTTACCTGCCTCTGATGTACCTGCTCTGTAATGCACAATGCCCTGTTGATGCTCTGATACTGCATACTGCCCTCTCGTTACCTGCCTCTGATGTACCTGCTCTGTAATGCACAATGCCCTGTTGATGCTCTGATACTGCATGCTGCCCTCTCGTTACCTGCTATGTTGTACCTGCTCTGGTGCCCACTTTGCCCATGTTCACGCATACACTGTGATTTGACCCCTATTATTTGACAATAAAGGTAGTCTATCAAGTCTCGTGGTCTGTCGTTGTCATTCCTGCTTGCGTACTGCTAATGTGTATTCGTATATGCTTCTCATCAGTGGTTTCGGTAACATGACACTCCCCCTCCCTACGTCACGTCCCTTGCTGGTATTCCCCTCCAGACAGCCAATGGTTTGTACCTTACCTGCGTCGTCGTCCATAGTAGGCCATGACTAGGACGTGGTGGATCGCGAAGAGCATCGGGAAAGCGTGTAGCGCCGGGTCCATGGTGGTGGTCAGCTTGCGGTGGGTATCTCTGCTATGTCACCTATGTTCGCTGTGGGGATTCCGCCGTGTTCAGACAGGTTGTTTTTCCGCAGCGGTTTTATGTGTGTTTTCCGCCATCTTGATTTGGGGGACGGTCTTCGACGTCAGTGCGTACGGCGGAGCGTCCGGATGTGTTCCGTCCGCCGCGTGGTCGTGTGTAGTTGGCCGGCGGAGCGTGTTTTTCCGTCGCGGACGGAAATTTGACACGTTTTCCTATCCTGATATGGCGGACGGAGTATCCGCGGCAGGCGGACACGGAAAAGGCTTTTTCCGCCTACTCCAGGGCCGCGGTGGCTCTTCCGTCCGCCATCCTGATCGACCCCATAATGTGGCCATGAATGCCTAGAAGTCACCCCGAGCACTCACCAAGGCGCATTGTTTTTCCAGGCAATTAATATGTTAAAGTCCTGATGATGATACCCTTGTAATTAGACTCCAGAGGTGGAGATATTGAAGAGAAGCTGTCACGTCATGAAGCCATGCTAATTGTGAAGTTCGACACGGCGACAAACGGTTTAAATGAACTTTCTGAGATATACCGCTTGTAAATACCAAAACTGAATCTAATACACAATTACCTCTGAATGAATGCCCGCCGCCTCCGCTAGAGACCAGGAGGTCGGCTGCATAAGGTCCGATTCAACTTGTTCCCCTCTAAACACACCGTCGCCAAGGCGACCGGCATTTGAAACCACAATCCCCAGAATCCCTGTAACCAGGAAGTATGAAAAACACAGAGACGCGAGGACACTAACACCGCTTAGTTGGCGCTGGCCCCCGCATTGACTGACAGAGGCCAGACAGCGTGGAAACCCTGATCGATTCAGTTGCACCGAATTTCAAAGGTAAAACGCTAGCGCGATTACAGCCCAGCTCTACGAGGCATATTAGACGCACACTGAGATCTGATCCAGGTCTCCGCTTTCTTTGCAGCTAACCAACAGCGGGCAGAACCGCCGCCAAGAGCCCGGAATTAATCTCCGGTTGACGCACACGCCCCAAAGTAAGTCGGCCCCATTTCCTATTCGAATTAAGTGTAGGCACCCGCACTCCTGGCCATGCGCTATAAAACTCGCTTCATCTAATTTTTTCAGATCTCCACTTCCTGCAAACGTGGTGAACTGCGGTAGTCATAAATATATGTGAGTATACACGTATGAGTCTGTGAGCTACAGAGAGTTTAAATTTTCACCTGAATTAGAGGTTAAGGACGCTTTGTTTTTGCTTTCAGTTACATCCTATAAAAAGAAAATCGAGCACCTAAGAGGTAGGATTTATTCCCCTTCCTCACTGTAGTGACAGACCTCTGGTTTCCCCCTCCAGGCTGATTTATCTTTGTCCTTCACTTACAGGCACATGGTCCTGATGAGATTTCCCCACACCAAGGGGTTATCGAAACGCGTAGACCCCCCTATCAAGCATTAGGAGTATTTGATTGAATTTAAATCATACAAACCTCTTTATTTGTATTTTCCAGTGCTACGTTCTCTTTAACCATGAAATTGTAAATAATGTTGTACAGTTCCAGAAAATAGACCGTTGTATATATTAATGTGCTGTTGTGTATGAGTGTTTTGAATGAAAGTCGTTATGTTGGATGATTATGTCTTTATATATGTGATGTGGAGCTAAAAAAGTGTTGTTTTGTACTAAAAATAGAAAAAATTGTGTCCATTTATATGGTGGTTATAATGCAAAATTAATAAAAATCATTGGATTCATTCCGGAAAAAGAAACTCCTGAGAGTTACTGTTTTTTTCAGTAATTCGAGCGATCATTAAGGATCCAAGTTGAAATAGGTAGGCAATAGTGGTGCTCGTGTTGGTTTGTAGTTATACCCTTGTAATTAGAGCGCGGGATCGAAACGTCGACCTTTCTTAGTAGGCATACTGTGGACCATTGTGTATTACTGTTTGTATGTTCTGCTCTGGGAAACACTGATATATTTTTCTGACCTGTACAGTGCCCAGTTTGCTCCTTTCTCTGTTGCCTGAAGTAACTTTTCTTCATTTTTCCTTTACTCTCTTTCTAATTTTTAACTCTCAAGTATGGCGCAGGACTGTGCCTTACAGAAAAATTGTCTGTTGCAAAAATATACCTAAATCCTTAAAACACTTGAATCAATTGACATTAAAATTTCTTCCCGGCTGGGTAAGGAAAACATATAGTAGCCTATTGTGGTCTATATAATACAACTACAATATCCTCTTGAGCTCTGGACCTTTGTTTTTCTCAGCACTGTCAATAGGATCATGTGATCAACAGTGTCAAAAGCTGCCAAGACGTCCAGGAGAACTCAGGCCACTGGACTTCTGGCATCTATCATCCTCTGAAGATTGGCAACAACCAGCTTGGTACTATGGCCTGGACAAAAAGCTGCTTGTTGGGAGTCAAGAAGAGCATTCAATTCCACATACTACTGTAATTGCAAGAAACTATTCCTTCAAACAAAAACAGAAAAGCAACAAGTAGATGGGCTACATATTTCTTAACCCGTTTGCCGCGGCCACGATTCCGCGGCAGCGCGGCACTTCCGCAAAATGGGCGGGGCTGCGTCGGCCGTTGGACGTGCGCAGCACTACGAAGGTAGTGCTCGCGATGTCCAACGTCCAACGGCAGCACTTAAGGGGTTAAAACAGACAAAGGGCCATATGTATCAACATCCAGATTTGCGATTCTCAAATAGCGATTTTTTAGAAATCACTATTTGAGAATTGCAAATAGGGATGTATGTAAAAAAATCGCAATTTTTTAGCGATTTTTTAATATTCTTTAATTGCGATTAGCGAATTGCAATTAAGGAATGCTTTCCCATTCATTTCTATGGGCCAGAAGGCCCATAGGAATGAATGGGAAGTTATTCTCAATTTGCGATTAGCAATTTGAGAATTGCAAATTGAGAATAATTTCAAGGGTGCAGGGGTGTCAAAAGGACACACTGATGCACCCCTGAAACAAGCATGGGTGCACATGTGGCGCACATACATGCCCTAAGGGCATGTATGTGCTTCACATTGCACTTTGAAAAATGCAAAAAAGTGCTTTTTTCAAAGAAATCGCAAATTACCACCAACTTGAAGTTGAACTTGAGGAAGCCATCGATGAGGGGCTTGTGATGTGAAGTCTGGTGCCGAGGATGTATTATGTTCGAGGAAACTACGATGGAAGGACCTGCATCGAGGTTCCGAAGTGTCTGCAAAGAGATGCATTATACTGCATCTGTTCTAGTTACAGGACCACAGCTGGGCAGGCAGGGCACCTGCAGCCCACTTCCAAGGGTCCAGGACTGGGGTGGCACCACTTGGGGGGGAAGGACTGACAGCAGGAAGAGTTCAGGTGCTGAATTCAAGGCTTCAAAGTGTTTGAATCTTTTTTGTCCCTGGGGCTCTGATCAGGAGGAAAGCCAGCTAGCCCTTGGATTTATATGGTGGTCCTAGTTACAAAATGCAGGTCCAGGCCTTCTCACTCAGACAGAAGGCAAGCAAGGTAGCAATCCTTCTTTCAGAGCAGCACAGCAGTCCTTTAGAGTCTTCACAGGTCCAGAGATGTACTGAAAAGTTGGGACTGAGGGTCCATTATTTATACCTAGTGCCCACTTTGAAGTAGGAGAAGGTTCTGGAGGTTTTCACCTCCAGAGGTGTTTAGAATTTTCTGCCACACTGCCCTGGCACCTGCTAGTCTGGGGTCACAAAAGGCTAGTGTCAATATCCTTTGTGAGTATGCTGGGCAGAGCCTTTGTGATGTGCAAGTGTGGTAGGTGACAGCTCCTAACCCTCATCAAGTCAGAGATGCAGCCCTGCCAAGTGCCACGCATCTTGTGTTTGAATAATGCATTTCAGTTAATTTCCCCCGATTACAGCAATTCCTGGGAGAGTCACACAAAAAAACTGTGTCCTGAAGTGCGATAGTTCAATTTTCTCGCTTTGCTGGGTCAGATGGCATCAAAGTTGAGCTTGAGTGCTGTTTTTTAAATGCCACAGATTAGGAGCTAGTGTACAACAGGAGGTATAGGATTATCAATATATTATGATGTGGAAATATCCTGCTATCACAGTGCGCCAAACAAACTTCAGAGATTTGAAGATCAAAACACACAACCACATACCTGCCTAATTAATCTAAAAAAACACTCTCTGCTCAATTAGAATCAAACAGATGTGGATGCCCAGCCGCAAAACGAAGCTTATAAATACATGGCAAAAACTGGGTCAGTCTAAACTGCAGTAAAAGAGGGGCCTAATTGGAGAACTGTACAGAGAGAAGATCCCCATTGGGGCCCCTCTCATATCCTGTAGTCAGTCGTGTGTCCTCCATGGCAGAGAGCGTGTACAGACTGTCAACTGATCATGATCTGATCATGCTATTAATATGAGTGACTGCCAGCCAGGCTGGGAATCTCGGTTTAATTTATTATTTCTCTGCAGCCCCGCTCATCAACAGGTGTCCGACCTAAGCTGTGAGCTGTGCCATGCTACTAAGTATAGAGGACATTATATTGTTTGCGAGAAAGTGACACACATAGTTGTTGAATGTCACTCATAATTACACTGCTATTAAAAAAATGTCACACATAAGCATACTGAAACCTTGGCAGCTATGGAGATGCCCCATCATGCCATCACCTATTCCCTTTTGTCTCATTGTCTGGGAGCAATACACAAATAGTAACTGCCAGCTACACCTTGTTCTGTGATCCATGTTCCAAATGGTTGGAACACGAAAATGTCAACTTTGTAAAAGGGTCATTTTTTAAATTGTGTATGAAGATCTGACTTTACCATTAAAGAGGGTTTTAAATTACAATTCTTTAGACACTAAGCTGGATAGTCCTACCTATTCCCAGTTGAAAGTTATCACTTGTTAAATGTAATAAGTCAACCCAATGTTATCCTATGGGAGAGGCAGGCCTTACAGTAGTGAAAAACAAATTTAAGAGCTTTTCACTCCCAGGTCATGTAAAAGTTAAAAGTACTTGTCCAACCTTTTAAATACACTGCACCCTGCCTTATTGGGTATTTAGGGCCTACCCTAGGGGTGACGTATATGAATTAAAAAAGGAATGTTTAGGCCGGGCAAAAGGTTTATTTTGCCACGTCGAAGTGGCAGTTTAAAACTGCACAAACAGGCTGCAAAGGCAGGCCTGGGGCATGTTTAAAAGGTTATTGAAGTGGGTGGCACAATAAGTGCTGCAGGCCCACTATTAGCGTTTTTTTACAGGCCCTGGGTACATGCAGAACTACTTTACTAGGGACAGATAAGTACATTAAATGTGTCAATTGGGTGTAAGCCCCAATGTAACTATGTTTGAAGGAGTCCTACGGCCAACAAAAGTGAGTTCAGCAAAAATGGAGGAGTAAGGCAAACAGTTCGGGGGAAGACCACCTTGAGGCTAACATGTCTAACACATTCCATATTCCTATGGTTGGCGTATTTGAGTATGTGAAATGTTGGAAGCAATAAGATTTTCTGACCTCCGAATTAAGACTCAAGAAGAAAGCCTATGAAATAGATGACTTCTTTGACATTAATGAATAAGCATGTGATGGTTTTAAACCAGGGATGTTCATCTTTATTGTTAGAGGACATTGACATGCTAGGTCTCTAGTATAAACACTGCCTAGTTATTCTATTTATTTCTTTTTTTTTTTTCAATTTCAAGAAGTCTTTATTCGATAGTTAAATCATAAAAGACATGTAACACAAAAAACAGATCTCTAAAATACATGTACATTCCATAAAATAAGTAGAGTAAATATAAAACAGTCGAAGACCATATTAAATCATTAGTACAAGACTACTTTGAACTACATTAAAAGAAGGTTTACAATAAATCCTTAGTCGAATGACTTTAGTAATAAACCTAGGACAATTAGCAGATCCACAATTACACATGACCAATAACAGTTCTAAAAAATTAAGGCAACAGCCTATGACAATTTAATGAACCTGACTCTAAGAATCCAGGCCCACCCAATATATTTAGCTACTCCTATTACAATTAGGGGTGACAAATCAGACTTTAGTAACCTACTAGCATTTGCCGCTGAGCGTGTTCCCACATTCCTACAAACTGGGCTTAGCCACTTTGCTCTAGGGGCAATATACAATGGACAGACAAAAAGAAAGTGATCAATATTCTCGTCCTGTCCTTGGCAGCTTGGACAATGTCCCGAGCCACCCTTACCCCATTTTTTGGTAAATTCCCTTAGGGGCAAAGAACCGCACCTAAATTGATGAAAGAGTTTGCGGTCCAAGGGCTTAGTTATTACATCCCAGTAGTTTTCGAATCTGGGGACATCTTTCAGTGCGAAAAAGATGCTAGTAAGGTTAGTGTGTATTAGTCCAGATTGTCTTTTGCTCGCCATCCATTCCCAATAATGCAGCTTTAAATCCTTTTTTGAGGGAAAAGTTGCATGGCACAGGATTTGACCAAAGTTCCCCGTGGCCCATGTCACATAAGGTGGTTTCTAAGGCCTTGAACCAGCCAATGTTAGAAGAGCCAGGGAGATTTCTAACCTCCAAACATGCTCTTGCGTACAACCGAAGCTCCGGCGTAGCCCAAAGGCGCTGCCAAAACGCCAGTGGACGCAATCTGGCCATATCCTCCACCGGCTGACACTCAAGATCATACAGGAGCGGAAGCCGCGGGGTGGACTGTGGGAGGCCTGTGGCTAACCTTAAAAATTTATTTTGGGCAGCCTTCAAGGGTTCAAGGTTACTATAGCCCCAAAGCTCAGCTCCATATAGGACAGATGGTAAAACTTTCAAGCCATAGATTTTAATTAAGGGCAAAATAGGCCTAGAAAAGGAGCTTTTATGTTCTTTAAGCAGTGCTCCTCCTATCTGCGAATGCTTCAGTACCAGTAGGTCGACCTGTTGGGACCAACCAAGGGTCTCACTAAATGTAACACCAAGGTAGGTAAACAACTTAGTCTGTTCCAGAGGTATACCTCCCATGGTAACCCTGGCTGTGGTCGAGGAATGTCCTCTTAAAACCATAAATTTAGTCTTAAACACATTTACCTCTAGCTCATGTTCGCAGCAGAATAATTCAAACCTTGACAGGGCTAGTTGGAGGCCCTGTCTGGTCTTAGATATTAAAAGAGTATCGTCTGCGAACATGAGCAGAGGGATTTTCAATCCGACCAGGGACGGGGCATCGGTGGGCTGGTTTATAAAATACTGCGTTACCCCGTTTATATATAGAGAAAACAGGGTGGGTGCTAAAACGCACCCTTGCCTTACACCTTTAGCAACTGGAAATTTATCAGTTACCTCACCTGGTTTACCCCAGCGTACTTGGGCATATGTATGGGCGTGAAGATTAACCAATAGGCGTAGAAGGGGAGTTGGCATACCCAGCTTCGCTAGACAATCCCACAGCTTAGCCCTTGGGACAAGGTCAAAAGCAGACCTTAAGTCCACAAAGGCTGCATAGAGATTACCTTTGCCTAGGGTGACAGTCTTCCAATGGAGAAGAGTAAACCGAAGAGCCTGATCTAGGATACTCACGAGTGCCCGGAAACCGGCCTGAAGGGGTGTAAGAGTATTAGACTCATCAATCCATTCTTGAATCCTGCCAAGAACAAGGCGGGCAACGATTTTTTGCACCGCATCAATTAGGCTGATCGGCCGGTAGTTGGAAGGAACTGACCGATCGCCTTTTTTGTAGATTGGCAGGATTTCTGCCCCAAACCAAGATTCGGGGACTTTAGCACCTGAGGCTAAAGCGTTAATCAAGTGGACTAGATAGGGGACCCAAAGGTCCTGGTCCTGTTGGAATAGGTCGGCAGGAATACAGTCCAGGCCTGGTGCCTTACCACTTGGGATAGACTGCAGAGTATGTTTAACTTCGATGCTTGTGAATTTAAGGGGTGGACTGGGAATAGAACAAGGAATATCAACCTGAGTGTTGCTACGGTTCTTAAATTGATCTTCAAAGTAACATACCCACTGGATTTGGCCAACCGAAGCAGGACTTGGGCGATCTTCCTGTGATTTGCCCCATTTTAACAGGTGCCAAAATTGACACATGTTACGAAGGCTACATGCTTCGGTTAGCATTGCCCATCGTTCATCATCCCAGTTGGACTTCGCTTTATCCCTTGCTTTTTTGTATGCCTTCCTACAATCCCTTATTAAACTATAATTTTTTTGCTTTATTGAGTTAAACAAGTCCCCGTGAGTTCTACGGCAATCTTCGTCAAACCAGGATATGGTTTTCTGTTTTCCCCTCCTACCCTGCTTGGATATGGTTTTAACAAAAAGTTTTTTAAGCTCTATAAATAAATTGTTGTGGATATCAGTGATTTTTACAATAATATCATCTTGGGACTTACAACCCAAAATTTCTTCCAATGAGCTTAAAACCAAGCTTCTAATCTCCTTACGTGCCTCAACATTAACGGAGACTTTTGGCCACCGAGCCCTTCTAATGTCGTTACTAAGCACAACTTCATTCTGTACGACATTCAGGCTGTTACTCTGCTTCCCCTGAAAGCTATGTTCCCTTAATTCCATCACCAATGGATCGTGGTCACTTTCAGGACGAATTGTGACCACCATATCTTACACTATAGCCCACATCTTAACATCAACCAAAATGTAGTCAATCCTACTACTAAATCTGCCGTTAGAAAAGGTATGTCTACCTATCCTATCGGATCGCACCCTACCATTAAGTGCTCGAAGACCCTTGTCCAGACAAAACCCTTTAATAAATGTGGCAGATTGCGTCCATTTACTAATCGGGGCTAGCTCAAGCTGGGGGATACCCCAGGTCATGTCCTCAGCCTCAGTGAGTAAGTCATCACCTACACTCACGGGTTCAAAACAGGAGTTAAGGTCCCCCATTACAACCATAAAACCTTTTACATTTGAGCCAGAAAGAAAGTTATCCAGGAAATAGAGGCTTGGGGCAACCCTTCCGCCCTGGATGCTCCTGGCATAAATGTTAATCAACAGGATATCTATACCTTTAGTGGATCTTATTCTAACTATCAGTATGTCGGGGCTATCAATTTGTATCTCCTCAGCTCTTACACCCTCATACTGTCGAACCCAGGTGGTCAAGCCTCCCTTTGCACGTCCTCTATGGCCTTTGATAGCTGGCTTGCTAAAGTTTAGATAGCCAACAAGGAACACTGCTGGAAGTGCCCAGGTTTCCTGGAATGACCATACATCACTTTGATTAATAAAATCCACCCATTCCGTATTATGCAGACGGGACTCAAGCCCAGCAATATTCCAAGAGCCAAACTTCGTCCCGCTTATATCAATCCCTGGGGTACCTAGGACCTTCACTATATCATCATCCTTGGTGCCCAAACAGTTTGATCTATCTATTGGAGGTGCATTGTCCCTACTATTATCCAATTCAACCCCTCCATCATCTCCCAACTCTAACAAATGGACCCCATTACACAACCCACCATGATTATCAATCACCACATCATCAACCTCTACTGTCACTACTTCTTGTACTACCAATTCTATTTCCTGGTTCCTACCCCAGTCCCTACCGGGAGGATCACACTTCTTACCACAATGTGTATGTATCTCACTGGAATTAACTCCATATTGAGAAACCGGTTCTGGGGTAATAGAGGTACCCGTAGACTCTAAATTGTCCTTGGCTACTAGAAATAGAGAATCAAGTCAGTCATTTAAATCCATCCCTGTCAGGGGTTCGTACACATTTTTCAATGGGATGTTCCAGTGCTCATTGTACCAGGTGGAATTGGAGCGGTTACTTGTTATAGGGAAAAAATTGGGTGGGTAGCGACGGGGATTAAGGGGACATGGAATATTAAAATTATTAGTAGGATGCGAAAAGAATGGTTGAGGTTTTGGGATGTTCAAGAAGGGGGTGTATCCACTAGCGCTATGATAGACCGGAGGTCTGAGCAAGGGCTCTGGGTAGAAATAACTCAGGTTTCTAGTGGATACACCACCTTCGTTATTTCCAGGAAACCAATCGGTTCTATGGGAGACCACTCTATGATCTTTGAAATTAATAATCACGATGTCACCCTCTAAATCTTTTGGACGGAGACCCACCCAGTTACACCTTCTTACTGAGATAATATCTCCATTAAGATGGGCTGGTAAGGGTCTATGATTTCTCAGCCAAAAGATGACTTGATTTTTCAGGTTTGCGTTGGTCTCATGGTTACCATTTGCGATCGGGGGAACTCCAGTTAGAACGATCACAAAATTTGACGATTCAGGGGGTAGATCCACTATATTCTTATAAGTTGGAAAAGGTCTTTGGGATAATGTTGTGGCTTTATCTGCCCCTAGTGACAATGTCTGACTATTTGCAATGGGTGTCCGATAAGAAACCAGCACATGCTTCTCTTTAGCTGATTTATTTGCTAATAACGGTTTAGGTGTTGGGTTTTTGCTGGGTGGATTTATATTTGTTTTGGATGATGTACTTTGAGTCAATATTGAAGTGGGTGGTTGTACCTGAAGTTGTGGCTGATCCTTAAAATGCGTTGGGTGGGGTGTTTTAGACCGATCAGCTGTTGATAAAAGGGTATCCATTTTCTCCCCCAAGATTCTAACCCTCTCCATAAGGGGGAGCATGTAGGATTTTAAAATTTGGTCAAAGAGATCTATGGTCTCTTTTTTTGTCATATGTGGTGGTTCATCAGTGACGGGTGGAGTAGATTGGATAAAAGAACCTGGCAAATCCACCCTCACTGAGGGGACGCTTTTTTTGATCTTGGGTATTTCTCCCGGCGGTAATGGAGAGGCCTGAATAATAGGACTTTTCCTTTTGACACCCCCTTTTTTCCTCCTTTTTCTAGGCGGGGAATGATAAACCCTACGTAGGTTCATAGGTTTAGTTCCGTTAACCTTTTTGCTATAATTAGGAGTTGTTTTGTTTTTATGAATTGGCTTAATTGGAACTACACTATCGGTTGATTGATTAGTCAGAGAAGAGTGTAATTGAGGCACTATAGATGGTGCTACTGGGGTATTTAAGTCTATTAAACTGTATAAATCAGTGACTGGACTAGTACAATTGTCGACATTATCATTGCCTGCATTAGTGACAGAAGTATTAAGATCACGAAAAATACTAGGAAGGTGGTCAGTACAGAAAAGATCAACATCTCTGTCCAACCTACCAGAACTTCCCGTGACCTGAGTAATACTTCTATCAACCATGGGGGGTAAAGGTTTCTGTTTCAGATGTTCGATGGATCGGCGTCGCTCTGCACGTTTCTCTTCTAAGAGGAGTTGTTTATCTATCTCCTTATTGGCTTTCTCAAAATATTTGTCAAGAGGCCCCAAAATTGCGACTCCGACGCAAGATGGTAAGGAGTTAGACATGTCTGTGAAGAGTTTTACAATAACAGGAGATATGGAGTCAAACTAACCAGAGTACGACTGGGGCAAAATGTAAAATCTTTGGGGCCGGGCCCAGCCCGGACTCCCTCGGCCCCTGATGGCCACAGACGGTCTCGCTCTTGTCCCGGGCTTCTCCCGGGACGCTCCCGTGCGCTCCCGCGCCGTGAAAAGAACGCTTGTAATTATACGTGGGCTGTTAGACTGAAGGTGGGGCGTGGCGAGCAGGGAGAGCGGCCAGGTGTCGGGAGGCTCGGGTTACCGGGACTTCTGGGATGCGAAGTCCAGGACCCGACGATCGCAGCCCTGCGTGCACACAAACACCCACAGAAACAGTCCAAGGCTCCTAGGAAGCAGGTACGGCGCTGCGGGACCCGCGGAGCGGGTTCCGCGAGTTGTAGAAGAAAAGGCTAGGTGAGCCAGCAACAGGAACCGCTACACAGTCCAAAAGATATCCCAGGGCAGTTAACGGGCAGAGTCCTTTTCAGGCTGAAGGTGGGGCATGGCGAGCAGGGAGAGCGGCCAGGTGTCGGGAGGCTCGAGTTACCGGGACTTCTGCGATGCGAAGTCCAGGACCCGACGCTCGCAGCCCTGCGTGCACACAAACACCCACAGAAACAGTCCAAGGCTCCTAGGAGGCAGGTACGGCGCTGCGGGACCCGCGGAGCGGGTTCCGCGAGTTGTAGAAGAAAAAGCTAGGTGAGCCAGCAACAGGAACCGCTACACAGTCCAAAAGATATCCCAGCGCAGTTAACGGGCAGAGTCCTTTTCAGGCTGAAGGTGGGGCGTGGCGAGCAGGGAGAGCGGCCAGGTGTCGGGAGGCTCGGGTTACCGGGACTTCTGGGAAGCGAAGTCCAGGACCCGACGCTCGCAGCCCTGTGTGCACACAAACACCCACAGAAACAGTCCAAGGCTCCTAGGAGGCAGGTACGGCGCTGCGGGACCCGCGGAGCGGGTTCCCCGAGTTGTAGAAGAAAAGGCTAGGTGAGCCAGCAACAGGAACCGCTACACAGTCCAAAAGATATCCCCTTAATCCTTAAAACACTTGAACCAATTGACATTAAAATTTCTTCCCGGCTGGGTAAGAAAAACATATAGTAGCCTATTGTGGTCTATATAATACAACTACAATATCCTCTTGAGCTCTGGACCTTTGTTTTTCTCAGCACTGTCAATAGGATCATGTGATCAACAGTGTCAAAAGCTGCCAAGACGTCCAGGAGAACTCAGGCCACTGGACTTCTGGCATCTATCATCCTCTGAAGATTGGCAACAACCAGCTTGGTACTATGGCCTGGACAAAAAGCTGCTTGTTGGGAGTCAAGAAGAGCATTCAATTCCACATACTACTGTAATTGCAAGAAACTATTCCTTCAAACAAAAACAGAAAAGCAACAGGTAGATGGGCTACATATTTCTTAACCCGTTTGCCGCGGCCACGATTCCGCGGCAGCGCGGCACTTCCGCAAAATGGGCGGGGCTGCGTCGGCCGTTGGACGTGCGCAGCACTACGAAGGTAGTGCTCGCGATGTCCAACGTCCGACGGCAGCACTTAAGGGGTTAAAACAGACAAAGGGCCATATGTATCAACATCCAGATTTGCGATTCACAAATAGCGATTTTTTAGAAATCACTATTTGAGAATTGCAAATAGGGATGTATGTAAAAAAATCGCAATTTTTTAGCGATTTTTTAATATTCTTTAATTGCGATTAGCGAATTGCAATTAAGGAATGCTTTCCCATTCATTTCTATGGGCCAGAAGGCCCATAGGAATGAATGGGAAGTTATTCTCAATTTGCGATTAGCAATTTGAGAATTGCAAATTGAGAATAATTTCAAGGGTGCAGGGGTGTCAAAAGGACACACTGATGCACCCCTGAAACAAGCATGGGTGCACATGTGGCGCACATACATGCCCTAAGGGCATGTATGTGCTTCACATTGCACTTTGAAAAATGCAAAAAAGTGCTTTTTTCAAAGAAATCGCAAATTACCACCAACTTGAAGTTGAACTTGAGGAAGCCATCGATGAGGGGCTTGTGATGTGAAGTCTGGTGCCGAGGATGTATTATGTTCGAGGAAACTACGATGGAAGGACCTGCATCGAGGTTCCGAAGTGTCTGCAAAGAGATGCATTATACTGCATCTGTTCTAGTTACAGGACCACAGCTGGGCAGGCAGGGCACCTGCAGCCCACTTCCAAGGGTCCAGGACTGGGGTGGCACCACTTGGGGGGGAAGGACTGACAGCAGGAAGAGTTCAGGTGCTGAATTCAAGGCTTCAAAGTGTTTGAATCTTTTTTGTCCCTGGGGCTCTGATCAGGAGGAAAGCCAGCTAGCCCTTGGATTTATATGGTGGTCCTAGTTACAAAATGCAGGTCCAGGCCTTCTCACTCAGACAGAAGGCAAGCAAGGTAGCAATCCTTCTTTCAGAGCAGCACAGCAGTCCTTTAGAGTCTTCACAGGTCCAGAGATGTACTGAAAAGTTGGGACTGAGGGTCCATTATTTATACCTAGTGCCCACTTTGAAGTAGGAGAAGGTTCTGGAGGTTTTCACCTCCAGAGGTGTTTAGAATTTTCTGCCACACTGCCCTGGCACCTGCTAGTCTGGGGTCACAAAAGGCTAGTGTCAATATCCTTTGTGAGTATGCTGGGCAGAGCCTTTGTGATGTGCAAGTGTGGTAGGTGACAGCTCCTAACCCTCATCAAGTCAGAGATGCAGCCCTGCCAAGTGCCACGCATCTTGTGTTTGAATAATGCATTTCAGTTAATTTCCCCCGATTACAGCAATTCCTGGGAGAGTCACACAAAAAAACTGTGTCCTGAAGTGCGATAGTTCAATTTTCTCGCTTTGCTGGGTCAGATGGCATCAAAGTTGAGCTTGAGTGCTGTTTTTTAAATGCCACAGATTAGGAGCTAGTGTACAACAGGAGGTATAGGATTATCAATATATTATGATGTGGAAATATCCTGCTATCACAGTGCGCCAAACAAACTTCAGAGATTTGAAGATCAAAACACACAACCACATACCTGCCTAATTAATCTAAAAAAACACTCTCTGCTCAATTAGAATCAAACAGATGTGGATGCCCAGCCGCAAAACGAAGCTTATAAATACATGGCAAAAACTGGGTCAGTCTAAACTGCAGTAAAAGAGGGGCCTAATTGGAGAACTGTACAGAGAGAAGATCCCCATTGGGGCCCCTCTCATATCCTGTAGTCAGTCGTGTGTCCTCCATGGCAGAGAGCGTGTACAGACTGTCAACTGATCATGATCTGATCATGCTATTAATATGAGTGACTGCCAGCCAGGCTGGGAATCTCGGTTTAATTTATTATTTCTCTGCAGCCCCGCTCATCAACAGGTGTCCGACCTAAGCTGTGAGCTGTGCCATGCTACTAAGTATAGAGGACATTATATTGTTTGCGAGAAAGTGACACACATAGTTGTTGAATGTCACTCATAATTACACTGCTATTAAAAAAATGTCACACATAAGCATACTGAAACCTTGGCAGCTATGGAGATGCCCCATCATGCCATCACCTATTCCCTTTTGTCTCATTGTCTGGGAGCAATACACAAATAGTAACTGCCAGCTACACCTTGTTCTGTGATCCATGTTCCAAATGGTTGGAACACGAAAATGTCAACTTTGTAAAAGGGTCATTTTTTAAATTGTGTATGAAGATCTGACTTTACCATTAAAGAGGGTTTTAAATTACAATTCTTTAGACACTAAGCTGGATAGTCCTACCTATTCCCAGTTGAAAGTTATCACTTGTTAAATGTAATAAGTCAACCCAATGTTATCCTATGGGAGAGGCAGGCCTTACAGTAGTGAAAAACAAATTTAAGAGCTTTTCACTCCCAGGTCATGTAAAAGTTAAAAGTACTTGTCCAACCTTTTAAATACACTGCACCCTGCCTTATTGGGTATTTAGGGCCTACCCTAGGGGTGACGTATATGAATTAAAAAAGGAATGTTTAGGCCGGGCAAAAGGTTTATTTTGCCACGTCGAAGTGGCAGTTTAAAACTGCACAAACAGGCTGCAAAGGCAGGCCTGGGGCATGTTTAAAAGGTTATTGAAGTGGGTGGCACAATAAGTGCTGCAGGCCCACTATTAGCGTTTTTTTACAGGCCCTGGGTACATGCAGAACTACTTTACTAGGGACAGATAAGTACATTAAATGTGTCAATTGGGTGTAAGCCCCAATGTAACTATGTTTGAAGGAGTCCTACGGCCAACAAAAGTGAGTTCAGCAAAAATGGAGGAGTAAGGCAAACAGTTCGGGGGAAGACCACCTTGAGGCTAACATGTCTAACACATTCCATATTCCTATGGTTGGCGTATTTGAGTATGTGAAATGTTGGAAGCAATAAGATTTTCTGACCTCCGAATTAAGACTCAAGAAGAAAGCCTATGAAATAGATGACTTCTTTGACATGAATGAATAAGCATGTGATGGTTTTAAACCAGGGATGTTCATCTTTATTGTTAGAGGACATTGACATGCTAGGTCTCTAGTATAAATACTGCCTAGTTATTCTATTTATTTAATTATTTGAAGTTTTATAGAGGGTGTACCAGTTCTGGAAATAGTAGCTGAGCGCTTTATACAAGTTTAATTAATATTTGCAATAAGAGCGGTGAATACAGCCATATATCTATATATACATTAAACCGGTAAACCTACACTCGATCAATTGGGATTTTACCATTCGGGATTTATACCATTTTGTCTTACCAATTCAAGCCACCGTTACCTATAGACCTAAAGGATCAAGGGAGTTAGCAAGAAAATAGGAAGAAAAATAACATTCAGCATTTCATAAAATAACCACAGACTCGGGAAAAGTTTATGTTCTTTTATCTAAGAAAAATTCTTTGAAGAGTTTTGGAAAACATTAATTCAATTAATTTCTTATTCTATTTAGAATGATGCAGATTTAAACATGAACATATGCAAATAAATGAAGAGAAAATATCGATAAGCATTTAGACAAAGGGTGGGTAAAGAAAAAGGAAAACAATACAATGACAAACCCACACTTTATAGTTACCTAGAATGGTGTGGTGACCAACCCTGGCCACGGGCTGAGTCAAAGAATATGAATTCACAAAGTACAGGTGCCAGCAGGTAAGAACAGGTGCAGATCAGTATCAGAACCAGGACAGGTTACGGACCAAATTGGATCAGGACAGGACCACCACAGGCTAAGACCAGCACCACAGCTAAAGTCCAAACGCCAGCGTTGTAAACCCTCTCTGCAGCTAACAGTCGTACACCGATTGGGTCATCGATGTCCTTCCCAGAACCCTGATTTGGTTATCGAATCTTCTGACAGAGTGCTCCGCCAGCAACTCTGCTCTCGATCACCTATTGAGTGCGTTGGGTCAGTGACAGGTCAGCTATTCGGACAAGTCGGACAAACTAACTAGCTAAGCCTACACTAGTTATACTATTTTTCAGGTCCGTGTACCACCCCCAAATGTTGCAAATGTGTGAATCCCACAATTTTATTGGACAAAGAACGATGAGTAATCATCACACCATATTACGATGAGGTAACTTGTCAATCATATATTCAAAATGTTTCCCTCCCATAACTTTATCTTACCATGTACTTTTATTCCGCATGGTAGTAACAATAAGATATAAACAACATTTTATTCAATTCAGCTTCCTCCAGCAGGGTAAGGAGTTCACTCTTCTAATAGTTTTTGCCATCCATGTCTGATTGGCTTGAGTTCAAGGCTAGAGCTTCAGTGGCTCAAGACTTTTGTCGCGCAGGCGCAGTTTCTCCAAAGATGGAGTTCAGCAGAGTATTTAGGCCCATAATTCGTTACATGTAAAAATAGAAAAGAAACAGTTTTAGAGACACGGAATAAATGAATGCACTGTATACCACTTCTTTCTACTCTATTCCCATTATTTTATTTTAACTATTGCATCAAATATTAAGCATCTTGCACGTTAGTACACAGAACGGCCATTTTAGTTCTATTGCGCAGAAGCAAATGTTTTCCCACTAAGCATGTCAGATGAGCATGACAGATGCAGCGCAGTAGAAAATCCCAAATCGCAGCGGCCATTTTAATGCAAACGGATTATAGTTAGTAAAAGCACATTGTCAAGCTTCCCCTAGATGCCTAATATGTCGTGTAATGCAATATTAATAAAACAAAACATGTTAGTTAGTACATTAATATTATTTTCGAGAGGGTTGAGTACGAGCAAGTCACTTTACATGTGAAACCTTGCTCCATCAATCCCCTCTTTGAAGATATTTTATATCATCACTAATTAGTGAAACAGATGCCAACTTTTACACTTCACCCAACTCAATTTCTTCAAACTTTCTGTTAATATTCTTTTCATTTTTCATGTGAAGATCTTTTACTTTCTTGTACAAATGTCCATTATGCTCTTCTAATTCTATTTTGTTAATATTTATTTTCTTTCCTCTCTTATTCACTGTATATGTACTTTTATGCTCGCGACATTTGCAACAAGTTATTATAGCCTTATAGCCCGCCGTAGAGGGCTATACCGGCTATTGAAGGCCCTCTCCAGCGTTAAAGGCCCCAAGCCGAAGGCGAGGGCCTTTAACAAGGGAGAGGGACTTTAATAGCGGTATAGCCCATCTACGAAGGGCTATAAGAACATTCTGTCACTAGAGGACAGAATGTTCTAACAAAAAAAAACAAAGCCTTTTAGGACCGTGAGGGGATTGGAATCCCCTCAGGTTCCCTGAAGCCTTTGTTCACAGCCAGAGCTGTGAACAAAGAAACATTGGAATGTTGGTGCTCCAGGCCTATACCAGCCATTATAAGTCCAGAGCACTCCATTGTTTTCAATGGAGCTCCCAACATTCCAATGTTCTAATATTCCTAAAATCATTAGGGCTATTCCCACCATTGGCATCAGTATTTTACCTACAAAACCTTTCCCTACGTTAGAAAACCAACTACCTACAGGGAAGAGACCATCTGTTAGTCTCTTCTATGCACTATCAACCTCCAGTGGTTTGAGTTCCTTTTCTAAATGTGTAATATTCCTTACATACCTTTTCAGTTCTACACTTTTGTCAGGTATGTAAGTGCAACAATGTTGCGCTTTCAGCATTCTGCAGACTCCGCCCTCTTTTGCCAACAATGTATCAAGAGCAAATTGATTTTGTAAAACCATTGACCTTACCGCAACTAGTTCAGTATTGATCATTAAAAATCCTCCAGCAGTGTCAGTTGATAAGCGATCCACCACTGTTGACAATTTGCAAATTCTTTGAGTATTTAAAACCACTCCCACTGAAAGTATCAATGCACTAAATATATCACCTACAATTTCTGAAAAACTAGCTCTTTTACTACGTATTAGTCCATTAGTTTCTTCATTGCATCCAGTGATTTTATCTACATGGTATACCTTTGGGAATACTATTCCAAAATAGCAACTCCCATACCAATGATCAGGTAATTTATAGTATGGTTTGTTCCCACAAATATAATACATTCCAGGAAACACCGGTTCAGTGCCATCTTTGAAACCCCAACCCCCAATTACTTCATAATTGTGTTTGTATTCACTAGAACCAATGAATATATTATTATAATAACTTGTTCTTTCCCTGTGGAGACAAAGTTTCCCTTTCTTTTCAAAGTCCAGCAACATAGCAGCATGAGTTTTGCCATTCAATGTGTATTCTTTATTTTCTGCCCATTTAGGAGTTTTACGTTTCTGTTCTGTAGCTTTTCTCTGGAAATCCTCTCTCCTCTGTTCAACTAAATTAAAAAATATCTTCTCCATGTAAAATGCATGTTAAATTATTCTTCTGTGCTTCAGTTATATCTATTGTTAGAAAATATTCTTCCATATAATGAGCTATGTTACTTTTAGTATGTACAGGATTCAGGTTACTATGAATTGGAAGTTCAGAGAAAATCACGTCTAAATTAGAATAATAATATTGTAAAGGTCCTTTCTTGTAAAATAAACTAGCTAAAATACTACATGAAATACCATAGGTCAAGGGTAAATGGTGATAAGTGATGCCTTTTGTTACAGATAATGGTAGCTTCATACAAACATAGCAATCACTTATTTCCCTTGCTTCTACATAATTTACTAACAGATTTGCAAATGCATTCAGGTGTGTTCTATTTCTAACTTTATCGTAATGCAATCCTTCTTTATCTGATGCTTCTAATTCTACTTTTTGCTGTCTAACATTATCTATTCTTCCATGTATATCTAACTTTTCAGGTATATCTATTTTCTCATGAATGTTAGTGTCATTCTTCTCACCTCTATCCATTAGATAAGGAATAGCTACTGTCAGTCCTAACCATACTATGAGTACTATTACTTCACTACATGTACATATTCTACAGCATGTTTTCAGCAGTTTCTTTTCGGTTTACCATTAACAGTATGATCAGCCATTTTTCGATCAAGGAGACTTAGCCCCTCTTTGAGACTTTTCACAGAATTTTAACCTGTGAAATTGTCAAGTTGGTCTTACTTCTTCGTCTGTTGGTTCATCAATTCGTCATCATCTTCATCGCTCAGTTCTAATTTTTCAAGATCTTCAAGGAAGACATAAGTCCATTTAGGGCCTCTGAACGTATTATTCAGTCTTTTCAATTGCGGACTTTTTCTTTTTGGTTGTTCTGTAGAAAGCCCAGTTTGACTTGATATTTTGTTTACTTGCTCTGGTTCTACATTTATTGGTTTAAGACGAAATTTTAGTTTCTTGACAAAACCTGGCCACTTATCTCCCTTTCTGAGTATTTTAGCTGGCACTATACTTTGTTTTTCTTCAATTGCTTTTTTATTCTCATTCAGTTGTGGCACAATTTGTATATCTTCGTTATCTGTATTCCTCTTTATCTGACTTGGTCCAGGTCTTGCTTCTGTTTCTTCTGCCTCGATACTCATCAGGCCATGTTCAGGTGTGTGCTGCAATTGACTTTGATTTGGTTTGTTTTCTTCTTCCTGAACACGTTTTTCTACATCTATCTGATCCTGCTCAGGTATCTCGATCTTTTGCTTTTCTTCTTCCTGAGCCTTTGCCCTTTTACCTATCTGACCCTTCTCAGACTCTGGAACTGTGACAGGTATCTGGAATGTCTGAGTATATTGATCTTTCCTTATCTGTTCCTCCTCAGAATTACTTTTGGCTTTGATTTCTGTAAGCAGAGTACGTTCTTCTATACCTGACTCATCCTCACTATCACTCTGTCTATCTAAATAAGTCTGGCTTCTGGTTCTCACAATATCTGTAGAAATGTCAATCACTGGAATCCATTTATCCTGACTGGTGCTCGGTTGTTCATCATCAACTACTTCGGAATCACTTTCTCGAGACCCCTCAGCTGTACAACCTTCAGCTTCAGTTTTGTCAGGTTCAGCCACTCTTTAAATATGACTTGCATGGATCCAATTTGGAATTCCTTTGCATTACACTGCTGTAGTGGTGACCAATATCACTTGTTTTGGCCTTCCCCACCTCGGAGCTAGGCAAGATTCTCGTGTATGTTCTTTTATTACAACCCAGTCACCTGGAATCAGATCATGTGCTGGAGTTGTTTGCCTGGTGACAGCGTCTTCTCTTAACCTGGTGAGAGATAGAACGCACTTGGTCAGCCAGTTCTTTGCAGTACTCTAGTACTAAATCATCAGATATATTTATCAACTTATGTCCTGGCACCCATGCCTGCCTCATTGCTCTTCCCATGAGTATTTCATGAGGACTAAAGACTGTGATTCTGTCTGGAATGTATGTATGTATGTATGTATGTATGTATTTGAGCTTGTAAAGCACACTGCTACCCGTAGGTTTCCTGGCCCTGTATAATGCTGGGGAACCCGTCCTGGCTTTCCCTGTGGGATGGTCCCTGCTGGGAGTCCCCAAGGTGGAGCCAGGCATCCCCGGCGTTGATGGGGCCGTTGTTGAGATTAGGCAAGCTAATGCCCAGAGTTGCCGAGTGGGACCCCTGATTAGAGTAGGCACCGAAGCGAGAATTATCGAGTCCGCTGACCCAGGCCCACGACCCTGCCGCGTCGGGAATTGAACCCTGGTCCCGGGCTGACTTCTGCTCCCGGGTCTGCCGCCTCTAACCAGTGAGCCACACTACTCCACTAATGCTTCTGAGTCCCATCAGAACAAGAGGTAAAGCATCTGGCCATTCTAATCAAGTTGATTCATAAATCTTTCCCAATCTTGACTTGATTGTGCCATTCAGTTGTTCTACCACTCCAGAAGCCTCTGGGCGGTATGCAGAGTGCAGCTTTTGCTCAATTTTAAATGCTTCACAGATTAGACCAATTATTTCGATATTAAAATATCTTCCTCGGTCTGATTCAATCGTCACAGGAAAACCAAAATGTGGTATGAGCTCTCTGAGTAGTAATTTTGCTACTGTGATGCTATCATTCCTACGTGTAGGGTAAGCTTACACCCATTTTGAAAATAGGCAGACAATAACAAGAACTTACTTCATTCCTCTGCAAGGGGGTAACTGAATGAAATCAATCTGAAGTCGAATAAAAGGACCTTTTGCCTTTCCAATCTTTCCTGACAACACTACAGTTCTTTTCCCAGGATTCATTTGTTGGCATACCAAACACCTATGGCTAAGACTCTCTGCAACGTTCCTGAACTTTGCATTGAACCAAGTTTGTCAGAATAGTCTTATCACAGCGTCTCGCCCTAAATGAGAATCACCATGATACATCCTAGCCATAGGAGCAAGCATACAGTTTGGCAACACAGGCCTTCCGTTAAGGTAAATAATGAAATCATCTCCAGCCCTTCACTAACATCCTATTTTCGCCCATTCTTCCTTTTCTTCCTGTTCTGCATCATCTTGCAAATCTTTCACTTCTTCCCACGTTTTCACTTTCTCAAGCAACATAAGTTGGCAGCGGTTTCCTTTTGGTTCAATTTTCTTGTTTATTGCCATTTTATTTTTGCACAATATTGAGCTAATTGGTCAGCATATCGGTTACCTGCTGTCACTCTGTCGTTGCCAGATTGGTGAGCAGCACACTTGACCACAGCTACTGTTTCTGGTAATTGGATTGCTTTTAACAAATCTTTCACAAAATTTCCATTTTTAATAGGAGTGCCTGATGAAGTCAGAAACTCCCTTTGCATCCAGAGTTGACCAAAATCATGCACAACTAATTCCATAGCCATATTGGCCATCAGTATAAATAGTCACTTTCAGATTTTTTCCCAAATTTACAAGCTTTTGTCAATGCAATTAGTTCAGCTACCTGTGCAGATTTTACTCCAGGTAAATATGATGCTTCAACTGGATCCCATAGAGTGCAAACTGCCTACGCAGCACTCAAACCTCCTTCCTCATGTCGCATACATGAACCATCTACCAATAGCTCATGTTCTGACTTTATTAGTGGCTCTTCTCTTATGTCTGGATGTGGTTTAGTGCAGTATTCTGTAAGATCAATGCAATTATATTCAATTTCATTTTTGATTTATGCAAAGTGCGATTCAGGCAACAATGTTGCTGGGTTCAGAATATTACACCTAGCAATTGTCACATTTTCTGCACCTACAAGAATTTGTAGGTGCAGAATTTGTTCATACTTAGTCAGCCGACTAGGTATTAGGTACTGAGTTTTAGTCCTGGTCAACAAAATCACAACTGCATGTGGGACTTACACTGTTACTCGATGTCCCATGATAATGGATTCACTTTGCTCAAGACTCGCGCAAGTTGCTGCTACTGCTTTCAGACATCCGCCACTGCCACTGGATCCAGAGTAGAGGAAAAATATGCAACAGGACGTCTCATCAGACCATGGGTCTGAGTCAAAACTGAAAGTGCACAATTGTCTTGTGTATCACAAAACAATGCAAAATCTTTTGAATAGTCAGGCATCCCTAATGCTGGTACTGAACACAGACAATCTCGTAACTTTAGGAAAGATGACATGCTTTCATCATCCCATTCTTCTGGGTATTTTGCCCTTTTCTTTGTCATTTGTATCAATGGTTTTGCTAGGACTGCAAATCCCACAATCCATTGCCTGCAGTAACCTACAACTCCAAGAAATATTCTGATTTCTTTCTGCGTTTGAGGTAGATTCATGTTTTGAATTATTCTGATTCTTTCAGAGGTAACCCTTCTGACACCTCTCTCTATTTGGTCCCCAGATATTTCACTGATGTGGTACAATATTGCAGTTTCTCAGGTGATACTTTGTGTCCTCATTTTACTAAATGATTCAGTAAAGCAATAGTATCAGTAACACAGCGTTTTTGATTCTTAGATGCCACCAATAGGTCATCTTTATATTGCACCAAGACTGATTGTCCGGGCAATATCAGAGATTCAAAACACTTTTTTTAAATTTGATTAAAAACCGATGGACTTTCCGTGTACCCCTGAGGGACGTGATTCCAAACGTGGATATGGTCGTCGAATTTGAACGAGAAAAGATACTTGCTATCTGGGTGTAATGGTATTGAGAAAAATGCATGGCAAAGGTCAATTACAGTGAACCAGCCTGCTGCCCATGGTATTTGATACAGAATCACAGCAGGGTTTGGCACAACTGGACAACCTGGAACAACTATCTCAATTTTGCGGAGGTCCTGTACGACCCTATATTTTCCGCTCTGTTTCTTGATGCCAATTATGGGTGAATTACATGGACTGCTCATTATCTCCTGCAAAATTCCCGCTTCCACCAGAAGTTCTATTTCTAGTGCAACTCCTGCTTTTATTTCTGGGCTCATTTTGTACTGTCCAATATTTGGATGAACTGCACCTTCTTTTACTGTCACTTTTACCGGGTCAACATTTGCCATTAATCCTACATCTTTTCCTGTGAAATCCCACACTTTAGGATTTACTGTATGTTGTAATTCTTTTGGCAAATCTTCTATTGTAAATTTTTGTTTTTCAGTTTCTTGTTTTGCTAGCATAATTTTATAAATTCCATCTTCATCTGGGGTTTGAATTTCAACACCATTTGGTGTACAAAAGATAGTACAGTTCATTTTGCACAGCAAATCCCTACCTATCAGGTTTACTGAACTGGAGTCACATACAACAAATGTGTGCATTTCTTTAAAATTGCCTATTTGACTTCCATTGGTTCTGTAACTGGGGTACTAATTTGTTTATTAGAAACGCCCACTACTTGGATCGCTTCTCCCGAGAGGGGTAGGTTTGGAACGTTTGCTGTTCTCATAGTAGAACGGGTAGCGCCGGTATCCAACAGAAAGGTAACATCATTTCCTTCAACCTTTCCCTCAATGTATGGACCTGATTGATCTACCTGCAAGGATGCGCCAAGTACGCACTCCTCGTCCTCCCCTCTCAGGCACCATCAGAAACTATCTTCATCAAAGTATGAATCACTCAAAAGAAATTGGGGTGTCACTGTGTCCCTTTTACCACTTCCTTCCCAACTTGTGGCATCTACACTGTATGTAGGCTGACTCCCAGGGTTTGGCATAGGCGCCATTGGTAACTGATTTTGTATTACCTGTTGTTGCTGCTTTTTCAATACCTCATTCTGCATCTGTGAATTCAAATTATTATTTTGTACGTTATTATTTAATACAGCCTTATACTCGTTCTTCCAATGCTCCAACTTGCCGCACCCATGACAAGGAAATTTCTTTTTAGCTTCCTCTTGATTACATTTTCCCCTAGGTTTATTACCATTTCCATCTCCTTGGGTCTGAATATTTACATTTTTACATTTTACAATATTTTTCATTTGGAGTTCTTGTTGCTCTGCTAATTTTACCTGTGCCACATTACTTTTTCTTCTAAATTCTTTCGTTTATTGTCCAATTCATCTTCACAATATTTAGCATATTTTAGCATTTCATCTACAGGTTTGGCCTGCCAGCAAATTTTATGATCTTTAATCCATTGTGAAATTTCTGGTTTTAGCCCAGACACAAACAAATAGATAAAATGTGTAATATCTTTGGTGTCAATATTTTCTAAACCACTGTACTGTTTAAAAACTTGTAAAAGTCGTTCATAATATGCATGCACAGATTCAGCTTTATTCTGGGTAGTTCTGTCTATTCTAGTCCAGGCTGTCTCTTTTGGAGGTACCTTTCCTTTTAAGTACAGTATTACCTGATTATATTTCCTCATCACCTCATCTGATGGTGCTCCTGTTTTTGGGTCTCTAGGATACTCATCATTTGGCCAGTTTACTGCAATTTTACATTCTGTCCATAAATTATCAGGAACAACAATGTTGAGTAACCCATCTAGATCTTTTAACAATACTTTTGAGACTTTCACAAATCTTTCGACCTGCCTGTACCATTCTACAGGTTTCTCTTTGAGTTTCGGGAAATCATTTGTAAATGACAAAATATCTTGTCGGGACCATGGGACATGTACATAACCTTTCCACTTTCTCTGTTTCTTTCAACATATATTCTGGTGCAGTGCCTTTTCCTTGAGCTTCTTCCTTTTTCTTTAACCATCTAGCTTTCCATCTATCTATATCACCCCATTTCTGCAATAATGATAACAATTCCTTAATCTGTAATTTTTGACCTGACACATTCATATTTTCTAAATCTTTGTCAGAAAATTCAGCTCAATATGGGTTCTGTAACACTTTCGATTTACCAATGTCAATCCCCATTTCATTTGCTTCAAACTGCAAATTTTATTTTCAGTGAAAACGTTTTGACCTTTTTTAGAGTTACATTGGATTTTTAATCTGGAGTCTCAGTTATATAATGTTTGTCTAAAATTGATGTATGTTGTGTAGATGCAAGCCATGCAATAAAATTATTAAAAATAATTAAACGGCACTGTTCATTGAAAGCATTGCGTGCAGGACCGGCAGCTCAACATCGAGAGGTTCGTAGAGGCGTGTGGTTATCACACATACTTTTCACAAGCCAGGCCTTTGTGGATGAGAGACAGGGTCGGATTGGTAACGCAGGCACTAGGGCAATGCCCGAGGGGCCGGGCTGAGTTCCAACTGTAGGCTGCTTTTTGGAGCAGTCTGGGGAGCAGATTTGGGTAGTGTCACTGTTGTTCAGGTACAGCCAGCGGCCCAGTGGGTGTCTGAGTGGCCTTTCTGGAGGCAGATGGGTGCTAATTACCTCAGGTTGAGCAACAGGCAGAGGTGTCACTTTCTTTCTCTCGCTGGGCCGGCCCATTAATGTATGCATACCTAGCGGGGCAGGGGGCCTGAGCAGAAGTGACCTCACTTGTTTTCAGTCACCAGTGTAAACTAATCCGTGCATTTTTTGTATATCCCCCTCCACCATCCCTCTTTTTGTTAAAATTTCGCTGGAGCAGTTCTTTGAGGAAAGGCAATATGCAAATGTGGGCCACTTTATTTTTTAGCTTGCCCGGGCCGATTTTGAATCCCAATCCAACCCTGTTAAGAGAGAATCTCTTTAGTCTTCTCCATCATTCTCCGGAGAAAGCTTGTCACACTCCACAACCCTGGATTGGTTCATATATGAATATGATAAACTGCTCTATAGACGCACTCGGCATCAGTGGATCTCCAACTATTTGGGTCACAAATTAACCCCAAGGTGCCTCAGAAATTAACGGAGCTGCGCACCTGTTTTCAGCGAAAATATTTGTGGGTCATTTTGCCTTTGCTTGTTGCATTTTTGTTTCCTAAATCCTTTCAAAAATAAATGTTGCTTTCCGCATTCTTTCTTTTTCTCTTGTGGCCCAGGCACATTTTGGCAGCCTTCCCTTCTATATATCACTATGGCCTCGTCCTCGAAAATTCTAAGAAAGAGCGGCTTGTCTTTCTACTTTAAGTTGTGAGGGAAATAGCACATGGCAACAATTCGCTCATTAGTGACAAGAGGGGATTATGCTCACGTTGTAGGTGGCGGGAGTGCGGAGCAACTGTGACATAGCAGTCCTTTCTTTTTAACCAATGAACTTTTCATTATTCGCCTGGGTCTTAAATCCCGCACGAAATGTCTTGATGGGTATGACATTTGATAAGGGGACGCTTGAAGCGACAGAGGAGTTGAAGTCCAAGAGAAGATATTTTTCCGCTCTGGAAAACGCAGTTTTCCTCTTGTTATTCTGACATTACCTGAGAAAACCCGGTGACGCGGAGCTCTTTTTCTTCAGGTACTGTTTCATAATTTATTCAGCAATCTCAAGTTACAGGACTTGAAATTGCGAATATAAAGTGCAGGTTTCACATGGCAGCACTTGCCATGTAGAAGAAGCAATTACTAAAATGGTACCACATATGGGAACTAAGCTGCCACAAGACCGATTCTCGTTGAGTAACGAATCCATTCATCTCTCAATTGTGGGTGGTTGTTGTATGTGAAATATATCGTGTCCAGACATCCATCCCTCTCCCACGGAAAGTGAAGGGCAGCAGGAGCCATAGTGGGTTACCCCTCAGTACAGCATGACCAGTACTGCAGCCTGGCCATTCCACTTTTTGGGACCTGGACAGTATTCCTTTTGCATTATACTCACCAGAAGTGGATGGCCGCCCAGTAGAATGAATGCCTGAGGCTCTGGAAGGACTTTCTCCAACTGTAAAATGAGCACTAAATGCACAAGAAGTAGAAGGCCCCCGGGAATCATGGCTGTTATTGGCAACGCAAGTAGATGCCCAACTTTAAGGAATTCCTACTGTGGAATGTGCAGAGGGCTAGAGGGAGACTCAAAGGCATGTGTTCATGTATCATCACTCTCCACCACGCACCTGTACACACACTCAAATATACACTAATGGCATGCTTGGACCATATACCAGAAAAGCTGAAAATGAAGATTATTTTTTAAGACAGTAAAAGGATGAATTGTAAATGAAGCAAAACGAGATAAAGCGTTGATACAAAGCATTTAGAGAACCACGCTGTAAGAGCACAGCTATGTGTATACTTAAATTGAACCAGGTCTTCCCTGCATCCGTGGTGGTTGGGAAAGAAACATTTGGATTTTGTGCAGGAAGGAGAGTGGATGCAGGCGCCATTAAAAAACACAAAATAGGATGAAAAAATACAGGTTAGAAAATTGATGACAAACAAAAAGAAACCACGTTATCAGGCTAACTTGATAAAAAGGTCTGGTCATAAAATCTTATGAAATAAGCATTGGTAAAGCCAATAGGTTTCGCCTATGCGAGAGCTATTAGCTTTTTCAATGTTTTATTTTACATGTTGCCCAAAATGCCTTAACGTGGAAAAAAAACACTATTACAAGGCCAGCACTGACCACGTCACACTGCTTTTCCCCCTTTGATCCATAGTGCACAGCAGCTCGTGCAGCTATACAATATATGAAAAAAAAGCACATGGGAGGCAAGCAGCACAAGGGAGGAGAATGGGGGGAGGAGGGAAACAAACCACAGACAGTGGGAGGAGAGAGCTGGTGATTAAACAAACCACAAACAGCAGGGGAGAGGGAGGTGGTGGATTAAACAAACCATGGACAGAAGAAGGGGTGGGGGAGAAACTGACAGTAACAGAAGGGGGAGAAGAGGAAAACAAACCATGGACAGTGGGTGGAGTGTAGGAAAGTGCCCCTTTTTGCATGACTATCCCCACTTTTTGCCTGACATCTGATGCACTTTGACTGAATGTGCACAGGGCCCCTGCTAATCAGGTTCCTAGTGACTGTGTTCTTTCCCAAAATTGTACTTTTGTTTCCACAATTGGGCACACCACTGGCCCACATCTAAGTCCCTTGTAAAAGGTACTCCTAGTACCAAGGGCCTTGTGATCAGTGAGGGTCTCTAAGGCTGCAGCGTGTATTGTGCCACCCTCAGAGACCCCTCACTCAACACATATACACTGCCATTGCAGACTATATGTTGTGGTGCAGATAAAAGGTAAGTCGACACAGCCCACATTCCTGTGTGCCATGCTCACAAACACTGCCTGTGGCATAGGTAAGTCACACCTCTAGCAGGCCTTACAGCCCTACAGCGGGGTGCACTATACCACAAGTGAGAGCATAGCTGCATGAGCAATACGCCCCTACAGTGTCTGAGTCCATTCTTAGACACTGTAAGTGCAATGAAGCCATATGGAGTACATGGGCTGGGAGAAGGTTATCATTACGAACTCCACAGCTCCAAGATGGCTTCACTGAATGCTTGGTATCAAACTACTCCGCATAATAAACCCACACTGATGCCAGTGCTGGATTTATTATAAAATGCACCGAGAGGGCATCTTAGAGATGCCCTCGGAAAAACGACCAACTCCCTCGTGCCCAGCTGACTGATCTGTAATAGCCTGCTACACACAGACATGTTTCTGACCCTCTGAGGTGGGAGCCCTTGTGCTCTCGGGGGTCAGGAACAAAGGTTGCTTGGGGTGGAGGCGCTTCACACTTACCCTCAAGCAGGAACAGCATTCAGAGCGGTGAGCCTCCTGCCCTTTGATATACTAGCCAAGGTATCTCCAACTAAAGACGCCTACTGACTTGGCTCCAGCCCTACCGGTCTGTCTCCAGCTCAAAGAACCAGCAGGGAAAACAACGCCTATCCTGTGACCAGCAACCTCCAGAAACCCAAGGAAGACTGCCACTCTTCAACAAAGACCAGACCTCCCGAGGTCAGCGGCCCTGTCCAAAAGAATCCAACTGCAAGAACTACTGATCCAGCCGGATCCACATCTCATGCCCACTCTGCACCTCACGCCTATGGCCAGACTCCGACTGGCTCACTTGTTCAGTGAAGTTTCCCCAGCAATTCTGACCCCAACTCCATTGGTGGCTGACCTCTCCTGGACTCCATGAAGACGGGTGCAGCCTCATTGGGAAGGGTCCCACTGACCACGACCTGCTCCAGTAAAGAAAATTCAACACCTAAAGTCACCCCTGCATCCTCTGCCTCGACTTTGGGGAGCCCTGCAGGCACTGCCCAGGCATCTACCGACAACTCTACTTCCGTGCCCAGCTGTTGGTCACCGTCATCCATCATCTTGGTCCAAGCCTGTAGCCTCTTTGTGCAACCAAGAGTTCCATTTGCCTGCAGTGAGAACCCATTGCTGATTTGCACCTTGCAGCCCGCCGCCCCTTTGCCTCTAGTGGTGTTTGATTGGTATTGCCATGTGCCCCCCCTGTGCTTGCTTTAACCCACAGGGCCTGGGCTCTGAAAAAGCTAGTACTTACCTGCAACCAGCACCTCTTGTGGGTGCCCGAGTCTCCATTTACTAACATTGAGCCCAGTGACCTCTGCATCCGGCCACCCCAGTGCTGCTGGTGGTTCAGTATCTACCTTGATCTGACCCTTGGCCAGTGTTGGTCTATACCCCCAAAAACTGGATGTGTAAGTCGAGTATTTACCGGTAACTGTGCATAACTGTTTTCCTTCCATAGGATTGCATTTTTGCATATTGCACTTAGGACCAGATGTAGGTCGCCAATTACCGGTCGGTAACGGCCGATTTTGGCCATTACAGACCGGTAATTGGTTTTTGAGATGTAGGGGGCCGAATTTTACAGAATCAGTAAATTTAGCGATTCGGTAAATTTAGTGATTCGGTAAAATACCGAATCGGTATAATTACCGAATCGGTATATCCAGATGTAGCTGGCACTTCAAAGAGTGCCACAGGCCCTTTAGGAGTCAGTATTTACCATCCAATCCTATTCAATCAATCAATCATGCCATTTGTATAGCGCACTACTCACCCGGGAGGGTCTCAAGGCGCTTGGGGGGAGGGGTATGCTACTGCTCGAACAGCCAGGTCTTGAGTTGTTTCCTGAAGGCGAGATGGTCCTGGGTCAGCCGAAGGTGGATGGGGAGGGAGTTCCAAGTCTTGGCAGCCAGGTAAGAGAAGGATCTTCCTCCGGCGGTGGCTCTTCGGATGCGTGGTACGGCTGCGAGGGCGAGGCTGGTGGACCGTAGCTGGCGGGTGGGCGTGTAGAAGGTCAGGCGGTCGTTGAGGTACTTGGGGCCCAGGTCGTGGAGAGACTTGTGTGAGTGGGTGAGGAGCCGGAACGTGATCCTCTTGTCGACGGGGAGCCAGTGCAGGTTCCTCAGGTGGCTGGAGATGTGGCTGCGTCGGCGGACATCCAGGATGAGTTGGGCGGAGGCGTTCTGGATGCGCTGGAATCTTTTCTGTAGCTTGGCTGTGGTTCCGGCGTAGAGGGCGTTTCCGTAGTCCAGTCGGCTGGTGACGAGTGCCTGGGTGACAGTCTTCCTGGTCTCGGTCGGGATCCAGCGGAAGATCTTGCGAAGTATACGCAGGGTGTTGAAGCACGATGAGGAGACGGCGTTGACTTGTCTGGTCATCGAGAGGGAGGGGCCCAGGATGAAGCCCAGGTTGCGTGCGTGGTCGGTTGGCTTGGGTGCGGTGCCCAGGGCTGGGGGCCACCAGGAGTCGTCCCAGGCGGAGGGCGAAGATCCCAGGATGAGGACTTCCGTCTTGTCCGAGTTCAGTTTCAGGCGGCTGTCCTTCATCCACTCGGCGACGTCTTTCATCCCTTCGTGTAGGCAGGTTCTGGCGGTGTCAGGGTCTCTGGTGAGGGAGAGGATCAGCTGGGTGTCGTCGGCGTAAGAGATGATGTTGAGGTTGTGCTGGCGTGCGATTGCTGCAAGAGGTTTCATGTAGATGTTGAAGAGGGTGGGGCTGAGTGAAGATCCTTGCAGATGACTTCGGTGGCCTCGGAGCGAAACGGGGGGAGGCGGACTCTTTGTGTTCTTCCAGCGAGGAACGAGATGATCCACTCCAGTGCCTTCTCTTGGATACCGATGTTGCTGAGGCACTGGACTAGGGTGCGGTGGCAGACCGTGTCGAACGCAGCAGAGAGGTCCAGGAGGATGAGGGCCACTGTTTCCCCCTTGTCGAGCAGGGTCCAGATGTCGTCGGTGGCTGCGATGAGGGCGGTCTCGGTGCTGTGGTTGGCTCTGAAGCCGGACTGCGAGGGGTCGAGGGATCCGTTCGTCTCGAGGAAGGCGGTCAGCTGTCTGTTGACGATCTTCTCGATGACTTTAGCAGGAAAAGGGAGGAGCGAGATGGGGCGGAAGATTTTGAGATCGGAGGGGTCCGCTGTAGGTTTCTTCAGGAGGGCGCTGATCTCGGCGTGCTTCCAGCTCTCCGGGAAGGTGGCGGTGTTGAAGGAGGCGTTGATGATGTTCCGGAGTTGGGGTGCGATGGTGGAGTCGGCCTTGTTGAAGACGTGGTGTGGGCAGGGGTCGGTCCGTGATCCGGAGTGGATGGTGTTTATCGTGCGGGCTGTGTCTTTGGTGGTCACCGTGGTCCAGGTGCGAAGGGTGGCGGTGGGGGGCGTTGGTTCGACGGTTGGGTGCGTGGGTGGGGCGCCGAAGCTGTTGTGGATGTCGGCGATCTTTCGGTGGAAGAACGAGGCGAGGGAGTCGCAGAGGTCTTGTGACGGAGTGATGTCGTTGGTGCCGGTGCTGGGGTTGGAGAACTCCTTGACGATAGTGAAGAGCTCTTTGCTGTCGCGGGCGTTGTTGTCCAGTCGTTCCTTCAGGGATTTCTTCTTGGTGGTGCGGATGAGCTGGTGGTGCTTGCGGGTAGCGTGTTTGAGGGCGGTCATGTTGTCGGTGGTCCGGTCGAGGAGCCAGGCTTTCTCGAGGGTGCGGCAGATCTTCTTGGAGTCCTTGAGGTCATCGGTGAACCAGGATGCCTTCTTGCTTCTGGGTCTGCTGGGAGCATTCTTTAGTGGCGCAAGGTCATCGGCGCAGGCGGTCAGCCACTGTGTGAAGTTGCGGGCTGCTTCGTTGGGGTCCGTTGTGTTGGCGGGTGGGCTCTGGCTGAGGGAGGTGGTGAGCTGGTCTGCGGTGATCTTGCTCCAATTCCTGTGAGGTACCTGTTGCGGGTGGTGGTGAGTCGTGGATCTTTTGAAGCTGAAGTGGACGCAGCTGTGGTCGGTCTAGTGGAGTCCGGTGGCGTGGCTGAAGGTGATGTACTTGCTGGAAGAGAAGACGGGATCAAGCGTGTGGCCGGCGTAGTGGGTGGGGGTGTTGACCAGTTGCTTGAGTCCGAGGTTGGCGAGGTTTTCCAGCAGGGCGGTGGTGTTGCGGTCCTTATTGTTCTCCAGGTGGAAGTTGAGGTCCCCGAGGAGGATGTAGTCAGTGGAGGGGAGGGCGTGCGGGCTGATGAAGTCTGTGATGTCTTCGCTGAATTGTGTGCGTGGTCCCGGGGGTCTGTAGATGAGGGTGCCTTTGAGGGTCGTCTTAGGGTCGGTGTGAATCTGGAAGTGGAGATGTTCGGCTGCGGCGAAGGAGTCGTTGGCGTCGGTCGTGATGCGGATGGTGTTCCTGTGGACGATGGCGATGCCACCTCCGGTCTGGTTGATGCGGTCCCTCCTGATGATCTTGTACCCGTCCGGGATGGCGATGTCGGGTGCAGAGGAGGCGTTCATCCAGGTTTCCGTGAGGAAGGCGACGTCCGGTGATGTAGCGTCGAGGAGGTTCCAGAGTTCCACGGCGTGTCTGTGGACGGAGCGGGTGTTGATCAGGATGCACTTGAGGTGGTTGCTGCTGGTGTTTGTCTTGGCGGGTGCGGGGCAGGTTGAGAGGCAGGTGAACTTGCAGGTGCAGCAGGTGAAGGGTCCGTGGGTGCGTCTCGGGGTGGCTCGGCAGCAGGCGTGGGTCCGGCCGGAATTGAGTGCGTTGAGAGTGGCGGCGTCGTAGGTCAGTCGGGTCGTCTTGCCTCGGCGGGGAGGGCCAGGGGTCCTGGCGCTGGGCACGGGCCAGGCGCGGACGGGCGCAGATGGGCTTACCTTTGGCGCACCGTCGGCGCTCAATCGGCTCTCCCGCTGCGTGCGTCCGCTGCGCGGTCGCTCTGGGGGCGTCATAAGTAAGGAGCCGGGAGGGAGGAGTAGCTGGGTGGCGGTAGCGGGGCGGCGAATGGAATCACAGGGGGGCGGGGCCGCAGGGAGGCAGCGGCGGGAAATTCCAAGAAGCAGCGGGCAGCGGGAAATTCCCAGGAGCAGCGGGAAATTCCCAGGAGCAGTGGGCAGCGAGCGAAGGAATCTGCAGGCAGGAGGCGGCAAAGGCAGGCAGGAGCGGCAGCAGTGAGTGGGGCGACCAAGCCCTGTGGAGGGCTGAGCGGTCACACTCTGTGGTCCCCTACGGTCACCTTAAGTAAGGAGCCGGGAGGGAGGAGCAGCTGGGTGGCGGGAGCGGGGCGGCGAATAGAATCACAGGGGGGCGGAGCCGCAGGGAGGCAGCGGCGGGAAATTCCAAGAAGCAGCGGGCAGCGGGAAATTTCCAGGAGCAGCGGGAAATTCCCAGGAGCAGTGGGCAGCGAGCGAAGGAATCTGCAGGCAGGAGGCGGCAAAGGCAGGCAGGAGCGGCAGCAGTGAGTGGGGCGACCAAGCCCTGTGGAGGGCTGAGCGGTCACCACTGGGTGGTAAAATACCGAATTCCAGTGTACATGCACTTATGTGCATGTACACCTATGCCATGTGACACACAGACATGCCCTTAGGGCATGTCTGTGTGCCACATGGCACACAACTTTGCAATTGGGGTGCTACAGGGTGTCAAAGTGACACCCCGTTCCCCCTGCCAGGATTCGGTATTTACCGAATCGGTAAATACAGATTCGGTATTTCCCATTGATTCCTATGGGCTTCAAGGCCCGTAGGAATCAATGGGAAATACCGATTCGGTATTTACCGAATCGGTAAATACCAAATCTTACAGAATCGGTAATTGTAAAAGAAAAATTACCTACATCTGCCTACTTTTAATTTACCTACTCTTAAATACCGAATCGGTATGATTCGGTATTTAAGAGTAGGTAAATCGGAATTACCTACATCTGGCCCTAAATATCTATCTCTTAACTTTGACAAGTTTGCTCCTGTTTGATTGGCATTAAAACAGTATTTTTATTACTTCTGTAAAGTACTTCTATGCCTTTACAATACAATCCCTACTGTAACTGAAAAGTATTGCTGTCCTTGAAACTAGTACTTACCTGTACCCGAGTTCCTCTTGATTCTAAAATAAAACAACAACATAATAACTTTTTATACAAAACAATTGGTCTTGGGTTCAGTCTTTGAGTGTGTGTAATCATTTCTTGCCTGAATGTTTACAACAAATGCTTCACACAATCCTTTGATGGGCCTAACTGCTCTACCACACTAACACAAATATAGCTTTTAGTATTCTACTTAAGCCACTGGGGATCCACTGGCCTCTGTGCACACATTAACTTACTTTGGCTTAGTATGTACAGAGCAAGCTTCCTACATTGGTGGATCAGCGCTGGGCTCTACCACTTTGCATTTGCTGAACCACTCTGACAATAAGTGAGCACATGACTACAATCCAAAATTGCCTTTACATTCAACTGTATTTTTTGAGTTGACAATTTTTTCAACTTTAAAAAAAAAACTTGTTAGGGCCTGGGCTATGTGCCTTTAGTATTTTAAAAGTTTACTTTAGTTAGGGGTAGAAGTACTTAGAAGTGTTTTTGGTCCTCTTAAAAAGGCCCCAACTATTCGTAACATTATGGCGATGCAGATAATTTAGTGGTGGAACTTTACATCATCTCTTACTTACCTCTTAGCTGGCAGGCGCTAAGGACCCTCTGCAAACTTAAATTAAAAACTGGGTCCAATCCTACCAAGGTCAAGCTCCTGGGGCTCTTGGCAGGACATGCTAAGGACCACCCTTCTGAAGAGGATGACCTCCCGGAAAAATTAGAGAGTAGTAATGAGGAGGCCGATTCCCAGCCCCATCACGTACATGTAGAGGATGTGGCCCCTGCACCCATCCACCTAAAAGTAGTGATTAGGGTACCTGGATCTCACACAGATGGGACAGGCACTGCAAGTGACATTGAGGACAGCCTCAATGAAGAAGACATCCTTTTAGTAAGGTTGATTAAAAGACTAGCATTGGAGTATAGACTCTTGGCTCTGGAAAAGAAAGAGCCGAACTGGGTTTAGCACCCATAAATGGTGGCAGCAATTACATACCTAGGGACAGAGAGAATTATTCGTAGGACCCTAAAATCCCCAAAGAGATTGTCCCCAAATATGAGGAAAGTGATGATATCACAAAATGAGAGGGCCTGTACCTGGAGAAAAGTGAAAAAGTCACACTGGGGAGCATTGCTTTGAAACTGTTCACTGGTAACTGCAGGGACAGACTCCTGACCCTTACTGGGGCAGGGATGTGGAATTCCTATAGCCCAACGCCTAGGACATATTGTTTGGGGTCAAGGGTAACTAGTTTTCATGTGTATTTTGTCCTTGGGACAAGTAGACCCAACCTCCTACAGCACAAACCCTTTGCCTGCCAATTTACAGTACCATATTCTAGATAAGGGAAGGGCTTGTCTGCAGTTAAGGTAATAATTGTGTCCACGTGGGAATGCCATTCAAACTTGTATTTATGGTTCATTAATGCAAAGCCTTTATTATTACTTTGTCAAGAACAAAATAGGGTTTGGCTTAAGCGCAGTAAGGCTACGCCACAATCATGAACAACAAAACTATTGCCAGTACTGCTCGATTTTTTACGAAAAACAACAAAGTTGAGTGCCACGTTCTCAGCTTGATAGACCACTCTTTCAGTCCTGAAGTGTATCTCAAAACATATTTTATTTTTAAGAGGATTTTTTAAAATGTTTTTTCTTTTGTACTTTTTAAACATCCGACATCAATGTATCACAACTTAAAGTGAATACTACCTCCTTTTTTAATTAAACTAGGGAGGGAGAGAGAACTCCTACTATTAAGACAAATGTGTGAATATATACATAAGGGTGTCAAGAACACGTGTGCACACAATGCAAGGGTTAACAGAAAAATAACCAAATCAATTCAGACTCATTCATCAGATTCATACAATGTCATGTTTGCCGCATACATACAAAACAAGGGATAAAAGGTGATGGAAAGGTGAAAAAAGGATTTGGGTGAGAATGAAGTGCCTAAATCTAAAACAATTTTAATCCAGGGTTCTAGCGATGGACAAAAGGATCTTTTTCATTTTACTACATTGAGTAGTTAGGCCACCATATACTTTTATACTTTCTAATTATTTACAATCATGATTGACCTAAAGAAATACAGAAAACAATTCTGAGAGACACAAGGTCACAAGGTCGACGTGTTTCGAATCCCTTAGGCTCGTGGGATTCTCTTCAGGACCATGACAGAAATCAATCTAAAAGACACAAAAGACCACAAAAACATTCAGTCAGTTCCCGCAACCAAATGACTCTCGACTTAACATTCAGTCCAACACACACTCTTGCAGTACCTGTTAGGCTTTCTTGAAATCTTGTCTATTGGGAAACTATGGGGAGAAGAAAGGTGAAACTCTGTCAGGCTTGAAGGCTGTAATGTATGATTTCTTTAAAAAGAGCCATATATAACGAGTCTTACTCACTTTTGGAGGGCAAATTAACTTTTCCTATTAAGAGCTTTAGTTTCCAGGTTTTTGGAATTTAACTTCTTCTGTCAGTTGATTTAAACCTGTTTAAAAAAAGGGGGGGGGGGGGGTTGTTGAAAAATAACCGTTTGAAATCTGGACTCAATCGTAATTTTTTTAGTAACCATGTGAATAGCAGATCCGGCGTGTTTGGTTAAAGAATCTCTGCCATTGCCACAAGCTGGCGTATATGTTAAACGTATAAGGGCAGACTTTAAATGGTAAACTAGTTTTACAGTCCGATATACGGGTCACACTGTTGTTCTCAAGATATGAGTGAGATTTGATCGTATTTCGACTTCGTGACGAGCAGTCTGTAAATGCTTCCGCGACCGAACTTACCATCCATTCCGGTTTGTCGGAGTTCCCGTTTGGCGTGTGTCTCAGGCGCCGCGTTTGTGCGTCATATTCCTGGCGCTTGAAATCGGGATTGTTGATTCTGTGATTGTCGCTTGGTGAGCTGGGATGTGTAGTTTCTACAACGCGTATGTGAAGTAGAATCGTTTTTCAATTCTGGGCTAGCTGTATTTTGCAATTATAGTCCAGGAATATATCATTATTTCGGGGCTAATAAAGATTGTTAGCAAACGCTTGGAAGAGCTTTAAATTGTATTGCGGTTTGCCGCATTTGCTGGCACCTAGTGATTGGCATGCCATGAATTGTATTTGATGGAAGGATTTTTATTTTATTCCGATTGAGTTTATTGATCTATCGGTCTGCCCAGAGGAATTTCAACATTAGGGAAGAATATATATATATTGCCCTATATTGATCGTCCAGAAGTGAAAAAGATATTATAGATTATAAAGATCTGACATTTCATTCAGCCCATTTGTTGTAGTGTTAAATTTTAGTATTAGCATGGCTTCCCTCTGCCTTAGTTTGGCTTCTAGGTCGCCACCTCTTAAGTCCGGTTCAACTTTGGAGATGACTGTCCATCTTAAGTCGCTGTCATCATGTGCATTTTCCATCCAATGTTGAACTAAGGGTGCTGTAAGGACTTTCCTCTTGAGCCTGGACTTATGCTGGGAAATTCTCTGTCGAACTTCTTGGTTCGTTTTCCCAATGTACAATTTGTTACATGGGCATAAGACTCCAAAATCACGTTACGAGTTTTACAATTCGTGAAAATCTCATGTTTCCAAAATATGCCATCATGTTGAAATAGTGTCCCTTCGACTGTTGATGTGCAGCATAGGCACGTGCCACATCTATGGTGGCGCCTAATGGGTGGTAAACTGATGTAATCTCTCAATGTTGGATTACGTGTTTTTGGTAGTGCTGCCCGCACTATCTGATTGGCAATACTCTTGTCCTTTTTGAAGGCAAAGAGTGGTTCTTCATTAAACTGTGGATCCAGTTCTTTTAGTAAATGCCAATTCTGGTGGATTGTTTTTTTAAACCAATTTGATGAAGGGCAATATGTTGATACGCAGACAATCCGAGTTTGTTTTTTCGTTCTTTTTTCTTTAGCAACTCTTCTCGTGGAGTCCACCATGCTCTTTTTTGGGCTTGTTTTAGGAGTTTAGAGGGGTATCCTCGTTTAAGTAGTCTTTCTGTGAGCAGATTCGCGTGTTCCATATATTCGTATTTGAACGTACAATTCCTTCTGATTCGAAGGAATTGACCCATCGGTAGATTTTGTTTTAAACTTCTTTGGTGGTTGCTCAAAAAGTGGAGTGCTTTGTTCCTATCTGATTTTTTCCTGTATAGGGTTGTCACCAATTCTCCATTTGAACAATACACCTCTACGTCCAAAAATGTTAGTCTAGTTTTTGAAGACTGTACGCTGAATTTTATGTCTCTTGTCCGGCTGTTTAGCCAGTCATGAAAGGATATGAGTTCCTCTTCATTTCCTGTCCAAGTGAAGAAGATGTCGTCAATAAACCGGATCCAACCGCCTATCCATTGTTTATACGGGTTATTGTTATAGATGAAAGTTTCTTCATACTGACTCATAAATAACACGGCTAACTCAGGAGCAAAGGGGCAGCCCATCGCGACTCCCTTTGTTTGAAAAAAGAAGTCGTCCTTGAACTTAAAATAATTCTTTTTTAGAGCCATTTTGGCTAGCTCGAGGATGAACTTAGTTGGTATCTTCATCGGCCGTTCTCTCCGATCTAGATAAAGTTCCAACACTTCCAAAGCTTGGTCCTGAGGAATTTGTGTGTATAAGGAAACAATATCCATGCTGACCAATAAATCCTGATTTTCAGTGAATGGTAATGTTGGGAGCTTGTTTATGAAGTCTGTTGTATCTTGAAGAAATGATTTTACTTGTAACACGAATGGCTTGAGAAAAGAATCTATGAATTTTGATATGGGCTCGAAAAGGGATTCGCACCCGGAGATGATGGGTCTCCCTGGTGGTGATCTTTCGTCTTTATGTACCTTTGGGAGCACATAAAACAGTGGTGTTCGTGGATGTTTGTTCTGCAGGTATTCAAATTCGTTTTTCCCAAGAAAGCCTTCAGCAAAACCTTTATTCAATATAGAAAATAATTCTTTTTGAAGTTCCTGAGTAGGGTCATAGTCAATTTTACGGTAACATTCCTGGTCCATCAGTTGTCGGTTGGCCTCTGCAATGTATTTGTTGGTTCCCCAGATGACGATGGAACCGCCTTTGTCGGCTTGTTTTATTATGATGTTCTCATCATTTTTTAGATTACACAATGCTTCTCTCTGAGCTTTTGATAGATTCGGTTTGACAAAGCCTTTATTCTTTTTTTCTTGAGAAGAGATAGCAGATAAAATCGTCTTCTCAAAAGTAATGACATCTTTGGGGACTTTATATGCAGGAGGGCAGAAATTTCATTTTTTTCTTAATCCTGTTGTTTCAGTTTGTGACATTGTTTCCTTACCCGAAAAAAAGGAAGTTAACCTAATTTTTCTGCAGAACTCGATGAATTCTGTTTTTAATCAAATAACGAATCAGAGAAATTAATCCGTCTAAAGAAAAAACAAATACGAACGGAATTGCATGGCCACTATCTCATCCAACATTTAAGGGCAGGCACAATCCCATCAGGATTGATAGTCAAAAATGTACCGGTAATTTTTACAGAGGATGCGATATACAAGAAAGGCTACAGCTTTATAGAAACTAAATGTAGCCGGGACCTCATGGTATTGACCATTGAAACAGCAATGCAAAAGCTCAGAGAGAAGCATTGTGTAATCTAAAAAATGATGAGAACATCATAATAAAACAAGCCGACAAAGGCGGTTCCATCGTCATCTGGGGAACCAACGAATACATTGCAGAGGCCAACCGACAACTGATGGACCAGGAATGTTACCGTAACATTGACTATGACCCTACTCAGGAACTTCAAAAAGAATTATTTTCTATATTGAATAAAGGTTTTGCTGAAGGCTTTCTTGGGAAAAATGAATTTGAATACCTGCAGAACAAACATCAACGAACACCACTGTTTTATGTGGTCCCAAAGGTACATAAAGACGAAAGATCACCACCAAGGAGACCCATCATCTCCGGGTTGCGAATCCCTTTTCAAGCCCATATCAAAATTCATAGATTTTTTTCTCAAGCCATTCATGTTACAAGTAAAATCATTTCTTCAAGATACAACAGACTTCATAAACAATCTCCAAACATTACCATTCACTGAAAATCAGGATTTATTGGTCAGCATGGATATTGTTTCCTTATACACACAAATTCCTCAGGACCAAGCCTTGGAAGTGTTGGACCTTCATCTAGATCGGCGAGAACGGCCGATGAAGATACCAACTAAGTTCATCCTCGAGCTAGCCAAAATGGCTCTAAAAAAGAATTATTTTAAGTTCAAGGACGACTTCTTTTTTCAAACAAAGGGAGTCGCGATGGGCTGCCCCTTTGCTCCTGAGTTAGCCGTGTTATTTATGAGTCAGTATGAAGAAACTTTCATCTATAACAATAACTCGTATAAACAATGGATAGGCGGTTGGATCCGGTTTATTGACGACATCTTCTTCACTTGGACAGGAAATGAAGAGGAACTCATATCCTTTCATGACTGGCTAAACAGCTGGACAAGAGACATAAAAATCAGCGTACAGTCTTCAAAAACTAGACTAACATTTTTGGACGTAGAGGTGTATTGTTTAAATGGAGAATTGGTGACAACCCTATACAGGAAAAAATCAGATAGGAACAAAGCACTCCACTTTTCGAGCAACCACCCAAGAAGTTTAAAACAAAATCTACCGATGGGTCAATTCCTTAGAATCAGAAGGAATTGTACGTTCAAAGGCGAATATATGGAACACGCGAATCTGCTCAAAGAAAGACTACTTAAACGAGGATACCCCTCTAAACTCCTAAAACAAGCCCAAAAAAGAGCATGGTGGACTCCACGAGAAGAGTTGCTAAAGAAAAAAGAACGGAAAAAATAAACTCGGATTGTCTGCGTATCAACATATTGCCCTTCATCAAATTGGTTTAAAAAAACAATCCACCAGAATTGACATTTAATAAAAGAACTGGATCCACAGTTTAATGAAGAACCACTCTTTGCCTTCAAAAAGGACAAGAGTATTACCAATCAGATAGTGCGGGTAGCACTACCAAAAACACGTAATCCAAAATTGAGAGATTACATCAGTTTACCACCCATTAGGGGCCACCATAGATGTGGCACGTGCCTATGCTGCACATCAACAGTCGAAGGGACACTATTCCAACATGATGGCATATTTTGGAAACATGAGTTTTTCACGAATTGTAAAACTCGTAACGTGATTTTGGAGTCTTATGCCCATGTAACAAATTGTACATTGGGAAAACGAACCAAGAAGTTCGACAGAGAATTTCCCAGCATAAGTCTAGGCTCAAGAGGAAAGTCCTTACAGCACCCTTAGTTCAACATTGGATGGAAAATGCACATGACGACAGCGACTTAAGATGGACAGTCATCTCCAAAGTTGAACCGGACTTAAGAGATGGCGACCTAGAAGCCAAACTAAGGCAGAGGGAAGCCATGCTAATACTGAAATTTAACACTACAACAAATGGGCTGAATGAAATGTCAGATCTTTATAATCTATAATATCTTTTTCACTTCTGGACAATCAATATAGGGCAATATATATATATTCTTCCCTAATGTTGAAATTCCTCTGGGCAGACCGATAGATCAATAAACTCAATCGGAATAAAATAAAAATCCTTCCATCAAATACAATTCATGGCATGCCAATCACTATGTGGCAGCAAATGCTGCTAACCGCAATACAATTTAAAGCTCTTCCAAGCGTTTGCTAACAATCTTTATTAGCCCCGAAATAATGATATATTCCTGGACTATAATTGCAAAATACAGCTAGCCCAGAATTGAAAAACGATTCTACTTCACATACGCGATGTAGAAACTACACATCCCAGCTCACCAAGCGACAATCACAGAATCAACAATTCCGATTTCAAGCGGCAGGAACATGACGCACATACGCGGCGCCTGAGACACACGCCAAACGGGAACTCTGACAAACCGGAATGGATGGTAAGTTCGCTCGCCGAAGCATTTACAGACTGCTCGACACGAATTCGAAATACGATCAAATCTCACTCATATCTTGAGAACAACAGTGTGACCCGTATATCGGACCGTAAAACTAGTTTACCATTTAAAGTCTGCCCTTACACGTTTAACATATACGGCAGCTTATGGCAATGGCAGAGATTCTTTAACCAAACACGCCGGATCTGCTATTCACATGGTTACTAAAAAAATTACGATTGAGTCCAGATTTCAAACGGTTATTTTTCAACAACACCCCCCCCTTTTTTTAAACAGGTTTAAATCAACAGACAGAAGAATTTAAATTCCAAAAACCTGGAAACTGAAGCTATTAATAGGAACAGTTCATTTGCCCTCCAAAAGTGAGTAAGACTCGTTATATATGGCTCTTTTTAACAAAATCATACATTACAGCCTTCAAGCCTGACAGAGTTTCACCTTTCTTCTCCCCACAGTTTCCCAATAGACAAGATTTCAAGAAAGCCTAACAGGTACTGCAAGAGTGTGTGTTGGACTGAATGTTAAGTCGAGAGTCATTTGGTTGCGGGAACTGACTGAATGTTTTTGTGGTCTTTTGTGTCTTTTTTTTTTTTAACAACAAATTTTATTGATTTTATTGATCAGGTAAGCAAAGGCGCAGTCCTCCACAATCAGGAGAATCCTGCCACAATTGGACGCATATAGACACAAAATGCAGGCCCAATCAGAAACAACCCCCCCAACCCCCCACTAACCAACATCCCCCAAAGAGCCCACTACCCACCCCTTATCCCTCCCAATCCCCGCGCACGTGATCTTCGCTAGTCACCAGTAGTCAGTCGAATCTAGCAAGGGAGTCTGTGTCTCCTTAGGCCCGCCGCCCATCCACTGATTCAGTGTCTTCCTCATCCAGTTCCACCGGGGGATCTAATATCAAACCTCGATAATCCGCCCACCTCTTCCAGATCCTGAAGTGTTTACGGGGACACCCTCTCACTTCAAATACCGGGCGCTCCAGCCCCATGCAATAATCAATCCCAGCCTTCCAAGCACTCAACGGGGGGGCCCTCTCACTCTTCCAAGCCTGTGCCAAGTCCCGCTTGGCAATGACAAGGCCCAGCAACAACAGATGACGCTTGTAAATGTTACCCCCAACACCCTCAAGAATATGAAGAAGGGCCAAACGTGAAGTCCGGGGAAGGTCCCATCCCAGTACCTCCGACAGACAGCTCCACACCCCCCCCCCCAGAACCGGGACAGAACAGTACAGGACCATACCGTATGGAGCAACGTGCCCGCTTCAGTACCACATCGCAAGCACTCCGGGGACCCAATCAATCTCGCCTTCCACAATCGCTCTCGTGTATAATAGGCTCTATGTAGATATTTGAACTGGATCAGGCGCAAGCGCACCGCAATGGCCGCCCCCCGCGGAGACTCCAGAGCCTCCCTCCAATCATCCTCGTCTAGTGGGCCAATGTCCCGCTCCCAGGCCTCCCTCAGCTTGAGGAGGGAAGAAGAGCAGTGAGTGACTAACGTTTGGTATATGCGGGATACTTTCTTGTCCCCCAGATCCCCCATAAAAACTTTGGCCTCTAGGGGGCTAAACTCCGGCAGCGACTCCAGGCCCACCAAGCTAGGTCCAAGTGCGTGGCGGAGCTGAAGGTATCTAAAGAATTGAGTGTTAGGCATACGATACTCCGCCCTGAGGTCTTGAAACGACCTGAGTGCTGTGCCGGATACAACATGGCCCAACGAGGAGATTCCAATGGAGTCCCATCCTTCAAACCCCGACAGCGCGGCCAACGCAGGGAGCCGCCCATTATGCCACAGCGGGGTCTCAGCCGTCAGTCTGCCCCACCAACCCATGCGGCGCAGTGCCTGTCGCCATACCGTAAAAACCACTTGCGTGGCGCGGGGCAGCCGCCGCCGTAGTCGGGCCGAGTAAAGAAGTGTGTGCAGAGTGTTGCCCCCCATGAGTAGGTGTTCCAACGCGTATGCAGGGTCCCCTCTATCTCCATACCACCATTCGTTTAGGACTAACAGGTGGGAGGCCTGGTAGTAGGATAGTACGTCCGATGTCGCAAGTCCGCCACAATAAGTGGACAAAAAACATGTACGCAGCGCCACCCTGGCGGCGCCCCCAGCCCACAAGAAGCGTCCTAAGGCCGAGTCAACCTGCCGAAACCACCGGGGTGCAATCGGATGAGGGTGGTTCTGCAGTTGGTATAAAAGGCGCGGGAGAGCAACCATCTTAAATATGGCAGACCTGCCAAAAAGGGTAAGGGGCATTCGTGCCCACGTCGTAAGGTCTGATTGGACCTTATCCCAGACTGGTACCACATTTCACTCCCAGGAGATCGACGCAGAGTCGGATAAGAACACACCGAGATACAATAGGCCACCAACCGCCACCTTCAGGGCCGATGCCCAGTGTCCCGCTCGCGCTCCATCGCCCAACACCCACAAAGTGGACTTACGCGGGTTGAGATACAGACCCGTGACCTCCCCAAAAATGCGCATAATTTCTAACACCCGCGGACCAGACCTGTCTAGGTCCGTGAGAAAAAACAGGACGTCATCCGCGTACAGCGTGATTCTATCCGTGTGTCCACTGTCCCAACGAAAACCTCTCAACTGAGCATCAATGCGCACCCAGGAAGCAAGGGGCTCCATAGCCAACGCGAACAGATAAGGGGAGAGCGGGCAACCCTGCCGGGTCCCCCGCCCGATTGGAAACCGCTCAGAAACAGCACCCGAGACTCGCACCGCCGCAGTGATGTCAGTATAGAGCAGTCGAACATAGGAGACAAAAACCGGGCCCAGGTTGAGGTGAGGCAGAAGTGCAAACAGATAGGCCCAGCTCACAGAATCAAACGCCCGATCAATGTCCGCCAGCAACAGGGCCGCACGCTCACCCGTGGTCCCCATCGCGTCCACGGCCGTCTGGGCCCGTCTAACATTGTGGCGCGTCGCCCTGCACGGCATAAAGCCCGCCTGGTCCGGATGAACCAGATCCGCCACATAGGGAAGAAGCCGGTTCGCCAGTACTTTTGCCAGTTGCTTAGCCTCTATGTTAAGCAGTGATATGGGACGATACGAGTCATGCCTAGCAGGCGGCCTACCTGGTTTCTGAAACACCACCACTTCAGCATGACGCCAATCGGCGGGCAACCGGCCTGACTCACGCGCTGCCTCCAGGACCGCCCCGTAGTGAGTCCCCAGCTGGAGTTGGAACTTCTTGTAGAATTCGCACGGGAAGCCACTCGGTCCGGGCGCCTTTCCCGTATTCAGTTGCGCCAGAGCGTCCCCCAATTCTTCCCCTGTAATAGGGAGGTCTAAAATCGCACGCGCCTCATCAGAAACCGCCCTTGGGGGAAGGTCAACGATAAACTTGTCCACCGCTGCAGCCGGGAGACAGTCCTGTGGCGCGTAGAGTTCCGCATAGTATCGCGCGAAGCTAGCCGCCAGCTCTACCGGATCCGTAATAGTAACCCCGGACGTATCTGTGAGGCCCGGCAACGTAATGGGCTGCACGGTATTCTGACACAGTCGATGGAGCATAGTACACGACTTGTCCCCCCATTGGTAAATTCTACTGCGGGTAGCGAGCCATGCCTGACGAGCTTCATCTAGCAGCACAGATGCGTGAGTCCGTTGCGCCTGCAGGAGCAACCGCACAGCCTCGCCACCCCCCTCCTCTTGACACCGCCTTTCGAGGGTCTCAACCCGCGCGCCCGCCGCAACTATGGCTTCTCTATGTCTGCGGCGAGCCGCCACGCACCACGCTATGTCCACTCCTCGAAGCGTGGGCTTCATAGCTTCCCAATGCCAGTGACACATCCGTGTCCCCGACAAGGTTTTCCCGCCAGTAGTGAGCTATTGCCCCCCGCATATGTCGGACATAGTCATCCCGCTGGAGATGCCATGGGGACATTCGCCACCTGAACGGCTGCCGCCGCCTGCACAATTCAATATCTATGGCCACTGGGGAATGGTCGGACAACCCACGGGGCAGAATGGCCGCCCCCCGCACTCGACTCAGGTACCCGCCGGGTACAAACACACAATCCAGTCGTGAAAAGGAGCCATGCACTGCCGAAACATAGGTATACTCTCTGGCCTCCGCATGCAGATGTCGCCATGCATCCACCCAGCCCAGACCATCCACCATCGCACGCAATCGGGAGGAGGCGGCAACAACAGGCGCTCCCTGCAATCGATGGCGGTCCACAGTCGCATCCATCACGTCATTCCAATCTCCACCAATCACCGCTAGAGAGTCCGGGACCTCCGCCCACACCGCAAATAGCCTTTCAGCCAGAGCCCATTGTAGAGGGGGGGGGCATAGACACTCCCAAATACGACCGGTTCTGTACCCACCACTCCTTTCACAACAACAAATCTGCCCTGGGGGTCAAGCCAGAGTTTCTCGTGTACATAAGCAATTTGTCTATGAATCAAGATGGCAACCCCTCTAGAGCCCCTCGAAAAGCCGGCATGGAAAACCTGGTGGCAGGGTGCCTTCGTTCCCAACATATGTGTCTCTTGCAAGAGCAGTACATCCGCCCCCTCCCTCTTTGCCACCCGCAAAACGGCCCCCGCTTGATTTTGTCCAGCAGTCCCCTGACATTCCAGCTTAATATGCGTATAGACCCTCCATGGGGCCCCACAGGCAAAGCTTCAACCATGATCCCAAGGAATACAAAGCAAGAGCATCCAATAGCGGGCTCGAGTACACAACTCCATTACCAGCTCAGCATGAGAATCACGTGCATAACGAATTGAACCCCCCTCCCTCCCCCCCTTCGCACCCTCCAAAAACACCCCCCTGAACTTCCCATCTCTCAACCCCCACCCCCCTCCCCTATACCTCATAGAACACAGAAGTATCTGTCGCGGCATGGGTGACCTCGGGCCCAAAACAGAGCGCCCAAAACCATCCATACCAATGGATCCCAACTACCCACTCAGCCCTCAGGAACCCCCCCCTTACCAACACCCGCCCATAACGGAGGGATGTAGCCCCTATAAAAAAAAAAGCACCCCGAACCCCACCCCGCAGTCCCACATTATCCCCAACATATAAAGCAAACAGTGTCAAGGTATCCAGTTCCGAATAAGATGAGCAGCAGGACACATCAATCAACCACATACTGCCAAAATCCACTATAGCAAAAAGTCACCTTGCACTCCAATAGCCTTCAATTGTCCTTAGTAGAGTGGTTCGAGTCTGTAGGTGCTCCATCTCCCGCCCCAGCATGAGGAGGGGAGCGCTGCCGTGACCTAGAACTCCTGTGTCTCTTTCCCCGGACACGTTGATCTGCTCGATCCGGCGAGGAGGCCCTGGATGAACCTGGATTCAGGCCTGGCTGAGCATGCCGTCGAACTCTCACTGTCTCATCCGTCCACCTGAAAACGTCCTCCGGGGTGTCAAAAAAGTTTGTCCGCGATTGGAAGATCACTCGAAGACGGGCTGGATAGAGTAGCGAATACTGGAGCTTCAGGCCGCGTAGCTTCGCCTTGGCTGCTATGAAGGAATGCCGTTGCTGCTGCACCATCTTCGTATAGTCTGGGAAAATCATGATTTTCTGGCTATCGAACAAGACCGTGTCCTTCGCTCTCGCCTCCCGCAGAATGGTGTCCCTGTCATGATAGTTCAATAGCCGTGCAATCACCGGTCTGGGCCGCTCACCCGTAGGCGGTTTCTGCGTTAGGGCTCTATGGGCGCGCTCTATCACGAAGCACCGTGACAGCGCTTCGGGGGGTAACCACGACTCCAACCACCCGGACAAGAAGCCTTCCATGTCCCCCTTCTCGCAGCCCTCGGGAAATCCCACGAAGCGAAGGTTATTTCTGCGCGCCCGCCCTTCTGCATCCTCCACCCGAAGCGCCAGGCCTCTCTGAATCTTCTCCATCGCGGCCACTTTCTGTTTCAGGGACCCCATATCATCTTCCACCGTCGAAAGCCTGGATTCCGCCTCCGTGATGCGGGTCACCGCGTTGCGAAGATCTTGGCGCAGCAAAGTCACGTCCGCCCCCACAGCACCAATCTTGGCGTCGAGCATATCCCTGGACTGGGTGATTGCTGCCCTAAGCGCCGCATTATCTGGCCCCGCACTCTGGCTCCCTCCCGATGCTCCGGCACTCGGTCCAGTGAACTTGTCTATGGGCCCCTGTTTAGCAGGGCCACTGCCTCCTCCGCCCCTGGTCATGCTGCAGGTAGTAGGGTGGCCTCCGCACCAAATTCGCCCTCGGGCCCCAAAGCAAGCTGCGCACACACCACCGCACTGGGTCCTCACTCCCCGACCGTCACCGTCCCCAGGCACAGACACAGGGACCGAGGAGACTCACTTGCAGTGCAATAGCACTCCTGCCACCGACTCCAGATACACACTGCGGGGGGCTCCAGCCGGGCAGAGGGTAAAGGCATCCAGCGCAGGGATCAGTGGCACCGCCGAGACTGCAGGCGGGCTGCCCCCTCTGCCACACGCGTCTGCTTCCAGCGATCCTGCCCCCAGCCAGGGGACGCGAAAATCGAGGCCCCGGTCTCAAGGCCCCAGCGCCAGCAAACGCCGTCTCCCGGCGTCCGAGGCGCCCAGTCCACTATTCAAGGAGCCGGGAGGGACACAGCGGGGCATCAACCCTCTGCTCCGGTGTCTGTCCAGGTGGTCAGGGCGGCGTCAGAAGCCAGGGCCAGGGCAGGCGCGGCCTCGCGCGCCGAACCAGGCCTCAAGACGTTGCCGCCGCCGTCGTCCACCCCGATGGCCTGGGGACTCCGCTCGGCACACCGGAGGGCGCCGCAGACCATCCGCCACCAGCGCTGAGCCCGTATACTGCCAGGTAGGTCCGGGGGCTAGGATAAATTCACGGATTGATCTCGGGCCGGTGGGAGCTCTAACAAGCTACGTCCACCATCTTCACCCGCTAGGCCACGCCCTCCGTCTTTTGTGTCTTTTAGACTGATTTCTGTCATGGTCCTGAAGAGAATCCCACGAGCCTAAGGGATTCGAAACGCGTCGACCTTGTGTCTATCAGAATTGTTTTCTGTATTTCTTTAGGTCAATCATGATTGTAAATAATTAGAAAGTATAAAAGTATATGGTGGCCTAACTACTCAATGTAGTAAAATGAAAAAGATCCTTTTGTCCATCGCTTGAACCCTGGATTAAAATTGTTTCAGATTTAGGCACTTCATTCTCACCCAAATCCTTTTTTCACCTTTCCATCACCTTTTATCCCTTGTTTTGTATGTATGCGGCAAACATGACGTTGTATGAATCTGATGAATGAGTCTGAATTGATTTGGTTATTTTTCTGTTAACCCTTGCATTGTGTGCACACGTCTTCTTGACACCCTTATGAATATATTCACACATTTGTCTTAATAGTAGGAGTTCTCTCTCCCTCCCTAGTTTAATTAAAAAAGGAGGTAGTATTCACTTTAAGTTGTGATACATTGATGTCGGATGTTTAAAAAGTACAAAAGAATAAAAAAATAAAAAAAATCTTCTTAAAAAGAAAACATGTTTTGAGATACACTTCAGGACTGAAAGAGTGGTCTATCCAGCTGAGAACGTGGCACTCAGCTTTGTTGTTTTTCGTAAAAAATCGAGCAGTACTGGCAATAGTTTTGTTGTTCATGATTGTGGCGTAGCCTTACTGCGCTTAAGCCAAACCCTATTTTGTTCTTGACTATTGATAGCGGGCCCGCGCTCGCGAGGTTTGAATTACACGCTTAAGTGCGTCTAGTTTCATCTGTGAGTTGATCCCTTAATGACTACTCGCAGGTTTTTTCATTCGTTTTTTCATTCGTATTAACGTCCGTGAGCACTTTATTATCAATATTTGTTTTCTCTTTTTGAATGATTGTACATATGCAAGTAACTGGATATTGTATGGTAGTGGGTGTATGAAAAAGAAAAGGCTTTTGAGTATTTAGCATTTTGTGATATCATCTTTCTAGTATGAGTGAAGAGCAAACCTTCGCATATAGCGAAGATCATATAAGAAAATTACTGAGTGATCCTCCTTTATTTGGCTCAGCCACACTCAGCAGTACTGCACAGTCCAATAACAAATCAGAGAAATTAATCAGTCTAAAGAAAAAACAAATACGAACGGACTTGTATGGCCACTATCTCATCCAATATTTAAGGGCAGGTACAATCCCATCAGGATTGATAGTCAAAAATGTACCGGTAATTTTTACAGAGGATGCGATATACAAGAAAGACTACAGCTTTATAGAAACTAAATGTAGCCGGGACCTCATGGTATTGACCATTGAAACAGCGCAACGATTATCAAAAGAACAACTGAAAGAAATCGAAGCATTAGAGGCCGCTATAAAAACCAACCAATTGATTAGAGATTCAAAGTCCTTATTGGAAAAAATTGACAAGGAGATACTTGAGTTTAAAGACTATACAGTGACTCAAAAAGAAAACAATTTCGAGAGAGACAAAAAAAACTTCTCTTTTGACAAAGCATACCCTTACCTCCAACTGGACTTTTATTCGCGACCGGAAGCCAAAAGATTTCTTACGGACAATCAGGGCAGATCGCGGAATAAATACATAACATTCTCAGACACCTCGTCATCAGGTGGAAGTGACTCGGACGGTAGCAATTACCGACAACCTTTCGCACAACGCGGAGGCTATAAATCGAATTACCCGCAAAATTTCCCAAAAAATTACCAACAAAACATTCCCCAACAACAGCAACAACAACAATCTTTTTTACCGCGAGGCCAAACAAAAGCCAGAAGGCAAAACGAGATACCAACAACCATGGGAAATGTCTACGAGGAGACAGAATTACAAAAGCTAGAGAAATCATCAATTTACAATCTCTCGACTAAGCTCCTCACAGAAATTGAAATGAGTGTCTTGGAATAAGGATTAACTTTTGTGTCTACAAAAACTACAGATTTTGCAAGATTAAAAACAGAATTCATCGAGTTCTGCAGAAAAATTAGGTTAACTTTTTCGGGTAAGGAAACGATGTCACAAACTGAAACAACAGGATTAAGAAAAAAATCAAATTTCTGCCCTCCTGCATATAAAGTCCCCAAAGATGTCATTACTTTTGAGAAGATGATTTTATCTGCTATCTCTTTTCAAGAAAAAAAGAATAAAGACTTTGTCAAACGGAATCTATCAAAAGCTCAGAGAGAAGCATTGTGTAATCTAAAAAATGATGAGAACATCATAATAAAACAAGCCGACAAAGGCGGTTCCATCGTCATCTGGGGAACCAACGAATACATTGCAGAGGCCAACCGATAACTGATGGACCAGGAATGTTACCGTAAAATTGACTGACCCTACTCAGGAACTTCAAAAAGAATTATTTTCTATATTGAATAAAGGTTTTGCTGAAGGCTTTCTTGGGAAAAACGAATTTGAATACCTGCAGAACAAACATCCACGAACACCACTGTTTTATGTGCTCCCAAAGGTACATAAAGACGAAAGATCACCACCAGGGAGACCCATCATCTCCGGGTGCGAATCCCTTTTCGAGCCCATATCAAAATTCATAGATTTTTTTCTCAAGCCATTCATGTTACAAGTAAAATCATTTCTTCAAGATACAACAGACTTCATAAAAAAGCTCCAAACATTACCATTCACTGAAAATCAGGATTTATTGGTCAGCATGGATATCGTTTCCTTATACACACAAATTCCTCAGGACCAAGCCTTGGAAGTGTTGGAACTTTATCTAGATCGGAGAGAACGGCCAATGAAGATACCAACTAAGTTCATCCTCGAGCTAGCCAAAATGGCTCTAAAAAAGAATTATTTTAAGTTCAAGGACGACTTCTTTTTTCAAACAAAGGGAGTCGCGATGGGCTGCCCCTTTGCTCCTGAGTTAGCCGTGTTATTTATGAGTCAGTATGAAGAAACTTTCATCTATAACAATAACTCGTATAAACAATGGATAGGCGGTTGGATCCGGTTTATTGACGACATCTTCTTCACTTGGACAGGAAATGAAGAGGAACTCATATCCTTTCATGACTGGCTAAACAGCCGGACAAGAGACATAAAATTCAGCGTACAGTCTTCAAAAAACTAGACATACATTTTTGGCCGTAGAGGTGTATTGTTCAAATGGAGAATTGGTGACAACCCTAAACAGGAAAAAATCAGATAGGAACAAAGCACTCCCACTTTTCGAGCAACCACCCAAGAACTTTAAAACAAAATCTACCGATGGGTCAATTCCTTCGAATCAGAAGGAATTGTACGTTCAAAGACGAATATATGGAACACGCGAATCTGCTCAAAGAAAGACTACTTAAACGAGGATACCCCTCTAAACTCCTAAAACAAGCCAAAAAAAGAGCATGGTGGACTCCACGAGAAGAGTTGCTAAAGAAAAAAGAATGGAAAAAACAAACTCGGATTGTCTGCGTATCAACATATTGCCCTTCATCAAATTGGTTTAAAAAAACAATCCACCAGAATTGGCATTTACTAAAAGAACTGGATCCACAGTTTAATGAAGAACCACTCTTTGCCTTCAAAAAGGACAAGAGTATTGCCAACCAGATAGTGCGGGCAGCACTACCAAAAACACGTAATCCATCATTGAGAGATTACATCAGTTTACCACCCATTAGGGGCCACCATAGATGTGGCACGTGCCTATGCTGCACATCAACAGTCGAAGGGACACTATTCCAACATGATGGCATATTTTGGAAACATGAGTTTTTCACGAATTGTAAAACTCGTAACGTGATTTATGGAGTCTTATGCCCATGTAACAAATTGTACATTGGGAAAACGAACCAAGAAGTTCGACAGAGAATTTCCCAGCATAAGTCTAGGCTCAAGAGGAAAGTCCTTACAGCACCCTTAGTTCAACATTGGATGGAAAATGCACATGACGACAGCGACTTAAGATGCACAGTCATCTCCAAAGTTGAACCGGACTTAAGAGGTGGCGGCCCAGAAGCCAAACTAAGGCAGAGGGAAGCCATGCTAATACTAAAATTTAACACTACAACAAATGGGCTGAATGAAATGTCAGAACTTTATAATCTATAATATCTTTTTCACTTCTGGACGATCAATATAGGGCAATATATATGTATTCTTCCCTAATGTTGAAATTCCTCTGGGCAGACCGATAGATCAATAAACTCAATCGGAATAAAATAAAAATCCTTCCATCAAATACAATTCATGGCATGCCAATCACTAGGTGCCAGCAAATGCGGCAAACCGCAATACAATTTAAAGCTCTTCCAAGCGTTTGCTAACAATCTTTATTAGCCCCGAAATAATGATATATTCCTGGACTATAATTGCAAAATACAGCTAGCCCAGAATTGAAAAACGATTCTACTTCACATACGCGTTGTAGAAACTACACATCCCAGCTCACCAAGCGACAATCACAGAATCAACAATCCCGATTTCAAGCGCCAGGAATATGACGCACAAACGCGGCGCCTGAGACACACGCCAAACGGGAACTCCGACAAACCGGAATGGATGGTAAGTTCGCTCGCGGAAGCATTTACAGACTGCTCGTCACGAAGTCGAAATACGATCAAATCTCACTCATATCTTGAGAACAACAGTGTGACCCGTATATCGGACCGTAAAACTAGTTTACCATTTAAAGTCTGCCCTTATACGTTTAACATATACGCCAGCTTGTGGCAATGGCAGAGATTCTTTAACCAAACACGCCGGATCTGCTATTCACATGGTTACTAAAAAAATTACGATTGAGTCCAGATTTCAAACGGTTATTTTTCAACAACCCCACCCCCCCTTTTTTTAAACAGGTTTAAATCAACAGACAGAAGAAGTTAAATTCCAAAAACCTGGAAACTGAAGCTATTAATAGGAACAGTTCATTTGCCCTCCAAAAGTGAGTAAGACTCGTTATATATGGCTCTTTTTAAAGAAATCATACATTACAGCCTACAAGCCTGACAGAGTTTCACCTTTCTTCTCCCCATAGTTTCCCAATAGACAAGATTTCAAGAAAGCCTAACAGGTACTGCAAGAGTGTGTGTAGGACTGAATGTTAAGTCGAGAGTCATTTGGTTGCGGGAACTGACTGAATGTTTTTGTGGTCTTTTAGATTGATTTCTTTCATGGTCTTGAAGAGAATCCCACGAGCCTAAGGGATTCGAAACGCGTCGACCTTGTGACCTTGTGTCTCTCAGACTTGTTTTCTGTATTTCTTTAGGTCAATCATGATTGTAAATAATTAGAAAGTATAAAAGTATATGGTGGCCTAACTACTCAATGTAGTAAAATGAAAAAGATCCTTTTGTCCATCGCTAGAACCCTGGATTAAAATTGTTTTAGATTTAGGCACTTCATTCTCACCCAAATCCTTTTTTCACCTTTCCATCACCTTGTATCCCTTGTTTTGAATGTATGCGGCAAACATGACGTTGTATGAATCTGATGAATGAGTCTGAATTGATTTGGTTATTTTTCTGTTAACCCTTGCATTGTGTGCACACGTCTTCTTGACACCCTTATGTATATATTCACACATTTGTCTTAATAGTAGGAGTTCTCTCTCCCTCCCTAGTGTAATTAAAAAAGGAGGTAGTATTCACTTTAAGTTGTGATACATTGATGTCGGATGTTTAAAAAGTACAAAATAATTTTTTTTTTAAAAATCTTCTTAAAAATAAAATATGTTTTGAGATACACTTCAGGACTGAAAGAGTGGTCTATCAAGCTGAGAACGTGGCCCTCAGCTTTGTTGTTTTTCGTAAAAAATCGAGCAGTACTGGCAATATTTTTGTTCATTCTTTATTATTAATTTGAGCACTCTAAGTAAATGTTGTAAGCTCAGACTGCACCATTGATCGTGGTTCCAGTATAAAAATGTATTAGCACGTTTTCAAAGTTTAGCAATATGGGGCTATGTGTAATGCTCCCACAATGCTCTCTGATTGATGATTCTTTGCTTTCAAAATAAAATGTTCACAAAAAAGTGAAAGTAGGAAAAAAACATTTCGGTAAACCACTGTTTAATTTTAGGTTTCTTTGCAGCATAATTTAGTCAAGTGTAATGAGGTATGCTAGTATTTATCAAAAATATTCATAATGGATAAATAGTGTAACCAGTTTCAATAAGATGATGGGGAAACTGCCTGTTTGTCTGCCTCTCACTGTAATAACAAACACTGGCAAAAGCAAAAATAGTTTTTTTGGACTCAAAAAGCACACATTGCCACAGTAGTTCAGGGCACTGAACAAAACTACTTTGTGTGCTGATATGCTCTTTGTGAAAGAACAGATAGCTGTCACTCACAGTAAAGCCAGCCGATAAACAAACGTTTAATCAACACAAAAGGTCATGGTTAACGCCAGACCTAATGCCCAATTATTAAAGAAAATCTCAATAGTGCACCCATGATATATGTGCTTGCATTAAGTGCAGATATACGACTTTCGTGAATTCACAAGAATTTACAGAAGTAGGCCAAGAAATAGTACTCCTAGAAAATATTTATGAACTGCATTTTAGTATGAGCAAATATGCATTTGTAGATTTGCTCTTGCGTAAATCTGAGTGTTGGGAAGTTAACTTTCCCTCCAACCACTTTTTTCCCAACCCTGGTAGAAGTTTTACGCCTGCCATTGTGAGGTATAAATTTCCAACCTTCCTCAGTATTGAACAGATTAGAGAAGATATGGTGAAAAACCTTAAAACATGCAAGTCAGTGGCAAGCAATAGTTCCATGGTTGGAATGCCCTTTTGAGTCAGTGCAAACCTACTATCTTCAGCCTCTGTATGTAGATCTGCAGAAACATGGCAATATAAGGGAATCGCTAGTATTCAACCTCTACTATGGTATGAGCGTTAGCATAATCAGAAGGCTATATCAGAGCTCTTCTATAATGAGATTGCTGTCATAATTTGTCGCTGCATTACATGGCACAAAAGGGACAAGGGGATTTTGTTATAGAACATGTAGATTTATGAAGCAACCTGTCCCATAGACAAGTAGATATTTTATTAAATGCTGGGGAAGATGCTGAGTCCTATGACCTCATGAAGAGTACCCTGAATGAGGGCTTTGATTTGATTATATGATTTATATAGCGCACAAATGCCCAAGGGTGTCTAGGCGCTACACGGAGATGGTGTAACTCAGTTTGAGGATAGCCATGTCTTTAGCAGCTTTCTGAATCCGAGAAACATTGGGCAGCTTTTAATATCTATAGGGAGCGAGTTCCACAGTTTCACTGTACCCAGGACAAAGCTTCTTCCTCCCCAGCAGGCTTTTTTTAATTTTGGTGTCTGGAGGAGTTTGCTATGTGTTGAATGTCAGGTACTGTCCAGGACTACGTCAGGAACACAGTCAGGGACTTGGCCAAGGACTGGGAATGGGATAGAAAACGTACCCAGATGAGTACAGCGCTGCCCAGGATAACACAGCAAGTCAGAGGAGGAAAAGTGATCCAAAGGGGACGCCTGTACAAGTGAACAAGATGGCTAAGACTCAGAAAGGAAGGGCATTCACAAGACAATTTAGCATTCAGACTAACTACACCCAGGACGGATGTGCAAGACATATGTATAATACAACATTAACAATAAAAGGTTGTGTGGGATAAAGCACTCGGGAGGTCCACACGGTCAGACTGAAGCTCAGTATGTTTCTCACCCACAATTGCTGTTACAGATACTGACTGCAAATACCCACATATAGGATATGCATGCAAAGACAGGGCCTGTGGAGCTTATACCTATGGTGATGTAATAAATGCAACTCAAAGACAATATTCACAGTGAACAAGAAACACCACCTAGGTAGTCAGCTGTGCCCACGGATCCTGGCGATCAAACAGGAACATGCAAGGCAGTAACAGCAAGGGAGTAGAACTAAGCACAAGCACAATAGACAAGGAGCTAGCAAGGAGGCGTGCTTAACAGGAAAGGAAGGCAATCACAGGGCACACGTGGCTGAAAGCAGGTAACAAACATACAAGGCAACAGAGGCAAGACAGCAGAATAGAAAGACAGCAAACTAGGAACTCGAACCAAGGAAATGGGAAGCAAGGCAGGTACTGGAAAAGGATATACAGAAGGAGAGGCTACAAGGATATACTAGAATAGTGCAGGTTAAGGAATTAAGAAAACAAAGTAGCATAGACGGCAGTGCTGGGGCAGAAACAAGAATTGAGCTAAGGCTCAGGAGTCATGGTAGCACTGCAGGCAGTGCTGGTTAAGAAACAGGGAATTACTAAAGCTTCAGGAGTCAAGGTAGCACTGCAGGCAGTGCTAGTTCAGGAACATGGAAATTACTAAAGCTTCAGGAGTCAAGGTGGCACTGCAGGCAGTGCTGGTTCAGGGAAACAGGAAATAGCTACAGCTCAGGAAACAAGGAGTCAAGAGAGCACTGCAAGCAGTGCTAATCAGGAACAAGAAATAGCTGAAGCCCAGGAACAGGAACAAAGAATAACTAAAGCTCAGGAACTCAAGAAACAAGGTAGCACTGCAGGTAGTGATAATTCAGGTACAATGAATAACTATAGCTCAGGAAACAAGGCAGCACAGCTATAGCTCAGGAAGCAAGGAACAAAGATTAACTATAGCTCAAGAATCAAGGAATAGCACAAGCTCAGGAAACAAGGATCGGTCTCAACAGAAAACAGCTACAATGACAAACCCTGGACTGAAGGGAGCTGGGGCTTAAAAGAGCTCACAGTACTCATGCGCATCAGGTGTGAGCAGGATAGCAGCAGTCAGCCATAGGTGAGCTGAATTACTCCACCCATCCTTGGCCTGCAGGGGTGGAGACAAAGCAGTGAGCAGGGGATTATAGGTAATGGATTTTCCATCATGAGCAGACTGGCTTCCACAAAACACGGCATGGTTTGGGAATGGATGTCAATTCCTGAATGATGTTCAAATGCCTGGAAGTCAGGATATGCATACAGGGGCACACAATTCGGCCCCCTGGTAGTGGGAACGAGAGCACAGGGAGTGAATTGTGACACTGAGCGTAGGTGTCTGGGTGGATGATACCAAGTGAGGTGTTTTTTCAAAAATACTGGTCCATTTCCATGTACAGCTTTGTACGCCAGACATAGGGATTGAAACTCCATCCTTTTCTTCACAGGAAGCCAGTGGAGTTTTTTTTAAGCCTTCTGAGATGGACTGGAATTTGAGAATGTCCAGCAGCATTCTGGCGGCTGCGTTCTGTACTCGCTGCAGCTTAAGCATGTGCTATTTTTGAAGACCTAGGTATAGGGCATTTCTGTAGTCCAGTCTAGCCATGGCTAGAACCGTCACTAGTGTTTTTACTGCTTCAGGGGGGATGAAAGTAAGTACTTTTTGGATTGATTTTAATGTTAGAAAGACCAGGCATACAACCATATTGATCTGGTGTTGGAAGGTCAGTCTGTCATCAAAAATTATGCCCAGATTCCTCACTTGTGGACTGGGGTGAGCACCGATACTGGGAGGCCACCAGTTCTGTGACCAAAACGAGGTATCAGATCCCAATAGGGGAACCTCTGTTTTGGTACCATTTGGCTTTAGGCAATTTGTCCCCATCCATTGGTTTATGTGGGACATGCATTGGCTAAAGCGATCAGCTGTTTCCTCTGGGCTACTTGAGATGGACACCACAATTTGGGTGTCGTCTTCGTAAGAGATAAGTGTGAAGCCGAACTGCCTGATGATGTTGGCTAGAGGGGTCACATACAGGTTGATCAAGGTGGGGCTTAATGAGGAACCCTGCGGCACCCCACACGGCAGCGTAAACTGCTCTGAGCAGGAGTCGCCAATCTGAATATATTGGTACCTGTTGTTCAGATAAGATTTGATCAGCTTTAAAGCGGAGTTCCTGACTCCTGCCTCTTGGAGTCTTCTGATTAGAATATCGTGGTTCACGGTGTCAAATGCTGCCGATAGATCCAACAGCATCAAGGCGGCCTTGGCCCGTATCTCCTATGCTGCCATAATCAGGGCAGTTTCTGTGCCATGTCCTTGTCGGAAACCGTATTGGGAGGTATCCCACAAGTCGGCCGAGCAAATGAAGGTAGAAAGTTGGGAGTTGAGAATTTTTTCCAAGACCTTGGCTGGGAAGGGAATCCTCACAAATGGGCTGTAACTGCTGTTATCACTGGAATCTATATTGGGTTTTTTCAGTAAAGAAAGAATTGATACTGTTTTCCACGCGTCTGGAAAAATGCCTGAAGTGATGGATTTCTTTAAAAAGTATGTTGAATTGTTCGCTGGTATTATTCGGTGCCATGTGAAATATTTTCTGTGGACAGGGGTCTGAAGGGGCTCCGGATTTTATTGATTTAATTACCTGCAAAATCTGATCTATATTTGGTAACACGAAGGAATCCATTAAAGTGATGGAGGATGGGGGGTTATGACGGAAGGGACTGCCATACCGTCATCCCAGTCTGTGAGGGATTCAAAGATAGTTTGCACCATGCCCCTAAAATACCCTGCGAGTTGGTTGTAGAATGCCACACTGTGATCCATTTTTTGTGGTTCGGGTAGTTTGACTAGTTCTTTTAATGTTGCGAATAGTGCTACCTGCCTGCTGTATTTGTTCTGAGAAGTAACTGCTTTTCTTATCCAATATCACCCCTGAGGAATATAAAATTAGATTTGGGGGGGGGGGGGGCTCCAAAACCTCGATTCAGGCCTGAGTTGACTTTATAGACTACTCAGTGAAAACACTAGATGGCTGGTTTTCTGGAAGTGAAGTGCATGACTATGCTGGGCTTTATAATTTGTTTATAACAGAACACATTTTAAAGTAACTGCATTACTGAAAAGCTGCTTCAGTATCTGGTAAACCTAGGTCCAATTTCTCCCCAAGAATTGGGAAAGAAGACAGACCACTGGGTCAAGACCAGGGTGACCAAGACTAACACTGGGTTGAACAAAATAAAGGGGTTACAAATCCTTCCCACAGGAAAGTGGGTGATCACTCTAAAGATAAAAATCAAGAGTATTCTAAAAGCCCCCAAAAACTTGCACAGGAGGGTGGTCCCAAGACCTCTTCACAACCTTGCAGTGGGTACATAGGTAAACATTTTGAGCCCCTAAAGGCCTGGTGTCACCACTTTAAGAAAACTCTGTCTGTCCCAAAATGAATGCCCCTAGTCCTTCAACAGTGAGCAGTGGTATGGCAAGTCTCAAGGTGGGAGCAATAGTGTGCCCAGAGCAAATCAGGGTTCACACTTAAGCTGCTTTAGTTTCTGAGGGCAGGGTAGATAAGGCCACTCTTGTTGTCTGGCTCCTAACATAAAAAAGTACCAGCAGTACCCCTTGATTGAGGGGACCAGAATAGAAGCCCCAATGATACAGGAGCCAGTGTCACCATGATGAAAGAAACACTGGTTTCTTCAGGACAATACCTGACTGGAAAAACCTAGCCAGTCACCAACGCTGATAATGTCACTACAGTCCAACCCACATAGCTATGGTTTCATTTGAAAAAGGATGGGTCACTGGCCTGAAAGAGGTAGTGGTCTCCCCCAAGGTCCCTGTTGAATGTCTGCTAGGTAATGATTCGGAGACCTCAGCATGAGTTGGGGTAGAACTGAAAACCCACGCAGCCATGCTGTGAAACCCTGAATTGGTGTGTGTACAAACAAGGGCACAATGCCGAGCACAGGGTGAAAAAGAAGTGTTGGTGCCTGGAAAAATGACCCAACCTTCCAAGAAGAAGGATAAGAGGACTGGGGAACCAGATCTGAGCAGCAAAAAGCTCAGGACACCTCTCCTCCGGGAGAGGACTTGTCAACCCCAGAGGGAACTGAGCCTATGGAATTTGAACCTTACCAGGTTGAGCTCCTGGGCCCAGGAGGGCCCTCTAAGGAACAGCTGTGCCTTGGACACAAGACCCGTCCAATTCTTTAACGCCTGTGACAGCAAGCTGCTATACAGGAAGGGGGAGGTGTCAGTGGCTCCCACAGGACCTATTGGGAAGAGGGACTAATTACACTGAGACCAGAGACCCCAAACCTGGTGCCACTAGGAGAGTGGTAGTGCCTCGGGCGTTTAGATAATTTCTCCTCACATTGGCTCATGACATCCCCCTAGCTGGGCACCTTGGCCAAACCAAAACTTGGAATAGGCTTGTCACCATTTCTACTGGCTAAACCTGTCCAGAAGGTAAAGGAAGTGTGTCAGCGTCTGTGTCACCTATCAGGCCAGTGGCAAGACACTCAAAAGGAAATAAGATGTCCTTTTGCCATGACTGTTTTTCGCCTAAAAAGAGGTGCCTCAGAAGGGAGTAGGGTTCCCCCCTTTGAATTTCTGTTTGGATATCTTGTTAGGGCACCACTTTGTCTTGTGAAGGAAGGTTGGGAGAAGCCTCTCCAAGAACCTAAGCAGTATATTGTGGACTAGGTATTAGGCCCTCACTCGAGAATGGCAGAGACCATGGTGAAAGCATCCAAAAACCCTTACGGCCAGCCAAGAATTCCAGAAGCTCTGATATGACAAAAAGGCTGCACTGGTGGCGTTCCAACCAGGGCAGAAGGTGTGAGCTTTGGAACCTTTGGCACCAAGAGCCTTCCAAGACAAATAGAACACTCCTTACCCCATTCTAGAAAAGAAAAGTGAGGTCACTTACTTGGTAGACCTGGGCACTAGCAGGACTCCCAAGAGGGTGATCCATGTGAACCGCCTCAAACTTTTCCATGACTGGGCTGATGTAACCATACTTATCATTACTGTGATGAGGATCAAGAGACAGTGAGCGAACCTCTTCCTGGCCTCCTCTCTTACAGTCCAACAGATGGGTCAGTTGATGGAGTTGTCTACTCAGGCACCCTCTCTGCCCAACAACAGGCTGACTGCAGGCAAGCCCTGGGACAATATGCTGAACTCTTCGCCTTAACTCTTGGACAGACAGACTGGTGTACCCATGCTGTGGACACTGGAGACAGCCTGCCTTATAAAACAAAGACCTATCGGCAGTCTAACCAAGTTAAGGAGAGTGTCAAGGCTGAAGTAAGCAAGATGCTGGAGTTAGGGGTTATTGAACCCTCTGAGAGTCCCGGGGCCTGCCGATTAGTCTTAGTCCCCAAGCCTCACTTTCAGGGTGGAAAGAGATAAATGGGGTTTTGTGTGGAGGACAGAAGTCTCAAAGCTGTCACAAAGACAGATACAAACCCTATACACAGGGGTGATGAGCTGATAGACAAATTGGGTGCCGCCAAATTTCTCCGTACCTTTGACTTAACTGTAGGGTACTGACAGATTGGCATGGCCCCAGGAGCCAAAGAAAAGACAACATTCTCCATACCAGAGGGGTATTATCAGTCTACTGTTATGCCCGTTGGCTTATAGAATGCCCCAGCCACCTTTCAAAGGTTGGTGATTTAAGTTCTTGCTGTGTTTAAGGCCTTTATTGCAGAATATCTTGGTGATATTGCTAGTTTTAGCTCCTCCTGGCATCTATTCCTGCATAATCCTGCATCTATCGAAACGCGACTTAGGTTGCTGGTGAGGACTGCCAACGCAAACCATTGGGCACCTGTGTATATCGGGTAATTGCAAATTGCGGCATCTTTTTACGACCCGGTGCACGGCGCGGGGTCGCCGCAGCCTGGTTGGGGAGAAGTGAAACCAAAACCACTACCTGCCATTGGGAACACAGCCGAGACGCACAGCACATATCACGGCCTGAGAGGAGCTCCCTGTTCGGTTCGGTCGGATCTCCTCATCTGGAGGTCCCGAGGCTGCGGAGAAGAAGGCATGGCAAACCGGAGGTGGGGCGCATTTGAAAAGTAAATGGCGGCGGCGGCCAAGGTGCAAATCAGCAACGGCCAGCATCATTTTCTGTGACCTTCGCGGCGGGGAAGACGAGCTGCGAAGGCTAATCAGCGGACTTCAGTACTGGGAACAAGCCTACTAGTTGCATGCTACACACGGCCCCCAGATAATTTGGGAACATTCGGGGAGTGCTGCAAGGAGGGGGAGTACACTGGGTATAATTCACACGACGCCCCCCCCCCCGAGGGGGGGGGGGAGAACGGACAAATTATTGCAATAAAAGCTGAGGGCAGGAGGCGTCCCAGCGTCCATCAGCCGGAACACAATAGTTGGCCTGTACCCAGATGGGACATTGAAACTGGCAAAACCACCTCACGCTACCCCGGCGCATCATACTACCGGCGCAGTTATCCTTTTCTGAGGTCTGAGCTTGTACATACGAGTGGAGCACGACCTCCCTTCCCCCACAGGTGCAGGTGAGGACCTAGACACTGCCAGGCTGTACCAGACATGCAGTGCGCCCTAAGTGCAGCTGATTTTTGTGGAGCAGCATGGCGAAGTGCTGGTGAAACCCCCAATTTAGTAGATTTCACCCAGTGGTCCCCCCATTCCACAGGAGAGAAGAACTGGGATAGCGACCACCGAAGGTGGGTAGCGGCGGACACTGGACCTACTAAGTCCTTGAACGGCACTAAAAGAACTAGAGCACAGTGCAACACCACTACATGAGCCCAGGAAGCAGAGAGATTCATACCACCCGCTGTCCCATTCAGTAGCATGTCCGTCCATACTGGAGACAGATCTTCGCCATTGTCCTCTACACCCCCCCCCAAAAAAAGACCAACAAAGGGGACATACCTTCACCTGCAATAATCTCTGGTGAGCCAACGTCTCGCTCCTGTTTTGACGCTGTTTCCCTCTAGAGCACCTGACGCGGAAGCCAGACAAACTTGGTAACTATGGGCAAAACTTACAGAAACCAGCCCAAAATAACTTTTGAACATACAAAAAAGCAAACGGAACAAGGTGTGGAGGAGCAGCCACAATCACAGGCGGCATTGGGGGCCACAGGAGGGGTCACAGATGACGATGTACAGGCCATGTTTACTACGATACAGGCAGCCTTAACGATCATCGACAGCAAAATTGACTCTCTGACGTACTGTGTTGACAGGATGTCTGAGCGTTTGGACAGGCACACAGAAAGGCTTGATATGTCTGAGCGCCGAATATCCGAAACTGAAGATGCAGGTACAGATGGATACGAAACAAGCAAAGATGGACAGACACCTGGCAGCACTAGCTGCTAAAGCAGAAGACTTGGAAGCGAGATCCCGTAGGAACAACATCCGCCTGACGGGCATATCTGAAACTACGAACACGGGACCTATGGAGAGATATGTTGAACAATTGCTCATCTCCATGCTAGGACGAGAAACGTTCTCCCAAATATTCATTGTTGAGAGAGCGCACAGATCCTTGGCACCAAAACCCCCGACTGGCTCGAGACCACGACCGATTATAGCACGGATACTAAACTACAGGGATCACGATGCAGCATTTCGGAAGGCCAGAGAATTGGGGAAACTGAATCACGAAGGTATGTTTATGTTTATGCAACTTGTATAGCGCGCAAATACCCTAGGGTGTCTCGGCGCTTGTGGACTTTAACCCAGAGAGGAAATCGCTGCAACGGGAGGTTATTGGTTGAAAAGCCAGGTTTTTCGTTGTTTCCTGAAGGTGATAAGTGTGGGACTGGTTTTAATGATGAGAGGGAGGGAATTCCAAAGTCTTGCCGTGGAGACTAGGAAGCGCCTGTCTCCCCAAGAAGCTTTCTTGGTCCGTTGGACAGATAGTAGATGTGCTGTGGAGGAGCGTAGTGGTCTGTTAGGTGTGTATAATGAAAAAGCTTGTTTTAGAAACTGTGGTCCTGAATTATTGATTGCTTTGTACGCGATACAGAGAGCTTTGAATTTAGTCCGGCTTCTAATAGGCAGCCAGTGGAGTTGTCGAATGGCGGGTATAATGTGATTGGATTTAGGGATGGCGAGTAGAATTCTGGCTGATGCGTTTTGAACCAGCTGAAGCTTGCTAAGGACTTTGAGCATGGGCATTGAGCAGAAGTGCATTGCAGTAGTCGGATTTGGAGAAGATTAGTGTGGTGATCAGTGTTTTACCTGCTGAGAGGGGAAGATAAGGTAATAGTTTCTTAATTTTCCTGAGAATATAGAAGGAGGAAGAGATGACAGCATTTGCATGGTGGGTGAAGGAGAGCTTATCGTCGAACAAGACCCCTAGATTTCTGACCTTGGTGACGGGGTCAGGCGGTGGGGTGGGCCCAGCTCATCGGGCCACCAGGTAGGTGACCATCCTGGGGTGAGGTTGCCGAAGGTCATTACCTCTGTCTTATCGGAGTTTAGTTTTAAGCAGTTGCTCGTCATCTTGGAGCTGATAGCTAGCATTCCCTCCTGGAATCTGGATGCAACTGCTTCCCCAACATTGTGGACTGCTAGTACCAGCTGGGTGTCGTCAGCATAGGATGTTAGACTCATCCCGTGTGTTTTGATTACCCTCGCTAAGTCTGAAACATAGATGTTAAATAAGGTTGGACTTAGCAAGGATCCTTGGGGCACACTGCAGGGGAGGGTGAAGACTGGTGAATAAAAGGAGCCTAGCTTTACTGACTGGGTGCGGTTGGTAAGGAAGGAGGCTAGCAGGGCCGTGGCTGTGTAGTTGATGCCTAGGGAGGAGACACGGTCGATGAGGGTAGCGTGATCGACCGTGTCAAAGGCGGCGGACAAGTCCAAAAGAATCAGGACTGCCGCGCCGCCTCGATCTAAGATCACCCTAATCTCATCGGATGCCTTTATAAGGGCCGTTTCGGTTCCATGGCCTTTTCTGAACCCAAATTGAGTGTCATCTAGGAGGTGATTTTGATCAATAAAGTCTGATAATTGTGTGTTGATTAGCTTTTCAAACATTTTGGATGGGAATGGGAGACAGGCGATAGGTCGGTAGCTAGATAAGGCTGAGGGGTCATGGGTGGGTTTTTTCAAGAGGGGTTTGATGACAGCCTTTTTCCAGATTGAGGGGTAAGAGCCTGTGAGGAACATCAAGTTACAGATGTTGATGAGAGAGTGAGTTATGACATCAGGAATAAGTTTGAGGATGGAAGGTGGACAGGGGTCAAGAGGGGAACCGGATGTTATGGAGGAGATTAAATCTGAGATCTGTTTTGGGGAGACCTGGTGGAAATTAGTGGAGGAGATGGTGCTGGTGGGGGGGGGGGGAGGGGGTCTGGGTTCGTGAAGGTAGGGTTGGTGTACGAAGTGAAGGCTGAGTAAATAGCAGTAACCTTGTTTTCGAAAAAGTTGGCACGGGAGTTGCAGAGGTCTTGAGAGGTGTCTGAATTTGGGCAGGTGGGAGGATTAGAGAGTTTGTTTACAATCTGGAACAGCTGTTTGGAAGAGTTTTGGGCCGATTCGATCTGTGTTAAATAGAAGTTCCTTCGTTCAGTGATAATGAGGCGTTTGTATGTTGCCAGTGCGTCCTTATAAGACGGTTTGTCGTGACCGTTGTAGTGTTTGCGCCAGTGCTTTTCTAAATTTCTGCAGTGTTGTCTTTGAGTCTGAGCGCCTCAGTGAACCAAGGGGCGGAAGGAGTAATTTGGTTGGGGCAGATTGTCTTGGGTGGTGCCAGCGTACTAAAGGCGCCATTCAGCCAGTCAAGGTAGTTGATGGATGCTATGTCGGGGTCGGGACTGACATCGTGACAGGTATTGGAAAGGGTGGATGTGAGTAGGGGAATGTCGATGTTTTTCCAGGCTCGAGTGAGTTTAGGAATCCGGGCGTTGGGGCGGGGAAGGTTAGTATATCGGGACTGGATGGTGAAGAGTGCTGCCGCATGATCTGTCCAGACGAGGGGGATGGCAGAGAGGAGGGAGATGTTACCATAAGACACTGGAGCAGTCCCTTCTGGGCACTGCAGCAGTCGACCCGAATATGTACAGTTGTTTCCAGGTGGCCTTTGGGAAGCTACGCCTGTTGATAGCCATTGATCGTGGATCGGGACTGCTATGTACCAGATACAGATAGGTTAAACGCCTGGGTCACATGAGTGTATTGTGAAATATGAGAAAAATATGTTTGGTTTTTTGATATCTTTATGATACAACCATAATATTGCTAAGTTCCTTATTGGTGTTAATGTGTACAAATGATATTGCCATGTTGAGTTTCTCGATGCATAACTTTACAGGGCGTCCGCCCATGTGGAAATAGTCCACAAGAAATGGGCTGGCAGTTCTCGCCCTTCTGTGTGCACCACACCAGTTCAATTGTTTGAGGAGTTTTTTTTATTGTATTCTTTTATTGATGTTACGTCAATTGGAGATTGGCTCCGCTACGGGGGACGGGGCGGAGTGGGAGGTGGTGGTTTATGGTTTTTTTTAAAGGGTTTTATAACGCGCTCTATTACAAGCTAGTATCCTGGTGCGAAAGGGATGGGAAGGGTAAAAAAAGACTGGTCAACAGTGAGACGATGTACATACAGTCTTTGCTTCACACCTGGAGCTTGCAGTGGAAATGGTCATCAAGTAGAGTGAGGGATGGGCATGGCTGACATTGACGCGACCACCCGAAATTTAACGTTCATAACGTGGAATGTTCGCGGGCTTCAAAACCCGCAGAAGACACGGAAAGTCTTTGCATACTTTGACAGACACGGCATAGATGTGATGTGTATACAAGAAACATACCTCACCCCAATTACCGAAAAACGGGTGGGTACAAGATGGACAGTGTATCGCATGGCGTCTTCATACTCCACGTACGCCAGAGGGGATCTACTGTTAATTAGGCGAAGCATCCCGTTCCAGCTTATTCGCACAGAAAAAGACAGCCTGGGCTGTTATGTTATAGTGCAGGGCAAGTTCGGAGGCACAGTATTAACGATAATCACGTCGTATGGTCCGAATACCGATGACCCGAATTTTTATGCAGACATATGGATTAGACTTAGAGACTTTCCTTGTGCACCAACAATATATGGGGCGGTGATTTCAATACATGCCTAGATCCAGCCTTAGATAGATCGACCGGAAACGAAAGGTATGGTAAACAAGCAGCCAAAGTTATAAAAGACGGAATGGTGACGTGGGGAATGACTGATATCAGGAGACTTAGAAATGAAGGATGTAGGGAAGGAAAATGCACATCCACAACACACAACACATGGTCACGGACAGACTATTGGCTGATCACAAATGAAGTATGTACGAGGACAAGAAGGGTCAAAAACCTACCCAAGAATCAATCAGATCACTCTCCGTCTCACGTTAGAGGTCCCCACACACATAGGCAGGCATTTCACATGGAGATTGCAGGGGAGCGCCATTTTAGACCAGGTGTTCCATAGCGAGCTCAGACAAGCCATAGGAAATTATTTTGATTTAAATTCAGGATCAGTGGAATGTGCCGGAACGCTGTGGGAGGCATTTGTACTTACAATTCAGGGTCACTGCATTAGTAAGCATGCTGGGATCTTAAAAGATATCCAGCAGCAACTAATAATGATTGAAAGGGACATTAGCCAACTGGAAGCGGAACACATACACACATGGGACCCTACTCTGTTGGTAAAAATAAGGGAGAGGGCAGATGACTACCAAAAATACGCAGCAGATGAGATAAAATACAAATCATGAAGATATAGAGCGCAGAATTACGGGGAGGGCGGCAGGCCGGGGCATGCCTTGACCAGCAAAATTATGCCGTCACCCTCAGCATCCTACATAACACAGATCAGGAGCGACGAAAACCAAACGTTATATGACACCAAGTCTATTTTGACCTGTTTTAAGAACTATTACCTTCATCTCTATGCCACAAAAACAAACACCAAACAGGCAGATGTTAATCAATATCTTCAAGATATAGCTCTTGCATGGTTATCAGATACCCACCGAAAGTTCCTACACCACCACATCACCAAAGATGAACTTATAGATGCAATAAATTCAATGCCCAACAACAAGGCCCCTGGTCTGGATGGGCTACCTGGGGAATTCTACAAAACATATAAGGACTTTTTGATACCATATTTAGCTGTAATGTACGAAGAAGTGTACGAAGAAGGTAAGCTTCCTTCCTCACTGATGGCGGCAGTCCTAGTGGCGTTCCCAAAACCAGACAAAGACCTAACAAGATGCGATTCCTATCGCACTTTGTCGTTAATCAATATAGATGTAAACATTTTGGCAAAGGTTATCGCTACCGGGGTACAGTTTCTGCAGGAGAGGCTAGTATTACCTGATCAGGCAGGATTTGTGCCAACTAGATCTACTACTCAAAATATACGTACCATATTTGTCCTGTACCACCATCTAGATCCAGAGCTACCGTCAGCAGCAGCGCTGTTAGACGTTGCGAAAGCCTTTGACTCGGTGGAATGGACATACATGTTCACAGTGTTGCGCAGGATGGGCTATCCAGAACGGTTTTTGAAGTAGATAGAACTCTTATACACAGACCGCACTGCTAGACTTAGAATAAATGGGCAAATATCCGACCCAATTAGTATAGGCAGAAGGACGACACAGGGCTGCCCGTTATCACCAATCTTGTTCACAGTGGTCTTAGAACCACTGGCCTTGACCCCACCAGGTAGGTCATTCCCCCTCCGCACAGCACCGCATTTGTCTCCCTGCCCCAGCTGCTGCTGCTGAGGAAGTTCGAGGCCCTCCACCACCCGCAGGCTACCACCTGCCCCTCATCCATGGTGGCCAGTGGTAAGCCGTAGGTAGGTTTGTTCATCCTCCGCTCTATTGTTTTTATTGTATTGCTTGTATTTTCATTGTTGTGTCTGTGACTGCTGTTGTCGGTCTTCCCCCGCTGCCTGTACGTGGTCCGTGCCCCTTTTTCTTCCCTCTGTTCCCCTCGTTGTCCCTGTGCTCTCTCTGCCCAGTCTTTCCTTCCGTACGCCTCGCTGCCCCCGTATCTCTGCCCGGATTTCCCTTCTGTTCCCCTCGCTGCCCCTGTGCCTCTCTGCCCGTTCAGCCTTCTGTTCTTAGCTGCCCCTGTATTTCTGTGTTCGGTATTTTGCTTCTGTGCCACTCCTTTTTCCGGTATTTCTTAGCCCTTTTGCCTTCTGTTAGCTTTGGGGGTCTCTGGTTGGCACAGGTATGCACTTGTGACAAGCAGGAACCCTCTCCTCTAGTCAGGGCAAGGGACTTACTCCTTAAAAATAACCCCTGCTCACCCTTTAAATTGCGTGGCTCCTTCACCACATCTTTTGGCATGTACACCCTTGACTCTACCTGCACTGGCGTTGTGCTGCCAGCAGAGGGATTAGGTACTCTCAGATCCATCTCCCTCATTTTCATCTCATGCTCCATCTGGATATTCCTTTCTTCCAGAGCCATCTTTTTACTTTCCAGCTCCAATAGCCCATTGATTTTCAATCTTGCCAACTCCATTTTGTGGGCCCTGCCTTCCTTCCTGTCTGCCAGCTCCTCTGGCGACAAGACTCTGTCAAATTCAACAACACTCTCTGGTGGTTCCACTTCCACCGCATTTTCTGGTGCCCTTGACTCTTTCCAGGCCCTCCGCGCCTTTGTGAGTTGGGTTTTATTTTTACATCCTGATTGGGAGATTCTGAACTTTAAGCAGAAACATTTCAACTGCTCCACTTTGTAGCTCTGAAGTCCTTCTTCTCCCCAATCTTTGTCATCCATTCCAGAGATCACAGAGGCTGCCCTTCCCGCACGGAGTGAACCAGGCATGACTTCTCTCAAAAAATAAAGGAGTTTTCTCAGCAAAAATCAAAATCAATAAGTCTGTGGCTGCATTATTGGTCTGCACTCACTATGTGGCGATCAATAATTACTGTATATGTATCATAAATGCAAATTCGAAAATCCTCACCGCTGCCTCCAATGTTAGATTTGGGGGTCTCTGGTTGGCACAGGTATGCACTTGTGACAAGCAGGGACCCTCTCCTCTAGTCAGGGCAAGGGACTTACTCCTTAAAAATAACCCCTGCTCACCCTTTAGGTTGCGTGGCGCAAGCAGACAAGGCTAATATTCAGGGCGTTAGTTTAGTTAAGCATTTATGACCACATACAGTAATACAAATGACCCACCACAAATGGACACCAGTCTATATTTATAAAAATACGTATGCTTTATGTAAAAATAGGTTTCTATGCAGATTTACATTACAAGACCACAATAACGATGTAAATATGAGGCCACAGTACTTTGGAATCAAAAAGAGTTCTTTAAAGTTCTTTAACAATGCTTGATTGGGGGTCCTGTGCGCTTCGCACAAGTTAGGCGACCCTTTCTTTGGCAGTTCGTACTTTTAAACAATGTTATTTCAACGTTGCGGACTCTGCGGTCCGAGTCGCACAGTACCTGAAATGCGTGAGTCCGTGACATACAGGTGCGGCCGCAAGTGAAGGCGGGCCCAGGACAAGGTCTGCGGTTCTCCCAGGCAGTCCGGCTCGGAGGAGGCCTCGAGGTGTGAGGCGAGTGAGCGGGACTGCGGGGAGGGGGGCAGACGGTCCGGAGCGTAGCGTTCAGTGCGAAGCGTATTTCTTCAGTACGCGTTGTGGAGGGAATCGCACCGCGGATGCTGGGCAGGCGGTCTGATGCGCTTTCCAGGTACGCACCGTACCGGGCTGTGCGAAGCAACAGGCTGGTTCGGTGCGAAGTTGAGGTTACGGAGGCGGCACCTAGCGGCGGGTACGGACTGTACCGGCGGCACTCTTAGGTACGAACCGTACCTTCCGTCAGGGTTGCGGATGAACAATGCGGGTGATCTCTAACAAGGCTGGGGCGGGAGGCGGCCGGTACGCTTCATGTGTACGGGCATTTCTTCGCCTCGCAAAGGGGCTCCGGGCTATTCCAGTGGCGGGGGCAGCCAAGAGCAGTGCGGCTCAGGGAGAAGGGGGAGGCAGGATGCGGGCCACCCAGCGGAGCGGACACGGCTCAGGGAGAGCGGCGCGGCTCAAGGCGGGGGCGCCCAGGCACGGGCTGCAAAGGGGAGAGCGAGGCACACTTCAGGAGGGGCCCCAGCGGCACAAAGAGATCAGGCAGGTCCCAACAGCTCGTCAGGGAAGGCAATGTAGAGTCCAATGATCCTGGGACTCTGTTCAGGGGGCAAGCTCGTTCCCAAGCCCTTGGAGATTGTTTTAGGCACAAATTCTGCAAAGTCCTTTCTAGTCTTTTCCTCTACTTTCCTCAGCAAGGCACCCACTGCAAGTCAGTCCCCCAGGTCAGGGACAGTCTTCTTCCTTTAGCTTCTCCAGGTCCTTCTAGTCGGGCAGAGGTTCTTCGTGGTCAAAACAGGATCTGATGTTTAGGAGCAGGGCTCCTACTTTTATACGCAAAATCTTTTGTTCTTGCAGGCCAGGGGGCCTGAGCCTGGTTCTACCCAGTTTTGGAGCACTTTGTTTTGGAGACTCTCGCTGTTTCTTTCAGGGTGCAGGGCAGAGACGTCAGACGCTCCGCAGGAGGTGGAACCAGCATTGTGGTGGCAGAGCACAGCCCTATTCAGAGTCAAGGGGCACTCCTCCCACCTATCCTGGGGGTAATCCATCTATTCACCACCTGGCAGCCCAGACTGTCTCCCGGAATCCACCAGCCCTGTCACTCACAGAAACCAGACAGCAGATACACATCCTAGCAGAGGCGGGCTGAAATATTCAGGCAAGCAAATGCTAACTTTCTAAAAGTAGCATTTGCAAACACAGGATATTAAAATAAACTTTACTAAAAGAAGTATTTTATTATTCTGAGTTCAGGCATACTAAACTTGACTTTCTACCATGTTCCCTCAGCCTGCTGGGATTATAGAGTGTAATAATTCCAGCAGCCCATTCTGGCCTATGAGAACAAGTAGCCTTACAATAGTGAAAAACGAAAATGGCTGTAATTCACTATTAGGACATGCCACACACATCAGGGCTTGTCCGACCTTATGCTTACAATGCGCCCTGCCCTTGGGCCTACCTTAGGGGTGACTCACATGAAGTAAAGGGAAGGTTTAGGGGCTGGCAAATGGGTGCACTTGCCCAGCCAGCATGGCAGTACCAGACTGCACGCAGGTTATGCAATGGCAGACCTTAGACACATTTTACTAGGCAGCTTCTGTGGGTGGCACAACCAGTGCTGCAGGCCCACCAGCAGCATTTGTATTTACAAGCCCTGGCACTCGTGGGGCACTTTACTAGGGACTGACAGTAAACCAAATAGGCCAATCATGGAAACCAAACAATATATACACTTTTCATAGGGAGCACTTGCACTGTGACACTGATTTGCAGTGGCACAGTGCCCTGAGCAGCTACCACCAGCAAAACACATGAGGCACATCAGCAAAAAGTGGAAGTGAAACTCACGCCAAGGTGCCAGGTCTAACACCTTCCATGCCACTCGAATTTCCCTTGTTTTTGTGCCTTCTGTGTCACTAATTTATTCTCTCGTTTTTGTGCCCCTTTTGCTTTCTGTTCTATTTGTTTTTGTGCCCTTCTGCTCTCTGTTCCATTCCTTTTTTGTGCCCTTCTGCCCTCTGTGCCACTCACTTTTCCCTCGTTTTTGTGCCCATTTTGCTTTCTGTTCCACTCGTTTTTTGTGCCTTTCTGCCTTCTGTGCCACTCGTTTTTCCCTTGTTTTTATGCCCATTTTGCCTTCTGTTCCACTCGTTTTTTGGGCCCTTCTGCCCTCTGTGCCACTGGTTTTTCCCTTGTTTTTGTGCCCCTTTTGCCTTCTGTTCCACTCGTTTTTTGTGCCCTTCTGCCTTCTGTGCCACTCGTTTTTGTGCCCCTTGTGGAAAAGTAAATTTTGCCATGTTCTGTGTCCCTACGTGTCATCCATCATATGTTATGTGTGCATGATTAAATATGCATATGCATTCCCTATGTTCGATTAAAGACGCAATTACAGTAGTGTCCACCTCTAGTATGTCAGTTCCAGTTCTCGTGAATACTACGAATATCAGGCCTATGTAAAGCTACGTTGCCACGTTTCTCAGTGTGCACGTTATTCTATTGAAATGTCCCCGTTTCTAGGCCTCAAAAGGGCCTGGACACCAGATTCAGCTCCTGAAGCCTCGCTGAGGAGCGATACAGCCCCCACCTGTATCCTCGACCCTTCACTTACTTCCTGCCTCGCAGTGCCCGGCTCACCCTGGCTCTGCCTCTGAGTCTGCCAAGAATATGTTATGATTCCAGTTATCAGTTCAGTCCTCCTTCTCTGCATTCCTAAAGCTACTGAATCGCATCGATAGTTTCCGTCATTGTCTAGCCTTCACGTCTCCACGTTAGAGAAATACTGCATTTAATGGTCATTTAATATTCTTCATCACGCACTACATGTAGAATAATGCATGCTCCAGTCTTAGAATCAAGTTAGCCTTTCCCCTCCTGACTTCTAGTTTATATCAACATGTTCTCTAAACATCAGATACTAGATACTGTTTAGGTACATGTCGCCCTGACTCTCCAGACTTCAGTCTCTGCTCCTAGCACAGAGTTCATAGCCCCCAGCTTCTCCTAGTAACACGTCATTTCTAGTTTGCGCGCACCATCAGGTTAGAGGTCCCGGCTCCTCAGGTAGCCCCCTCCATGGTTTCCGCCCCATTCATGACATATTCTGTTACGTTTGCATCACATGTCTATGTATACGCCCTGTTACACCTCTTTTCACCCTTATCTTTCGCGACTGCTACGCGTCACGCCTTTTGCTCCACCCACTGCTACGCCTATTGCAATGTAATGCTATGTGTTTGCGTTATGTATATATGCTCATGCACTGTTATTAAGAAATGGTTCCCCTTGTCCCGATCCTGACCCCGGCAGCGCTGCTGGGCCTTGCCATCCTATTCCTGTGCAGGTGGTCCTGTTCCTGTCCTTTATGCTGTAATAAACCTGCAAACTCCTACTACCTCGAATCTTGACTCTTATTTATTGAGCTATCTGTTATTCATTTATTCATTCAAAAATAGGGTATTATTTATTTATTTACCACATAATGGCGCCCGAACAGGCACTTGCCCTTTCCCCACGCGTCGGTGAAGCCACACCGACCCCCTGACCCTCTGCAGTCGTGACGGAACTCTTCTGCGCACCGGCAGATATTTCTGCTTCAAGTATCCCTCAGGCCCACGGAGGAGACGGAGGAGGCGGTCCAGCATCCAAACGAGACGGTGGAGGAACGCGGCGAGTCCCGACCAGAGCCCAAGCCGAGAGTCCAAGGTCCGAGGTATCCGGAGGCCCACCCGTAACAGAAGTCCGAAGTTCGTCCGTCCGACGTCGAGGCAGTCCAGTCCAGTCTGAGGCCTTCCGTTCTTGCTGCCCGGTGAGTACCATTACTGGGGTAGTATCTAGACAGGGTCAATTTAATTGACTCTGGTCCGTGGGTTGGTGGTACACAGACCCACAAACGAAGTGTCCACTTCGGTGGATGCGGGTCCTGACGTGTCTCTTTATGAGACCGGTAAGTTTCGTACTGTTTCAGCAGTGCACCTAGTTTCTGTTCCAGTCAGTTCTGTTCTCGAGGAAATTCATGTATTCTGTGTTCCGTATTCCAGGTAGTATTCTGTTCGAACTGTTATTTTTAAATGTTCTTCATGTATTTTAATGTCGTGGTATGAATGGGGGATAAGTATCGTGTTCATTGTGTATTGTATTGTGTCTAGATTATAGTCCAGTCATGCCTTTGTTTTCTAAGTTACGTCAGTTAAAAACTAGAAAGGGTCTGCTGGAAGCAGCAGTTCCAGTTCCGCCTAGGGACAGTCCAGGTCATTTTATGTATCAGAAGCATGGCATAAGCGCCATTTTGTATCTAGACTTATGGGTAGATTATACCAAACAGTTAGAAGAAAAGTATAGATGGCCCGTATCGGGTACATGGGATGCCGAGTGCATCATGCGAGTAGAAGAGGCATTATGGAAAAAGAAAGCCAGACAGTCACAGAAAGATGCCATCGAGTTATGGCGCAAAGAAGCTCATAAAAGAACTGAAAAAGAAATCAGAAAGTCAGAATTAAGTAGAGAATCCTTAGAACGAGCACAAGAAAAAGAACTAATCGAGATAGGTGAACAAGTCAAAGCCGAACAGTCAGACAGACAGAGGCATGCCCTTATTAGGGGTATGTATCCTCTCCTTGCCGAGGGCTTGCCAAAAGCGACCCCAGAGGCATCCAGTAATTTCCCGCCACCATTAGTTCCGACCAAGCTACGTCACAAACAGACCGCAGCTGATATTTTTATTTCGTCCTATTTGGACGACACAGTCCCAGAATATGCAAATCCTGTTCGCGCTCCGCCAGTCCCTGTAAATCAGGCACTTCCCGCTCCTCCAGACACCGGAGTACCTGTTACGGTACCCCCGGTCCAGCCCGCCATACAGGTCCAGCCCGCATTTCAACTTCCTGCCGTGCAAAGACGAAAAGCATCAGTTGATGATTCTAGTTTAGGGGCCGCAGGAGGAGGTCCTCCTCGAACCCCGCCGCCACATAAGCGTTTAACGACAGCCGAATTACATATGCAGGCGTCACAACGTACGCCCAGACATCAGTCTGTTGCAGAAATAAGAAAATCCCTTGCCGAATGCTGCTATGACCCAGTCCCAGGCGAGGATAATATGGTTTTATATTCATTCCGTGTAAGAAAGGTGGCCGAGTATCTAGTCACCCTACCGAATATGAAAGAAGATCTAGACAGAATATATCGTTTCATCCGTACAGGGGAAGATCCAGAAAGTATTAGTGATGTCATGTCCCAAAGGAAAGCTGAGACCCAGCTCATGATATTAAAGTTTCTGATTAATTGTCTAATAAGAGAACAAGATTACCCGTCCAAAAATCAAGCCGAAATGAGAGCCCTGACAAAGTGGAGTAATAGTATAGCCGAGGGTAAGCACAAGACTATCAGTGCTATGGACAGTATGTACAAGAAAATTCGTAAAGAAATAATAAGGTTACACGATCAACGTAAAGCAGCACAAGTAAGCGAGAAAGAAAGTAACTCTGATACTGAAGAGGTAGAGGACGAGAATCCCGACAGAATAGCGTATGTAGGAAAATCTAGATTTCCAGATCGCCATTTACGCCTAGAACACAAGTCTATTTTTCATCATCCAGCACCAGAACAAGGTTCTCTAGAACAAGTGTTTCAAGCTACCGACCACATTCTGAAATCACGAATCGGTTACAGTGAGTTGAGTACCATGCATGAACAAGAACTAGTCCGATCAGCAGTCCGATGGATTACTGATTCTACCACTTTTCCAGACGAAATAGTGGCACAAATGTTTCTGAAAATGCCCCCAGCCGAGCAACGACTGGCGGGTATGTATATGATTCAGCACCTCATTACATTGTATGAGGGTCAGCACTCTGATCCAGGCCCGTTACATGATATCCTGAACGAGTTACTCCAGCATAGATGGAAAGGTTTAGGTACCGACTTAATTAGTGTCATTCTAGAACAGCGTCACAAATATAGAACGTTTCTGAACCCGCATTTTGTTCATGTCTCACCCCCAGAAAGTAAACCATTTTACATGGAGAGACAGAATCCGTTACGAGAAGTCCACCCAGTTAGAGGAACGGGTGGCGAACTAGAACGAGTGTTTGTTTACACTCCGATTACAAAGATGGAACTCCTAGAGATGAAGAAATTAATTCCCTGTCATGATAAAGATCCAGCAGGGTTCCATCGAGAATTAAAAGACATGCTCCGTATGGGAGAATACACGTATCCAGATATAATTAAAATGTTAAAGGTTCTGCTGCCCGCAGGGGTGTATGAAAAGCTCAAGGAAAAAGAATGGGAGGTGGGAGAGAAAAAGATCGATTGGGCAGTTCTAGAAGCTGAAGATAAGGCACGAGTACCAGGTACCGGTCTTGGAGCGAAATGTAAAGAATTACCAGAATTATTAATACAAGTTTTACCTAGATTATTGACAACTAGAAAAGAAGACTGGGATGCAATCTCAGCCTGTAAACAGAAACAAGACGAAGATATTAGTGATTTTTATTCCAGATTTGAGAAATGTTTTAGCATCAACAGTGGCCTCAAGACAAGTAGTGAGTCATACCCTCACCTTTTTGTTACTAAATTAGTCGAGAATTCAAGTCCACAAATTAAAAATCGAGTTTTGAAAGTCGAAAGTACCTGGCAAGCTAATACCCCGTCCCAGATGTTGCAGATGCTCCAATACCACCAGAATAGGATCAGGGAAGAACAAGAACACGAGAGAAAACGTATGAAAGACACGAAAATGAAAGTACTAGTTGCACAATCTGTTCCTCAAGACAGTCAGAAGAGGGGTCCAAATCAAGCCAGTCATCCTGCAGCTCCCGTTAAAGGGAACTGCAATTATTGTAAACAGCCAGGTCATTTTATAAATGAGTGTGCAGTTCTGAAACATAATATAGCTACCGGTAAGACTAAAGAAAGACCACGTCCGCCTAGACAAGAACAAGTTTCACAGATTCCTCAGCCACAGAATGCGCCACAGACAGTTACCGCACCGCAGCCTATCGCTGCAACACAGCACGTCACACAGCAGATGTACCAGTATGCACAGTCTGAGTATCCAGAGTACCAACAGTATTCATGAAACAGCCTAGAGAGGGAGGTAGGCTTGCCTCTCATCGAGATACCTGTAGATCAAGAAGGTCCCTATGTTCACAGTCAAGTATTAGGGAAAGACAGAAAGTTTTTGATTGATACAGGGGCAAGTAGGACCACAATTAGTCACGCCGAAGTTCCAGGGGCTCCGCTCTCAGGCTCAAGAAATGTTTCCCTTGGATTTTCAGGAAAACCTATCGTAAATGAAATTTCAAAGCCAGTTACTCTAGAAGTAGGTCCATTGTCCCGCACTACTGATCTGTTACTTACCAAGTCATGTCCAGAAAACCTATTAGGCATTAAAACACTGAAAGAGTTAGGTGCAGTTATATGCTGTTCCCCAGAGGGAATACGATTGTTCCTACGTGACTTTAAGGGTCACTATGTATTACGAGATTTTGATCCCAGATTGTCTAATGTTCCGCAGCATCTATGGGCGCAAGGTCCAACTGATGTTGGTTATATGCAAATCACACCCTATCGTGTGACTCTCAAGCCAGGTGTGGTGTTACCACGAATCAGACAGTACAGATTGCCACCTGAGGCTGTAGCAGCCTTATCCAAAATTATTGACGAGCTCATGGCTCAAGGAGTAGTTGTAGAAACTGACTCCAATGTATGCAATTCTCCGATCATTCCAGTCATGAAACGTACTGATCCAAATGCACCCCCAGTATATCGATTAGTGATTGACCTACGAGAGCTTAATAAATGTATTATTCCTCAGTACCCAGTTGTTCCAGATATCTCTTCCCTATTAACAGCCATTGATTCCGAAGCTTCATTTTTCACTGTCATAGACCTCAAGAACGCATTTTTCAGTGTCCCTATTCATCCAGACAGCCAGTTCCTTTTCGGATTTTGTTTAAATGGAAGGAGCTATATGTTCACACGCGCTCCTCAAGGTTTCACAGAAATCCCTAGCATTTACAGTCAAGCACTTAAGAGACAACTAGACAACATTCACATGCCAATTGACACTGCCCTGCTCCAGTATGTCGATGATCTCCTGATCACAGCCCGTTCTGAACGTGCTTGCGAGCGAGCATCCCTTACAGTCTTGTATTTCCTAGCCGAGATGGGGCACAAGGTGTCCCCTTCTAAGCTTCAATTCTGTGTCCAGCAAGTGGTCTACTTAGGACACTTACTGTCCAAGAGGGGTAGGCAGTTGACACCAGACCGTATCCAGTTAATAGCGAGTCTTCCTCAGCCCAAGACCCAGAAGGAGGTACGTGCTTTTATCGGCCTTACTTCTTACTGCAGACAATGGATTCCTCAGTATGCATTTCTAGCCAAGCCATTGATACAGTTAACGACACAGGAGGCAGCCGTATCGACTGTCCTCCCTTGGACATCTGAACATACACTTAGTTTCAATGAGTTAAAGAAAGCCCTATGCCAAGCTCCAGTTCTAGCTACACCGAACTACAGTAAGCCTTTTACACTTTTCGTAACTGAACGCGAAGGTACAGCATTATCTGTTCTTACACAAGATCAAGCAGGACAGTACAAGCCCTGTGCTTATTTTTCGAGCACATTAGATCCTGTAGCCCAGGCTCTGCCTGCGTGCCTCAAGTCAGTTGCAGCCACAGCCCTAGCTATCAGACAAAGTGATTCCATAGTCTTAGGACACTCCTTGACAGTACAAGTTCCACATTCCGTGGAAGTTCTTTTAAACCGAACACAGACTCAGCACTTGACAATTGCACGTTTAACAGGTTATGAATTGACACTGTTCCAGCCACACATAGAAATCAGACGCTGCAACATCCTGAACCCTGCTACACTGTTACCATCAGTTACTCCGAATTCGGCCACACATGACTGTGTGGAAGTAGTTAACATTATGACCAAGCCAAGACAAGATCTGACAGATATTCCGTTACCAGACCCCGACCTGACACTTTATGTGGATGGTTCATGTATGAGAACAAGTACAGGAGAACTAGTCGCCGCGTATGCAGTGACTACTGACACTGAAGTTATTGAAACACACCGTATTGACACCCTGTCCGCTCAAGCAGCAGAGCTAGTTGCTCTGACACAAGCCTGCATACACGCCAAGAACTTGAAAGTTAATGTTTATACAGATTCACGCTACGCATTTGGAGTTGTACACGACTTTGGAGTGCTCTGGCAGGAGAGAGGTTTCATGACTTCTCATGGAACCAAGATTCAGCATGGTCTCCTTATTCAAGCTCTGTTAGATGCCATACATTTACCGACATCTATCGCTATCATGAAGTGCAAAGCACATACGAAAGTTACTGACACCATTTCTCAAGGTAACAATCTAGCAGATCGCACAGCCAAGCTTACAGCACAGACTCCAGACATTCCAGTTAACATAACACACACTCCAGATCCGACTACATGCATGACAGTTAAGGACCCTACTCAAGATGTCATAGATATCCAGTTACACGCTACTCCCGATGAAATCAAGAAATGGTCCGAACAAGGAGGGGTCCAGACAGATCAAGGATGGTTAACGAAGGGTAGAGCCACATGGTTTCTCCCCGACTCTATGGTTCAAGTCATTATTAATACCGCACATAGTCCAGCACATTTAGGAGAAAAAGCTATGTTAGACAGTATCCAGAACATTTGGTTCAACAAGCATTTACGAGCTGCAGCCAAGCAAAAAGTCCGTACCTGTATGATATGTTGTCAGTTTAATCCAGGTAAAAGTGTCCCGGTGGAACAAGGTGGATTCCAGCCTCCTGACCACCCTTTTGAAGTCCTCCAGATGGATTATATTCAGATGGAGCGATGTCGAGGTTTCAAGTATGTCCTTGTAGTTGTATGCGCTTTGTCCAGGTGGACAGAAGCATATCCAGTCCCAGATTACACAGCCGCGACCACTGCCAAGCAGTTGGTTCGTGAGTTCTTCCCCCGTTATGGACTCCCTAGAGTCGTATATTCTGACAACGGCCAGCCATTCTCATCTGAGTTGATGAAGCATGTTTCCCTTTTGTTAGGGTACCAGTGGAAGTTCCATTGTGTACGCCATCCTGAAGCAGCCGGTCTCGTAGAGAGACATAACCAGACCCTGAAAATCCGCATCGCTAAAGTGTGTAAAGAGAAAGGTGTGGACTGGCTAGTAGCTCTGCCAGTTGCCTTGTTCTATATGCGCATGGTCGCACATTCCAGATCAGGTCTGTCCCCGTATGAGGTCGTTTTCGGCCGCCCCCCTAACATGTGGGGTACTCCTAGACCCCGAAGTATTACCGATGTTTCAAGTAATATGCTGACAGATTACCTAGCTTCCTTGATGTCTGCCCTCAACTCTTGTCGTTCACAGGTTGCCGCCGCATTTCCAGACAATACCGAGGTGGCACCGCATGAAATCGTTCCAGGATCCATGGTTCTTGTCCGCAATTTTGACCGCTCAAGTCCGCTGGAGCCACGCTGGAAGGAGCCCCGACAGGTCCTCCTCACCACCCGTACAGCCGTGAAGTTGGAGGGTCGCAAAGGCTGGGTGCACCTTTCGCACGTGAAAAAGTTTTATGGACTGAAACCCGTCTCAAAGAACATTTCCCAGGATTTGAAGGATTGCCAAAATATTGTTCTCAAGGACTGTCCCGCAAAAGACATTGCTACAAACCCTCCCCTGTTAGAGAAAACTCCGCAACAGGAGTATAAGTTGAAACTCCGGTCTAGTAAAATAAGTCAGCCAGTTTGATTGTCTAAGTCCTCCCCTAGGTGAAACGGTTAAACTGTTTCTGACATGTATAAAATAGACCCCCATAGTGAGAGAGTTAGTCAAAACTCAATTCGATGTATCGTTTTTCTATGTTTCATATTGTTTTTCAGCATTATGATTTCCTGCACCAGTTATGCATTTTTCTTGTATTTCCCAGTTCTTCATGTAAATAAGTCTGCTAATGCTACAGTAGAGCACATGTTTAGTGATCTGCCTCCTCATGAACTCTCTTACCGCCTCGCTATGCGAAATAATTCTTTTATCCGCATGTTACATTATTCACACCAGACCAGCAATGCCACTAATTGTTGGGTATGTGGTCGACTCCCCCCTTTCCAGATACCGAAGGGAGTTCTGCCACTCTTTCCTTATCCATTTTCACATAATGGTTCGTGTGGAGCATGGTCCACGTTAACGTCATCCTCAACAGATATGTCTTTTCTTAACAGCACATGTTTTCCAGACAAGCAAGGTCTCCCCCACAGAACCGGGTTAGATCTAGAAAATGAAGTGTATAATTTAGGTAATTATTCTTCGAATTTCATGGTCTTGAATGTTCAGTCTGATTCCACTCCAGATTTACCTGCTATTTCAGTACTACCAGTCAAAGGCGAATTATGTGTCCGAAATAATGGTTCCGTACATGTAGGACATAGTGATTGTACTACTATTGTCAAGTATAGTGACAGTGGGAAATCTGTTTTCAAAGCTTCACGTCATTCTTATTTTATTTGTGGTCAAACTGCATATGTTCGTCTGCCCCTCGATTGGGAGGGAACCTGTTACATTGCCTTCCTACTGCCACCAGTTTTCCTAGCCCCACCTGATTATCATAGAAACACACATCTAGTACACATTAGACATAGAAGGGAGTCCCCCATTGTCGATTATACTGAAACTGCTCTAGAACAGTATACAGATTTCAACAGAGGTTTCTTTTTCTTTATAGGACCTATCCAGAATAGTAAGCTAATCCGTAGGTTAACCAGAACCCTCGAAGCTGTAGTAAATGAGACTGCCTCTGCTCTAGGTAATTTAACTGAAGAGCAATCTGCTATGAGATTTGTCGTTTTACAGAATCGTCTCGTCCTTGACGTCATACTGGCCGATAGGGGCGGGGCCTGTAGAGTCATCGGATCTAGTTGCTGCATTTTCATTCCAAATAACGCGCCGTCTGTTTATTCAGCTATAACCAGACTCCATAAAATTGCCCATCTGTTACACCAAGATCCAGGCACCTGGACATGGTCCGGTTGGTTCTGGAATATAATTTCCGCCTGGGGGTGGAAAGTCTTGTCCTTTCTAGGTATTGCAGTAGCGATCATATTCAGCTGCTGCCTCTGTATACAATGTGGCCCTGCGATTTGCGGCATTTGTGCTACCTCTTGTATTCCTAGTCCCAAGCCCCGTTCTAAATCCCGTTCCAGGATAATTCGAGACGAACAAATGATACTGTATGAAATGATAGATGGTATCATGAATATTGATGTTTCCTGATGGAAACGTAGTGACAAGGAGGGAATGTGGAAAAGTAAATTTTGCCATGTTCTGTGTCCCTACGTGTCATCCATCATATGTTATGTGTGCATGATTAAATATGCATATGCATTCCCTATGTTCGATTAAAGACGCAATTACAGTAGTGTCCACCTCTAGTATGTCAGTTCCAGTTCTCGTGAATACTACGAATATCAGGCCTATGTAAAGCTACGTTGCCACGTTTCTCAGTGTGCACGTTATTCTATTGAAATGTCCCCGTTTCTAGGCCTCAAAAGGGCCTGGACACCAGATTCAGCTCCTGAAGCCTCGCTGAGGAGCGATACAGCCCCCATCTGTATCCTCGACCCTTCACTTACTTCCTGCCTCGCAGTGCCCGGCTCACCCTGGCTCTGCCTCTGAGTCTGCCAAGAATATGTTATGATTCCAGTTATCAGTTCAGTCCTCCTTCTCTGCATTCCTAAAGCTACTGAATCGCATCGATAGTTTCCGTCATTGTCTAGCCTTCACGTCTCCACGTTAGAGAAATACTGCATTTAATGGTCATTTAATATTCTTCATCACGCACTACATGTAGAATAATGCATGCTCCAGTCTTAGAATCAAGTTAGCCTTTCCCCTCCTGACTTCTAGTTTATATCAACATGTTCTCTAAACATCAGATACTAGATACTGTTTAGGTACATGTCGCCCTGACTCTCCAGACTTCAGTCTCTGCTCCTAGCACAGAGTTCATAGCCCCCAGCTTCTCCTAGTAACACGTCATTGCTAGTTTGCGCGCACCATCAGGTTAGAGGTCCCGGCTCCTCAGGTAGCCCCCTCCATGGTTTCCGCCCCATTCATGACATATTCTGTTACGTTTGCATCACATGTCTATGTATACGCCCTGTTACACCTCTTTTCACCCTTATCTTTCGCGACTGCTATGCGTCACGCCTTTTGCTCCACCCACTGCTACGCCTATTGCAATGTAATGCTATGTGTTTGCGTTATGTATATATGCTCATGCACTGTTATTAAGAAATGGTTCCCCTTGTCCCGATCCTGACCCCGGCAGCGCTGCTGGGCCTTGCCATCCTATTCCTGTGCAGGTGGTCCTGTTCCTGTCCTTTATGCTGTAATAAACCTGCAAACTCCTACTACCTCGAATCTTGACTCTTATTTATTGAGCTATCTGTTATTCATTTATTCATTTAAAAATAGGGTATTATTTATTTATTTACCACACCCTTTTGCCTTCTGCTCCACTCATTTTTTGTGCCCTTCTGCCCTCTGTTCCACTCGTTTTTTTGTGCCCTTCTGCCCTCTGTGCCACTCGTTTTTCCCTTGTTTTTGTACCCTTTTGCCTTCTGTTACCTTTGTTGTCCCTCACCGCCCTCGCCGCGGTGTCCCTGCCCCCCTGACTGCCCATTCGCTGCCACCGCCCAGCTGCTCCTCCCTCCCACAACCCCATATAGGCAGGCCGCTGGGCGGTGAGGAGAGCGACCCTTGATCCCACCAGGGAGGTCGCTTCCCCTCCGCACAGCACCGCCTGTGTCTCCCTGCCCCAGCTGCCGCTGCTGAGGAAGTTCACGGCCCTCAAACATCCGCAGGCTACCACCTGCGTCTTATCCCTGGTGGCCAGTGGTAGGCCGTAGGTAGGTTTGTTCATCCTCCGCTTTATTGCTTTTATTGTATTGCCTGTATTTTCATTGTTGTGACTGTGACTGCTGTTGTCTGTCTTCCCCCGCTGCCTGTACGTGGTCCGTGCCCCTTTTTCTTCCCTCTGTTCCCCTCGCTGTCACTGTGCTCTCTCTGCCCGGTCTTTCCTTTTGTACCCTCGCTGCCCCCATGTCTCTGCCCGGATTTCCCTTCTGTTCCCCTCGCTGCCCCAGTGTCTCTGCCCGGTTTTCCCTTCTGTTCCCCTCGCTACCCCCGTGCCTCTCTGCCCGTTCTGCCTTCTGTTCTTAGCTGCCCCTGTATTTCTGTGTTCTGTATTTTGCCTCTGTGCCACTCGTATTTCTGTGCCCTTTTGCCTTCCGTGCCACTCGTTTTTCCCTAGTTTTTGTGCCCCTTTTGCCTTCTGTTCCACTTGTTTTTTGTGCCCGTCTGCCTTCTGTGCCACTCGTTTTTGTGCCCCTCTTGCCTTCTGTTCCACTCGTCTTTTGTGCCCTTCTGCCCTCTGTTCTACTTGTTTTTTTGTGCTTTTTGGCCCTCGGTGCCACTCGTTTTTCCCTCGTTTTTGTGCCCCTTTTGCCTTCTGTTCCACTCGTTTTTTGTGCCCTTCTGCGCCACTTGTTTTTCCCTTGTTTTTGCGCCGCATTTGCCTTCTGTTCCATTAGTTTTTTGTGCCCTCTGTGCCACTTGTTTTTCCCTTCTTTTTGTGCCCTTCTGCCCTCTGTTCCACTCGTTTTTTGTGCTTGTCTGCCCTCTGTGCCACTCGTTTTCCCCTCGTTTTTGTGGCCCTTTTGCCTTCTGTTCCACTCGTTTTTTTGTGCCCTTCTGTGCCACTCGTTGTTCCCTCGTTTTTGTGTCCCTTTTGCCTTCTGTTACCCTCGTTTTTTGTGCCCTTCTGCCCTCTGTGCCACTAATTTTTTGTGGCCTTCTGCCCTCTGTGCCACTCGTTGTTCCCTCGTTTTTGTGCCCCTTTTGCCTTCAGTTACCCTCGTTTTTTGTGCCCTACTGCCCTCTGTTCCACTCGTTTTTTTGTGCCCTTCTGCCCTCTGTGCCACTCGTTTTTCCCTTGTTTTTGTGCCCCTTTTGCCTTCTGTTCTACTCGTTTTTGTGCCCTTGTGCCCTCTGTTCCACTCGTTTTCTTGTGCCCTTCTGCGTCACTCATTTTTCCCTCGTTTCTGTGCCCCTTTTGCCTTCTGTTCCACTCGTTTTTTGTGCCCTTTTGCCTTCTGTGCCACTCGTTTTTCCCTCGATTTTGTGACCCTTTTTCCTTCTGTTACCTTTGTTGTCCCTCACCACCTTTGCAGCTGCGTCCCCGCCCCCCTGACTGCCCATTCGCTGCCCCCGCCTCTCAGCTGCTCCTCCCTCCCACCTCCCCATACAGGCCGGTCGCTGCGCGGTGAGGAGAGCCCCTTTTGCCTTCTATTACCCTCGTTTTTGTGCCCTGCTGCCCTCTGTGCCACTCGTTTTTTGTGCCCTTCTGCCCTCTGTGCCACTCGTTGTTCCCTAGTTTTTGTGCCCCTTTTGCCTTCTGTTACCCTCTTTTTTTGTGCCCTTCTGCCCTCTGTTCCACTCATTTTTGTGCCCTTCTACCCTCTGTTCCACTCGTTTTCTGTGCCCCTTTTGCCTTCTGCTCCACTCATTTTTTGTGCCCTTTTGCCTTCTGTGCCACTCGTTTTTCCCTCGATTCTGTGCCCCTTTTTTCTTGTTACCTTCGTTGTCTCTCACTGCCCATTCGCTGACCCCGCCTCCCAGCTGCTCCTCCCTCCCACCTCCCCATATAGGCCGGCTGTTGCGCTGTGAGGAGAGCGACCCTTGACCCCACCAGGTAGGTCGCTCCCCTTCCGCACAGCACCGCCTGTGCCTCCCTGCCCCAGCTGCCGCTGCTGAGGAAGTTCGAGGCCCTCCACCACCCGCAGGCTACCACCTACGCCTCATCCCTGGTGGCCAGTGGTAGGCCGTAGGTAGGTTTGTTCATCCTCCGCTTTATTGCTTTAATTGTATTGCCTGTATTTTCATTGTTGTGTCTGTGACTGCTGTTGTCTGTCTACCCTTGCTGCCTGTACGTGGTCCGTGCCCCTTTTTCTTTCCTCTGTTCCCCTCGCTGTCCCCGTGCTCTCTCTGCCCAGTCTTTCCTTATGGACCCCTCGCTGCCCCGTGTCTCTGGCCGGTTTTCCCTTCTGTTCCCCTCGCTGCCCCCGTGTCTCTGCCCGGTTTTCCCTTCTGTTCCCCTCGCTGCCCGTGCCTCTGTGCCCGTTCTGCCTTCTGTTCTTAGCTGCCCCTGAATTTCTGTGTTCTGTATTTTGCCTTTGTGCCACTCGTATTTCCAGTATTTCTGTGCCCTTTTGCCTTCCGTGCCACTCGTTTTCCCCTCGTTTTTGTGCCCCTTTTGCCTTCTGTTCCACTCGTTTTTCCCTCGTTTTTGTGCCCCTTTTGCCTTCTGTTCTACTCGTTTTTTGTGCCCTTCTGCACCACTCATTTTCCCTTGTTTTTGTACCCCTTTTGCCTTCTGTTCCACTCGTTTTTAGTGCCCTTCTGCCCTTCTGCCCTCTGTTCCATTTGTTTTTTGTGCCCTTCTGCCCTCGGTGCCACTCATTTTTCCCTTGTTTTTGTGCCCCATTTGCCTTCTGTTCCACTCATTTTTTGTGCCCTTCTGCCCTGTTTCACTTGTTTTTTGGGCACTTCTGCCCTCTGTGCCACTCTGTTTTCCCTCGTTTCTGTGCCCTTTTCGCCTTCTGTTCCACTTGTTGTCCCTCGCCGCCCTCACCGATGCGTCCCCTGCAGTCCCACCACCCTGACGGCCCACTGCCCATTCGCTGCCCCCGCTTCCCGGCTGCTCCTCCCTCCCACCTCCTCATATATGTCGGCCTCTGCGCGGCCACGCCGCTGGCGCGCCTAAGGCATGCTCATCCATGCCAGGACCGCGCCCAGCGCCAGAAGCCCTGTCCCCCGCCACGACGACTCCCCCCACTACGACGCCAGCACTCTGCACGCTCTCAACTCCAGATGGAGCCACACATGCTTCAAGGCCGCCCCGAAACGCACACACGGCCCCTTCACCTGCTGGAACTGCAGCTACACCAGCATCAGAGCCGACGAACCACCTGCCAAGAAAGACCCCAACCTCCTCCGATGCATACTACTGAACACCCGCTCCGCACGCAAGCATGCAGTTGAGCTCTGGGACCTGCTCGACACAACATCCCTGAACGTCGCCTTCCTGACAGAGACCTGGTTTAACGACTCCTCCGCACCCGACATCGCCATAGCCATCCCAGACGGCTACAAGATCACCTGCAGAGACCGCACCAACGGAGTCGGAAGAGGAATTACCATTGTCCACAAGAACAGCATCAGGGTCTCGACTAGCACAGACAATGCGATCAGCACTGCCGAACACATGCATTTCCAGATCCACACAGACCCTAACTCCACCCTCAGAGGCACCCTCGTCTACCGACCCCTCGGACCCCGCCCCCAGTTCAGCGACTCCATCGCCGACTTGATCAGCACACACGCCCTGACCTCCACCGACTACATCCCCCTCGGAGACCTGAACTTTCACCTTGTGAACAACAACGACAACAACTCCACAACCCTGATCGATAACCTCGCCAACCTCGGACTGAAGCAACTCGTCACAATGCCCACCCACTCCGCCAGACACACGTTCGACCCCCTTCTTCTCCTCAAGCCCGCACGTCTCCTTAGCCACACCACCGAACTCCTCTGGACCGACCACCGCTGCATCCACTTCGCCTTCCAGAAGCCCACCACACACCACCGCACCCAATAGATCCCCCGCCGCTGCTGGAGCAAAATCACCGAAAACCAACTACACAATGAAGGCCATCGCCGACTGGATGAAGACCAGCCGGCTGAAGCTGAATTCAGACAAGACGGAGGTCCTCATCCTCGGCTCCAACCCTTCAGCCTGGAACGACGCCTAGTAGCCAACGGCACTGGGGGCAGCCCCGACACCCACCAACCACGCACGCAACCTGGGAATCATCCTCGACTCAACGCTCTCAATGACCAAGCAAGTCACCGCCCTCTCCTCCTCCTGCTTCAACACCCTCTGCAAGATCTACAGATGGATCCCGACAGATACAAGAAAGACAGTCACCCAGGCCCTCGTCAGCAGCAGACTCGACTACTGAAACGCCCTCTACGCGGGAGCCCCGACCAAGCTCATCAAACGACTACAACGCATTCAAAATGCCTCGGCACGACTGATCCTCGATGTACCACGCCACGGCCACATCACCCCCCACCTGAGAAATCTGCACTGGCTCCCCGTCAACAAGAGGATATCCTTCAACCTCCTCACCCATGCACACAAGGTACTCCACAAGATCGGCCCAGCCTACTTCAACAGACCGCTCTCCTTCTACATCCCCAACCGCCAGCTATGCTCCGCCGAACTCTCACTCGCCACCGTCCCGCGTATCCGAAGAACAACCACCAGTGGGAGATCCTTCTCCCACCTCGCTGCCAAGACATGGAACACCCTCCCACTGAGCCTACGACAGACGCAAGACCTGCTGACCTTCAGGAGGATACTCAAGAGCTGGCTGTTCGAACAGTAGCACCCCCCCAGCGCCTTGAGACCCTCGCGGGTATGTAGTGCACTTTACAAATGATTAATTGATTGTAAAATCCGTCAACTCCACCCAGAGCCACCTTACAGTTTAACCTTCGGCCCCTTAGTATCTCACTATATGCTGACGAGATGGTACTATTCACTCGTCACCCTAACACACATCTCAATAGCCTCATAAGGGAATATACCTGCTTCGAGCAATATGCAGGGTTGCGCATTAATTGGTATAAGTTAGTGATCATACCTCTTACATTGGCCACAACCCAGCCGGAATTAGACTACCCCCTAAAATGGCAAACTGACCCAGTTAAATACTTAGGCATATGGATACATAGAGACCCAGAACTAGTAATAAGGGAAAATTATGGGAGGGCAATGACTAAACTTGACGAACAAATAACTAGATGGATACAGATGCCTTTACCATTAGCAGAAATGATAGCTCTGCAAAAAATGATTGTCCTACCCAGATTTTTATATCTGTTTATTAACCTGATCTGCATGGTACTTTCCTGAGGCTCAGCCGGGAAAGCTAGGCGTGTCATTATTTTTAAAACTGTCTGATTTTAAAATTCACTTTGTACTTTGTTGTGTTTGCACGTACTTCGCGCGGTGCCTTTCGCTCACCCGCAGTGCCACCGCGTTCCCTTGCAGCCGAATAGGTGCTGACCGGGGACTGACGCAGGCCTAGACGCCATCTTAGGAGGATTTTGCGGTGGCGGTATAGTTGGTGGAGACTCCCGCCCTCTTCCTGCACCTATAAAATGGCCATCATTAAACGTCTGCGCAGCGGGCGCGCCGAAGGCGCGCCAAAGGCAAGCCCGTCTGCGCTAGGACATCGCCTCTCACCAGACACCCTGGCCTACCTCTGTTGGACTCCCTATGCTATGACAGGGAGGCTCTCATAGCTCTTAAGCAAGGCGGCGGACCCTGTGGTAAACCGCTTACCCAGCTAGGTGAGATTGGCTTGACGTGCACTGAATGTGACTTTTCCACTCCAGCACCCTGCTGGGTGGGACGTGAAAAGGGAGCGGGTCAACAAATACTGCTTAACGTTTATCAACTTAATGTAAGGTCACTTGCTAAGCACCATATGGAGTTGCATACGCTTATTGCGGAGGAATCCCCGACGTTCTCTTCATCTGTGAAACATGGTTGCGAGATGACATGCCTGGGATACTTAGCCTTACTCTCCCTGCAGGTTACTTGATTAGTACCATAAACAGGGACTCCAGGGGCGGAGGTATAGCGGTAATTCATAAAGCGCAATACCCCTGTTCCTTCGTTAAGGAAAATATATGGGGGTCTGAATGCGCCCGTTTCAGGATAGAAATAAGTGCGCATTTTTCCCTTTCAGGGTTGTATGTTTATCGTCCCCCGGGGCCTGCGGCTAAGTTTATTGAGGCACTATTAGAGACAGCTAGTTCATTGGTGGTGGGATCTGCTAATTTCACGATTTTGGGAGATTTGAATCTCCATTTCGATCAGACCCAGGATACGGCTATCCACAACTTGTTGGCGGATCTGGCGGCCCTACAGCTGGAACAACTAATATCAATGGCTACCCATACTGCCGATAAGGTACTAGGGGTCCTTATCGAATGCGCCCCCGCCTCTTGTCTTGCCTCCACCTCTTCTTTTCTTGTGGGGCTGATAGTGCGTGTGTTTAGGTCTTAAATGCCGTCCTACGATCTGGCGTCCGTCTTCCCCGAGTGACTCAGTACCTAAAAGCAGCAAGGTACACGATCACAGAAGGGTATGAGCAGTACCCCAACTCAAAAAGTGTTTGAAACAAGGGGACAGTTATAAGAACCCCGAGGAAGGTGTGCAAAAGTCATTAAGCAGGTTTTAAACTCACTGAATGGGCAGTTACATCAAGACGCCACATGAGAGAATAACAGATTCAAGATTTTATTGTTCAGTCCTGAGGAAGGTGTTAGCACATTAAAGAAAAACACCTAAACGCATCGACACAAGGACCAAAAGAATATGTTTTTTATTGAATGTATTAATTATAAATTGTATATGTATACTTTGTGATTTCTTTGCGATATGTTTGAGATTTGGGAAATTATATGAATACTGTATATTCAGTTTTTTTTTTTATTGCAATTCATGAACTGTATTGATTTTATCTTAAAAAGAATAATCTTTATACTATTAAATAAAATATAAACCCAAAAAAATATACCTCCACGTGCTAAGAATATTTTTACACATAAGTCTCCCGTATGGTCTAAATAATACTAGATATAATGTTCAGATAACTAAAGTGATTGACACAGAAAGGAAAACTTTTTTGTACCTCAATCTATATGTCCAGCCACTTGTGGCTGTGGCTAAGGAGTGGGACCTAACGATGGTATCATATGCCGATGATACTCAGCTTGTGATCACCTTAGCTGAAGGACCATCTACATCGGCCACTAGGTTCAGAGACGGGATGGCAGCAGTAGCCCAATGGATGGCAGGCAACGGTCTTCAGCTTAATGCGATCAAAACTGAGGTCCTCTTGGTGGGGAAGAACACTGCCCTTTGGAATGAGCACTGGTGGCTGGCATCTTTGGGGACCATGCCAACGCCAAAGACACTGGTCAAGAACTTAGGAGTTTGGATGGACTCCTCGCTTAGTTTTCAGATCCATACTAAGAGAGTGGCAGCCACATGAGTGGGTTTGCTAAGGGGTCTTAACCCTCTCCTGAAGTTCTTTGAACCAGCAATCCGACAGCTCATTGTCCAATCCACCATACTACCGTGATTGGACTATGCTAGTGTGCTGCTCTTAGGGGCTAATAAAGCCGAGATACAGCGACTCCAACGAGTCCAAAATTCAGCAGATAGAATTCTGGTGGGACTTCCCCGCCGGTGCTCAGCTAGAACTACGATCAGAAGGCTGCACTGGCTTCCGATTAATGCCCGGATCCAGTTCAAAGCTCTTTGTCTGGCGTTTAAGATCTTGAAATCTGGGAGCCCGGAGCTTTTGTGCTCCCTTCTGATTCCGTATGTCCCTCAACGAAACCTACGTTCGTTGGGACAACACTTGGTGATGGTACCGCGAACTAAACTCTGCCGAATTGGTGGTCGGTCCTTTAGGTTTTTGGCAGCCAAGCTGTGGAACTCCCTACCGGGTCATATTCGCGGATTGGAGGATATGCTGGCTTTTAGGAAAGCCATTAAGACCTTCCTTTTTCCTTTAACTTAGTGACGTCAACTATGGATGGTTAGCTCTCAGTTGATCCTGTATCTTTCAGATCTGGTAGCGCCGGGATGCCTCTTCGCTGGGGCAGCTGTGCGCTTTAGAAATTTCTTAACATAACATAATATTCCCATGTGGTTAACGCAGGCAATGTTCTCCAAACTAAGATCGGCAATGCAGAGGCTAACATGGGCAGGTAAACAGGCCAGAATCAGTTGGAACATACTAACAAAGCCGTATCACAAGGGAGGTTTCAGGGCACCAGATTTCCAACTATATTTCTATTGTGCACAGGCGCAACATGCTCATTATTGGACACAACCACATGCGTACATTCCACACGTGGCAGTGGAAAAGGATAGTGTACTACCCACCCCACTGATGGTTTTTGTGTCGGACCCAAAGTCCCATACAAATAAGGACACAATCCTAACTGTGCACTGCACTTCAAGAGCATGGCACACAATAGCAAGCCAAGCAAATAAACTACCTATTTGCGCCCCATCGCTCCCCGTTGCAAACCATCCGAAAATGTCAGTAACACAAGAGAAAAAGATGACATTGCTGCTAGAGGACATGAAGCTTTCTACAATGAAGGATGTCTTTCCTCATGGCAGATTTATCCAACGGGGCGACCCGTCATTGAGCATACATAACACACCGATGAAGATGTTTGCACACCTGCAGCTACAGGTCGCGATCAGGGAACTATACATCTCCTACCCGTAAGAGCCACCAACGCTGCAAGCATTACAGACACTACTGGTGACACCCACTCTACAGAAATTAGTAACACGTCTGTACAACGCGTCACAGTCTGAAAACAGCGGGAATGCGAATAGATCACGCACCAAGTGGGAAACATTGATAGGCGATAGCATTGACGAACGGGATTGGGAATATAGCTGCACACAACTACAATTGATGACATCCAACTGCACTTTACGCATAATACACTTTAAATTCCTACACCAATTTTTTTACACCCCGACCCAACTACACAGATACGGCCTGCAGTTGCACGATAAGTGCTACAAGTTTGACGCTTTGAACGCGGATTTTTTACACATGGCATGGGCATGCCCGCAGATACACAAGTATTGGCAGGATATCACGGAAGCGCTCACAGCAATGTTAGTAGAACAGGTACCGAATGCTCCACTAGTGTGTTTACTGGGAATATACAGGCTACAGCCTGCGAAACGGCGAACAATTCTGGCTGTAGCGCTCTTGTTGGCAAAACGGCGTGTCGCTATTAGATGGGGCAGCAAACGCCCCCCTAGGTTCAAAGAGTGGCTAGTAGACATGTCCTATTGCAGGGAAACATTGGAGGCCTATGCAGAAGAACTACGTCAGACATCCAGGCCTCGTGATTTATGGGAACCCCTGAATTAATACCTCTTATCTATACCAGGGAACGAGTGATATATTATACGTCAAAGACCCGAAGATCGTGTGTTGGTTTTGTTGATTCTTGTTCGTACTGAACGGTGAAAGAGCAGAAAGGAATTTTTCCCCATGTGGCTCGTTATATACATTATGGGAAAATGTAGTGTTTGAAAGCTCCGGACATTACGGGGGGATGCTGAGGCCAAAGTGATGTGATGACACTGCTTAACTATCATTCCCTATGTACCCAGGAAAAACATTATCGATGTATATTGTTGTACAAGTATGCTGTGCTTTATATGTTTGGGAACTGCTAGCTCTATTGTACATGTGATTTAGACTGTTGACCAGACGAAATAAACAAATTTAAAAAAAAAGTTTCTGACAGATGGAGGGAAAAGGCCTCTGGAAGTTTATTATATCCCTGTAGCTCAAACAGGAGTTCAGCCAACTGACCCTTAGAATCACGGCTCATGTCCTGGGTCCAAGGAAAGCAGGTCCAGCCTTCCAAAAGAATATTCAGGCAGCAGGGCGGTTCTTCTGATTATTCACAGATGCAGGGTTCTAAGGAAAGGCACATTTATGCTCAGTGCCAGTCTGTGGGTGGGGAAACTCCTGGCCACTGCCAAAGCAATGGGATTAAAGTTCTCAGTTGTGATCCTACCAGTTTTTGCAGCACTTCCTGTGTGTTTTAATGTAAACTATTCAAGGGTGTCACTCTCCATCTAAATCGAACATAGCCGAACCTTTCTTCCCCTGGGGTCAGAGCTCCCTGTCCCCACCCAGAGGTGTGGCTATGATAATGAGCAAACCCTCCCATGTGGATACTCTAAACCAGTTCTGGAGGAGCTCCCTGCTCCCACTGTTTGGAGCCAAGCTGACTAGCAAGAAAAGAGGAGACAGGCCTAAGTGTGAGCTACATCTACAAGTGAAAGGGTAGGCATCCTTTGAAACTCAGGAGGGGACTGAGCCCAGTACCCATGCCGTCGAGCTAAAAGAAAAAAACTCTGCTACACAACCATGCCCTTTGCCCACTGTCTGGGAGCAATCCACATCTTATCACAGAGGAGCCATTAGCAGTCAGGTGACACTGGCAAAAAGCCCCTTATAACTTAGGCGGGAAAACGACAAATTTGTAAAGGTGTCATTTTCAAAGTAATAATATAAACTTTGACTTGACCAGTAAGTTAAAGTTTACATTACTATTAAAATGAGTCCATGAACCATTTTTATAGGTACTCCCAAACTGAAGCAAGCATTATAAGTTGTTGCAATGAAACCCAGTGTTTTCGTATGGGAGGGCCAGCCTTGCCTGAGTGAAAAACGACTTTGGAGGTTTTTCACTGACAGGGCATGTACAATATTAAATATACATGCACAACCTTCTAAATACCAAGGACCCAGCCCCAGGGGCATTTAGGGGCCTACATTAGGGTTGACTTATAAGCATTAAAAAGGAAGATGTATGACTGGTAAAAAGGATTATTTTGTGAGGTCTAAATGGCAGTTTAAAACTGCTTACTCAGGCTATATTGGCAGCCTTTGAAACGTTTCACAGTGCCACTTTAGTGAGTGGGAAAATGAGTGCTACAACTCAGTGGCAGCATTCAGTTTACCGGCCTTGGGTAGATGTAGTACCATCTACTGGAATTAAACACACATTTTCTCTCATTTAGGCTATCAAAGATGCAAGATCACCAGAAGACAAAAAGGTACATCACGTTGAGGGTTGAGCGGATACTATGCATGCTTTGTACATGGATCTGCATTTCTTGTCTTACTGCTCCAACAATTATTGAGACAGTGGGAAAATGTGTTTGGTCAAATGAGGTTAATGATGCATTTGTTAAAGTTAAACAGTTTATTGTGGTGGTATTTGCTCTTAAACCTTACGTTTCAGAAAAACAAGGTGTTCTCACTGTGATGCTAGTCAGTTGGCGGTTTGGGGCAGTCGTACCATAATAGGTTGTTGTGAAAGAACAGATGGATGCATTCGCTTTAGGTTGTTTGAGAACTGCTGAGGTAAATTATAGTGCTATTGAGCATGAGGCATTAGCCTGAATTTGGGCTGTAAAGAAGTTCAAGTGGTGTTCCCAATTTGATAATTTTACTAAACATTTCTTAATTTGTTGAATGGAAATTGTGTAGGGAATGCTTCAGCTAGACTATTCAGGTTCTTGGCTGGTCTTCAGCAGTGCAATGTTTTGTTCAAATACATTTCGGGAGGAAGAAACAACGGGCCTATTGTTTGTCAAGGATTCTGTTTGACAACGTAACAGGAGATGGAGAGCATAATGAAGTGGAGTGAGTGTGGTAGCTACTTTAGATTATGTACTGAATTGCAGTGGTGCCTTGTCTAAGGCTGAATGGGAAGAGACATAATAAATAATGATAATGCAATGTCTAAAGCACAAAGCTGACTTATGCGAGGTGTCCCAGTGCTAGGTACAGGTATCCGCAGGCCTTAATACAGCTATTAAACCCCCTTATTGCAAGTACATGGTTTTACATGGAGTAATGAGTTTGGTCAAGAATGTAAGGCCCAAGCACAGGAATCTTGTCACTAATCTAAGACCTTAAGCTCACGTTTCCAATGCATTGATTTAAGAAAACAGCATTTTTGCAAGTTTAACACCATGTTTTGCCCCATTTTGACTGCTACTTACTGGTATAATGGCTCTGAAATGCCCGGATTCCTGCTAGACATGAGCCAGTGCATGTGCTTTGACCCTTAAAATAGTGCACGTTTAATTGGATTGTCCCTAATTGGTATAGCCTAATTTACTTGAAAGTCTCTAGTATATGGTACCAGGGATACACAGGGCCTGAAAGCTAGAGTGCCCCCCAGGGACTGCAGCCTTGAGTGGGATAAGGTAAAACATGGCTCCAAGTCTTCCACTGCAGACAGGAAGGGCAGTTTTAAACTGCTAACTCGACTTTGCCATTTTAGGTAATGGCAAAGACCAAACCTCCCTTTTTTATTAACCACTTGGATGCTAAGGCACTTTCAGATTCTTCATTGAATTTCCATTGAAATCAATGAAAACTCCATGACGAGCTGAGCTCGTCATGAGCGTCCAAGGTTAATATATGGAAGTCATCCCTAAGGTAGGCCTAACAAGCCCGAAGACAGGGTGCTGCATGTTAAAAAAGTGAAACGTGTTTTATTACATGTTCCAGCAATAAAACCTGTAAATTGTTGTTTTACTGCGAAAAAGCTAATAGCACATTGGCAAGTACAGAGTTACAGGCTGGGGCCTGACTTGCAGACAGCTTTCTGTCCTCCTGGAGAGACGTGCTAACGACTCCCAGGACAAGAGACAATAGGGGCCAGCTCAAGAGAGAGGTGTCTGCAAAATGCCACACAGGTCGTAGCCCAAAAGGCGAGCTTCAACTGTGAAGCCGTCTTTCAAAGGCAAATGGAGAACTCTTGGAAGAGGGGCTGCTCTATTGTTTAAATAGACAGGGAAGCGGAAGCCAGTTATTAAACTGGCTTGCCAGGGGCGTGTAGCCACAACTATGGGTTGGACTAGGGAGCTCTGGGCGTGGAGAGAGTGGTACTGCTACGTTGGGAATGGGCAGAATGGTGCATCTTGGGATAACCAGATGCCACACTTTCCACAAAGAGGTAATCAGGAGAGAGGGGACATGGTAGACCATTGGCTGCTGACTGCATCCTACCCTGAGGGCATTTTCTGATCATGAGGGCTCCCCTGACATCCAGAAGTCAGATCTTGAGTGGACTGGCAGAAGTACTGCCCTGCTGCACCAAGTTTCTGGCAAAGAGAAACTGCACAGACATGTACTTCCCCTGATGGCTAGCAAACAAGGACTGTGCCTTGCTGAAGGAGAAGTCGCCTCCAGAGCACAGCCAAAGCAAAGAGACTCTAAGGATCAGCTGACTGACCTCCTGTTCGCAGCAAAGGGAAACAAAAGCTGAAGGACCATGATAAAGGCGAGTGGTAGCCAAGATAACCGGATCACCGTTCCCTACCGTAGTACAGCACCAGGGACCATGACCCCATGCTCATAAGTTGCTTCCGAGTCGGTTGGACCTCAGAGAGTCGTTGGAGTGCAGCTTAGTCACCCAGGAGGCAAAAAAAGCCCGGAGAAGGATTTGGCTGTGACCAATACACTGGACGATTGATAGTCCAGTGGTGACTTCACTTCTGCCACAACAGAGAGGGTCTTGTGGGACATCGAACCTTGTGTCCAAGACCCCCTCATCACCTTCGTGGACCAAGGACCCCCTGCTGGAAGACCCCGTCACATCCACAACATCCTTGAGCATCTTCAAGCATCCTGTATACTCAGCATCAGGACCACTTCCATAGGAATCAATTGAATGAGGATAAAATGACTGGAACTAATGAAAGACTGGATTTTCTGTGGCAAGTAACTGTTTCTGAAAGTCTTGCTGGTTCCCCTGACTGGCTCCCTGCTGGTATTGGTCGCCCCAAGTAACTCTAACCGACCGCATCACAACTTGCCCAACTTTTTGCTCAAGAAGTTTATGTCCGATTTATTGAATATGCCTATGCTTGTTTGCAGTTAAGTGAAATGCTGTGATTTACGATACCTTGTAAATCCTATACCTCCGTAATCTACTGGTAGATCTTTTTCATTGTGGTGTCGAAAAATACATAAATCACAGTCTATTTTTATTAAATTGCTGTAGTCTTTCCTTGGTCTCTTGTTGATTTCTTCTGCAAATGTTTTGGTGCTGTTTAAATGCTTTACACTTGTTCCTTTGTATAAGCCTTGCTTCTCGGAGCCACAGCCACTCCGGTTTGAGCTGAAGGTTTGAGAAACAAAACCTTAGGGTTCTAAAGGAGTGGGTGTGAGTATTACTCCGTGAAGTCGCTCAATCATCCGATTTCCTCACAACTAATGACAGATCATAACATGGTGATACAGTGTGATCTTTTTATACCACCTCTTTCTTTGAGGAATACCTTAATAAGGGTCACTCATGAAGGTCATGTAGAAGGGACAAGCACTTACAAGAGTTTTAAACAATTCTACTGGTGCCCTGCAGTGGATGTTCAAGAAGAAAAAAGGGTTGAATCATGTTGTGAATGTTTAGTGTCAGATAAACATTTGAAGACTTCTGAAAGTCCACCTCAAGCAGTAGCATTGAGTAGTGAGGGTGAAAGGGGGGGGGGGCTGTGTTAGGTCTGTTTTTTTTCGTGCAGTGGTCGAAGTGCATTAATAAAAGTATGGAAACGGTGATGCTGTGAGCAAAGGGTGTGGAATGAGTGAGCGTGTTGGCAGGGTCAAAGGCGTGGCTTAAACAAACATTCTGTTACTTTTATTAATTTTAGGCAGCTAAATATAAAATAAGGCACAGAGTAGATGAAAAAGAACTGAAAGTTAAATAAGGCACAGCATAAATTAAAAAGAACTGAAAGTTAAGTTAACCAGTGGAAAATGCACTATCGTACAATATGAAACCTTTATTAGTTCAGTTCAGTTCATAAATCTTTATTCACACTCCAAGAATTCATAAAAGCACATACACAATTTACACAATTATTATAAAATCCACAAAAAAATCAATTAAGCCATAGAAACATCAGACAGATTTACAAATTAATATTCAGAGAAAAACTCAGGCATTGTCCATCATTTTACGAGCTCGGACGGCAATTCTCAAAAAAGTGCTAGTGCGACAAATTATTTCTTCATTATACAAGAAAAGCAGCAGTTGATAGGATTCCCCCAAAGTAATTGGTCTATGTTTTTAAAAAAAGGGAGTTAAAAACCATTTTACATATTTTAGATTAAATTTACAAACAAAGAAAAAGTGCAAATCACTTTGTGTGCTAACCCCGTCGCAAGGACATTTTTTTATTATCGGAAATTGGCCAATAGCCCAGAGGAAAATTTAGCAGTTCCAGTCCTCATTCGAAACAGAAGACATCTTTCCCAATTTGTCATTGGCAGAGTTAGATATAATAACAAAGGGTATCTATATGATTCCCTGCCCATGTAGGTAAGGACTGTGGTTTTCTTAGATTCTTCCCTGACTCTGTCTGTGTCATAAAGTGCATAGAGTGCTTTCTTCGAGTCATTCTTATGTATCAAGTTAACTTTGCTTGGGTCAATGAAGATGCTACCTTTGTCAATACTACACAGACTTTTATAAACGCCCGAGAGCCAAGGAATCTTCATTCCTCTTTCACAATTTATGTTATGTTATAAAATATTTTATAGCGCGCTCTATTACTCTCGAGTATCCTGGCGTGTAGGGGGTGAGTGAGGAAAGCAGAAGAGGAAGGCGGTAAAAGCATTTAGGCAGATAGGTTAAACAGATGGGTTTTAAGGCCTTTCTTGAAGTGGCAGATATTCTGCAGTATGCGGAGGTGGAAAGGAAGTGCATTCCAGGCTCTGGTTACCATAACAGATATAGATTGGCCTCCCAGCCTAGCATACTTGAATCTAGGAAGGACCATCCTACATTGATTGGCAGATCTGAGGCAGCGATTGGGAACATACATAGAGAAGCGTTTTCTCAGGTACACTGGCCCAAGCTCATGCGTCGCTCTGAAAGAGAGAACCAGCGCTTTAAACAGGATTCGCTGTGCCACCGGAAGCCAGTGGAGACTACGCAGGTGAGCGCGGACGCTAGACCTCCTAGGAATATTAAACAAGAGTCTAGCTACCGCATTTTGGACTACCTGGAGCCGTTTGATCAAATAGGATGGTATGCCAGTAAACAGGGCATTCGCGTAATCCAACCTGGATAAAATGAGGGCACGCGACACTGTCTTTTTGGCATCTCTTGGGAGAAGAGGAAAAAATCTGCGCAGAGCTTTAAGGGTTCCGAAACAGACACCTGTTAGTTTTTTGATATGGTCATCAAATTTTAAGATCTCCAAACCAAACACCCAGGTTCTTAGCTGGGCCACCCATGGATTTGGGGCAGGGAATGTCATGTGGCCATAGAAGGTCTCTGAAGTTACCGGGGAAGGTTCCATAAAAGAGGACCTCAGATTTATCCTCGTTGCACTTTAGCTGTGCTAAAGCCAACGGAAAACAGAGGAGAGGCAGTGCTGAACAGCCGACATATCCAAATTGTCACCTGGCCAGGTAAACAAAAGTTGGGTATCGCGGCGTAGGCCATAATTTTTGCCCCCAAATGTTCCGCCAAATAAATCAGAGGGGTCAGCATACGTTAAAAAGCAGGGGGCTGAGTGTAGACCCCTGCGGAACTCCAGTGGAGAGTTTCCTAGGCAAAGATGCATTTTAGACAGTCAGTTATAATTTCTTGGGTCAGGGTAGCTGATTTATTCCTCCAGACAGAATGCCAAAATAACGTGGGTCAAGCACTAATAAAATCAGATATAAAATGTAAATTTAGTTCCTTGTGGCAGATGTATTGGGAGGTGGAAATCGGCGCTCCCAGCAGCTTTCTACAAAACCGATTTTCTTCCTGCTGGATACACTGGTTCTTCATCAGACTCCATACCTCTGCCCCATAGGTAGCTACGGGGACACATTGTAGTTTAAAAATCTTTACAATTGCTTCAATGGCGCCTGTTTTCTTAGGTCGGGGAATACTTAAAATGGTGTTGATGGCCTTTGAGAATTTGCTCGTGGAGTGGGCCAAATGCCTAGTCCACGAGCCATTCGCAGTAAAGACCATCCCCAGGTATTGGAAATTGTGAGTGGAAGTAAGTCTGTCTTTCCCTACCAATATAGAGTTGAGCTGACGTTTCCCTGGCCCGCATGACATGATAAATGACTTTTTTAAAGTTCACCCGTAAATCCAGTCCGTCCATGTATGCTGTAAAATGTTTGACTAGGGTGCACAGGGAGTTTGGTGTGCGGCCCATTAGGACCGCATCGTCGGCGTAGAGAAGTACAGGCAACAATTTGCCATTAATTATAGGGACATCTGTAGTAGACTGTTCCAGATGGTTACTCAATCCGTTAATATAAATATTAAAAAGCAGGGGTGCTAAAACGCACCCCTGTCTTACTCCCCTTCCTACCTTAATTGGTCCTGATAATTCCCCTCCCATTCCTATCCTTACTCGCGCCTTAAGGTCAGTGTGTAAGAATGCTACAAAATGGACCAATAAATGGTCCAAACCATAACTCAATAAAATAGACCAAAGTTTGGACCTGTTAACTAAATCAAAAGCGGATGACAGGTCCATGAACGCTAAATAAATGGGGGCGGAGCGAGCAATGTTATATTTATTGATAACCAAATTAAGATTTAAACATTGTTCAACTGTCCCAACCCTACTTCTAAAACCTAGTTGGCACGGGGATAAAATGTCGCTTTCCTTTGTCCAGTCTAAAATCCTGTTGTAAATAACACCCTAAAGATTCTGGGCCGTGTTATCGAGTAAAGAGATCGGTCTGTAATTAACAGGATCCGATCTATCACCCTTTTTGTATATTGGGACGATTACACTTGTTGCCCATTTATCAGGCATGGGTGCTTGGGGTAAACTATTAAAAACATTCACAAGGACTGGGGCCCATAGTTCCGGTTTCCATTTTATAATATCTATAGGTAACCCATCAGGTCCTGGAGCCTTGTTTCCAAGGCTCTATGTAATCGCCTCTTCTACCTCCACCGGTGTTATCTGTAAGTTGCCAAGATGTCCCTGCACATAATAATCCGAGCTGTGTGATGGCAAGGCATAGATTTTAGAAAAGTGGTTTTCCCAAGAACTGCTAGTAATAGTGCAACTGACAGGTGTTAACTGTTGGCCCATATTACGCAAGTCTCTTACTGCGGGCCAAAATAAGTGACCATTCTCCCCCGCCTGCTGTTTCTGCGAGAGCTTCCCATCGCTCACTCAGAAGGATGCCCTTCCGCTCACTTATTGTAGTTTTGTAGACTTTTCTAGCTGCACTAACATCTGCCCTAAATCTTGGTTTAGCTGTTAGGGCCTTACGCAGTTTCTTTTTGGCCTCAGAGCAGTTCTGGTCAAACCATCTTGGGTCTTTTGGGCCCTGGGAGAGTGGCACTGATAGAAGGGATCTAATCACGGAACATATTTTAATAAAATCTTGAATTACATTAGGACATGGAGCTGTCGTCGATAGACAAGAATTAATTAGAGTCTGATGCCCTGTTAATAGGGACTCAGTTATTTCCCCGCTATCTATCCCCTTCCACTTTAGTCTTAGTTTATCTGTTGAAGGGGTTATATCCCTCGCCCCTTGAGCAGTAGCATACAGGGGCCTTGGAGCTAATCTTAAGGCCACTGTCAGAGGGTTGTGATCCCCGAAGTCTGTTGCAAGGACCTCTTTGGCCGATAGAAGGTCCGCCAGGCAGGGAGAGACAAAAATAAATTCAATAGTTGAAGCACTATCCCTGCCTCTATATGTTGGCTATATAAAGAAAAAGAGAGGGACCCATGAGGTTATCTAACCTGAAGAAAGGAATTATCCCCTTGAGATTGGTATAACAAAAAGCTAAAGCATAGTCTCACGAATTCATAAAACAGTCAAAAACTGTTACAGTTGCACAAATATATAGGTTATAACATATTTATTATGCATCAAAAAATTAAAAACAGATAATTACATATCTACACATAACATGATTCCCCAATTAATTGGTAAAAGAACAAATTTATAATAACGGAGTCAATTATGACCTGTACAATTGAAAAGACAGACAAAAATTGTAAAACATAAAAATTTGTAAAATACAATTAGTACATTTGGAGCTCCCAGGTTGTAACATCTATGTTTTACCACTGTTAATTCTGTATATAAACATAGATGATGGAGACTAAAATTGTACTCTAGTGAAGAGCGTCGACGCGTTTCGGTGGTTCGGTACAAATGGGGTCCACCTTTATCAAGACTTGTCTTTGTAGTCTGTCGTACTGAGAGGTATTTACACTTCCCCTACAATAAATATACATTTAATTATATATTTATACGTTATTAATTGTACATTGTAAAAAATAATTGTCTTGTTACGTCTTTGGATAACATCCTCAGAGCTATACATTTCAGGTTACGCACGGTACCTAAAATACACAACGTTCAGACTCAATTATAGTTATATCGTCTTAGTCCACATGTCTTATGTTAAGTTGAATGACATCACAATAGATAAAAGTGCACTGGATTAAACTATGCATCTATACATACATTGTACAGTGGTCTCTATATATTTATCTACGGTGCAATTCTATACTGATTTTACAGTCGCTATGTTGTTCCATCCTTCATTGAAGCGTACACCTTAAATCATTATTACCTATAACTTTCAGATCTTCCCAGCTATAGAAACATTCTATTAGTTTTCTTACCCTTAGGATTATGTTTAAGGGGACTACGGCTACTGCTGTGGGTGTGCACGCGTCCTTGTAGATGCAGAAATCAAAGGACTCGGGGTATCTCAAAGTAGATCCTGTGAATTGTTAAAGGAGAGTACTTGGAATGATAAGCTTCCTAATCCTCATGTGTGCCCTACTAATTTTAAGTGGCAGTACTATTTGAGCTAATACCTGTTCCTAGTTAACTCCCTCAGAGGAGACGGATTTCTTAAGAATCACGGTCACCAGAAGTTGGTCCCATGAACTTAGCTGGTCCGTATCTTCTCCTATTAGTTATGAGAAGCATTGAATTAAATATTGCATGAGTTATACAACAGCTTGGGGTGCATTTGCACTACGTATTTAACCCCAGTGCTTCAGTTAACATACCTGCTCTAGCCGGGGTTTACTGGGGGTCTCGCAAGATAAAAGTGAAGCGGAGTGGTGAAGTTATCCTTCCTTTTGGTGGAGAGATGTGCCTGGCAGGGTATAAGTAAGAGAGCCATGTAATCATAAACGGTTTATACTAGCCTAATTTCGCTAATAAACACCGTAAGGCCTACGGTAACATACCTGCTCTTGACAGTGCTCAATGAAAATCTCCCGGGGTTTAAGAGGGCATAGGGTAACTTCTCCTCCTTCTTGTGAATAGCAAAGCCTAACGGAGTTAAAACAAAAAGGACCCTGTACTGATAAGGAATTTTGTTCTAAACTCTTAGGCAGATAAAGGTTAGGCTTAAAGGCTTCCTGGGTTATGACGAATTCATACCTGAAAATGCAGGGCTTGAAATATTCCTCTCCTTTAGTGCTTAGGCTAGGTTAGCTGTCACTGTCAATTCGATCAGGACGTGATAGCCTGATGTTTTAAAAAAAAGAGAAAAGAGGATATGGCATTCTCCAAAGTTTTACTGAAGTTTAAAAGTACGGGCTAACTGCTCTAGTTTCTTTTTTAAGGGTCCTGACTAAAATCTTACCTCTGAGAGGACGCCGCTCCCGCTGCTAATGGGGGTTCCGTATTGAATACAGAGGACACGGTTTCCCGCCGGTCTTTAAGTATGAATAGGCCACTCCTCATTGGACCAGAGTAGTAAAGTTGGGCCAATCAAGAGATGGAAGGCCGGAGCCGGAGTATTTGCTTTTTGCACCTACTGGGACTCAATTGTGATTGGTTTGAAACCCAGGCTGTAATGAACCTGCCCCTTCCCAGAGTTGCAGTTGCCTATCTGGTCCGCCGCTATTCTTTCGGCATATCGCCGGTGTATTTGCTTTTTGTGCCTACTAGGACTCAATTGTGATTGGTCCGATACCCAGGCTGTTATGAACCTACCCCTTCCCAGGTTTGCAGTTGCCTATCTGGTCCGCCGCTATTCGGTCGGCGTTTTGCCACCTCTTTTTATCGGCTAATGGTGACTGTTGATAAAGGGGATGTTGGAAGTGTTAAGAATATTCGGGGGGTTGTAATTTTTATGTTGGCACCAGCTCGGTTGTAGGGGGTGAACATAAATCCATTGCGTTACTAAGAATATGTTCACTAAGAAAAGAGTTTAGTTCTAATCCCCTCCGCACAGCTGGATCCGCCTGTCGTATGCCTGTATTACAGGTATCTGTTGGGAGCTTGACATTAAACCCCCCTCCCCCAAAAGGATCCCCATGCCCTCACCTAAGCCCTGAATTTCCTCTAATTTAGAAATAAATTAAAAAAGCGCAATGAAATTCTTATTTGGGATAGAATATAATTCATTATTATAGAAGTTTATTAAATAGAAAGGGACTCGACGCTTATATTCTATTACTTGTATATTAAGGTTCTTTGTATTTATTATCGTGAAACTCCCACCAGCTGCTATACTGATCTCGATGAATAAGCCCCCTGCTGCACGGCCGAAATTTGGCTTGGGCGCCACTACACTAAAGCAATGAAATCCTTCAATATGCAAATCGTGAGTGGCCCATGTTTCTTGAAACATTATTATATCCTGAGAGGATAACATATGTAGCCATTCTGTATCGGAGAGTCTTGGCTCGAGACCAGATACGTTCCAGCTTAAAATTCTATGGTCAGAGTCATTATTACTTCTAATATTATTCCTAGGAACCTTAACCATTGACCCACCAACGGTTTTGACATGGCTAATACCATCCTCTACCTGCCCCTGATAATCAGTGAAAATTAATGACTGCATGTTACATGTTTCCAAGGGTTCCTGTTCCTTGCTAATGGCAGGTAAATCGATACATAGACCCTTGGTATGTTGTAATTTGCCATCCTATCTAGCTGTCAGTCTTGTGCATCTAGGTTGGAGAAAGCTAAATCAAACTGGTTAAATGTTGGCACATTGTACTCATACCTCCCCTGGTTGTGAGCACTAGTAAGTGGTTGGCATCTGTACGTAGGTAGGGGGGGGGTCCGGTAGAAGAAACCTAGGGGTAGAATATGTATCCCTTCCATACCCAAGTGCCTTGTCCCTGCTCTCTCCAAGATGTTTTGTACTAACTTTATTGAACCAAAATTCAGTATTATGCAGTCACCTCTGCTGGATTTGATCGATCTACCTAGCCATGGGACCCTTCTGGCCATTTTAAAGTCCTGAAACAAACAGCTACCCAGTCCCGTCTTAGTGTCCAATAGGTGAAGTGCCCTATTTCTTAAAGAACTCCAATGTTCCACTGTGTTGGGAGCTAAAGGTGGTACATTGGAGAGGACAATAACATAGGGTGAACATTCGGGGGGTAAATTAAAATATTCCTGGCTATAAGCAGTTTGTGCAATAATTGGACTGTGCCCATTCAAGCCCCTATTGTTCCCCTCACTTGATGTTCCCCCCCTTTGTTTAGAATTGCATGATGTCAAATTTGCACCAATAGTACATGATGTGGGGGAGTGTGTGCCCACTCTGATAGGGTTGTTATTTACAATTGATGGCTGATTGAGGACGGGTGCCAGACATGCACTAGACCCCCCTGATGCTGCCAAAGTTCCATTTAATAACTGGCTAGGCTGGGTCGATAGTTTTTGCTCGATAGTGTTTAGTCTTATATTAATACATCGGCAAGTTTATTTAACAGTGGATTTAACAGTACCACAAATTTATCTACTAGCTTCGATAATAACACATCTCCTAAATCGATTTGGGGCTGCTTACAGGGGCAATGACATCCAGAAGTACTTAAGTCTGAGGGGGTGATGACGGTTACCTCATTAAGTGGGCCTGTCTTCCCACAGGCAAAACCTTTTGTTTTAGCTGCTTTGTTAGTGTGTTGGGTTGTAACAGGTAAATCCCTCACCTTCCTTTTCCGTGTTATATTTTAAGCCGTATTTCCCTCACCCTGTAGCTGACGTGTAGATCGTGTAACGATTTGAGGAGGGGCGGAAAGGGGCGTACCTATGGTTGTGATAGATAATTCTAGGCTGCCGTCTCGGTCTCAGAAGGCCCAGTGGAATGATGGTGAATACTAATTAGGCTGCATTCAGCTTGTTTTGGTGGGTTCGAAGAGGGACCACCTATGGATGTTTCAATGGGGGCACACTGTGTCTCCATTGATAATCTTTTTTGCGTGGATTCAATCTCTTTGTTTAAAAATGATTCTGCCCGGATAAAAAAGGCATCAAGGGTACCCACAGCCTTGTTACCCCCAGCCCCATTACGAGTACTCATTATTCAACAGTGAGGTAATAGGCAGAAATAGCAAGCAATGAAATGTAAAAGTCACTGACCACGTGAACAAAGTCCATGAGAAGTAAGTCCAATGTTCCGATGAAAGGGAGGAGGCCCTGTCCTTGCTTATCCTGACTCTGACTGCCTCATACGGCCCGCCCTCTGCCCGGGCATAGCCCGGCACGTCCCGCGACACGGGAGCTCTCCTTGGTTTTTATGCGCCTCCGGGCGCGGAACAGGCGTGTGCGGCTTCCTGCCACTGGGGACACTGGGTGATGTAGTCTCCCCCTCACTGCGGCCGCGCTGAGATTTCAAGAGGCTGCGGCGGCGGGGGGAGACCGGCGTCAGGGGCAAGGAGCGCAGCACCGGGAGCTAGGAGCCAGGAACCACCAAGGACTACAACAAACAAAAGGTCAGAATAGAGCCCCCGCTCCACCGGGGCTCTTCTTGGTTTTTATGCGCCTCCGGGCGCGGAACAGGCGTGTGCGGCTTCCTGCCGCTGGGGACACTGGGTGATGTAGTCTCCCCCTCACTGCGGCCCGCCGAGATTTCAAGAGGCTGCGGCGGCGGGGGGAGACCGGCGTCAGGGGCAAGGAGCGTAGCACTGGGAGCTAGGAGCCAGGAACCACCATGGACTACAACAAACAAAAGGTCAGCATAGAGCCCCCTACACTACAGAGGTCTGTGTAAGTAACTTGAGAGCAACAGAATTGAATCTTGTTGGTTCAGTGGAGAATTGTGACTAGTATGTTTAGTGCTATGAGAGTCCAGTCGGTGACAGAAAGCATTGTGAATATGTAAGTCAGGATAGGCTGCTGTAAAATGCCCAACAAGTTTTAAGACAAAAAAGTGCTTCCAAAATATAGATTTTTGTAATGCCCACACTGTATATGATGCAATTTTCTATAACTGTCCTTTAAAAGCACACACAGCTCAGTTGGTTACTCTTTGCAATACCACTCAAAAAAAATCTGTGCCATCATGAAGCTTCAAGTGATTCCACTAATTAAAGCCAATACGGGCTTCCAAGTACTGTTTTGACTTGCAGATTTACCGGTTGGGTACATTAACATTTCTTTCAAGCAAGCAGGCACCCTGGCAAGAAGGCTTATCTGTCCGCCCCTCCTGTGGTTGCACAGCAAAGGAGACTCCCTGTCCTACGACGGTTCTTTTTTCGAAAAAGTATGGGAACTGTGGCCCTCAGATCCAGTCCACTTCGACCACTGTTTCATTGTTGGGAATTTTAAGGGTTCATTTTAAGTGTAAATAAAATACGAGAGCAATGACCTGGAGAGTATCCTCTCATCATGCTGCTCGTTTAGGTTGCATGCATCTGTGCATCTTTTCTTTTATACAAATAAAAGCTCAGTTTGTTGAGATTGGCCTCTTGAACGAATTTGCATAAAATTGCCACTGTACTCAAAATTTGCGTCTGCAAACTTAACACATTTTCCAAATGCGTTCAGTCACTACCAAGAATTTGACCCAGTGTCAGTAAACATATTTCCAGATCGAAGAGAAGTGAGCAACGGTGAAAAGTCATAACATCAGCATACAGTAATTTGATGTCAGATAAGTACAGTCAGTGACATGTTGGGTCGCGCTTGTAATCACTAGGGTAAATAATTTTAGGTGCCAAAGAAAGAACATATTTAAGTTAATCTGACCTCTAAAAATCATTTCTGTTCCACTGCTCTTTCAAATGTTGACAGAGAAATAAATTAGCACTTTCTAGAGGGAAAATTTTTAGACATTCATCTCCACATTAATTTAAAATGTTTTGTCAAAATTGAGTTCATGGACAAAAACTAAAATTTGATTTTTAACCCCAACTACTACTTGAAACATAAACACCGTCCAACTTCTCGGACAGTTGAAAGTTGCGGCCTCTCGGCAGTTAACCTATACCCTTACTTGGACCGCGAAACACTACCTGGTTAGGTCTCTCCTATTTACACTCTTCTGTCAGATTATAGTCTCGTCAACCTCTTAACCCACACCTGCCTCGGTAGGGAAAACCCGTTAGGTCTGTTCATGCGCGTGCCACGCTGAGCAAGGCGCGCGGAGCCGAGGACAGGAACGCGCGCGGCCGTTCGAACTCGAAGGGATGTGGTGCGCGCGTACATCTCTCGGCCTTCGTTTGCTTCCCGTTGTTTTCTGTACGCCTGTGTGTGCTTTAGCTGGGTAGTAGGTATCCGGACACTTGATAGCAGAGCTGGACTTACGGCGGGAGAGACGAAAAGCCACCAGGCAGACCTAGCGTTTGATGACGAAGGGTCAACCCGCCGCGAGGGGGCGCGCGCACAGGGCAGCAGTCACTTCGGGAGGGCGCGCAGCGGCTGCAGTCCATCCGGGAGTCCGCGAGGGGGCGCGCTCAGCGGCTGCAGTCCAGCCGCGAGGGGGCGGCCGCGGTCACTGCTTGCCGAAGGCCTGTGTGCGGCCGCGGAGAGGGAGCCGGGTGCGTGTGATGGGACTCGCCGGTGTCGGCGGCACACTGAGCCCAGGATACACAAAAGCGTCGGAGATGCGCAGGCCGGGCGGGTGGCGGCATAGCTAACGGCTGCGTAGACCCCCCCCCCCCCCGGTTATGAGGGGAAGCGGAGCGGACCGGAGCTGAACGGCCTCGAGCCCCGCGCTGAGCATGGCCCCGGCGCACCCCCTTCTCGGGGCGCTGCTGCTGCTGCTGGCAGCTGCCCTCCCCGCAGGTAAGGGCCGCGCTCGAGGGTGCTGAGGAATGAGGGGCGCTCTGCAGGGATGAGTCCCCAGCTCTGCATTTGTATCTCCGTGCCCTCCTTGCACATACCAGTCCTCTTAAAGTATGCTTGGACCGGTATACAGCTCATGCACCACCCCCGCATCTCCACCCCATCTCCTGGTCTCTGCTCAGTCTTCCCTGCACCCCAGTGTCTCCGTTCAATGCCACTGCCGCTCCCCGTGTGTTGTAACTGTTTGTCTGCTGCCAGGATCATCTGACATGCTCTACCCGCCCGTCTTCTCTGTCACTTCAACGCTTCTATGCTCACATTCTCATTCCCACTCGTATCCTGGTTTCTGCATAGCATTTCGTCAGCGCCTCCTTTTTTTTTCTCTCTCGGCTTCTTCTATCCACAAATCTAGCTCCTGTATTGTTTTAACCACTTAATGTCATTACTCTACCCCTCTATGTTGCAGTCCTTTGCTGTGCATGTTTTGTCACCTTTATCCTTCTCTTTCTTTCTCAGCTGTGTACATCTTCTATATCCCTTTCCATTGATCTTCACGTTACACCTCTTCCGTTGTCGGTGTCTTCGCTTAGCTCCTTGTGGGGTGGCTCAATGTGTAAACCAAAATACTGGACATTTACAAATGTTTAATGTTTGTCTTACCGACACAATGATATTTGGATATTTTGTTAACTCTTAGATGGTCACACTGTGTTGCTTTAAGATGTTGCATGCATCTCTTCCTGTCCAGAGAACCGTCTGTCTTTTTCTTCTCAGGGGCCTAAGCAAGCTGTAGAAGGGGGGCCCAAAACCCCCTTTCTACTCAAGGTTATGAGTACCTGTGGATATGGGGGGCGGGGGCGCTCGCAACATTCTGCAGGGGTGGACCACCATGTTTTGTTAAGATACTGTTTGTTCTGTTCTCCGATTTTATAAGTTGCTCTCTTACTCTTCTATCACTCATCTTTTAATAGTTTATTCCTCCCCCTTCGGCGCGTGCTTTTAGTGTTGAATTTGTGTGCTCATCAGGCACCGTGTAAACCACCAACTGATGGGACGATCTCGTTTACATTAATGAGATAACGTGGAGATAAGTCTATGTTGTTACTTTTCAAAAATGTAGACGACGCAAATTTTAATGGAAGGAATATGGATATACTAACAAAATGTATTTCCCCACCAAAAAATTGAACTTTGAGTCAGAGGAAGACTTTTATTTTTGGCATAAGGTGGACCGTTTGACACAAGTTCTATTATTTTAACTAATTATTTTTCACTTCCTGTTTAGTCTTACAAATATTGTGGGCCATAGCATTTTATTTTGTGGATTTAAATAGTGCGTTCCAAATCATTGCCAGCGTTAAGGCGCTTTACAAAATGAAGATCAAATTAAATACATTGCTGTCATACACTGTTACGTGAAGGTGATGACTATTTTTATATTGTTAAAGCCTAATTACAGGAAGATGAGAACTTCTTCCTAATGACCAAAAGATGCTTGTTGTAATTGTAATATTTGCAATGGAAGTAAGGAAATGAAAATGAAGACTGTCTTTTACAGTGTAGAATTTAGCAGGATGGCCTGATAACTTCATGTAGGGCATTGGGAGGATCGCAGTATGACTCACCGGTTTGGGTTTCGCCGAGTAGTTTTAGAAGATCACACAGGCAAGTTAAGGAAACCACTTCACAAAGTGAGGCCATTGCTAGAGCAATTGAGATGGACTTTGTTTAGAATTTCTTCAGCTCTCTCCTCAAAGAAGTGTATGAATGAGCTATCCTAAGTTACGGATGCTCCTTATTTTAGGCCCTGCACCAAAGTTGCACATAATGGTTGAACTGTTTCCTAGTGGGGCAGTTTGTGACTGTCAGCCTACGATGGGACATCTATCGATTGTTTTTACTGACTTGAGTGTAATTTTTCATTTCTCACTTTAGCAACTCAAGCATAACTCTGCTAAGTCTATTTCAACGTTGCAAAGTTGGTTATGGCCTGTTATTGATTTGGTCCTAATAGCTGACCCTCTGACATCTTTCCACCGACCCTGTTGGAAATCCAGTCACATGAGATACAGGCACCCCAGAGCCGTTGCTGAATATAACAAACTGAGGAAAATTATAGAAGGCATTCCATTTGAACATTCTTGAGCTGTGCAAATGGGAGATTTACTTGCCCATTTTCCTAAAAAAAATTGGAATTTTTATCAGACATTAAAGCTTTGGAGAAAAATATTTTTCCCCCCAACTAAAGTGCTTCGGGAGACGATGTGCTAGGCTTTTTAATTGTTCTTCTTTCCATGAAGGAGCAAACTGCTGCTTGAAAGATGCCTCGCCTCTTAGCATTGTGACTGTTGGTTTATATTTTATCTAGTGTCGTAAGAAGTGTATCACTTAAATATTCAGAATGCTTATGCTTTTGTACTGCCTGCGGCGAGTGTATTATTTCGTACTTGCAGTTCTACAAGATACAGCTTTGACCGGGGAGTATTTATTTTGTTCCAAACGGAAACATTACTGGCTGGGATCCATAAATAATGATGTAATGCAGTCTTTTGCGTGCCAGGCTTGTCCAGTTTAGAAGTGTCATTACTGACTGTGACGACGCAAATGCGGTATATCTGGCACTTAGTTGGCCATCTCTGCCCTGTCTGTATGCATGTATTGGGGTTTAACTTAATTTGTGTAATAATCAGTAACACAGTTAATGTACATTCTCTAAAATTGGTGGATAGCATTTAAGTAACCCCAGGAGAGACTGAGATATTCGTCCACTTCCTACTTTTGACCATCATTTAATCAAGCAAGAACTCTATATTTTCTAGTTTAGAGATAGTTGCTGATGTTGAGAGCACATGCTCATTACTTTTCATTGTCCTTATATACTATTCTAGTAAGTTTTTTACAGGGACATCTTAAGGATTTTGAGGGCCCTGGGCCCAATGAATTTTGGGGACCCCTTTTTGGAACAGCATTCAATTTATGATCCAGTTTCAGCTCTTTCATGCACTCTTTGGCCAGGTCACTACCAGTGCACAGGCACACTGGTCCAAATTCAAAATGTGTTTACATCTGATATTCAAGAACCCTGTGTGTTTTCAATATTGTTTTACAGCAGCAGCTCACTAATATTAATGCAAATAATCTCTTAACACCCTCCCATTTCTCATATATGAGGTCCTGTTTTGATATAAAAGAACTTTTTAGGTCTCGCTAGAGTCAGCGCATGCGCTTCGCTTGCGAGAAATTTAGTAGGTGGTTTAAAAGTGCTACCCAGGCCGGCCACCAGCTTGCTATTACGCGCACAAGCGCAGCACTTTTTCCCCGCCGCGCGTGCGCACAACTCGTGTCACCACTAGCGTTTTTTAAAATTTCATTTCGCGGTGGCGCGGCGTTACTTTTACGGCAGCACGGCCAATGCTTGTTTTTTCTGTGTTCAAACCAAGAAACTTGCACTTGGAATGCACATACCTAGCGTTTGCGACAGAGGGCGCTAAAGCACTGTATTTCGAAAAACAAATACGAAGCTTGCTCACTTTCTGCAGTCACAGAAATCCGTGTAATTTAAAACATAATGTTAATCAAAATCTGCTAAAATTATTTGAAAACTATTCCAAAGGCAGTGTTTCCAAAGAGAACAGCGTTTTCATTCAATGACTCGGATCAGAAAGGCTCAAAAACATACCCTCATACATCATTAATACGAACGTGATTCCCTATCCGCGTTATTTTGATATACATTTTTTTATTTAAGAAGTTTTATATAGCGCTAGCCAGACCAGAAGGTATCGGAGCGCTTTACAACAAGTATAGAGCAGTGCAAAAGACAGCAAATAAAGTACAATCAGCGAGGCTTCAGGATATGAGTCAGAGTAGAGATGGCCATCCGCATCGAGAAGAGAGTAAAGGCACTTTGAACACTCCTAGCGGTTCGTATCTGTTCGATAGGGAGCGGTTGAGGAAAAGGATTTTGAGTTGTCTTTTGAATTTCGGGAAGTAAGGAATAGTTCTGATGTGGGGGGGATAGAGTTCCATATTTTGGGAGCATTTCCGGCAAACGATCTGGCCAATGTCTTTTGTTTTCGTGCTTTGAGCGGGATAAGAAGTAGGGTGTTAGAGCTTCTGAGAGTCCTGTTCTGACCTGCTTTTCTGAGTTTGGCTGCCAGATATTCTGGTTTGCCTGTGTGAAGGGCTTTATGGGTGAGGCAGGCTGTTCTAAAGTTTGCCCGCATTTCTATAGGTAGCCAATTAAGGTCTTTTAGTGCCGGGGAAATGTGATAAAATTTCCTTATTCCAGTGACCATTCTGGCAGCCGCGTTTAGGGTTGTTTTCAGAGGAGCAAGGTGAGTTTTGGGTATTCCCGAGAGGATTGCATTTCCATAGTCCAGTCGTGACAAAACCAATGCTTGGGTGGCTTGTTTGAGATCTTTGGATGGAATGAAAGGTTTAATTTTGTTTAGAAGTTTCAGGTTGAGGAAGGCACTCTTGGCCGAAATCTTGATGTGTTTGGTCAAATCAAGTTTAGAGTCTAGAGTGATGCCTAATGATTTAACGGAGTCAGCCAAGGAGAGGTTTCCATTGAGCGCATCAATTTCTTTTAGCCATTCGTTCATTTGTGGGTTCTCTTCTTTGTTCGAGATAAGAAGTAACTCAGTTTTGTCCGGGTTGAGTTTTAAGTGATTACTTGACAGCCACCGTTGGACTTCCTTTAGTGTTTCATTAAGTCTATGGATATCTTTAGAAGAGGAAATTTCTAGGTAGAGTTGTGTATCGTCAGCGTAGAGGTGGAAGGGCATGTTGGCTTTCCTGAGTAGGGTGGTGAGGGGTTCCATGTAGATGTTAAAGAGTTGGGGGGAGAGCACTGGCCTTGGGGTACTCCCCTTATGACTGGGTGGAGGTCAGATTCAGAGCTTCTGATTTTGATTCTTTGTGAGCGATTGTTTAGGAATGAGGAGAACCAGTTAAGGACCACGTCGTCTAGTCCGGCCCTTTCTTCCAGAGCTTTGAGGAGAAGAATGTGATCGACCGTGTCAAACGCCGCCGATAGGTCTAGGAGAATGAGGAGGGAACAATGGTCTGAGTCCAGAGAATTGAGTAGGTCATCAATTACTTTGAGGATTGCAGTTTCTGTGCTGCACCCTTTCATGAATCCCGATTGATGAGTCTAGGAGACTGGTATTGTCCAAGTGCCGAGTTAGTTGGCTGAGTACGCATTTTTCTAGGATTTTGGAGAGGAGAGGAAGGTTAGAGACGGGTCTAAAATTGTTTGTCATTTTTGTCCAGGCCTTTTTTTTTTTTTTTTTTAGTATTGGGGTGACTTGTCCCACTTTCAAACAGTCTGGGACTCCTCCACTTTTTAGGGAGCTGTTTATAATCCTGCACCACAGTGGGGCAAGGGAGAGTTTCAGTTTTTTAGTAAGTTGAGCAGGGAGTGGGTCAAGGGTGTGAGAAGATGGTTTGGAGGTGGCGATAAGTTTGACTATCTCTTCTTCAAGAATGGGCTCAAAGAGTGACCAGGGTTTAGTAGAGGGAGGGGGGGCGTTGTCAAGCACCCCATCTTGTTTGCTGTGGGGGGGAGGGAGTGGTTGGTGGTCAGGGAGTGATCGATCTTGGAGATCTTATCTTCAAAGAAGTTGGCAAAGTTGTCGCATCGTTCTTTGGAGGCCAGCTCCAGGGAAGTATCTGGTTTGGATGTTTGCTGTCGAATGATATTGAAAAATTCCTTAGGTCTGTTTTTTGCGGTCTCAAGAGCGGAGCAGAAAAACATAGATTTTTTGTTCTTGATGTGGTTATTATATTTCTTCCGGATGTTTCTGAGTTTGTCACGGTGGTACATGGAGGGCAGGTTCCTCCAGCGTCTTTCTGCGGCTCTAAGTTGTCTCCTTTCTTCATTAGTGTCTGAGTCGAACCAGGATCTTGATGGGATGGTTCGCTTTTTTTTTTAAGTTTCAGGGGTGCCTGTTGATCCAGAAGGGTTTCTAAATTCGCGTTATAGAGCGAGGTGAGGTCGTTAGTGGAGAGATCGTTGTCGTTGGGTAGGAGCAACTTGAGTCTCTCTTCCATAACGTCCAAGGGGATCTGGTTTAGATTTCTTGCCCATTTGGGGGGATCTTGAGCAGGGGGCAGGGATAGGAGTCTTTGGTTGATGTGGAATAGAATCATGTGATGGTCCGACCAGTCCACTGGGAGGATGTTGTCGACCGTGATTTAGTCTTGGTGGGCAATGATGGCATCCAGGGTCGCTCCTTTGTTGTGGGTTTCTTCAGAGCAGTGTTGGGAAAGGTTATTATCACAAAGGAGATTGTTGAGAGATTGAATTAATGTGTTGGTTTCGTTCCAGCGTAAATTGAGATCACCCAGGATTATGAAGTTAGAGTCTTTGAGAGCGCAATGGGCAATCAGGTCGGATAGGTGTTCACCAAAAGTGGGGGAATTGCCAGGAGGGTGATAGAGAAGGTGAACAATCAAAGGGCGGTTTTCCTTAGTCTTGATGGAGACAGATAGACATTCAAAGGAGCTGTATTTGCATGAGTCTGTTACCGTGATGTCGATGTCATCTTTATGGAGGATGGCTACCCCCCCCCCACGTTGGTCTTTTCTGTCTTTGTTGATGATGGTGAAACCAGGGGGTACCAGCATGTCTAGACAGGGTGGGGAGGTCTCCTTTAGCCATGTCATCGTGATGAACGCAATATCAAGGTTCTGAGAGAGGATGGTTTCAGCTAATTCCGTTGTATGTTTGGGGGGGATCTACAGTTAATGAGCATGCAGTTAGTTGCTGGATTGTTTTTGTTCATATGTTTTCCTAATGGGGCCCTCGGAATGGAGGTGAGGGAGGGTGGGGGGTCTTACAATTTTCGCGGGAGGGAGGTCTCTTCCGAAGCCCGTGATCACTTGGATATTGGAGTTAGTGGGCAATAGGAGAGAGGAGTAATAAGTGGAGGCTAGGTCCAAGGCTTCTTTTTCGGACATTGCTGCTATCGCTCTGGGTGGTCTTTGTTTTTGTGTCTCCATGACCTTGTTAGTGTGACTCTGAGCTCCGGTTGACGGTGCTGTGGTTCCAGTGAGAGTTTGTGGGGGGGGGGGGTCATCGTGTCAGTTTTTGTGGGCCTCAGAAGTCTGTTTCCACGTGCGGGAGCAGTCGCGAGTTGGCGCTGTGGGGGCGAGTTGGCGAGTGGGGTAGGCACCACCGGAAAGGAAGGGATTGAATGGGAATGTTGGGGCTTTCTCGCCTTGTCTAGGTTGGAGAGGATTTCATCGAGGCCTCTAAATATAATTTCTAATTGGTTTTCTAGCAGATCCAGCCGTTGAGTCATGTCTTTAGAGGCAGGTGGGGTGCAGTTTTGGGTTGGGACAACTCGTGGGGTGGGGGGCAGGGTCGTCTCCTGAGGTCTAATGATGGAAGGGACCAGGCTATCCCTGTTCGCGACCCTTGGTAGGGGGATTGGTCGAGGGCTCTTCCCTAATGCTTCTCGAGGAGTGAAGGGGGGGGTCGGTAGACCGAGTCCGAGAGTTGCTACTGAGCTGTTGAGGAGGGTGCGATTGAGGGGGCAATGGAGGTTGCTCTTCATCGAGTGAAGGGAGGAGGTCAATAGACCAGACCCGAGGGATGGTGGGGTAAAGTAGAGGAGGATCGGGTTGAGGGGGCTGTGGGGATTGATCGTCCTTGTCTCGATTCGAGGGGACAGAGGATTGGGAGGAGAAGATTCTAGAGGGGTATGGGGGGTCTTAATGAGGGAGTGGAGGTAGAGAAATGGTTCTCCTGAGGGGGCCGGTTGGTCAGGGAGGGGGGCTGTGTTGATGCGGAACACAGAGTGTGTAGATGGGAGGCGCAAAGCGTAGGGAAGAGGTTGTCAAAGGCCTCCAAGTTTTCGTTGTTGGCCTGTATCAGAACTGTGCCATTTGCGTAAATGGTCACTGAAGTATTACCTTTTCTAGTTGCCTGGTTCGGGAGAGAGGTCGTCAGTTTACAACTATGTGAGGTGGTCGTCGTTTTAGATATGTGTAGTTGCATTCTTAGAGTGGAGTTCCAGCTCTCAGGTTTATTGGTATGGAAGATGAAATCCATCTTTACCTGCCCTTTGGAGGAGCAGTGGTATATGTCTACAAATAGCGTTTCTGGGTGTTGTCTGATTAGATTATGTTTGAGATTTCTTCTTGCTTTGGATGAGAGGTTAGGGGGGAAGATGATCGCGAGGGTATTAGCGCCATGTGGTTTTGTGTGGATCAACATGGGCTGTTCGGCAGGTGAGCCTGGAGACATTTTGGCGTAAAGTGTACGCGGGATGGGATGAGCTATAAAAGGCGGCAGCACCCCATAGGACTGGGAGTATCGTCTAGGGGTGACTGGCCACTATGAATGAAAGGAGGGCACTAGTGGTTCTGCCCTGCTAGTGGGAGGAATGGTTACGGGGCAAAGTGTGGACTATGATAATGAGGGTGACTGAGGGGGGGAGAGCGACGTGGAGAAAGTAGGGGGGGGCACAGAGTGTACTATGTTATAGGGGTGGTTGCTGAGGGGGCTGGGGGCAGGAGGAGGGGGGTAAGGAGAGGACCGAGGTAAAGGTTAATTGCGGTAGGGGGCTAGGAGCTGGTCAGGTACCTTACAGTAGGCTGGAAGTCGCTGACGTCCTTGAAGGAGAACGGAGGGTGATCTATGATGGTTCCTGTTGATCATCATCAGAGGGTCCAGAAATCTTCTGGGGGCTGCCCTTAATTGTCAACGGGTAGGAGATGGGGGGCGGGTTACGCTTGATTAGGAGTCATTGGAATGATCTTAGGATGCGTGGACAGTTAGGCGATCCAGGGGCTGTCTTAAACGGCGGGTAGATTGCGGGCAGGGTAGGTGGAAGCGCGTTCGGCTTCAGAAGGGGTTGCCTGCAGTGATCTTTAATAGTTCATTCAGGTCCAGTCCACGGGCGGTGGCCATCTTAGGGCCAGGCATCCCCAGTTTGAGTCGGTTCTTCGGTTGATTCCCTTTCTTTAGCCACTGTTCTGTTGGGGTAAAGCAGGGGACACACTGTGCAGGACAGGGCGAGGGAGGCATGTTTTGCTTCTGAAGGAATAGTCTCAGGAGCTCTTCCTCCGTCCTTCTAGTCCTAGGCGGCGGCCATCTTGAGGCCAGGCATCGCCAGTTCCCCTCAACCCTTGCAGCGTGGGTGGTGGTGGGGGAGGGATGGTGGAGTGGATCTTTATGCCCAGCCCTTAGCGTGCTTCGTGGTGTGGGGGCAGAGCCGAGCCTTAGTGAGGAGCAGCCTACTGGGATCTTCATCTGTCCCAGGCGGCAGCCATCTTAAGGCCAGGCGGCGTCATTTACCTCGATCTTCGCTTCTTCGCTTCCGTGATGGCCTTGGAGAGGGGGGGGGTCGCGCCCCGGCCCCAGTGTGCTCCGTGATGGTGTCGGCAGAGCCAAGCCTCACAGTCCCCACGCCTCGTGGGATCTTCATCTGTCCCAGGCGGCGGCCATCTTAAGGCGAGGCGTCGTCATTTACCTCGATCTTCGCTTCTTCGCTTCCGTGATGGCCTTGGAGAGGGGGGGGGTCGCGCCCCGGCCCCAGTGTGCTCCGTGATGGTGTCGGCAGAGCCAAGCCTCACAGTCCTCACGCCTCGCGGGCGCCCCTGAGTCGCGTCAGCGCCGCGTCCCGATTGTAGCCTTTGTGGGGGAGCGGCACTTGGATCTTTGACCCTCCCGCGGGGCAACTCCAGTCTCCCGCGGGACAAATCAAGTAGTGTTCCCCTTCGCTGTGCCTTGCCGCCCCAAGGGACACCAGTGTGGGCTCCAGGTCCCGAGAGGCTGAGGTCAGCGAGCGAGGCTGAGCAGTCGGAGGGCAGCAGGCGTCCTTCCTGAGTCGTCGGGCACCCTGCACGGTAAGTCCTGCCAGGGAGAATGACGGCTGATGGCGAGGCGAACGGGGTGAACGGGTCGGGTGGGATTTACACTAATTAGTGATCCCAGACCCAAGAGCCCATTTTCCCGATCCTGCCTCCGCGGCCATCTTGAAGGGCAAAATGAGTGATGGGCATTACATGGGCAGGCACTGAATCCACGCACAGGCGGTAAATAATGGTTGATACCGTCAGCAGGAAGCCAAAGTCCACCCACCCTTAAAAAGAGCTGAAAGTGTGCCCCTGTTTCGGCAGCTGCCTTCTGCGCAATTAGCTGCCGACTGCCACAAAAATTAAAAGTAAATATTGCTTGTTGAACCTTCCGGTGCGTAAAACAAGCAGCTGGTAAACCTGGGGCAGTATCGAGGCACCTTCACGCTACTGCTTCCGCCGTGCGTCATGGAATCTAGATGCATTATAGCACGTGGCAATAAACCCATCATCTGAAAAATGTCCAAGTTATGCCTGCTAAATTGTGGCTGTCAGGCGTCTTCTCATTCGCTTTCTTTCCTACCACCTAAGTGTGCAGGCTCGGCTTTAGCGCTGGGGGCTCAAGGTGCGACCATGTTTGTTGTTGCGCCCCCCACCCCTCAGTGACCTTCTGCTACGGATTCACTCACTACATAAGTGACCCTCAAGTCTCCATAACCACCCTCTCTCACATACATTTCTTTTGTTTGTTTTATAGCGCCACTAATGTCAGCGTAGGGTGTCAGAGCACTTTACATCACATTACACTGAAACAATGAATTATAAGAGTATGAATCAATATATAGGAAATGTTACATGAGACAAAGGACTACAAGGTGTAGGAGTCACATGTCATCCATACTGGCAGACTATATAGTTTAAGAGTGCTTGGTCTGGGGAAGCATTAACTCAGAAATTAAAGCATAACCCCATGGTAGAGGGTAGTCTTCACTAATAGAATGGACTTCTACCCAAATTAACCCCTTTTGCGACATTAGGTTAATGAAAGACTGGGTAAGAAAACAATGTTCTAACCTATACCTTGCAGTCTGCAGGCTGCTCTTTGATAACAGTTAATGAGTCACTGTTCTACATTAGGATTTTAACCTACAAAGTGCAAGTAACAAAAGGATGTGACAAAAGCAGTAACCCTCTGAACTATTTAGATGCACTTGTGTGATCGGTATGGTAGACACCCTTGCAGAAAGCATATTAACCCTCTACGCTACCTTATGATGAGTCAAAAAACTTCCACTAGACACAACTCTGATCTCTCTGCAGCATACCCATTATTCACCAGAGTAATTTTGCCATTTTTATTGTTGCCTGGAAATGGCTGGAGGCAAAGAAGCTGCAGCAGATGCTTTTACATCCAGAATATATTTGAAAACACGGTGCACCCGTAGCCAGCACCCGGTGCCCTGGCACTGGTCGCACCGCCCTAAAGCTGGCTGTGGAAGTGTGGTCTCCTCGAGAGGCAAGGAGTGTTTCAAGGACGCAGTTAAAGGCACGCTCGTGACAGAGGCCCTCCGTCACCCCTACCGCCCATGGTCAACTGTTGCAACGTGAAATAAGCCAAATTAGATCTAGTTCGTGAGGGTTTTAAAGTTCAACGTGGTCAGTTGCATCCTCTTCCCTAGGCGCTGCAGATTAAGTTCTCATGCATTACTGGTTTCAGGACTTGGTCACTTTGGGTCTCAGACTAGGTAATAATAACAAGCATTCACATAGCCAATTGGTCTCGCCTTTGGGACCATATGTGTGTTTAGTTATCCAGCACAATATCCTTGGTGCAACAATATCAAGTGTTGCATTTATAAGGTCCCAAAGGCGAGACCTATTGGCTATGCCAATTCTTGTTTATGAATGTTGCATGAACCAAAAATAAAACCTTTGTCTGCAAAAAGTCTGTAATAGAGTATCACACTTCACCCACATTAAAAATAAATTGTTTAAGAATTATTTAAGGTAATCAGGGTAAGATTCTCTGCAGAACAGAGCTGGCTCTATCAGGGGGCCTCATGAAGGTTGGGGCTCTGGGTCACAGCTCACTTTGCCCGTGCCTTAAAACGTCTCTGAAGTTTTATATGTTGCATATCACCTTTCCGTCACAGCAGATTGCTGCACCACAACGCCACTGTCTTGAAATCTAGTTGTTCCAACAGCTGAAAGAATGGCTTTCATCTTCTCATGCTACTACGTGTGGCTTTTCAGTATCTGCTCCCGTTAGTTTTTTCTCAGTCCTAATTTTGCTTGTAATGAGCAGAATCTGCATTCATCTCTGCAGAACAGATTAAAAAAGTGTAAAAAAAAAGTGTTTATCAAGAATCAAGTACTATAATACCATTGTACCCTTGAAATACCACATGGAAAGATCACAACTCAGGTTGGAGTATATCTGTAGTCACTTGACTCTATTCACTTGATTCCATTTATGGATGAAAAGGCATCTACAACTTTGGTATACACAGAACCTCCTAAAAATTGCCTCATGCCCATGTGCCTTGTACTTGAAGTAGCAAGATAACTGCAGGCAGTGAGGAAGGAAGCTGCAAGAGTACCCATCAATAACATAAGCGTAGAGTCTCCTAAATCGTGCCTTTTCCTGACCAGCACCGTAAACCCATGGTCCCCCTGTTCTCTTAGGTCAAAAGGTTACTGTTCGTGTAGGCTGAATGTATTGCCTTTTGTAATTGGGGAAACACGTATTGGGAAATAGGTGCTTCACAGACATTACCTACTGTAAGTGAGTTGGATGATAACTCATAAGCAAGTGTGTTGGAATCTTATTTATGCTAAGGCATGGGGGGAGGGTAATAACATTTTGGTGTTGGATTTTTATTTTAAGTGGCATGTAATGTCTGCCTGTTAGGCTGAGCAGTTGTTCCTGGAGCCTCATGTTTTTTGTTAGGATCTGGATAGCTCAATAAATAAATCCAATTTACTTGTCATCTTGGATGCCTTTTTAGTGGTGAATTCACCATTCAACTGGATCATCATAAACCATTTACAGACCTATTCATGAACAACCAAAAGCAGTCCAACCGTGCTCTAATTAGCTATCTTCCCAGTGACCTTTTTAGTATTCAAAGAAAACAATACGTTTTCTTATAATAACCCTCCCCACCAAAATGTCCCTTGGTGGCATGCTTCATTATCGGGTTCTTCCTGCCTCGCTGCGGGACGGGGTGTGCTATGACCAATGGGGATGTGGGAGCACTTTGTAGGGTGTGGACAATGAAGTGAATAGTGATATGAGAGTGGGAGGGTCAGACTCGTTGGTTAAAAATACCTGGCTACGTGGGAACTAAGTTTTATTAAATCCTGATGCTGGTATTATTAAAAGGGGGAAGAGGAGAAACACTTTGATGGGTGTGTGTGTCATGATCTACATGTTTCATGCCTATCCCCTAAGGTTTTTTATCAGGACCAAACTAAATGATCCCCATGTACCATTCCTAGAAAATACCCTATTGGTCTTCTTAATAAATATTAAGGTGAGCAATTTTCATGCAAAAACAATACCTAGTTGGTATGTTTTCTGCGTAAGATATGGTTTATGCCAAATTCAGGCCCCATGAGCTCAAACACTGGAGGGAGGGGCACTTTTATAGTAGCACAGTCCTCAAAACAGCACCATAGCCCTACATACTTTGCCTGCCTGTGGCTCTGAAGATCATTTGGAGCCAAGGGCAGGCAAAGTATGTAGGGCGTGGGTGCAGCTTTAAGCTCATGGTGCCTGAATTTGGTATAACCATATATTACGCACAAAATATACCTGCTAGGTATTGTATTTGCATGAAACATTTCTCACCTTAATATTTATTAAGACAACCATTAGGGTATTTTTCTAGGAGTGGTACTTGGGATCATTTAGTTTGGTCCTGATGAAAAGCCTTAGGGGATAGGCTTGAAGTATTCAGACCCTCCCACTTTCATATAACTATTCACTTTACAGTCCACACCCTACAAAGTGCTCCCACATCTAAGTCAGTCGTAACACTCCCCCTCCGGCAGCGGGGCAGGAAGAAACCAATGATGAAACATGCCACCAAGGAACATCTTGGTGGGTGAGGGTTATTTTAAGAAAACACATTATATTCTTTAAATACTTGAGTACTATAAAGGTAACTGGGAAGATAGATATTTAGAGCATGGTTGGACTATGTTTGGTTGTTCATGTAAAGGAGGCAGAGTCCACTGTAAACCTGACCTCACTCTAGCCCTTTTGTTTGATTTCTAGACCTATTCATGGCCAAGGCCACACCTATGGTATTGAAGTGGCAGTAAAGTTTACACGCATTTCAGTATCATTTAGAGTATATGTCTGGCGTGAGAAATAATTCTATTGATTGTCTGTTGCAGCTGCCATTAGATCAACTTTAAAGCCTGGACAAGGATAAAGGAGAGGAGTTGAGTGCTCTGTCCACTGCCTGTTTCGACCAGGTGCCAATTTTTAAGTCTGAATGGGAAGTAGCATTGAGGAAAGATGATGTACTTGGCAATGTCATGGAGTATTTGGGTGTAGTGTGGCCTAATTAATAAGCATTGGATGAAAGAGTGTCTGCCTATCGGCATGTTGATGGTTTTCTAAGGCAATCTAATTTATTGGTGGTGTCGACCAAGAAGCAGGATAGAAGTGTAGATCTGGCACATGAGGGCAATGAAAGAAAATCAGCTAGAATATTTGATGCCCAATTCTTAACAGGTTTGTCGTACACTGTATGAGGCAGTGCTTATTGTATATAGTCGGTGATGAGTCTTAAGTAATTGTGCCCAGTCCAGTGACTTTGGGGCTGTACTGAACAAGGCTTGGACAAAATTAGGTTTAGACCCATAAGCCCACTCAATATATCGAAATAGGGGAGTGGGGGTAGCAAGTGTGAACTAGTGGTGGTGGAATACTATTCTTGTTGGTCTGCTATCAAATTTGTTAGGTGTGTTAACAGTACAAAGGTGATAGTTTCTCGAGACCTTGTTTGCCGAAGAAGGAATGAAATTATAACAGAAAATAAATGTTCAAATCATCTTCAATTGGTTTAGAGGATTTTGGAGCATCTGTGAATCAAGCACACTACAACATTACAGTATCAGCGTAGATGTAATTGGCGTGTGAAGGTGAAAAAGGAGCGCATGTAACTGTCAATTCCTAATGGGTTAGATCGGTTCTAGGAGTTAAGGAAGTTGTGGGCCATTTGCACAATGGGTGGCTCACTTTTGTTTTTTTGAGGAGCAGGCTGCCTTTTACCAAAACGGTCAAAGCAGGAGATTGGAGGTTCTGACACTAGCCATTAGCATTATGAATAATAACATTGGTTCAGAACATTGTTCACAAAAAAATACAACTAAAATAGTTGTTGTATGTAAATCTGAAGATCTAGTGATACAAAATATAATTTGAGGACATCACAGTTCTGACCAATCAGTTATGCAGATAATCCTGTATATTTTTTCTCTATAATGTTTTTTTCTTTTTTTTGCCAAACGTACGCTCCATTTAACATCATGGTGGGCTAGTTGGGACTCAGCCAACATGTGTTCTAAATAATAAATACAATCAGTGACCCTAAATTGTTTTACTTTGCTATTCCTGGTCCTGCGAATGCTGGGGTTGCCAGATGTTACTACTGCCTAGCCTTGATTCCATCTCATGTCTTTGTTTCACTTCGCTACATAATCTCAGCCCCCTGATGTACCTCCGTAAATAAATTGTCCAGAGATTTTCATTTTTTGATTTGTTTTTGGATCATTAGAGAAGTCATTTGTTTCAAAACTTTACGATTTTACATACTACATAACACAGGTGTGCATTTCAATTCCTGCAAGAAAAGATCATATAATCATGCATTTCAGTGATTACAGTTCATGACGTTTGGGCCATTCACGGTTCCCTACTCCTATGTCTAAGGCAAAGTGCTAAGGCACTTAATCCCCCTCCCCTTCTGCCCCCAAGGCGCTCCCCCCAGGTGATACATATGGATTAGAGAAGTAATTTAGTTTCAATAGACATGGCTGATCCGGGCTCAAATTTTCTTGATGACATTTTTAAAAACAGCGTGTGTGTTGCAATGTTGATGTACCATTTCAGGAGCCATGTGACTATATACTTCATTTTGGGGTCAAAACATAGGTTCTGGGGGCTAAGTAGTCTTATAAAGACAGAAAATAATTCCTCAGAGCAACTTTCAGCCATTTTCCAAAATGGCGGCTATAATAAAGGAAGAAGAAACATATATAGAAATGAAACTAATCATATTGGTTTTAAATCCTTTTATGTATTTGCCAAACAATGTTTATGATCTGCATTTGAAAAAAATGTTTATCAATCCTGTTTTAGACACATTTTCATAGTTCACTTTATTTGTTTCGGCGATTGCTCGTGGTACATTTGCGGAATGTTAAACATTTGAGAAGAGCATATTGTCAAGGACCTCTTTTTGTAGCACAGGTTTTGCAAGTCCAAATACGTGACGGTTCTGTGGGTAGAGGCTTAAGAAATTTCTTAGGTTTTAGCACCCCATTGATAGCTTCCCAACCAAATTCACACTGATCTTTCTCTACATATACGTGATCCAAAATATTTACACTTCTGATCAAGTGGAACGCTCTTTTAATGTGTCCATGCACAGAATATGACGTTGGTGGAAGGTCACCTAGCGGGACTGATCTCTTGAACTCACTGTACCGAAGATCGTCAAATGTGTGATAGTCAGAACTTGTTTTCGACACATGCACAAGATACTTTTCTACATCTTTAAAGTCAGTCTTCTGTCTCATCAAATCCTTTTAGAAACTCCAGTTTCAGCAGTTAAAGCTCCAAGATTTGTTCCAATTTTGTCATAGTGTCATCACCCTTAGGAATATGTTCCTTGATGAGTACACCGGGCATCTCCGGGTCAAGTTTCTTGCACAGCATATGGAGCAGGATTAAGGCTTTTCTCGCCTGTTCCATAACGTATCCATTACTAACAATCCTTGACATATGAACATTGCAATGAATCTAAGTAGCACAATAATATCGGTCTTTCGACAATACAATTACTCGATTGGAACCATTTCGAACAGCTCACTCAACATCTGTCAGTTCACGAAAGGTCAGCTCCCTCCAATTTGCTATTAAGTTCTTCAACAATATGGCATATACCTTTTGAATACATGTCTGCAGGCACCAACTCCTCATTGACAATCATTCCACTTTCAATACTTGGAAATTTAGTGTTCACTGAAGCATCAGCAATGTTTTTGCAAGTTAACATCTCCAAGTTCATCTTGTTCGAAGTTTATGACCAGAATTTATCGAGTTGCACAGGTGTAGGTGTGGAATTTTTGATGCAGGCAAGGTCAATTGTTCCACTTGTAGACATTCGCCTGATTCTCTCACATTCTTTGACAGATGGTTCGAGATAACTGTCGAAGACAATGTGCAGTTCTTGCAAGGTGCACACTGACTTTGATAACTGTAGCACTGTCTGAACGGCCTCTCCGAAGTTTTGCATGGATGAAAGCTTGACTATATGAAATTGTGACGTATAGTCCACAACAACAGCAGTTTTCATTGAGGAAATTTTTTAAAATTGAAATTCTTCAGGCTAAAGTTTTTTTTTTCGAGCTGTTGTTTGAGTTTGTGCTTCACTGGCTTGGTTGCAGTATCTCCATCAAATAACGCGTTTGTTGGAAGAAGATTATGCAACAGAATGTCCTTGATAAATTCACCCCTTTCTTTTGCTAGATCTATTTCTCTATGTGCTTGCGACAGTTTCAGTTTCAGTTTGAAAGTGATGAAAGTTTGAAAAAAAAAAAAAAAAGTGCTTTATTCGGTATATATATGTGTATATATATATATATATATATATAACCATATAGCAACAGTTCATAAAAATACATATACATCGTTGAATTACATCAGGCTCTGTAATGTCGGATACCAATTAAAACTCATTTCCAGCACGTGTGCAAATTAGCAATGGTAAGGTGCATTTATAGTGCACTCATTCAGTTAGACATGTGCAAACTAGCAATATGAAAGTGCCTGTTAGTACAATCAACTAATTATACATGTGCAAACTAGCAAAACTAAAGTGCATATTGGTACATTCAATTTAATTATGCATGTGCAAACTTGCAGAACTAAAGTGCTTCAGAATCAGGGCCATTTGATTAATTCATACAATGATTGACTTACGTGCAAAAATACATTTTAAAATATATGTAGCCACATAAAAACATATATCTGGGTTCTCTAAATTAAACACCATTAACATTGCTGCCTTAGTATTGCGCGTGTTATATTTTAAAAAGATGGGTTTTAAATAAAGTTTTCTATAAGAAGTATAAAATTTACAAAACAACATAAAATGGCAGCTACTCTGCTTAGAGATTCCATCACAGGGGCATGGGCATGTTCCAGGTTTCTTAATTAGTGGAAATGCCACAAGATGGTGCACAATTCCTAGGCGTAAGCGGGATAGTACAAAGCGGTGGGAATTTTTAGTAACTACACTTAAATACAGTTGGAAACCTTCATTAACATTATGATCTAAATAAAAGTTAAACGTGCTTTGTTTTACATATTTGGTCATTCTGGTACTTTTAGTGTATTTTAGAAAAGACATTTTAAGCTCTTTTTTTGATAAGCGTATCCCCATTATAGGTTCTTCAAAGATATCGTATTCAAAAAGAGTCTTATACCAACACCGGATGTGACACAACCATGGTATATTTGAACAGTGGTCAAGTTTCAAACAATCGTTAACCACATCCTGTGTGAATTTTGTTTAGTCTTTGGACCAGATTGATCGCCATTGGGCCAAGGGGCGCAGGTCTATTAAATCCTTGACGTATTCTAATCCTACTTCCCTATGTATTAATTAATTTGAAGCCGCAGTCGGGGTACAAAGTAATCGTTTCAGGAAGGCATTTTCTTCTTGACGTATTTGGTTGCCACTCTGTGTATGATATCCCCAAATCCCTGCCCCATACAGGGCTGATGATATGCACCTAGAATTGTATATGGACACCATCGCTTGAATTCTACGACCCCTAATTTTGCTGCAAATCTAAAAACACCATTAATATTTCTAACCATTTTAAAACGTATACTCTCTTGTTCATTAACCCACCTCCCGTCTCCTGAGAATGTAATGCCCAGATAACAAAATTTCTTTACAGATTCCAATTTCTCCCCATCTAAATAAAAGGTCCTGCTCTTTGTCTTCTTGCCACAAGTCATTACGACAGTTTTTCCTTTATTAATTATTCGCTTTCTACTCTCAGTGAAAGTATGGAACTTATTTATTAGGCTTTGCAGGCCATTTTGGGTCCGGGAAAGAAGGACTGCGTCATCCGCGTATAAAAGAATTGGAATGGGGTTACCATTTATAATGGGGGCATCTGCTTGGACGGCTCTCAAAATTTGATCTATCTGATTAATAAATAACGAAAATAAAAGTGGGGCAAGAACACATCCTTGTCGAATGCCTCTATTAATTTTGAACAAAGGTGTACATTCTCCCGCTGGTCCAAATCTAACTTTACAGGACAAATTTTCATACAGTCTGGCCAGCAGGGGGACAATTTCAATCGGGGCACCCATTTCTAACAAAACCGGCCATAGGAGCGAGTGTTCCACCAGATCGAATGCCGAACTCAAATCAGCAAAGCACAAAAATAGGTTACCCCCTTTGACTCTTGTGTACTTGCTGATTATGAGTTCCAGGTTCACACACTGCTCCATCGTTCCCATCCCCCTCCTGAACCCATACTGCACTGGGGATAATATGTTTTTTTCCTCAACCCAGGCTTCCAACCTTTGAAGGAGGACTCGACTAAGAATTTTAATTGATGAGTCTAGGAGCGAGATGGGGCGGTAATTACGTGCCTCTGATCTGGAACCTTTCTTGTAGAGGGGTACAATAATAGATTGACCCCATGTTGATGGGAGTCTGTCTTCTATAGCAGCATTAAAATATTGTGTCAGTATTGGTGCCCATAGATGTATTTCATGTTTATAAAAATCCATGGGCACCCCATCCGGACCTGGGGCTTAGCCACCTTTACTATTTCTTATCGATTCAGTAACTTCGGATAGGGTCACAATTAACTGCATTTTTTCCCAATTCATACTACACACAACATCTATGGTTAAAATTTGCCCATCTGGATTAAAATCAGAATTAAAAATCCCTGTGAAATGGGTAATCCAGGCGCGGCAGCTTACGTGCGAAGTGATTTCAGGAATGTTATCATTCTTTAATAATGGGCTGTTTACAGTTTCCCAGAATAGTTTATGATTTTTTGTTTCTGCTGCCGTATCCAGGGTGGACCAAGCTTCGTTTTGAAGTTCTAATTTTCTCGTGGCCCGGGCAGTTTTGTAGTTATGGCGCTCTTCTTTAATTTTAACTGTGTCTTTAGGCCTAGTGTCAAGAGCAATTTTAAGTTTGTTTAATGACAAAGCACAATGCTTGTCAAACCATACCACTTTTGTTTTCTTTAGTTTTCTACTCCGGACAGTAAGTGAGGCGTCAATTGCTTTAGTTATATTCTGAAAATTCACAATTAAATTTCCTGTTGACACTTTGAATGCCAAGCAATAACCTACTTCCCTCCTACATTTTGAAAGGACATCCATCATAAATTTAGCGGGGTCAATTCTAATCCACTTTATTCTCATGCCGTTTGGTCTTTCAGCTGAGATTCCTTGGATAGGTCTCCCATAGGCATGAGTTTTTGCCCCCCATCCAAATAGTACCAGTGATATGCTATTGTGGTCGCTCAGTGGTTGCACATCTATCCAGACATTGGTGTAAACTGAGCCATTAGACATCAGGATGTGATCAATATTAGAATGGGCGTCCCGTTCTCTAAACGACGGACAAACTTCATTATCTTTATTCTTAGTGCAGTCTAGTAGTTCTAAATCTAATTTAGCTACTAGGTTATTCAAAGCACTTCCATAATTAGTGTGTGGGAAATGATTAAAGATGATACTACCTCCCCTACAATACTCCCCTTGGTGACCACAGATCCCCTTCTGTGCATGGCTACATGCCCAAATTATTACAAGGGAGTTACTTGATAAATCTAATACTCCCTCTACTGCCTGCTCTATGTCCCGTACAATCATGCCCCGATTAGGTCCAATGATATTATTATAAAAGTTTATTACAACTAGGTCCCTTCCTTTTTTGTGTACAAGGTGCAAGATTGATGCACACGGGGCCACCTCCACATAACTCCCAAAACTGAACTCGGTTAAAGAGTTCGATACCAGTGTCAATAGCCCGCCTTTAGCTCTTCCTGCTATGGAAGCAGTTGCGTCAATACTATATGATGTGTACCCCTCAGCTTGTATTTGGGCTTTGTGTCATGTCTCCTGGAGACAGATTATATCATGGCTGTATGTGATGAAACTGTTCCAAAAGGGTGTACCAATTTTAGCAGCAATTCCCGCAATATTCCAGGTTATAAACATTAAGCCTTCAGCAGTATTAGCATGGGTGCTGTCATCTAGCTCCCCCATATCGGGTCTTTCTAGACTCTCCCCCAGATTTGTGTCTATAACCGGGGTACATCAGGATAGTTAATTTTATCAGTTTCATGCTGTTCATTACTTATTGACCCTACTATGTTATCCCCTACTATGTTATTATCCCCTTCTTCCATTTCTATAACCCGCGACCCCAGATCATTTTCAACATTATCAACAATTCCCCTAGATACGACTACTTCAGAATGGGGCGGTATAATTTGGTCCTTCAGTCAGTCGTTTTCATCTAGTGAGCCAAACACCTCAAATCTATTGTGAGTCGGGATTGCTAAATTTTCCCATATATTATGAAATGGGGCAGAGACATAAGCTGCGTTATATAGGTTATGGTAGGTATCTCTCTGGTAGTCAGCAATCTGAACTGTAGCATATTTCCCTGACTGGCCTGTATAGAAGTAATCCAAGGGGAGCAGTGTTGTATTGTACTCATGTTTGGAAGGCGCAGGTGCATTAAGGATCGAATCTCTAGCCCAGTCAGGGGTTCTAAAGTTTATGACTATGCAATCATCATTTATTTCCTTTTTACTAGGCCCCACCCATCCTACTCTCTGTGTAGAAATAATCTGGTTTGCCCTACGCATTGGAAATCTACAGTTATGAGTGAGCCAATGCAGTGTTTTATTCTTGAGAGTTTGCTGATTTTCAAACTGGGTAGGCTTAAGCTTTGGTACATTGGCAAGGATAGCTACATACGCGCTGCTTTCAGGTGGCAAATTTGTCACCGCGGGAATTATATTATTGATGATGTTACGTTTAGGCGCTACCCTGTCCATTTTTATTAAATCCTATACCACCTTTATCCCTTTGGACAAAAACAGGCTTCTGCCCCATTGTTACGTTGGAGATGTTAATAGATGGTGTTGCCGAAGTTGGAGCGACATTGACCACAGTAGGGTGACTAACTGTTTTTGTTCGACTAACCGCCGAGTTATTGGTGGGCTTAGCCTTTTAGGCACTAGTTGTGGGATGCTTGATGTGCATGCTCAGTTGTTCTAGCAAGTCTAAATTGGCTATTCCTAACTTTTCTAGGGTCTCCACCTTATTGCTTAAGGCGCTCAACCTTTCAGTCACTGGTGTAATATGTGATTTTACTAGCTGCTCGAGCTGTGATAATAAATTTGGTTGAACGGTGCTTTGGTTTTCAATCAGTTGCAAGTTACCACTCTGTTGTAAACCATTTCCTACCCCCCCCTTGTATCTGGGTTGTGTTATTTGCCTTCCTCTTTCTACTTCTATATCCCCTCCTAAGTCTATTTGAAGTTACCAACTTCCTGTTAGGTACTGTTCTACGTATGGAACGGCCAGCTTCATGGTCACTCATACTGTATGATGGACTCATATTCACTGTTCCATCTGACAAATTAATATCATTATTTGCACAATCATCTACGTCCACTCTAGCATTGGACACCTCAATAATTGTGGGAGGAGAAAGGATCTCACTGGGCTGTAGAGTGGGAGTTAATGACAGTCTATTCTCCCGGATTGAACACTCGGACGGTGACTGTTGTTGAATGTCCGCATAGTTCGTGCCATTCCCTGGTAGATCCACATAGGAGCCTAATAGAATTGAATCCTGTGATATGGATGTGATTGTAGTTGTATCAGCAGGTATATTGGCTCCTTGCGTAGGCTGGGTTATTAAGCACAGACTCAGTGGCAACGAGAGGCGTCTTTCAGTATTTTCTATAGCTGTGACAACAACCCCAATGGTTTGTTGCAGCATTTTATCAATGGCAGTTAGAGTTGGAAGTGGGGTTGTTGCCTGGGCTAGCTTCCTTGATGTCGAACTAGTGGACATTGGTGTCTTTTTAACCATGATTAGGATAGGTGTACTTATGGGTTCTTTTAAAAGGGACACAGTTTGATCACACTCGGATTGGCAAATGAGTAGGTTTTACCTTAGGCGGCGAGCTGTTGGTGGATTCAGAGGGTATGGCCCAGACCAGACTCCTCAGGCCTCTGAGGGCCTAAGAGGGCCCACCCTTTGCCCGGGCTTCGCCCGGCGCACACCCGCGCGCGTCCCGCAACCCGGGAGCTCTGTCGGTCTTTTGATGCGCCTCCTGGCGCCAAAATGAGTGGTGGGCGTGGTCAGCCGCGGGGATCGCCGGGGGTTGTGGTCTCCCCTCTCGGCGGCCGCGCACAGATGGAAGAGTGCGACGGCGGCGGAGGAGACCGGCAGAATGTTCCAGGTAACAGCAGCGTGTGTCCCCAGGTGAGCGAGACAGCGTATGGCAGGGAAACGGTGTACGCTGCAGAGAGCACCCGCTCCTCCGCAGCTCTGTCGGTCTTTTGATGCGCCTCCTGGCGCCAAAACGAGTGGTGGGCGTGGTCAGCCGCGGGGATCGCCGGGGGTTGTGGTCTCCCCTCTCGGCGGCCGCGCACAGATGGAAGAGTGCGACGGCGGCGGAGGAGACCGGCGGAATGTTCCAGGTAACAGCAGCGTGTGGCCCCAGGTGAGCGAGACAGCGTATGGCAGGGAAACAGTGTACGCTGCAGAGAGCACCCGCTCCTCCGCAGCTCTGTCGGTCTTTTGATGCGCCTCCTGGCGCCAAAACGAGTGGTGGGCGTGGTCAGCCGCGGGGATCGCCGGGGGTTGTGGTCTCCCCTCTCGGCGGCCGCGCACAGATGGAAGAGTGTGACGGCGGCGGAGGAGACCGGCAGAATGTTCCAGGTAACAGCAGCGTGTGGCCCCAGGTGAGCGAGACAGCGTATGGCAGGGAAACAGTGTACGCTGCAGAGAGCACCAGTTGTCTTTTTAGTTTTCAGTTTTGTACTATCTGCTTGGAGCAAATTTTTACTATGGCAATTAAAGTGTTTAGCGTTAGTGATTATGTCAAACAGCTTTTTCTCTTTCAATACAAATCTCTCCTGCTTCAGTTCTGCATATAGTTTCGATCCATGTTCCAGGACATTTGGTTGACGTGTCTTTATATCATTATCCACATATTGTTTGGTCACCAAGTTGTGTATTTGCACAGGCTTAGTCATTGCAAAGGGGTTCCCTTGCTGCATTAAATGAAAAATGCTGTTCACATGTTTATTAAAAATTTCCCCTTTCAAGATGGTCCATTCATTTGGAATTTGTCATCTCTCTGAAAACATTGCCAATTAAAAGGACTTCATGGTAAACAGGCTGTAATTGAGTAACATATTAATTTCCACATGTCTGACTAACAATTCCCTTGGTGCCGTTCTTTGATCTCTGGATAGTGTATTCCAGTTTCATATCTGGAGCCTCAGGTTTGAACCTTCCCTCTCTTTCTTTCTTTCACCACAAAGTGTCTCTGGATGAGTTTTCTGTAGAGGTATGGTTTGTACTCCTCTAGCTTCCTCACTCTTTCAAAAAACCAGGACCCATATATTAGGTAGTTTATGCAATCAAATTCGCACAACACAATTATCTGTGACTCCACAATCTTCACATGCAGCTCCCAATCGCCGTCCCAATCAGCTTGTACCAAGTTTTTCACTAGAGCTATGGTGTAAAAAATTTCCCCTGTACTTGCAAAGTTCAGATTTTTCTTCATATTCTTTGACTAACGCTACGACCTTGGTTTTATAGTTTTGAACTGAGTGTATTGAACATTGCCTTGCTTTCCATTATGTCTTTTAATTGAAGTGCACTCTGTGCCTTGTTTACTTCTGAGATAAGATATGGAAAACCTAATTCGTCATTCTTGTTCCATAAAGCATTCCAATGCAATATTTCTATAGCCTCAGAGATGATGAGCATACCTTATAATGAATGAACAGTTCCGCTCAAAACTGGCTAAACAGTTTTGCTTCCAAAGATTTCAGCCTCAATAAGTGCGTTGTCTATGTTACATCCAATGAGAGAACTTCCTGCTCACTGCAATACAACTTTTGGCATGTGGAAAATGCCCATTATTTGATAAAGATCATAATTTTCTACTGGAGTCATCAAAAAAATGTCCACTACAATACGTAAAAAAACTTTCATTGCAGAAAATTGTCAAGATGGGCTGATCTTCAAGCTGAGCACACACATTTTGGAAATGTTTTAGAGTTGTGTACGCTGTTGCGTAGTTTGTGACTGGAAATAGTTTACTGGTAACAACCCAACCTTCTTCAGCGATGCGGTATTCTGGTAGATCAGAGCATGAATTCCAGTCCATGGAGGAACTGGCTTTTCTTTTCAGTTAAATCGGCTTTGCGGACCGCAGCATCAGGTACAAGAAGATCCATGTCCTCAGCCTCTTTGAAACTTTCTCGTAGACTGGCATTTGTTGGTGGCTTGTAGTGATTTTGCACACATTGGCAAGGCAATTGGGTTATACGTTTGCAGCTTTGTTTATGCCTACAGCTGCCTCGTTTGTTTATGCCTACAGCTGACACAGCTTGTTTTCCAGCAGCTACTTCATCGATAGTGTCTTGAAAAAGCACCATAGCAGATTCATGAGAGCTGTCTTCAAAAGGAAAATTACCAAGAGCAGTAATTATAAATCCTTTCCTGGTGAACTGACCTGGAAGTGGTGTGCTGTGGGATTCACAAGATCCTACAGCATGACCTGCAAAGAAGTTCCTGCTCTGTACTGTGTCATCATAACTTGTTAATGTACCCATTATATTCATTCAAGTGATTAGATCTCTACTTATGCAGTAGTAATAGATTACATGGACAGTTATCATGTGTAGCAGAGTTTTCTTTTTATCGTGATTGTAATTCCTAAAACATGATTTGGAAAAGACAGTACAGTTCCACATCATAAGCCTGCCGGTTCATTTGATTGTTGTCCATTTCTTCACTTATATGTCATCTTCAATGTTGTCCGCTTTTGTTCCGAACTCAATAACTTTAATTTGTAACAGTTTTGCGTTGCTGAAATTAAACAATGATGTAAAAAAATGTAAGACAACATCAGGCATTCTTGTTTACCCCATGATTTGCAGAGCTCTGGGGCATCACAAAATTTGTCATTAAGTCCAAAATCGAAATCTTCTAGGATGTTAAATGGTTCCTGCTGCTTTTACTGCATCCTATGATCTAATTTTGGCAGCTAGAACTTCAGGAGTCAGATCAGCCGAGAACAGCATAATAGCTCATTCTTTTTCTTAGACTGACTAAACCAAATTCTGTGATTGTACATTCTCCCCATAAAAATCTTAATTTAATTATTATGGATCAATGCAGTTTCATCAATGTTGATAATTATTTCTCTAATCTCACGGAGTGTGAACCCGTAGCCAACACTTAAGAGTGGCTTTAAAAATTAATTTGCTTTTTCAAAGAGTGCAAACTTAACTGAAGGTTGGGGGTTACGTTGTTGCTGGGAGCTCATTGTACATCCATATTTCCAAATGTATGCACGCGTGAAGTTCGGGTGGGCATAAACATTTGCTGCAAATGCATTTACCTCGCTGTTTGGATCAGCTGCTCGGCTGCAATCTTCATCTTGGAAGAAACTAGCTGCAGATAAAAACATGTTTGCCCTTTGAGACTCACACACTCTGTACTTAGTTCTTTCTTTCTTACATCCATCTCTTTGGTCCTCGTTCTGGCTAGACCAAAGATAAGATAAGATAATGGAATGGGGTCCGCTGCACTCCGAAGTAATCAGTATGTTTGTTTGAGTAGTCAATGAAGTTCAAATGTCTTAGGGTGCTCAGGGTGAACCCCTTCTGTCCGGGAGGGGCAGTGAAACAATATGAAGAAAAGGACCTTACAGGCATAAGGTGGAGTTCCTGCGCACTACTTTTAGCTAGGTGTATGCTCGAAAATAAACAAGGGTATTCAAATGTTCAAAGTTTTTTATCACTTTGTTATTTCAATTGGTTGGTTCATACTTCTGAATCAAAGGTTTTCCTTTTAAATGGTGATTCATGTACAATCATTAGTAGATGATTCCATAATCAAACAAGCATTTACAATGCAATGGTCTCGGCATCATTAAAGGTAGAGCTATTGGCATTGCTCATGACATTTCTTTTTTTTTCTTTAAATCATAAATAAATGGCATTGTCATTTACATTGTCAATACACACCACTCTGCACTCAACTGCACTCACCTGCACTGCACTGCACTCACCTGCACTGCACTCACCTGCACTGCACTCACCTGCACTGCACTCACCTGCACTGCACTCACCTGCACTGCACTCACCTGCACTGCACTGCACTCAACTGCACTCACCTGCACTGCACTGCACTCACCTGCACTGCACTGCACTCACCTGCACTGCACTCACCTGCACTGCTCTGCACTGCACTCACCTGCACTGCACTCACCTGCACTGCACTCACCTGCACTGCACTCCACTGCACTCACCTGCACTGCACTCACCTGCACTGCACTCACCTGCACTGCACTCACCTGCACTGCACTGCACTCACCTGTACTGCACTCACCTGCACTGCACTCACCTGCACTGCACTGCACTCACCTGCACTGCACTGCACTCACCTGCACTGCACTCACCTGCACTCACCTGCACTGCACTCACCTGCACTGCACTCACCTGCACTGCACTGCACTCACCTGCACTGCACTGCACTCACCTGCACTGCACTGCACTCACCTGCACTGCACTCACCTGCACTGCACTCACCCGCACTCACCTGCACTGCACTGCACTCACCTGCACTGCACTCACCTGCACTCACCTGCACTCACCTGCACTCACCTGCACTCACCTGCACTGCACTGCACTCACCTGCACTGCAATCACCTGCACTGCACTCACCTGCACTGCACTCACCTACACTGCACTGCACTCACCTGCACTCACCTACACTGCACTCACCTGCACTGCACTCACCTGCACTGCACTGCACTCACCTGCACTCACCTGCCCTGCACTGCATTCACATGCACTGCACTGCACTCACCTGCACTGCACTCACCTGCACTGCACTCACCTGCACTGCACTCACCTGCACTGCACTCACCTGCACTGCACTCACCTGCACTGCACTGCACTCACCTGCACTGCACTCACCTGCACTGCACTCACCTGCACTGCACTCACCTGCACTGCACTGCACTCACCTGCACTGCACTCACCTGCACGCCACTGCACTGCACTCACCTGCATGCCACTGCACTGCACTCACCTGCACTGCACTCACCTGCACTCCACTGCACTGCACTCACCTGCACTGCACTCACCTGCACTCCACTGCACTCACCTGCACTGCACTCACCTGCACTGCACGCACTGCACTCACCTGCACTGCACTCGCCTGCACTGCACTCGCCTGCACTGCACTCACCTGCACTGCACTCACCTGCACTGCACTGCACTGCACTCACCTGCACTGCACTCACCTGCACTGCACTCACCTGCACTGCACTCACCTGCACTGCACTGCACTCACCTGCACTGCACTCACCTGCACTGCACTCACCTGCACTGCACTGCACTCACCTGCACTGCACTCACCTGCACTGCACTGCACTCACCTGCACTCACCTGCACTCACCTGCACTCACCTGCACTCACCTGCACTGCACTCCACTGCACTCACCTACACTGCACTGCACTCACCTGCACTGCACTGCACTCACCTGCACTGCAAACCTGCACTGCACTCACCTGCACTGCACTCACCTGCACTCACCTGCACTGCACGCACTGCACTCACCTGCACTGCACTCACCTGCACTGCACTCACCTGCACTGCACTCACCTGCACTGCACTCACCTGCACTGCACTCACCTGCACTGCACTGCACTCACCTGCACTGCACTGCACTCACCTGCACTGCACTGCACTCACCTGCACTGCACTGCACTCACCTGCACTGCACTGCACTCACCTGCACTGCACTGCACTCACCTGCACTGCACTGCACTCACCTGCACTGCACTGCACTCACCTGCACTGCACTGCACTCACCTGCACTGCACTGCACTCACCTGCACTGCACTGCACTCACCTGCACTGCACTGCACTCACCTGCACTGCACTGCACTCACCTGCACTGCACTGCACTCACCTGCACTGCACTGCACTCACCTGCACTGCACTCCACTGCACTCCACTGCACTGCACTCCACTGCACTGCACTCCACTGCACTGCACTCCACTGCACTGCACTCCACTGCACTCCACTCACCTGCACTGCACTCACCTGCACTCCACTCACCTGCACTCCACTCACCTGCACTGCACTCACCTGCACTGCACTCACCTGCACTGCACTCACCTGCACTGCACTCACCTGCACTGCACTCACCTGCACTGCACTCACCTGCACTGCACTCACCTGCACTGCACTCACCTGCACTCACCTGCACTCACCTGCACTGCACTCACCTGCACTGCACTCACCTGCACTGCACTGCTCTGCACTGCACTCACCTGCACTGCACTCACCTGCACTGCACTCACCTGCACTGCACTCACCTGCACTGCACTCACCTGCACTGCACTCACCTGCACTGCACTCACCTGCACTGCACTCACCTGCACTGCACTCACCTGCACTGCACTCACCTGCACTGCACTCACCTGCACTGCACTCACCTGCACTGCACTCACCTGCACTGCACTCCACTGCACTCACCTGCACTGCACTCACATGCACTGCCCTGCACTCACCTGCACTGCACTGCACTCACCTGCACTGCACTCACCTGCACTGCACTGCACTCACCTGCACTGCACTCACCTGCACTGCACTCACCTGCACTGCACTCACCTGCACTGCACTCACCTGCACTGCACTCACCTGCACTGCACTCACCTGCACTGCACTCACCTGCACTGCACTCACCTGCACTGCACTCACCTGTACTGCACTCACCTGCACTGCACTCACCTGCACTGCACTCACCTGCACTGCACTCACCTGCACTGCACTCACCTGCACTGCACTCACCTGCACTGCACTCACCTGCACTGCACTCACCTGCACTGCACTCACCTGCACTGCACTCACCTGCACTGCACTCACCTGCACTGCACTGCACTCACCTGCACTGCACTGCACTCACCTGCACTGCACTGCACTCACCTGCACTGCACTCACCTGCACTGCACTCAACTGCACTCACCTGCACTGCACTGCACTCACCTGCACTGCACTCACCTGCACTGCACTCACCTGCACTGCACTCACCTGCACTGCACTCACCTGCACTGCACTCACCTGCACTGCACTCACCTGCACTGCACTCACCTGCACTGCACTCACCTGCACTGCACTCCACTCACCTGCACTGCACTGCACTCACCTGCACTGCACTCACATGCACTGCCCTGCACTCACCTGCATTGCACTGCACTCACCTGCACTGCACTGCACTCACCTGCACTGCACTCACCTGCACTGCACTGCACTCACCTGCACTGCACTCACCTGCACTGCACTCACCTGCACTGCACTCACCTGCACTGCACTCACCTGCACTGCACTCACCTGCACTGCACTCACCTGCACTGCACTCACCTGCACTGCACTCACCTGCACTGCACTCACCTGCACTGCACTCACCTGCACTGCACTCACCTGCACTGCACTCACCTGCACTGCACTCACCTGCACTGCACTCACCTGCACTGCACTCACCTGCACTGCACTCACCTGCACTGCACTGCACTCACCTGCACTGCACTGCACTCACCTGCACTGCACTCACCTGCACTGCACTCACCTGCACTGCACTGCACTCACCTGCACTGCACTCACCTGCACTGCACTCACCTGCACTGCACTCACCTGCACTGCACTGCACTCACCTGCACTGCACTCACCTGCACTGCACTGCACATACCTGCACTGCACTCTGCACTCACTACTCTGCACTCACTACTCTGCACTCACTACTCTGCACTCACTACTCTGCACTCACTACTCTGCACTCACTACTCTGCACTCACTACTCTGCACTCACTACTCTGCGCACTCACTACTCTGCGCACTCACTACTCTGCGCACTCACTACTCTGCGCACTCACTACTCTGCGCACTCACTACTCTGCGCACTCACTACTCTGCGCACTCACTCCTCTGCACTCTCTCTGCACACTCTCTCTGCACACTCTCTCTGCACACTCACTCTGCACACTCACTCTGCACACTCACTCTGCACACTCACTCTGCACACTCACTCTGCACACTCACTCTGCACACTCACTCTGCACACTCACTCACTACTCTGCACTCACTACTCTGCACTCACTACTCTGCACTCACTACTCTGCACACTCACTCTGCACTGTGCACTGCCGCTGATATCATGGAATCTTCCACCACACTTTCTAAAACTCTATAGTCCGAAGCATAATAGGCACAGAACCAAAAGAAGGGTAGACATTGCTTAAAATAATCTTATTGTATTTATGAGAAGCAAAAGCGAGACTGTGAAATGTGCTGAATATCAGTTTGTTACGAATCAACAGAGTGGAGTTAGAGAACCAAGAAATAGTAATTTAGAATCCGGGTTAGAAGGAGTAGTAATCACAAGCTGAGGATCAACGGGCGCGAAACAGCGTGGTGGGCGCGCACGAGAGGCAGCGTGGGCGTGCACATCAGCTGAAGATCGCCGGAGAAGACACAGAGCCTGCCTTCTGCCGTGACTGACCCGATGTGGAGGGAAAGAGCCCGGTGAGTGGGGGGGGGGGGGCGGCAGAGAGAGACAGTGTGTGTGTGTGTGTGTGTGTGTGTGCATGCATGCATGCGTGCGTGCGTGTGTCTGTCTGTGTGTGTGTCTGGCGCGTGCCTGCCTGCCTGCCTGCCTTTGTGCGCGTCCACAGACCCTGGTCGGCTCGTCCACCTCTCTGTAGTCCCTTGCTAGCTTACTAGGCGACAATAGTTCTCGTTGCCGAGACCTAAAAAGGTTCAATACATCATGATTATATTTGTGGAAACATGTATCAGTATCCCCGATGCATTTCGAGCTGGAGAGCTCTTCTTCAGGGGGTCCACATAATCAAGAGTAAAACGTGGTCAGACGGGTGATAGAAGTACTCGAGACTCCAGTGCAACGGGACGCCAACAGTGGAATATTGAAATAACAAAGTGATTTAAAACTTTGAACATTTGAATACCTTTGTTTATTTTCGAGCATGCACCTAGCTAAAAGGAGTGCTCAGGAACTCCACCTTACGCCTGTAAGGTCCTTTTCTTCATATAGACCACAGATAACACATGGAAGATTCTCTGCTTTCTAATCAGTTGTTGGAGGTGGACGAGGGTAGCCATCGATCTTCTAAGTGGATGGACATTGTGTTTTATTGTCATCGCCTTCTCAGAAGACTCTGATTCTTGTTATGATTCACAGATTCTGCAATTTTTTGGGCAATTCTTTTCCAGGCTTTTTACCATTGTAGACCACTTGTAGCACCGGTTGTTACAATGATAAAATATTTGATCCTCTTCACCCACCTGTTTTAATCTTTTGTGAACTTTGTCTCACCGTATTTCTGCAGCATCTCAAACTCTTCTGACCAACCTCAGTTGATGATAGCTTTTCTTTCGGATTAGTTTGACCTATGACACATTTTGCTTTGTTGAAGGAGTCCTCAGATTTTGTAGTTGGCAACGCTCTGTCCTGAAGTAAAGATCCTCTGCCACCCCCTGCTTATTTCAGGTTTACTAATTTGAATCTACTGAAAACCTGAAACAAAAATATTAAAATAAATTATCAGTATGCTGGCTAAAACACATCATTGTAAAGCCACCATTTTGGATAATGGCAGAAGGGTTGCTCTGAGGGGTTATTTTCTTTCTTTATAAGACTACTTGATCCCAAAACCTATGTTTTGACGCCAAAATGAAGTATTTAGGTCTCTTGGTTCCTGAAATATTACATAATCGCTGCAACACATCCGCCATTTTAGGTCTCGCCTGTCGATGCGCATCGAGCTTGCGAGCCTATTGCGGCTTAACCACGCTTTAACTAACAAGCAAGGAATCGTGGCGATTCCTTGCAGTGCCCGTGACTTTTAAGCTCAATGCGCATGTGCATTGAGCTTAAAAGCGCGTGCACATCAGTTCCCTCAGCCGCAATCGCCGTCTGTTCCCTCAGCCGCATTCCTCCGACACCTTTTGAAGTGAAGCTTAGCTTCACTTCAAAGGCCCCGGCTTCTTCACACCCACATGCCGCTCTCCCCGCTCCGCCCCCTCCCCTGCCCGCCGTGTGCATTTCTCCTCCACCCCCTCCGCACAGCAATGCCCTCCGTCTTGTTTTTTTTATTTTAACTTTCAGCGCAAGGATCCCGCTTGTTCTTTATTTATTAAACACACGCTTCGCTCTTTCTCTTCTGCTTCTTCCACTCGCAATCTGCTTTTTATATTTTTTCCTTCTTTCCTCGCCCACTCTTTCCATTTTACTTCAGCTTTTTCCATTTTTTTTGCCCCTCTGACTCACACCCGATCTCCCGCCTTCTTTTCCGTCTTATTATAGCCTCTATGTGCTCTCACCTCAAACAATTCTACCCTTCACTACGACACTCCCGCCATTTCACCCCTTCTTTACTCATTCACACTCAATTTCCCGTCTTTTCCCCTTTCCTCTCATTTCTTTTTTTCCTCACACTTCGTCCTATCTATATTTACCCATCTCCAGCCCTACTCTTCTCCATCTTCTTGCTCACGTTGCCCCTACAAACTTTTCTTCCTTCGCACTCGGTTTTCCTGCCCATGTCTTACACGCTCCCCCAGAGTCTCTTCTCGTCGCTGGCAGCCTCACCTTCTTTCTTCACCCTTCCTTCTCGCTCACGTTAGCCCTACAAACTTTTCTTCACACGCACTCGGTTTTCCTGCCCATGTCTTACACGCTGCCCCCAGAGTCTCTCCTCGTCGCTGGCAGCCTCACCTTCTTTCTTCACCCCTTCTTTTCTTCTTATCTCTCTTTTACATGCTTCTGCTTATCTTTTCATCTTTCACCTCCCATCTCCACGACACTCCCGCCATTTCACCCCTTCTTCACTCATTCACACTCAATTTCCCGTCTTTTCCCGAGACCGGAACTGTCTGGGGAAATCTGGGACGTCTGGTCACCCCATCAATACAGCATTTCATAACAATCAATAAATAAATACCCAGCCTGTGCTTTTCGCGACCTCTTGTGGACACTAGGTTTAGAATGTGTGCAATATAATAAATAACAATTGTGAGTGACTGACTAGACAGTTGCTCCAGATACACAATATTGCTTGTACATACAGTGAACATGACACACTGACTTTCCTTGGCGCACTCATGCCGATGTTGTCAGGACATTGCAGGAGGGGTCAAGTTAATGTTTAAAAACCATTACTTTGGGCCGCTTCCGTGTACTGCATGAGCAGTCCCTGTAACTTCTGCAGGCCAGCTGCTGCTGAGACGCTGACACTCTCCCGCTTTCTGCTTGGCGCCACCAGCCCTTCCTCCCCCCCTCCTTCCAGGGACGACCACCGTCTCACACCCCATCCCCATATACTCCTTCCCTCCCACTCGCTGGCTCCCCCTCCCCCCCCCCCACCAGGCTCTCAATGCTTGTTTTAAACCAAGGCAGCGGGGCTCTTCAGCGTGTCCGACTCAACATTTATCCAGTGACTCAACAAAACAACATTTAATCAAGAAAACTGCACTCAAATCATCGTAGGTTCCCAGCTTGACAAAATGTGTGATCGTTGTCAAATGACTTTGCTTCACCGTGCATCGGTTTACTCGAGAGTCGAATCCGAGACCTCTTGTGGACACTACGTTTAGAATGTGTGCAATATAATAAATAACACCCACCAGGCGCTCAATGCTTGTTTTAAACCAAGGCAGCGGGGGCTCTTCAGCGTCTCCTTTGCCTAAAACTCACATGGTCGCTCTTGGATTTATTTTTATTGGCCATTAACTCTGTGGTTTGCGCACTCTGTCAATTTTTTACAAACAATTTTTTATATTCTCCCACTGGGCAAAGTAACATTTGCTGTGGGCTTAAAAATATCAGCATTCGTTAATCACTCGTGCATGGCTTACTTTTTTTGGTATCACTTGTTCTCTCTCTCTCTCGCTCTCTCTCCCTCCCATAACTCTCTCTCTCTCTCTCTCTCCCATAACTCTCTCTCTCTCTCCCTTCTCTCTCTTTCTCTTTCTCTCTCTCTCTCTCCCCCTTCTCTTTCTTTCTCTCTCTCTCTCTCCCTCCCATAACTCACTCTCTCTCTCTCTCCCTTCTCTCTCTTTCTCTCTCTCTCTCTCTCTCTCCCTCCCTCCCTTAACTCTCTCTCTCTCTTTCGCTTCCCTTCATTTACTCGCCCACGCAACGTCACTCGCCCACGCAACGCCACTCGCCCACGCAACGCCACTCGCCCACGCAACGCCACTCGCCCACGCAACGCCACTCGCCCACGCAACGCCACTCGCCCACGCAACGCCACTCGCCCACGCAACGCCACTCGCCCACGCAACGCCACTCATCCATTTGCAAAACGGAAAATGTTAAACTCTTCTATTGCGAGACCTATTGCATTTTCAATGCTTGTTAATAATGTTGTCCAGAAAATTTCGTCCTGGATTAGCAATATCTACCCAAGCTAAATTACTTCTCTAATGATACAAAAATGCAAATAAAAAATTAAGATCTCTGGCCAACAATTGTTTTACAGAGGTATATCAAGGGACGAAGACCAATACTTGTTGCTTCTTTAACTTATGCAAGTTGTGTCTCTTCCCTGCTTCCTCACTTTGTCTCTGTTTTCCTATCAATCTCATCCCCCCTTTTCTATTGTTTTTTTGTCTTCCTTTCTCTTGCCCGTGGTTAGGCTGTGATGATGAAAAATAAGTGCTGCTTGTGCCCACCATCTGCACCTACTGAGCACTGGTTTCACAAATCTGTTTAATGCCTGTAACTACATTTTGTTTGAAGGCATAATCATGGTTTTGTTGTTGCTTTGTATGTTGTAAATGGAGATACATATGTTTCAATAGGACGTTTTTCGTAATGTGGTTTTGTGAACACGTAGGACTTGATTACGAGTTTGGAGGTACGGGACCGCACTGCCAAATCCGTGTGTGCACCATCCACCAGAGTATGACTTTTTCAGTCACTGGGGGAAAGTCTTAATATGCTTGGCGTCTTAATACGACGGTGATCCCGACAAGCATATTGTGGCCTCGAGCGCCGCGCCACAGCCAGGGATATCTAATCCCTGGCGGTTTCAGTGGTGCAGTGGTAGTCCGACGGCCCTAGTTGTGATAAGGCAGTCTGAAGACTGCCACCGCCGCACCCCATGTGTCTGGCAGTCAATGGACACATGACATTAGATAATCTATTGTAATTGCGTAGTACACTTTTCTAGTCAGTCTGAATTAAAATGGAGTTGCTTTAAATGTATCCTACTTTACGTCATATGTTAATTTTTTAAGCTTATGTAATTTGAAACTATTTTCAAATAATTGTTTCTTTTATGATAACAGTTCTCTGGTACTTTGGATTTGATTCCCACTAGATGGCGCAAAGATAACTAAAATATTATCAGTTGGACAAAGTAATTGTTGTACTTGTATCATATTTGAGGTTTTATGTTATGCAGCTTTAGTGAATGGTTTTATAAATGTTATAGTTCTCTCATATGGCAATGCATTTGATGAGCATTAACTTTATTGGTGGTAATGTAGTCCTTTTCGGAGGAGTGAGCACAAGGCATTTGATAATTGTATTTCTCAGGTCTATCACTTACTGGAAGGTGTTATTTCTTCTCTTTGAAGGTTTAAGGAAGATTAACTAATCCAATGTGAGCCGCATAGTGAGATGTTCTGAACTCGTAACATAAGCTATCAATAATACTAGAAGCCGTTTGAGTTCCAGATCTTACGGTTCTGGTGGAAGTGTACTTTAAATTTTTGCTGTGAAGTTGTTTGGTCCCTATAGGAGGCTGGCTTAGTATATGGTGTACACCTATTTAAGTGAAGCACCTTGCACTAATCCAGACAACCCTTATGTGATTTTAAGATGTCTTTGATAACCATAGAAAACTCTCACAGTGGTAGCTGTGGAGAGCAGCTTTCAGGCTAATCTTGAAGGAGTATAAAGCAGCTTGTTTTAACCAACTTTAATCAGTAGTGTAAGTTAAATGAAAAAGAACCACACAGTGTTTATAGAAAAATAGGTCTATTTATAACACACACAATCACTAACACATTCGATTATCTCCTACCTGGAGATATCCACACACAAGATTACTTTGCAATAATCGGGTAAGTAGCACAAATAAATACTGGTCTCCAGGGGGAGACCAAACCAGATGTTAAGAAAATGGAGCGCGAACTGCAATGGAGAAAGGGACTTGGTCCAGAAGACTCAGAGGAGCCCCGGACACAAGGAACCGCCCAAGGTAAGTACCCAGGAACCCCACTAGGGCTGTGTGCAGTGCAGAGTGGAAACGGCCGCATGCCCAATGGAAGTCAAAGGAGAAGTTGCAGTTTTAAAGAACAACAACCCTTCCCGAAAAACCCCAAAGAAACCCTTTGGAAGCAAAAGGTTGGAGAGCCACCAAGGGATGCCCCAGGAACCAGGTTACCTGCACCACGTAAGCTGGGTGCATAGGGGTGAAGTGACGTCTGAACCTGCTGTCGATGACAATGGGAGACTTGAAGATGCCTTTGGAGATGACTGTGAAGGAGTCCGGTGGAATCAAAGAGTGGATTCTGGAAGTGAAGAATCTGCAAGCAGAGGGGGCAGAGTCTATGCCACTCGAAGGTGAACAGAAGGCATGGAAGCACAATGCCCACTGATGTGGAGAGGTTCAGAGTCAATGGTGACCTTGTTGCTGCAGCTGTGATGCCCAGGTGACGATGAGGAAGACCAGGAGCTGTGTACAAGCTGTCCCATGTCAGTGTCTAGGTGGTCTTGAGTCTGGCGGGAGCACCAACAAGTATTGTAACCGCAACTGCTATGAAGATCGAAAAAGAGCAGTTGTCTGGCTTTTCGTAGCTCCTTGACAAATGGCTTTCCTAAGAGCCCTCCCTGCGCAATGACCCCTGCATCTGAATCTGACAGGTCTCCAAGCTTGGGTTCCACCTTAATAAGAAGGGAGCGGCGATGTTCAGTGGACAGGGCGCAATTTGCGTTGCCCAAAAAATGACTCTGCTCACCCTGAAAGTGTCTCTGGGGAAATCATGGAGTCCGTTAGCTTGGCCTCTTTGGCCATGTCCAGGATCTTTGTGAGGAGACCCAGAGTATGTAGGAGATTGTCCTGGCATGCCCGCCAGGACCTATCAATTCCTTTCTTGGGATCTTTTATGAATGTCTGTTGAAGGTGGCCATATGTGTGTCAATTTCCGGGGTGAGAGCCACTTTCCCCTTTAGGGAGGGGCGAGGGCTCTTTGCCCGGAGGCAGTACGGGCCTCTTTCTCCAGGGTCCTACGAATGCGCCCTCCACATAACTTGCGACTTTGTCGACCGGGGCTCAGTCGGAAGACCGGGGGTGAATGATGTCGTCGGGGTCGAGCTTGTCTGAAGTACCCAGGGAGGTCTGAGAGGGGAACCATGGCCTGGGTTCCTTGTCCGTATCCCCTGTATCATTCGAAAGGACAGAGTTAACAGGAGTCGGTAAACCCTCATCTACCAGTAAGGAAGCCTGGCTGGCCAGGAAAGCTTGCTTTACCCGGTCATAGGCGTCCAAGTCCACCCCTGTATCGCAGACAAGTTTGACCAGGGATGGCGGGCTGTTCGCCGAAGGGGGAACCCTTGAGGCATCTGAGTGGGGCAGACTGTGGGAGTGGGCATCAAGTTTGCAAATAAATACTCCTATACAAAAGACGGTGAGGGCAACTAGGTCAGCACAGACAATAACCAAATGTATGCATTCAGTAGTTCAAACAAATTCCAATCCAATGTACGCTCAAAACCTCATTTGGATCCACCGTACAGATCCAATAATGTCCATAATCAAATTGTAATGAGTTGAGGGAGCGACTTGATTTTCGCTGGTTTGGAAGGACGCCAGTTGTCGCCTGCTGAGACTCCCCGCTTATAATTGCTGCATACACAATAAGAAGGAATGGCGCTTTCGAAATGTTGAAGATCAGATAGAGTCTTCTTGGAACAAAATTACTTAGTGCTTAATAGATCACCTATTGAGAAGAATACAATTTCATAATGTTGATTTAAATAAAAGGAATATATCTCAAGAGGGGAAGTTCAGAATCAGAAACTCTTTTAATCAAAGTGATCATTATTAAGAGCCCTGATGTAAATGTAATGTAAATGTAATGTAAATTGATACTTGTATAGCGCACTACTCACCCGCAAGGGTCTCAAGGCGCTTGTACGAACACCGCTGTGGAACCCATCCTGGCTTTCCCTGTGAGGTGTCCACTCCTGGGCACCCCCAAGGTGGAGGCCAGGCATCCTTAGCGTTGTGGGGGCCGTTGTGGAGATTAAGCAAGCTATTGCCCAGAGTTGCAGAGTGGGACTCCATGATTGGAATAGGCACCGAGGTGAGAATTATCAGGTCCATGGAATTTTTGAGCCCAAGACCCGCCGAGGCGGGGCATTGAACCCTGGTCCCGGGCTAGACCTCTGCATCAGGGTCTGCCGCTCTACCCATTGAGCCACACTTCTCCACATGTCCATATCTGGACGAAACGCGTCGGCTGTTTGACATATGTACTGACGTATGAACAGTGAAGATGTACTACTGATCGCCATTATCTCTGTTGAAATAATATGAATAAAGAACTTTTTGGGGAAACCATATCAGTGAACCATCAAGTTTGCAAATCCCTGGGCAATCTGGCGGGACAGTCTCTCCTTCAAAGGGGTCATGGACTCCGCCATTGCCCGGTAAATAGAGGCGTCCACAGCGTCGTAAACGTCTTCGTCCCAAAGGAGGTCGGCCAGAGGGTCTTCCATCCCTTGGGAGTCATCCTCATAGCCCATAATGGAGTTACAAAAGGAGTAGAGAGGTGTTGACTTAATAAAGGTGTGTCTGGGTGACAGACCAAAAGGCCTTCTTAAGAACGGAAGGCACGGAAGCACAATGCCCACTGATGTGTAGAGGTTCAGATGAGTTTTTCTGGGGGTGCTGGGTGGCAGTTTAAAATTGTAATGTGAGTGTCTCGCAACTTTAAGAAGGGGGGTAGGGGTCTCAGCCCTGGGACACCTTCTGCTGGTGTACAAGCAATAGGGAGCCGACCTGAGTTGGTGTCCCCACAGGCCTCAAAGATACTGACCCGGAAGGGCGTAGAGAAAGGAGCAATACAGACTTTGCAGCCAATTTTGTTTTCCTACAGACAGCAGAGCATTAGGCTGAGTGTGATAGGCCTTTTAATCTGTCGAAAAAGGCTTGATCGGTTTACTGACCCCACCGGGGCTTCTCCCTTAGGTCGGCAGCTCGGGGGATCACAGCGTGCAGAGTGAATTCCTCAGTGAGGAAATTCAAATGTATTTGCCGTGGCCTCGTGCGGCCTCTAGCAGCGGGAGGTCCGACTGGAGCCGCACCAGAACGTGCCTGGTAAACGCTCCCTCTGCCATGGGTTGCAATTAAAGATGTAAACAAGCAGCAATAGCAGACGCGGCAGCGCCGCGTGACAAAAACAATGAATAAATCAATAAATACAATATCCATGAATAAATCAATAAATAAATCCAATAAAAAACATAGCAAACATGGAGCAGCATGACCAATTAAATCAGGGGTCTCCAAACCGGTCCTGGAGGGCCGGATCCATGCCAGATTTTTAAAAATAACTACATGTATCTAAATGGGGATATGCACAAAATCTGGCATGGATCTGGCCCTCCAGGACCGGTTTGGGGACCCCTGAATTAAATGAATAAATCAATGGATAAATCCAATATCTATGAATAAATCAATCCAACAAACAATTACATGCATAGCAGATGCGGCAGCGCCGCGTGACTAAATCAATGGATAAATCAATGGATAAATCCAATAAACAACGAAATGAAGAGAGAAAAACACAATCAATGCAAGCACAGTATCTGAGGCACTTATCTTGGCTGCGCAGCAACGAAGAAAGAGGGTGAAGGGCCAGTGAAGAAGGACTATGTTGGGCCGATGGGCCTCTGGATTGGGTGTTACAGGACTGTTTCCTGATTGGATGTTGTTTTTTCTACTACATCTTCCCAAGTGTTCACAGGAAACATAGTTTGGGTTATCTTTAAAGTGATGGCTGCTGTATAAGTAAAGTGAAGATTGAAGGCGTAACCCTCGCCTTCAGTCCTGACCTATAATAATAATAATAATAATAATAATATCCACATTTGTAAAGCACACAATCACCCGTTAGGGTCTCTAGGCGCTGGGGGCCGTCGGGAAGATTAAGCAAGCTATTGCCCAGTGTCACATGGTGCTGGGCTAATCTGCCGCCGGTGCCGGGGATCGAACCGTGATCCCCAGATTCCGGAGTCAGCCGCCCTGGCCGCGGCGCCACACCTCTTCCTCAATAGAATTTTGACTGTCCGTAATATGCTGCTTTTCCTGGTATTATCTATATCACCCATCCCCACTTGCCTCACCCACTCCTCTTTTATTGATTGGCTGATAAGAGAAGAGTTTTGAATTTTTTTTATGTTGTTCGCTTTTGACTTTAATCCAAATAGGGCTATCCGAGTTACATCATTACATTAATACATATCTTGTCCTGTCTAAATCCACTTAACTGATCCAGCAGATTGTGCATGGTTCACAAAACTTTGAAATATTTCATAACTTTGCCTAGGTGTAAGCTCTGTACTGATTCGCATACGTATCGTTAATATGGTTTCCGCACACTGGTGCTTGTATGCACTTTTTAAAAGGAAGGATGCAGTTGCTTCTGGTCACCTCTGCACTGCTAGTGCTACATGCTCTGCATTTTAAATTTCCAACCTGAGGGACTGCGAAAGTCTCTCTGAGCACGTTCATGGGCTTCATTTTGGAGAGGGCTACCAAGCATTTTGAACCCGACAGACACACAAATATAAAAATAAATATTTGAAGAAAGGAGCCTTTGGCCAAAGATAAAAAGTGATATGTATACAAATGGCCGCTAAAGTCACATCGGCCATTCCTTTACTGCTAATCTATGCATTATGTTATGTTGCTGCTGGCCAGCGTTCAGAAAATAAACCTGTTTATTCAGTCAAATAAAAAAACACGACATTTCCACCTTTATGCATAGTGGGATGGAAATAAATGCCCTTTGAAGACTAATTTAAAGTGCTCCGTATGTTCGCTTGAAAAAACGAATGCCCATAATCCGAATCCTAGTTGCCTACTTCAGCTTTGAATGAACCAGGGCCACTCGTCACTGGGTTTTCGGTTTTAAGAAGAACCCATTTTAAACTTTTCTGTATAGTGCTAAGTAAACTTTTGCTCTGGACAAGTGCCTTACAAAGTCTCTTAGGATGATATGCGTATTGATGAAAGTTTTGATGAGAGTTATCCTGCACGTATTCGCCGCTGCCTTCTTTGAAGTGTGACGGCTACTCTTAGGTTTGTTAGCAAGTGAAGAGAAGCCAGAGATAGGCAGGGCCTTCTGAGAATGAACCAGCCTGCGAGGTTCCATCAGATCCGTCTATGGATAATTATTTCGTGATAAGGAGCTCGCATCTTCCAAAGATGCTATTAGGCAGTTCTGTTTATCATCAATTGACTGTAGACTTAATTGCTGTTGATTCTTGTTACCTCCTCTGGGAGCACAGGATCCCAGGGCACCGTTCAAGGCTGCTCCGCGTGCTATGTGAAAGCTCTCTGCAGGCGCTGCATTAACCATGAACTTTCTGCATTAGACCAGTATGCCGACATTTGGCACTTCTAGTGTTTTCTCATTTTAATGTTGTGAGGTATGAAATCATGTTGTAATAAGTTGCCTCACTACCAGCCTCCCGGCAGATGAACAAATAGTACATTATCTCTATTCACAGTTGGGCATCCGAGCATCTAACACTTAGAGGCCTTATTGTGTTAATTAAACATTTATAATGCAGTAGCTTTTGAGTTTATCTACATTGCATCTGTTTATTTCTATAGTCTCGTGGGTGCTCAAAACCTGCCTTGAGGCATTTCTTCACTCTTCATCTGTGATACTAACTTCACGTTGGGTGGTAGGTACTCTGTCAACATTTTCACATTGCACATCGTTTTCCTCCCTTGATTTACACTGTAGCTGGGCCCATCTAAATATTCATTGATCGATACTATTTATGCAGTGTCTTTGATTACGATGGAAGTCTTGAGTTCCATGTACCTACTGTCCGATCAAGCACCCGTTTGTCATTTCCCCTTAACTTTCCACTGTTAACGACGTTTTGTCTTGAGTGACCAGAACAAAAGGAGATTTTTCAGCTGATAAAACAAGTAGCCCCTTAATAACAACCCCAATCTTCCTAGTTTAGTCTAACATGTGAACCCCATAAGATCCCAAGATTTCCTTAAAGGCCTGGTGAATGTACAAACAATAGGCAGTTGCCCGTATGGGTGGAGAATCTAGCGCCTACTCCTCAGTGGTATAAATTGAGAACATTTTATTTAAGGATACTATGAATTGGATGCATCAGATTAGACTACAGCATTATGAGCAGTGGTATTATGAGGTGCAGAGATTTGATTTTAGGCCACATGTATAAGGGAATGCAATTAGTTACAGAGGCCACATCTTTTTTCAACAAGTTATTTTTCTTAAGCTAAAGCCATTTTAGAGACTGCCACTATTGTCAGCCTGATTGGAGCACTGCTCAGCTAGCTTAAACTAAAGCTCGTTTCGGATCAATGTAATCAACCAGAAACACTTTACTATCCTACTCTCTGACCCCACTATCCCACTTTCTGACCCTGTCTGTTTCATCCATTGGGATCCCATTGCCAGCACTGCTGTCCCATCCCTCGCGCCAGTGTCTGTTTCTTCTTCTCCAATGAGACAAAAACCTGTAATTCTTACAGTGCCTCTTAACCCCTTCTATGTGTTGGATGGACCGTTCACATCCAATGCAGTCTTTCACAGTGTAGTGGGTTTGAACAGTTTGCCCACCACTCTGTGGAGAAAAATCCTTCTGCTGCAAGTGTCAGAACGGTTTGACAAAACATAAGGAAGGAGTTTGCCCCACCTTCAGTGTGAGGTGCAGTGTGCTGACTAAATACTGATTGAAAGTAAAGCCAGTCAGCACCGTTAGGCACTTACTGCTTTCACTTTGATTGTTGTTCGTGGTTGTGGAGGAATGGGTTGTATTATATTGTGTGGTTGTGCGACCTCACCATGTAATACACTTAACCAACCCCTTTAAGACCCTTGGGTTTTATCTGTCAAATCCTCCGCTCAGTCCTGGGTAGCTGTGGCATTGAGCAGCAAGGCTTACACAGGGGAACAAGTGTAAAGCATTTAAACGGCACAAAACAATTCAAGAAGAAATTAACACAGCAAAAGACTGTATTTTTATAAGAATTTAGACGCTGGAACGAAAAAGATCCACAAGAGGGTTCAGTAGACCTAGATTTTATGTGAAGAAATTCTATGATTTTAGCCAAAGTGTGACATTTGTAAGACATTCTGGGTAAGCACATGTAGTGGAATACCAGAGTGTACTCTCCCAATGTCTGGGGTTGGTAGCTTTCCATTGATGCTGGCTGAGTCCGGTTCATAAAATTTAAGCTACCCACATTGTGAGAATGAGGGGATTTTAAAAGAACAAAAATCATTGTTTCCTTATTGCATTTTGAGACCTTTCCTTTCGTGGTGATGAGTTCACCCACACAAATGGATACTCTTTTTTATTAGAAGTATAGAAATACATAATAGTAGAATGTTTGTTTGTTATAAATTGTATTTCTCTCCGTTTTCGGCTTCTAAATATAAACCAGTGTTTCAGGATGTCCCCTGACAATCACATGGTATTATGGGCAAACCCACATTTAGAGTTCTAAGAGAAACTACTGTTCCTAAACTCATTATCTTGGAAGCATTTCTAAAAATGCATAGGCTCACTTCATGAATTGATGCATGATTCATACACTATCGAAAACATAAAATAAGATTCAGCTTAGTTGATGCCTGAGTATCATATGTTTTTGAATAATCAATCAATCAATCAATCATGGATATTTATAAAGCGCACTACTTACCCGGAGGGTCTCAAGGCGCTAGGGGGGGGGGGTGCCGCTACTGCTCGAACAGCCAGGTCTTGAGCTTCTTCCTGAAGGAAAGGTGGTCCATCAGAATGTGTATATTCCTGTGAGGAGCAGAGTTTTTCAGGCGTAAGGTGTTTTACTTTTGTAAATTGGCCATGTTGGCCAAGAATTACAGATGTAAATCTTGTAACCTTCATTGTTTCCTGCTTATTTTCATCAATTTTTGATTTCAGCAGTTATTTTCTTTGGGAAAATCTTGAACGATCTACACTAGTGACCACCTACTGAATTGCAAATGAACATTTCCTACCTAACGTAACAGAAAGTTTCAATTCTATTAAGGACTCCGAGGCGAGGATTATTCCTTCTTTCTCCACTTTATTCAACAGCAGCGAAGACACCAATAAACTACGCTTACCATGGAACAGTGGGAAAGCAGTAGAAAAAAGAACAACACTGTGACAACCAATCACAACAAGAGACTCCGTGTCCAATAAGGAGTCAGGAAGTCCAACAAAGTCATCCGACATAATCCCCTCTTCCTCTTTCTGAGCGTGAAGGCAGTCCACCATGGCACCTCAGACATCTTGCTTTTGGGAATCAGAACCTGAAACAACAGGGAACAATTACCCTACAGAAGTCACAAAGACCCTGTAAGGAGCTAAAACAACGTTATTGCATACAACAAAGCATAACAATTAACTCAAAGTTCATTACTTAGTGCAATACGGTGAGGGGTTTCCTCCAGGAACGCAGGGCGGGATAATCCTCGCCTCCGAGTCCTTAATAGAATTGAAACTTTCTGTTACGTTAGCTAGGAAATATTTCATTCTATGTCGGGACTGGAGGCGAGGATTATGCTTGTTCAAAGCTTATCCACCACCAGCTGAGCCATATTCAGAATTGGCTTAAAGTAAAACCTTTTGAAGGTAGAATCTGACGACCAGTCGGGTGCATTGAGGATATCCTCCAGCCTGGCTCCCAGGCCAAAGGCTTTAGAGACCATCGCCCACCGAGCAGAATGCGCTCCAAAGTGACGAAGGCTAATGCCTGCCTCTTGCATTACCCACCTAACCCATCTTGTGATGGTGGGAGAGGAAACCGCCCGAATGGGTTTCCGGAGCCCGATAAAGAGCTGACGCTCACGGGGGGGGGGGGGCGAATGTCATCTGTCATTTCCTCATAGGCCTTGAGACATCTCACAACACACAACTTTGGGTAATCTGGGAACTCCGGGTAGGAGATAACTCTAGTATGGCATTTGGTTCGCCTGAGAAGGGTGAAAGTCACACCCTCTGGAGTGTACATTCTCCCAGATAAGTCCAGTGCTCAGACATCCGAAACCCGTCTGCACGAAACCAAGCAGAGAAGCATGTCCAACTTTGCAGAGAGTTCCTTCCTGGAAAGAAACCGGTTAGGCTGCCAAAACAAAACAGATTAAGGATCTGATTCACGTCCCACAGTGCTGAATAACGTGGTTCTGGAGGTAAGGACAGGCGAACACCTCTTAGAAGCCGGCAAACCAAAAGATGTTCCCCAACGGGGGATACTTGAACCGGGACATGACCGGAGGAGATGGCAGACCTGAAAGTGTTGATTGTGCGGTAAGCAAGCCCGTCCGAAGCGAGCTGCACCAGGAAATTCACGATGTGAACAACGTCTGCGCCCAGGGGATCGAAACCCCTTCGCAAACACCAACGGGACCATTTTCCCCATGCCGATTTGTACCTCTTGACGGTACTACCTGCCCAAGCCTTTGAGATGAGGCTCTCAGCCGCTTCCGAAAGGCCTGGGGCCTCCCAACGGCCCCGGAAATCCGCCACGCCATGAGAAATAGCACCCCCGTCTCCAGCAGAGGATGAGGAAGCTCTTCTGGATTCGTGAGTAGAGTCGGAGAGTGGGGGAGTAGGATTGGAAAATCCCAAGAAAGTTCCAGAAGAACTGGAAACCAGACTTGAGACCTCCACAGAGGGGTGAACAACACCAGGTTCACCCCCTGTCTCCGGACTTGTGCCGAAGTCCACGTGATCATCGCGAAAGGCGGGAACGCATATCCCTGCTCCAGACTCCAGTCCTGCAGGAAGGCGTCCGTGGCAATCGCCAAGGGATCCGGTCTCCAACTGAAAAAACGAAGGGTCTGGTGATCGAGCCTGGAAGCAAACAGGTCCACTGAAAAAGGACCTCAATGATCGTTCAGCCGTGCAAAGACTGACTGGTCCAGTTTCCAAAGACTGGAATCCCTGAAGTGATGGGATTGGAAATCCGCATCCGAGTTGTCTCTACCCGGAAGAAACTCCGCTGTGACGGAGATTTGACTGTCCAGGCAATATTGCCAAAAGCTAGGTCCTTAGACCGCGTACTTCCGGGGTGGTTCACATAACGGACGGCGGAGACATTGTCCATCTTCAGAAGGACGCAGGACGGTACAGACTCTCATCCAGCAACGCTCTGCAAACAAGCCTGCTAGGAGCTCTAAACAATTGATATGCAATTTTTGTTCTTATGGAAGACCACAAGCCTCCTGTAGCCATATCCCCGTATCTGGCGCCCCAATCTTGTCTGCTGGCGTCTGATTCGATCACCAGATCTGGGGCGGAACCGAAGATCGCCCGGCCAATCCAGACCTCCATGTGGTCCAACCACCATTGAATCTTGGCTCTCGCTTCCGAAGACCAGGGGTCCTTGTCGGAATACGCGAACCCTTTCCGAAGAAAGAATGCCTTCAGGCGTTGAAGAGCCCTGTAATGCAACGGGCCCGGAAAAATAGCCTGTATCGAAGCTGACAAAAGACCTACAACGCGGGCCAGTTGGCGCTGGGACACCTGCTGTTGTGATAGGACACGCCTGAGCTTGTGTTGAATTTTCGCTATCTTTCTGGAGGGAAGACTGAGCGTAGATGTTGTGGAGTCGATCACGAACCCCAAGAATGTAAGCAATTGGGCAGGTTGCAGAGTAGATTTCTTCTCGTTGATCACAAAGCTCAAGTCTTGAAGGAGCGAAACGGTCACTTGGTTCTGGGAAATCAACTGCCGAGGGCAGGACGCCATCAGAAGGAGGTCGTCCAAGTAGACAATCATCCTGATTCCCTGAGCCCGCAGGTACTCCACCGCCGGTTTGAGGACCTTGGTGATGCACCAAGGCGCCGAAGAGAGCCCGAAAGGAAGGGTGGTGAACTCGTAGATGCGGTGTCGCCGGGCGAACTGAAGGAAACGCCTGTGAGGAGCAAAGATCGGGATCACAAGGTATGCGTCCTTGAGGGGCAAGCGAACCATCCAGTCATGCGGACGCAGAATATCTCTGAGGAGATGAATCCCCTCCATTTTGAAATGGCGATGCACCAGCCATTCGTTGGACTCGCTCAGATTGATAACCGGGCGCTTGCCCCCGTCCGTCTTGTCCACTAAGAAGAGATTACTTAAAAACCCCTAGGGGTGCAAGGATGAAAGGGAGACCGCGCCTTTACGGAGGAGGGAGGCAACTTCCTCGTCCACTAAGGCCGCGTCCTGTTTCGAAAACTGGATAGGCCTGGGTCTGGACCTTTGAACCAGACGTCCCATGAACTCTATATGAAACCCTTGTATGGTTAGAAGTACCCAAGCATCCCGCGTTAGAGACAACCATGCCTGGTAACAGCTTGCCAGTCGCCCCCCTATGCTTAATAGCGAAGAAGGTTGGACGCTCACCTGAGTTAGAGGCAGAAGAACCTCCACGGATTCCTCTTCCTTTCCCATGCCGGCCTCGGGTGGGGTAGAAATTCCCAAATCGGGAGTGGTCATGGTATTGCCCGGAGCCTTTCTGGTTGCCCTGGGGGTATTGTTGACCGGTGCAGCGGCCCCTACCTCGACCGGCCCCGCGAAAAACACGGGGAAAAACCTTTTTTATCGTGGATTGGGCACGGTCCAAAGACGTGAAGGTGTTGACAAATTTGCCAAGTTCTTTCACAAAAGGTTCCCCAAACAGTCCGCCTTGAGCAACTGCCCCGGCATCAGCAAGGTCCCCCAACTTGGGATCTATCTTTATAAGTAGGGACCTACGGCCCTCAGTATTGAGGGCACAATTTGCATATCCCAAAAAGACAATTACTCTTTGCGGCCAGTTAGAAAGGGCCTCATGGGAGATGATGTATGCAGATTCTTTGGCCTCTTCCGCCATTTCCAGGATTTTGGTGTCCAGGCCTAAAGTGTCTAAGAGCTTATCCTGGCAGGCCCTCCAGGATCTTTCAATGCCATTTTTTGGGTCACGGATGAATTTTTGGAGAAAGGTGGACATGCGGGCATCAATCTCCGGGGTCATGGCCACTTTTCCTTCAAGTGAAGGACTTGGGCACTCTGCCCGCAAGCAGTTACGAGCCTCCTTTTCCCGTGGCCGGCGAATATGCTCTGCTACGTAAGCCGCCACTTTTTCCGCCGGGGTCACTCAGAGGATCGTGGGTGGACAATGTTGTTTGGGTTCAACATATCAGCAGTAAGCTAAGGTGCGGAGGAATGAGAGGGACGCCAGGGTCTTGAAGGGCCCGGGGAATCTGGGTCGCCAGCTGCGTCTTGGTCGGTAGGCTGGGGAGTTGGATCAGGCGGAGTGGGGGTCCCCGTGGGGGGGTAGCCTTTTGGCTAGCCACAAACGCTTGGCGCAGGCGCTCGAAAGCGTCAGTATCCATTCCTGGTTGTCTGGAGCGTTTCGCAGGTGGAGGGTCAGAGGGGCCGGGGGGTGCAGGGGCGGAAGTAGAGGGCCCCGCCGCCAAGCGTTTTTCAAGGCGCGAAAACGTCTGGTTAATTTGCTGGGACAGCCTATTTTCCAAAGGGGAAATGGCCTGGTCTACTGCCTGCCACTGCCTCGTAAGAGGCATCACCCCAGGGTAGGTCTGCGAGGGGGTCAGCCTCCTCAGAATAGTCATCATAATATTCCATAATGGAAATGATAGTGTGGCTGGGGAGTGGAAAAATATATAAAGCTCAATGGCCTACTCAGAAGGGCTGGGTGTCAGCCTGCGCTTTTGGGCGGTAAAACCGCAGATTCGTATGGGGGTTGTGCCCCGGGGACTAGACCTGGCCAAACAGAATACAACAATAACCGTGACCCCCACACTCAAGGTCACCACTGGTCTGGAGCTAGTCCCCACGTAAGCCTTGACAGGCTAATACAGGACCTCTGTCAGTGAGGCGTTATGTGACCTAAACGTACATGACTCCTAATCTTTTGAAAGCAGGACACGGAGCGTAGCAAATGTATAAAGTGGCAAAAAAGAAACAAACTTTGCCGCGTACAAACTCCACAGGGCGTTCGGTCTCAGACCAGGGCCCCTGTAATGGCGGACGCGTGCGCGGTGTTTGAATCTCTGAGGAGACTTCAAGCACCGTGTCGCGTCTGAGTCGGCCGCCCGTGCCACCCACTGGCGTGAGGACCTAGGAGCCAACAAGCCGGAGCCGCCTAGGGATGGTGAAACGGACACCCGTGCCCGCGGCGTCTCGAAGGAAACTCGCACAATAAGCTACGTAAAATCTCTAATTAACCGCCATAAACGTTCAACAAGGCAATGAAACAAATAGCGCAACGCTAATCGGCAACACATTAACATACTCCTAGCACATTCGCAGTAATTAGCACACTCGCAGTAAAAACGTCATTAGATAAACTATAGAGTTGAGCACACAAATGAAAACCAAGCGCTAGACAGTAAAACTGAGGAGCACTTATCTGAGGCTGCTGAACAGCGATGAAAAAGGAAGAGGGGATTATGTCAGAGGACTTTGTTGAACTTCCTGACTCCTTATTGGACACTGAGTCTCTTGTTGTGATTGGTTGTCACAGTGTTCTTTTTAGGTCTCGCGACCTGTCAATGCGCATGCGCATTGAGCGGAGCGAGACTAAAGGGGCTTATCGAGAGTTTACCTAACTGGCGATTCCACTGGCGATTTGATGCTGTGCCTCTGCGCTTTTAGGTCAATGCGCAAGCGCATTGACCTAAAATGCGCGTGCACATCATCAAATCGCCAGTCAATCACCAGCAGCACTCCTCCCACACCTTTGAAGTGAAGGTTAGCTTCACTTCAAAGGCCCCGGCTGCTTCATACCCTCATGCCGCTCCCCCCGCTTCGCCCCCTCCCCTGCCCGCCGAGTCGCATTTCTCCTCCCCCCTCCCCACGTACTTTCACTTTGACGGCCGCAGGCTGTCTCTCGTGTTTCTCCTTGTTGTCCACTTCCATCCCACCCCGTCCCTTATCTTCACCTAATTCTTCCGTTATCTTTAATCCCATTCCGTCTCGCCGAAACCACTCCTGTTTTCACCACATCAGACGAAATGCGCCCCTCATGGTTATTTAGCAGTCCGTTGTCTGCCTTCTGGACTTCTATCGCCACCCTCCTTCACTGACTTTACTTTCTCTCCCAGGAGTTGGAAGTTGAAAACACTGCGGTGAAATGCAGTCCTCACAGCATCCTCGTGAGCCTTCCAGCCACCTCCCTCGAGCACAAGCTGACCCGCCGTTGACTCACGCGCCGCATCCTCCCTGACTCTCAGCAGGTCGCAGGCCTTTTTTTTTTTTTTAAAGTAACATTCCCTGGTGACTTCCACATAGCTTGTGAGTTTTTGTATACTGTGCTTGGTTTGATCATGTACACAATGTGCACTATCCAACATGACCCCTTGTACAGATCGATATTATTATGGGAAGCTATTTATGCGAGCAGGATTCTCCACTTTAAAAAAGTATGATTTTATACTGTCTAAAATGGTAAATGTATTCTGTTTTATATTTAATCGTATTTTCATGGTTTTGTCATAAACCGAATAAAGATTATCACTACTGAGATGATGCGGATGGCTAGCACCTCCACTTTGAAAATTGTTCTGGCACCACTGCTCACCTCTTCCCCAGCAAACCTATCTTCCCCCCCCCCCCGCCCCCCAACGTCCCAGCACACCGTTTCCATTCTCACATTTCCCCCAACCGCTTGGTCTACTCCCACAAATTCCATTCTCCCTTTCACCTCTCCCTTTCCTATGTCTGCCCTCTTCACCGGCAGCCACTTAATCCCTCTAGTTCTCCCCCTGCGGCTTACCACCTTCCTCTCACGTCACCTGAATATTCGGAGGCCCTTTTCCTACAGACACATTTTCGGCACAGAACTGGTCTGCTCGGTGCTTCACGCGCCATGAAGGCAGATGGGCTCGATACATGCACCTCAAAAATGTCTACAGGCTGTAAACTGCTTCTCGAGTAGTGTTGCTTTATATCAAACCACGCCTAGGCCTGCCCACCCCACCTCATAAATGCATTCCACATCCCGCGCAACATCCTCATACCAGCGCGTGACCTCACTCCTCTCCCCCACACCCCCCTCTTTGCCAACTGAGAGGTGTTCGGACATTCAAAACCAACAAGCATTGGCATAGCCAATAGGTCTCGCCTTTGGGACCTTATAAGTATTTAGTTATGCAGCACAATATCCTTACTGCTACAACATTACCGGTTGCATGGCTAAACACTTATAAGGTCCCAAAGGCGAGACCTATTGGCTATGCCAATGCTTGTTTCTACTGCTTTCCCACTGTTCCATGGGAAGCGTAGTTTATTGATGTCTTCGCTGCTGTTGAATAAAGTGGAGAAAGAAGGCATAATCCTCACCTCCAGTCCCGACAGAATTGGTGGGGCATGAGGAAACCTCAGCACGAAGGGATACAAATCAAATATGAGGGCAACATTTTCGAAAATGTAATAATAGGTGAACTGTTAATAATTTGATCTTGTATACAACATCAATTATCCATGTAATCTGCATAAATAGACCCGTCAAAACAAGGAATGAAATGCTCTACTGAAACTTAACTATAATACATTTGACATGAAATTCCTATGATCAAGCACTGCATGACTCACCATGAGCACAACGATTAATTTACCTTTCATTAAATAGAAGGAATAAACAAACGTACATCTGGAGGTAACCATGTACTTAATAGAGTGAGTGAGAGAGTATCACACAGCCTCATTAAAGAGAAATGGCTTATTGGTTATTTAAATGACTTTTTCCATATGAAATAATACTAAGTGTTTAGGGTTTATATAAGTAAGGACATATGAATGGTATAAAGGTTATTATATTAGTTCATGACTTTGTTCAAATTGCCAAAACAGTGTTTGACTAATAAAGAAAATTCGTATTGCTACTGTTTTTTTCTTTCCTCTGTGTAAAGTCATGGTGACAATATCTTTTTATGTTTGCACATAGGTGAAGATAGAAGAAACGTTTCATGGACATTGCAGTTATTGGTGGTTTTGTTAAAGCTGCCCATACTGTTATTTTCTTACAGTTGCAAAGATTAACTGCTATTTGTACAAACCTTATTTATCAATATTTAACCTGGGGGTATTTAAATACCAAATAATAAGTCTCAAATAGCATAATAAATTAAATTCCACAATTAATTTCTCAATCTTTAACCTGAAGATGTAATTAATTGCACCCCCATGTACATTCATGTAATGCCCCTCAAATACAGAATACATAAATTGTTCTGCATTTATTATTTCAATGAAGAACACTTTACTTTCCATTTTTTTAAACGACTTGCCATCTATAATGAATATACCATCAAACATGGTGCCCCTGATTACAAGTTTATCTTCTGTTTGTAATTACATTTACATTGGAGTTTCAAACGGGGCCATTTGACTAGAAAAATGTATACTAATCCCTTGCAACAAATTGTTTTGTTGACCGCTCTACAGAATCATTGATTTGTCGTTTTACTCAGTGTATATTTTATAATTGAGAAGACCCATTACACAATTCACCAGGGTGAAATACATGTTGACAATACTTGAGAAAATACATAGCTTTATCAAAAGTGATTTACAAGAACCAAGGATGTAAATAACCAAATGTCTTAAGTGTGTCTGCCTGCCAGTTAAAATCCTTGCACTATTTGGTAATTTTTTTTTAAAAAAAGGGTAGGAGGGCTCTGCCCTATTTTGAGATGTATACATCCTAAACCATGGAATTTCCTTGTGCATAGATTTAAGAAACTGACAGACATTTTGGGTGATATCCAAAAACTTGATTGAGGAGGTTCAGTAGGGCCTTCAGAAGACCTACTTCCAAGTGCACCGCATGAAGAAACACAGGAGCCGTTATTCGGTTCTAAGAACGGTCCCGCTCTCATGGCTCTTTTGTTGTTGTAGCCCTATACATGGATGACTGCCTCATACAAGAAGCCTCAAGGGCGGCAGCAGACTCTGGCATAAATCTAACATGTTGGCTCTTTTTCCGATATTGGGTTCTCAGTTATCTACCCCAAATTTGTCTTGCTTACATCCAGAGGGATTTGGTTCATTCAGCCAAATGTGGACTGCAGTCTGACGATAGCCTTCCCTGTTCAAGCGAGTGTCTTGACCTTTAGCCAAACACTAGACCAATTTCTGACCACCATTACTGAGCTTTTAAGGCTGTACCCAAGTTATAAGATCCATGTACCAAATTGGGCAGGCTTTTGTTAACACATTGCACAACTATATCAATGGGGAACTTGCCAATGATGCACAATGTAAGTTACATTTTAATAAATTCCTTTTCAGGCTTTGGTAAAAGCTAAATATGAGCTAGGATGACCATCAATTTTGGAAGAACAGGGATCAATCAGATAGAGCTAAACATAAACTTTATCCATATTAGTTATAGCATTTTTTTTAAACAGTGTATATCTGTAAGGAAGCTGTAATCTTTTTGTAATTTGGCATGGCCTAACCAAGTGTAGTCCTATTTAAATGCTGTTATTTTCTAGTTCAGCTGAACCTGTTGTCTGGGGGCCCTTGAATCCTGCTCAGTGGGTCCTTGACAGCTAAAAAATGTAATAATATTAACAGATTAATAAAGCATATATAAATAAAGAAGCAAAATGTAACATTGAAAGCTAAAAAATAAGTTGGTATCTTCAGATTGATTCATTGGAGCAGTGCAATTGCATCAAAAAAGATATAGTATGGATGATGAGTGTCCTCATTTCAATATAGAAAACTTTCCATTACATGGAAAATTTTCACTTTTTTGTATTTGTTGATTAAATAAAATATTCTATCATTTGTATATTTGCTTGATGTATGCTTGTTTCTATTTTTTTGTGTGTATTGTTTTGTGGTTCAAGTAACTGAAAATGCTTGGGCAACATATATTATTTGTATTTATTAATGTGAACAAGGTGGACTTGTCCGCCGAAACGCGTCTGGTCGTTTTTTGGGAAATAAAAAACCTTTGATCTTCATCCACAGAGTCGGTGCCTGTTCTTTGTTATGCCAAACCAGGATTGGATGCATATATATATATATATATTCACTGAAAAAACCATAGGTTTGACACCAGTTATAGTTAGCTGGAAATTTTACTCGCATAAAACCAATGAAATTCCCACGTTATAGTTAGTTGGACTCACTATAACTTGCGCGTGCAATGCACTGCTGATGACGTCACACATTACATCACTCATGACATGGTCAGTGACATCAGTCATGACATCACTGATGACACTATCCAGTGAATGTGTGTCTTTTTAAATTTAAATATGTGTTAAATATGTATATGTAAAAGTTGATGGAAGAATAAATGTTTAAATAAGTGATTACTTGGATGTTTTTTTTTTTAATTGATTGGTTAACTGGTTTATTAAGTGTATCTTAGTGAATACATATATTAGACAGTAATGTTTAAATATTTAAATATATGTATTAGTGTTTCACTTTGTGTATAAGTGGTTGCATGGGTTGGTGAGTAGCTACACGAGTTTCTATATGGGTTATTAGATGTTTTTGTTAGTATCAGTATGAGTGTTTGTATGGTTTGGTGGGGGTATTACTTAACACATAGATGCATGAATGACTGACTCTCTCTTTGTATGTGTTTTGAAGACCGCATATGTGCAGGACTGTATGGGTGAAAGAGTGTGTATATGTGTGTGTTAGTGAGTGAATGACTGTCTCACTAGTGTCTTTATCAGTAACTACATATGTTTTAATCTAATATATGTGAATATTGATGTTTATAAGTGAGTATATGTGAGAGAAAGAGATTGTAAGAGTTCCTGTTTAGATAAGTATGTGTTTCTATAAGTGATTGTTTAAGAGAGTAAGTATGTGTAAGTTTCCATAGAAGTAAGGTGGTTGTTTGTGTATAGCTGTATATGCAAATAAATGGATGTTCAATAGTTTATTTGCATGTGTGAATATGTGTGAGAGTATCTTTTGTATGACTGTCGGTGTGTAACAGGATGTATAGGTGTATCACTACATATCATGAGTGAGTATATGTACGAGTGACTATATAGAACTGTTGATCAATGAGTGGATGTGTATATAGATGGTGGAATTATTGAATTGGTTGTTGTAACTGGTATGGGTATCTCCATTTTTTTTTTAAATTTTAGTTTCTATTTTTGAATATGTGTTTCAAGGGTTACATTACAGTGAAAAGAGGTCTGTCACTCTGTCACAAGGATGGTGTCATCAGTGATGTCATGACTGATGGCACTGACCATGTCATGAGTGATGTAATATGTGATGTCATCAGCAGTGCATTGCACGCGCAAGTTATAGTGAGTCCAACTAACTATAACGTGGGAATTTCATTGGTTTTATGCGAGTAAAATTTCCAGCTAACTATAACTGGTGTCAAACCTATGGTTTTTTCAGTGAATTTCATAGGTTTTGTAAATGCTATTTCCTAACTATAACGTGTGTAAAACCTATGGTTTTTTCAGTGAATTTCATAGGTTTTTTAAATGCTACTTCCTAACTATAACGTGTTTAAAACCTATGGTTTTTTCAGTGAATATATATATATATATATATATATATATATATATATATATATATATATATATATATATATATATATATATATATATATATATATATATATAAAATTTCTATGGCAAAATGAAACCCCTCATTTTGTTCCTTTTCAAATTAAATGTATTAAGTGTTACCACTTTATTCCAATCAAGATGACTTGAGGTGTGCCATACTTTTGTCATAAGTAAGACTGTTAGCGTTCTAGTTGTTCTTTAGAACACTCTGGGACATTCTGTCATTGGGCTATAGTTGGGCTACATCTGGTTGATATTTGGGCTACATTTGGGCTCTTTTGTCTCTGGTGGCCATCTTGGGAGACTGCATATCAGAATTTTTTTAATGAAATATAAGAGGATTTGAGAAGTCACTCAAAATGTGCCCTAATTTTTCTTTCTTCAGCACTAATCATAATTTCTATGGCAAAATGAACCCCCTCATTTTGTTCCTTTGCAAATTAAATGTTTTAGGTGTTAACACTTTATTCCAATCAAGATGACTTCAGGTGTGCCATACTTTTGTCATAAGTAAGACTGTTAGCGCTCTAGTTGTTCTTTAGAATACTCTGGGACATTCTGTCATTGGGCTATAGTTGGGCTACATCTGGCTGATATTTGGGCTACATTTGTTTTTTTTTGTCTCTGGTGGCCATCTTTGGGCTACATTGGGCTACATTTGGGCTCTAACATATATATAGCCCAATGTAGCCCAATATATATTTTTTCAAAGTTAATTTTCTCAGCAACTACTGAACAGATTTACACCATTCAAAGAAAAGCGTAATCTGCGAGCCGGAGTCTACCTTTCTACCAAATTTCTTATAAATCCATTCAGCCGTTCGAGCTGTAGCCGTGTCTAAACGTCCTATGGAAAATAACATGGGGAAAACACGTTTTGGGACCCCCCTTTTATCTCAGCCCCCACTTGACGAATCCCCCCCAAACTTTCAGAGAAGGAGCGGAGGAGCGGAGCAGGCCATCTTCTTTGAGAAATTCGCAAAGATTCGTCCACCGGCGCCAAAGTTATTCTCAATAGAATGTTGCGGATTTCCTATGGAAACTAGGTCCTAACTACTGTGATTGGGCTATAGTTGGGCTAAATCTGGCTGATATTTGGGCTACATTTGGGCTCTTTTGTCTCTGGTGGCCATCTTGGGAGACTGCATATCAGAATATTTTTTAATGAAATATAAGAGGATTTGAGAAGTCACTCAAAATGTGCCCTAATTTTTCTTTCTTCAGCACTAATCATAATTTCTATGGCAAAATGAACCCCCTCATTTTGTTCCTTTGCAAATTAAATGTTTTAAGTATTAACACTTTATTCCAATCAAGATGACTAAAGGTGTGCCATACTTTTGTCAAAAGTAAGACTGTTAGCGCTCTAGTTGTTCTTTAGAACACTCTGGGACATTCTGTCATTGGGCTATAGTTGGGCTACATCTGGCTGATATTTGGGCTACATTTGTTTTTTTTTGTCTCTGGTGGCCATCTTTGGGCTACATTGGGCTACATTTGGGCTCTAACATATATATAGCCCAATGTAGCCCAATATATATATTTTTTAAGTTAATTTTCTCAGCAACTACTGAACAGATTTACACCATTCAAAGAAAAGAGTAATCTGCGAGCCGGACTCTACCTTTCTACCAAATGTCTTATAAATCCATTCAGCCGTTCGAGCTGTAGCCGTGTCTAAACGTCCTATGGAAAATAACATGGGGAAAACACGTTTTGGGACCCCCCTTTTATCTCAGCCCCCACTTGACGAATCCCCCCCAAACTTTCAGGGAAGGAGTGGAGCGGAGCAGGCCATCTTCTTTGAGAAATTCGCAAAGATTCGTCCACCGGCGCCAAAGTTATTCTCAATAGAATGTTGCGGATTTCCTATGGAAACTAGGTCCTAACTATAACTACCTACTGGCGACTGCCAGTAGGTAATATATATATATATATATATATATATATATATATATATATATATATATATATATATATATATATATATATTTGTAACCAATCAAGGTTCAATGCATTTTTGCTTGTTGCAGCCAATGTTTGTTGTAAGATAAGGCGTCGGCAAGTAGTCATGGGAGCTAGGATAACCCCCCCCAAAAATTTCTTTTTTTCCCTCTGGAGCCCGCCCCCAGGGGAATTTTATTTTAATGCCTCCGGAGGGGGGGGGGGCAGGGTGGAGGAGGGCGTGTTGGCACTTGTCTTGGGAGAGCTGTTTCCCCCCTCACCCTCCTCAACCCCATCTGACTGCCATTTTGTTTTCCTATGGGGGATCGCGCCCCCAAGATGAAAACACATTTTTTTTTTTAAAAAGTTCCCTCCATGTGTGCTGCACAAATGCCTGGGGGGTTACTCCCTCCCGACCTCTCCAAAACCACAGACATCCATGGTGTCTAGTAGTAGGGTGTTTGACAAAGGCATGGCTTGAAAGGGGAGAGACTCCTCTGTCGAGCGATAGCTCCCTAAAATGTCTCCTCTCCAAATCCCCTGCGTCTAGTGGTGGTCAGTATGCTTCCACAGATGGATGGATGGAAGGCAGGACTGGCTGAAGTAGAAGCGATTCCACTTTGCCCCCACCTTTTTGTTTGTTTGTTTAAGAATCCTTCTGTGCACGCTCCTAAGGTTTTCTTGAACCCCTCACCAGTGTCGGTCAGTGGCAGACAGGCGCACGGGGGAAGGGAAGTGGGCAGGTAGTGCAGGCGGGGAGTGCGGGTGTCGGCCATTGCTTATCGCCTGGACTAATGGGGTTGAAGAGGTAATTGTGTGCGAAAATATTTGATACTTTTGTAAGCATGCAAGGGAGTTTTGTCAGTCATATTCACCCACTAGTTTATTCAGACGTTGTGTACATTTTGCGGCCTCTCAAACATACAGCATGGGGCAGTGGGTCCGGTCCGTGTACAGTACAGCATGGGGCAATGGGTCCAGTAGTCCTCTTTTGTCGTTTTGCTGTGAGTAATGGTAATTTTCCTTAATTACGTGCTCAACTGACTGAAAAGTAGTGCCCTTAAATGTCAGAGTTTGTGCGCCTGGACCACACACATATTTTTGCACTTTTTATGCTTTTGACAAATTATTTTTTGCATATTGCATAGGTTAAAATTGTATTATAAAATTGCAGGCCAGACCTGTTGCCTTTACCAGTGCTTGTACGATGCACTGCCGCTTTCAAAAGCGAAGTTAACTAAGCGGTAGGCATGAGCTTGCCGGCAGTATGTAATTAAAATCAATTAGTCAGCTAGCAGCCTTTGTACTCAATAATTGCTGACAATTACCCTGTTGAAGCATTTTTAATTGGCTTTAACTGCAGTATTTGGACCACATTTATTGTAGGTTGTTACAGATTCTTGGTAAAAATATGTTGCCTAGTGACCAATTGTGTACCCCGGGATACCTTCGGTCTGGGCTTCAAAAAAAAAAGTGCGATTCTTCCATGTTAAAGCCAGAAAATTAACTTGCTTGTTTAATTTACCAGCACTTAATAAAAGGCATTGTGTAATTGTGTTTCTGCTCACTCTGGTACAAACAATCAATTATTCACCAGATTGGATTTCTTACTCGTGACTCTTCAGCAGATATGATAATGGAAGGCTAAAATATTTTATCTAGTGAAAACATCTGCAATCGTCTTGATAACTTATAATTTTACAGTTTATATAGAAAGTCATTATACCTTCGTCAGGAGCAGAGCCTCCTTAAAACCTTTTCAGTGCTTTGTTTATCTGGATGAAGTTGTTATAGTTGAGGATAGTGGTGAGAAAAGAGTCGGACATTGAGGGTATCCTTCAGTCTCAGACATTAAGTTCAAAGAATAATAAAGTCTGTGAAAGGTCTAAAATCATGGTGCCTATTTAGAATACCCAAGGACATCATTACTGGTGTGTTCTTTTTTTTTTTTTTGCCATAGGCTATGCTAAAAAAACAACCAAAAAAAGCACACACCTGTTTCCCAACCACCCAGAAGTGCTAAAAGACGCTTAGCAAGTGCTATAGAAATGCTACAGTGTAAAGCAGTACAATACAGTGGATGTGCTTGGAAGGATGTGGTTGGGGGAAGGATCAAAAGAAGTTTCCTGCATTTATGTTCCCTATCTGTGTTGTATTTGTTTCTCTCGCTATGCAATCAAGATTCACAAATGGAAAATAATTGCCAAGAGCTGTCTTCAGCAGTGTTGGTAATTCCTGGGATAGCGAGTATTAATGTTCCAAATAAAGATCCTAAATTAATATTACAAATAATAAGTAACATTTTCTTTGCTCCTCAAAGAATATAAGGTTACCACAAATGTGGGAAAAGTAGTTATGTCCACTGTCACACAATCATACATAAGGTTAGACCTATTTTACCGCACCACACCTCACTGACTGCCAGAGTTGATGTTTGCATTGAAACTTTATAAAAGGCATACTCACCAGCCTGGAGGAAAGGAAATATTTCCATAGAGACCCCCTTTGGAGATCAGAGATTTGTCTGCACTGAATGACAAGTTTCTAGGGAATACACCTACACAAAGAATTACCACCCATTTCTTCATTTTAGAACTAGTCAGTAGCGTTCTGTTTGAATCAGGAATGTCAGCGCTTGTTCTTCTACCTCAAAGGGCTGCTGAACTTTTCACACCAAGAGGGCACTTCTGAGTTCAGAAAGGAATAAGAATGCATAAAAGCATATCACAGAGTAGCTCTTCGTCCACCTTCCTTTTCAACCAAGTACTCCTCCTGTGTAGTACTTTAGGAGCAGTGTAAGTTATGTTGAGTGTTCAGACTTATGATCCTGATGGCCGTTTGCTCATTTTGAGCTTACCCCGTTGTAGACTGATTTGTGGGTGTCTAGGCCCGCGCTCCAAATGCTTTTCTCGGCTGCAGCCAACCAACAGCCTGTTGTAAAGGAAGCTAGTGTCTGAAGAGGATTAAGTCTAAAACCTCACCTGTTCCCTTTGAAAGTACAAAAGGTGGAGATTTCCTTTTGGGGTTGGTTATACCTTGATGCCCCTCATTGAAGGATTTGGGTTGGCATCCAACATAGTATCATAACATATATTTCATAGTTCTGCTCTGTATATCATTTACATTAATTTGGTACCCATAATATTGATTGAGCAGTAGTATTTTGGCCCTTTTCCGAGTCCCAGTTTAGCAGGTAATCTGTTTCGTCTTTAAAACAGAATCACAGTACTAGACAAGCGTAATGTGCAGATTCTTAAGAGTTCACTTGAGATCCTCACTTGTCACAAATCAGCCAATGTCTTCCATATAACTTTTTACCTGATCATATGGAAGTAATAGGATGCTCTTGAAATGAGTAAAGGACAGACCGCTCCGTCTTCTGTTGGTTGGGCTTTCTGAATTCCCTTGACCACATAATCCCTTGCTGGAATGGACAGCCTATGACATGTATAAAGGGAGATTCAACCACACTTCTTGGTCTTCTCCGATAAAGGGCACTTTTCCCCGAAATCTAAAGTAAAACATGAATGGTAGGTTCTTTAGACCTACTTAGTTGGTCTCTCGGGAGGAGAAGTGGAAAACCATCAATGTAATGCCCAGAAATGATAAGAAACTAGGATAATTAGTATGAGAAGTGTGGATGATAGGTCCGTGGTGCTTCCACAGCAAAGCAATGTTTGTGGTGAGCTGCAATACTGTTTCAAGGAATTATATACCCCTGTTTGTATTTTATTTGTACTTTATTAATTCTTCGAATCTCGAAATTATGATTTTTGATTTCCTGTGCTTTTTTAGGTCGAGCCTCTGCAGCGCATGCACTGCGAGGCTTGCTGTATTGAGGTATGGCATACAAGCTCCATCCATTTCCCACCCATCTTTTTAATTTGCTCCAGTTAGTGTCCTTGCAAAATCGTTGCTTTTCATTTGTGAATAGGCTTGTAAGTCCCTCCTTGGTGCAGCATTGTCTGCATTTGTAACATCCCATAAAGACTGGACTTGTTACTTATCTTGTTACATGGTCTACTTTATAAGTCGGTGAGCACTATTTTGTTTAACGAGTAATGGGGACAATGGCGGCTGTTTTACTTGTATTTGCAGCGCGCACACACAGCACTTGCGGGACAATGACTGTCGCTTCTTGTATGGAGCCATAGGCGTTCTTTACCTTTAATAGTGGCTGCCCCCCACACAGCACTTGCGGAACAATGGCGGCCGCTTCTTGAATGGAGCGTATGCGCGCTGTAACTTTAAAAGTGTCTGCGCCCACACAACACTCGCGTGACAATGGCGGCTGTTTCTTGTTTTTAAAGCTGAGAGCGGCGCCCACTTCAGGGACACCGCGCTCTGTTTTAACCTTTTTTCCTTTTTTACTTTAATGCTGAGCGTGGCGCCCACTTCAGGGACACCGTGCTCTGTTTCAGCTTTTTTTTTTCTTTTTTTCTTTTTTGGAGCGCAGTGCCCACCACAGGGATAATAGAGCGCGCAGGTCACCCGTCTGTGAATTTACCATACTCACCTGGGCCCATAATCAAATTACAGCATTTCTTAAATCGGGTAACCTATGCTCTAACTACCAGATATTTTACCTACTAGGTCCTATACCATTGACTTACCAATCTTTGTCTCTGGTACCTGTAAACCTATTGGATCAGTGAGTTAGTCTAAATTAGGTAGCAAATAACATATGCACTCCTATAATAACCACAGACTCGGGAAAGTTTTGAACTCTTTATCTAAACTTCATAAATGGTCATGATCCAAAGATTGAACACGATAAGACTCGATAACAAAAATCTGAAATAATGTATAGCTATGCAAAAGATATATTATGCCAATCATTTAGCAATTTAAAGGGAAGATAAGAACAAGGAACATGCTATTAAAATTTAAAACAAACTTACACAATTCGTCTAAGGGTGGGAAAAGAAGGAACACGCTATATAACACAACTTTAAGCACTTATCAAAGGGTGGGTATAAAGAGGGAACATAATATGCAATCACGAAAACAATTGGAGCATATAACTATAGGGAAGGTAAGAAAATGGAACACACTAATAAACCAAATGACGAATTTATCATTAAAAGGAGAAAGGTAAAGAAAAGAAAACATATGCATTCAAAACTTTTATCGATTTTAGGGAGGGTAAAGAGAAGGACACAGAAATATAATGAAAATACCCACACAGATTTATATTTACCTAGAATGGTGTGAAGACCAACCCTGGCCACGGGCCATTTAAGGACAGACACCCCAAAAGTTGCAGTTGCCAGTAGGCCAGCAGGTGCAGATCCGAATCAGGACAGGATAAACCGCAGTTCAGTTGCAACGCCTGCGCTACTCCCTCTCTGCGACTAACCGCCAGAACCCCGATTGGGTTATCGATTTCACTGACAAAGTGCTCAGCCAGCACCTCAGCTTCCCGGACCCCGATTGGGTCAGCGAATCTTCTGACAGAGTGCTCCGCAGCCCTCTGCTTTGTCACCTATTGAGTGCGTTGGGTCAGTGACAGTTCAGCTATTCGGACAAGTCGGGCAACTTCTCTAGCTAAACCTACACTAGTTATACTATTTTCCAGGTCAGTGTACCACCCCCCAATGTTGCAAGTGTAAGGATCCCCAATTTCGATTGGACAAAAGAGGAGGAGAAGTCGTTACACCACACCAAATTTGAGACTTTTACCATCTCTTATTTAAATTTGTGTTCCCGCCCATCAAATTCAGGTTCTCATGAAGTTTTATTCCACCCAACAATGGATGTTCTATTGGTAAATACATTGTTTAACATTGTATAAATTTGGGTTCACAAGTCCATGTTCCCAGGAGCATCTTCTAATCAGTCAGTTCCTTGGCCATAGTCCAAAGGTCACTGTTCTAGAGACTTGAGATTTTTGCGCAGTCGCAGTTTCAACAAATATGGAGGACAGCATTACAAACCAGGCCAGTTCTCAAAGTGCGACATAAAATGGAAAAGAAACCGTTTTAGAACACAGAATAAATGAATACACTGTATACCATGTATTTCTACTCTATACCCATTATCTTAATTTTAACTATAGCATTAGGATTAGGCAGAACGAACAGTTTGGCGAAAGCAGCAGTGCAAGCTTCTCGAATGTGAGAACATAGAGCAGCCATATTAGCACCTGTGCGCAGAAGCGGCAGATTCCCTCCAAAATAACAAATACGTCATGTCACGTGAGTATGACAGACGCATGCGCAATAGAAACCCTCGCGTAGCAGCAGCCATCTTAAATGCAAGTGTATTATGATTAGTAAACACATAAGCAAGCTTCACTCGGACACCCAATGCTGATGTAAAATATGCAAAATTAGTAAGACAAACATGTTGGTTACTTTATTAACGTTATTCAAGGTTCATGAATACAAGCAAGTCGCTTTACGTGCAAATCCTTGCTCCATCAGGGACACCACGCTGTTACCGCTTTGTAAAAAAAAAACTTTAAACCTTAATGTTGAACAAGGCGCCCACTTCAGGGACACTGCACTCTCTGTAATACAATGTGTCTTGCATTTTTCCAAACTTTGATCTATTGGTATTTTAAATGACAATGCCTTTTACTATTGCCGGCTTTTTAAGCACAAATAAGGCATTGTCATTTACAATGCCATTCGCTCAAAATCTAGCAATTGCGGAACCTATTGCATTGCAAATGCTTGTCTTGTTATGTACTACTGCTAGTCTTTGTACATGGATGCCTTTTTAGGCCGAGCCTACCAGACAGATGTGTGGTTACAAAGACATATGGTGGGCTTTCCAAGAGCTTACCTGGCTTTAAACCCCGCTCATTGCTTACAATTGCCTTGTTTTATTGTCCCGCATTTGTTGCTTTCTTTCCAGTGGCTTTCCCTATTTCACCCTGCCAATCTTGTGCTTTGTCCCTCTCATGGAGCATAGCCCCTTTGCCATCTTTTCGATTGGCTGGCTTCTATGTTTCCGTTACTTTTTCTTTTGTTTGTTTAAGCAGGTCTTTCCCAGCTGTCTTCATAGTGTGCTTTTCTCTCACCCCACGTTATTCCCGCTCGCCTATGCGCTTCCCTTTTTCACCTGCATTTGTGTTGCTCTCTCTTGTTTTGTGCTCCCCCACCTTTGCTCCTTCGTCTGTTTTTTCCCTTTGTAGCTACAGCCTACTCCAGCTTGGCTAAGTTAAATAAAAAGAAAACAGCCTGTGCCATTTTGTAGATGTGTTGAATGGATACACATACATACAATTTGCTACGGCAGCTTCATCTCACTCATTTAAAAATAAAAATGCTATGAGATGCTTGATGTCTGTGGTCTGTCTGCAAGGATGTTTTTATATTTTTGATTTTTGGTCATGGATGTCTGTGTTTCTGCATGAGTGCATGTGTGTGGGTGCACCCTTAGGCTGTTTGCCTCTGAGTGCATGCACTATGCAAAAGCCAGAATTGACTGTTGGTTATGCTGAGGCTAATGAGTGAAAAGGTGTTATTTACACTGTATTCTTTTTTTGTTAAATTGTTTTTATTTGCTTTTTACAATGCATAAACATAACAAGCATGTCTCAATTAATCATTAAGCCCCACCCTTCGTCTCCCCACCCTCTTCTCCCCCTCCCTTAAAATCACATTACACTCCTCTGCACCATCTGATTGAACCGTGTTGCTCCATGGACCGCGGCCCGCTGAGGTACAATTTCCGCAATAGTACTTCCCTCTGTCCAGGGTAGAATGGCCCCTCACCTCCCCCAGTTCACAGTCCTCCATCCAGTCCGTAATATTGGCGCCATTTGCCCCACACTCTAAAAAACTTCTTGGGGCATCCCCTTGCCTTATATGTGACCCTTTCCGCTGCCATATATAAGTCCATACCTCTCCTCCACTCCTCCAGCCGTGGCAGTGTTGAGGCCCATCACCTCCTTGCCACGTCTCTCTTGGCCACCACCAGGGCCAGAACTAGAAAGATCAACAGTGGGCGGTTCAGGTCTACATCATTCGTCATACCTAACAGGACCAGTTTGGGGTCTAGCGGCAGGGTAACCTCCTTGACCTCTCCAAGCTCCCTCACGACCTCCGTCCAATAAGTCTGTATCTCAGGGCATCTCCAAATAATGTGATAGAAATCCCCCCCTCTCTTGGCCACACCTCGTGTAGTTCGGGTCACTAGCCCTCCCCATACGGTGAAGGCGCACTCTATCATAATAGGCCCTATGTAGGATTTTATACTGAATAAGCCGTAGGCTGGACTTGATGGCGACTTCCCTCGGGTGCATCAGGACTGTGTCCCAGTCCACCGTATCCATCTCCCCTACATCTTGCTCCCAGTTTCTTCTAAGTTTCACTAGGCCATCTGGTGTGTTGTTTATCAGAGTTTTATACGTCAGGGAAACTGCCTTCCCCGGGATGCATTGCTGCAGCAGGTGTCCCTCCAGTGGTTCATACTCTGGGATAGTCCCCGTCAATGTCTCCTCTGCCTGGATCCCAATAACCCAATACCGATGGATCAGAGACCCGGTCCCAGCAGTGCGAAACCCTAGTGGTGAACCTGTCTTCTTACAATCTTTCCACGGCCGAAACAAAAGTGTTGGAGAAAGGATTAGGTTTCATCCCCACTCCCAAACTTGACCGCTTCAAACTCCATTGCGAACTGAGCAATTTCTTTAGGAAACTACGCCTAAAAAACTTTTTTGAATCATCAGAAAGAGAACAGGCGGAAGGGAGTAAGAGTGATACAGATTTCAAACTGAAATCAACCGTTATACCACCAACACACACAGTTGCACCAGAGATCCTAGCTTTCGAACAAGCTGTATTTAAAGAAATAGAACAGCTGCAGGAACCGACTCCCTTTAAGAACTTGACCGCTGATGAGTTTAAGGCTATACAATCCCTCAAGAAAAATAAGGAAATCATCATCAAAAGTGCGGACAAGGGGGGTGGGATTGTAATTCTCAATAAAAACGACTAAGACACAGAATGTCGCAGACTTTTGAACAATGCGGTTAATTATATCCCACTAGAGACAGATCCAACTAACGACTTAAAAAATGAAATTTGTGAACTGGTGTCAACAGCAGAGAGGGATGGCTGGATCTCGAAGAAAGAGGCTGATTTCCTGACTCAATCAGAGGGTCGGGTTCCGTACTTTTATGTGTTACCAAAAACACACAAAAATGTGCAACCCCCTCCCGGACGGCCAATTGTCTCAGGCCTAGGATCGCTTCTTGAACCTCTCTCACAGTACTGTGACTTCTTTTTAAAACCGATTGTACAATCCACAACTACCTATCTCAAGGACACCAAGAGTTTCCTTTTTCTGCTCAACACTATCACTTTGCCAAATGCCCCCTGTTTCCTGGTCTCGATGGATATCGAGAGCTTATATACCTGCATCCCGCAGGATGAGACCATTAAAGTGGTCAAGGAAGCGCTGGACAAAGCGGGTTGGGATTTCAACACCACCAGGGATTTTGTAGTTGACTGTGCCACCCTTGCCCTTAAACGTAATTTTTTTGAATACGAAGGACAACTATACCTACAAGCAACAGGAACTTCGATGGGTAGTACCTTCGCCCCATCAGTAGCGGGTCTCTATGTTTATGACTTTGAGTCAAAGTACATCTTAAATCGCGCTAATCCATACGGCAGCAACATCGCCGTGTGGCGGCGATACATAGATGACGTATTTATGATTTGGCAGGGGATGAACCTACTCTATTGGAGTTCTACGCCTGGATCAATACGTGTAATGATCACCTGAGATTTACGCACGAACACTCCCAGGATGAACTCACTTTCCTGGATGTCACTGTTATGAGGCAAGGCGACCGACTGGAAACGAAAACCTTTTCTAAGCCAACTGCAAAAAACAACTTGTTGTATTTTACCAGTTACCACCCCCGGGCCCTGCAGGAGAACCTCCCGTACGGACAATACCTGAGGATACGACGTAACTGCAGTACTCTACATATAAGCAACAAGCAAGTGTGTTGACCCACAAACTGGAGAAAAGGGGATATCCATCAAGGATCCTTAATACCAGTCAAAAGAGAGCACGTAACCAACAAAGGGAGGTTCTGTTGGCAGATAATCCCCCTCCAGAAAGGAATGAGATCCCCCTGACTTGCGTCACGACCTTCAACTCACTTTCTAATGCAGTGAATAGGTGCATATCTCGAAACTGGAAAATTATCACCAGCAATAAGGCGCATTGGCAAAAACCACTTTTTTCCTACAAAAGGGCCACCAGTCTAAAAGACTCCTTGGTCCACACACGACCAAGAGACCACAAGAATCAGAACCAACCACCGAGTGTCCTCAACGCCTGGGGGCTACCACCAGTAACGGGTCATCACCCCTGTGGCAACTGCAGCATATGCCATTTGACATCGCATACCAAATTTCTGAATTTGACGGATGGAACACGCTGGGTTCAACGCAGCCATACTAACTGTAACACAACGAACGTGGTATATATGATCACCTGTAGATGTAAGTTACAGTATGTTGGGATGACATCCAGACGTTTAAAAACCAGAATATGTGAACATCGCAGCAATATTCGCTGCAGGAAATCACCGACTAGACTCACCACACACTTCCGGCAAGCCAACCACACACCCAATGACCTCGAATGGACAATTTTGGAACATCTGGAGGGCTGTTCAGAGTCTTTGCTATTCGAGAAGGAGCAGCGTTGGGTGTACCGCTTGGGTACGAATTCTAGAGGCCTTAATGACGAAATAACGTGGGGCAGTGTATTACGCTGATGGGTCTAGCCGTGTGATGTTAATCCCAGGTTTCCAGCAATTTTACTGATGCCCATAGTCAGGGACCCATTGCAGATCTGGTGGGACAGACCATACTCAGTTCCTTGGAGACTTTACTGATACTACTGGCGACAATTAATTGCGCCTTTGTAAATCGCTATTAATATCTTGACTCGGGTGGGAGCACTATGAAATAGTAATAGCAGAAGATCAGGCTTAATACCCGATCCCACCCTGTCATCATTTCCCTCCACCTGGACTAGTGTTCAGTGCCGATAATACACTCACCTCATGACATGGTAGTATTTTGTGCCGACGGTGCACTTACTGCACGAGCAGGTGCCACCCTACCGCTTTAAATGTTGAGTTTTGCCAAAATACATTGAGGGTTTATTACCAACTCCCTTCAGTGTGATCTGAGGAGTGGACAAAGAGAATATACAATTCTCTGTGAGTCACCCGGTTTCAATACTTTCATTCTCTGTAGGTCTACACAATTAATAAACGGAACCCGGTTTTCTACCAGAACAGGGACTTGAACCCCTAATACTAATATCACGGGCACGGGCGTATCCCTCTTCCACGTGGGATTACTAAACCAATCCCACCAGCCCTCATACCTTCACCGCCAATCACCTCTGACGCGGGGCGCAGCCTCCGACGTCATTGGATCACGAGGACTGGCGCAACCAATTAGGGACATTGTGTACATAAACGGTCCGGCCTTCTTCTCCCCGCACTTCCGGGAGACAGCCGTTGTCCGCGTAGGTACATGGAGGGGAGCCGCGTGCGATAAAGTAAGTTGAACTTCACCCTGTTGCTGAGACGATCACTTGCAGCATGTCATTTCTGCTCAAACGGCCCCTGACTTTTCTCGCTGATTTTTTTCGCTACTTTGTTACTCAGAGATACGCCGCGTGAAGACATCCCACGCTGTCTTTTCCGTTGGGGCGTAACCATGTCCCTTTTGAAGTGAGTATTCACAGCAACTTCTATGCCTTTTTTAGTTACAGTTGCTCGCTACCTCTGTTCACTCTTGTGCTACGCTATGAGAGGGACTTCCTTCTTTCCCTCAAAGTGGGCTCTTGGTTCCTATCTAATATCTCAGAGTACACTTGCAAGATTTTTCCTAAAACACTGTGGTCTACTAACTCCTTCGCTTTACGAATAAAAGCAAATGGCACATTGCTCGTTATTAATGAATACCGAGCAGTGTTCGGACACGGACCTTACTATAGGGACGGTCCTGGGGGCCATTTTAGAAACTCCACAATGATTGAATCCAAGGTGGCTCCCCTGCATTGGTGGCACATAAAATCTGCATGCTGCCCAGACCAACTTTGGTGTGAAACCTACTGTTGATCATACTTCATAACGAAGAAAGTAACTGTCCTTCTTCATGTTTATGTGTTGTGGTCTTGTCTGTCCCATTTCTCTTACAGGTTTTTTAATACATCCCTGCCAAATGTGTAGTGCGGTGTTCTCACTGTATATATTTTTCACACTTAGAGCCTCTCGGGAGGGTGCGCCTTAGCGCGCGCACACCACCGGAGGACTTGTTTATATAGGTCCTGAAGAAAGCTGAGCGATACGCCACAGAACAGCTGAAACATGTCGACCAAATTTATGTCTCTGAATTAGGATTCCGGTTCCTTAATTAAGAACCTGGGGAGTCCGCTCACTCTGTTTTTAATCAATGCGGGCTGGCCATTATTAAAATTTTCTAAAGGCTTAACCCTTGCATTTTTTAATTTTTTGACACATTTGCACCATCACAGTTAGTCACTTCTTAATTTGGGCACTGTTGCACTCACCACATCCTGCTCCGCTGTAACCAGGCGTTGTAGCACGCTGGGGAGACACTCGGTCACCCCAGCGGGGACCCGATGATGAAGCATGTCACCAACTAGTGGTGAGTGAGGGTCCTTCAAAGAAGTAGGGTCCTTTCCCTCTACCCATGACTGGGTAACCAGCAAGCCCCTTGACTACCCTTCTCGATTTGAAGATAACTATCTGGGCTTAATCAGGGACTTAAAGACCACCCCGCCAGGTGCACTGCATGCGTGTAATCATTGATCACGCACGCGGCGCACAGCTGAGTTAATAATAATAAAATAATTTTTTTTTATTATCACCATTTATTATTTCTTTGAATCACAGTCACACCTTTGTTGTTTACAATACATTGAATCGGGGTACAGGAGTGTCTATGCCCTACCTCTCTTGTTGTTATTAAAAAATCCTCTGCCTGCCAGGCATGACGCAGCTGCGCATATTTGAAATACTGTGTGTGGTGCAACCCATATTCCGCCCTTAATGCCTGAAATGACTTTAGTTCCCCTCTTTTCATCAAGTCGCCGAGTACCGAAATACCTATGTTGTCCCACTTCTGGAAACCCCGCAATTTTCATAGCTCCTTCAACCAGGCGCACTGCCATATTGGTGTTTGTTTTGTTGGTTTGTTCGCCCATCCTATGGCCCTAGTCGCCCTCTCCCACATCCCCAGGGTAACTCTGGTGGCGGAATGCAATCGGTCCTTCCCCTTGCCTCCATAGAGATAGTAGAGGCATGTTCGCTGCACCATGGCACTCCGTTCCAGAGCATAAGTGGGGTGCATTGCAGGGGCATGTAACCAGTCATTGATAGGCATCAGTGTTCCACCCAGTAATAGGCTTCGATGTTCGGCAGTGAGATTCCACCATTGTATTGGTGACGTTGTAGGGTCCCCAGTGCCACCCGAGACTGTTTCCCTAGCCACAGCAAGGCCCTCAGTTCTGCGTTTATGTCATGGAACACCCTGCGGGGGAGCGGGAAGTACTCATTCTGGAAGGCGTACAGAAACCGTGGCAACGCCATCATTTTAAACATGGCCGCGCGGCCCAGAATCGTGAGGGGGAGCATCCTCCATCTAGCCGCGTGTTCCGCAAAGTTATTCAATACCCGCTTGGCGTTCCTCTCGTAGGAGAGGTCACTGTCTACTGTCAAATACACCCCTAGGTATAAAAGCCCCTCGCCCGTCGTCTTCAGCCTCCCTGGCAGGTTTGACCAGTTCTCACCCCCTCGGGAATCGTAGAGAATTGACTTGTGCCAATTAATCAGATAGCCTGCATGAGCTCCATATCGGTCCAGCTCCGAGAACGGTGCTGTGATCGTGGTGGCAGGGTCGGTGATGTACATGAGGACATCGTCCGCATACAACGATATTTTTTCCTCGAGGGTGTATGACTGCTCTATTTTAAAGACCTTAATATCTCCATTCTGCCAGACCGCGCATGCCTATACTTTTATGGTAAGAGCAAAGAGCAGTGGAGACAGTGGGCACCCCTGTCGGGTCCCCCTTTCTAAAGGGGAAATCATCAGACATCACCCCATTGACCTTAACTCTAGCTCTAGGATCTGTATATAACAACTGCACCCACTGCCGAAACTTAGGTCCGAAACCAAACCGGGACAGTGCCCCGTCAAGAAAAGGCCAGTGGGCCGCGTTGAACGCCTTTTCGGCGTCCAGGGATAAAAACAAGTGAGGGTCTCGCCTCATATGCACCTCCTTCAGCCAATTATGGGTCCTTCTAAGGTTCAATCTGGTGGCCATATCGGAGAGAAACCCTGTTTGGTCCAGATGGACAAGACCCGGAATCACCCGCCTTAATCGAAGAGCTAGGATTGTTGCTAGGAGTTTTACCTCCACATTCAGAAGGGATATGGGGCGGTACGACGCGCATTCCTCCACGGGTTTACCCTCCTTGTATATCGGGATGATTGTGGGCAAACGTAGGTCAGGCGGCAGCACACCCTCCTGTGCTGCCCCTTCGAACAGCGCCAAAAAATGGCGCGCTAGGAGGTCCGCTGTTTTTGAAAAATTCAGCAGGAAACCCATTGGGGCCAGGGGACTTCCCCGGGCGAAGCTTGGTCAGGGCTTCCTTAATTTCATCTATTGTGATGCTGCCCTCCAGATCCCGCTGGTCCTCCTCTATAAGCACTGTGATGTCAATTTTGGCCATATACAGCATCGCGTCTTCCTGCGATCCCAAGTCTCTAGCTTCATAAAATGCCCTGTAGTATTCGGCAAAGGTCCTGGCTATCTGTTCGTCCGTCCGCCACAGTCTCCCCTGGTCATCCCTCACCTGCTCTACCCACCGTGCTTCTCTCCTTCCCGCTGAGCCATGCCAGTAGCCTCCCTGACTTATCTCCTACGTCATACAACCGATGTAGCGTAGCCAGCGCCTGTGTTTTGGCCTCACCCGTCACCAAGTCCGTATATTGTCGCTGCATATCCAAAAGTCGTCTAAGGGTCCCAGGGTCTTTAGTGAGTAGATGCTTGCGTTCCAGATCCAGAATCTGGGCTTCCAATGTTCTGACCTCCTCCTGTACTTTCCTCTTCTCCCATTCCAGTCTGTTCTGGGCCCTGTCACGCAGGACTGCCTTAAGGGCTTCCCAGAAAACCACCCCCGACGAGACAGAACCCTCGTTCTCAGCTATGTAGACCTTCCCATCTACCATTAGGCCCTTTAGTATTTCCTTATTCTGTAGATCCCAAGCTGTCAGTCGCCATTTCTTAGGCCCCCCACCTTAGCCAGAAGAGATGAGTGGTCCGATATACCTCTCGCCTGATACTCTGCCGTATCCTCTACACTTAGTGTCTGTCTGGCCATAAAGATGTAGTCTAATCTGGAATATACCCTGTGAGCTCCGAAGAAGAACGAATAAACGCTGGCATCTGGGTGGAGCCATCTCCATACGTCCACCAGTCCCAAAGTAGCGACAGTTCTGGACAGTAGGGAGGGGGTGGAGTCCCTGGACCTAGCTCCCGTCCTATCTTTTTTCGGGACCATAATATCGTTAATGTCGCCCCCCCATCACCTGTAGTGTCTCCGATGTGTTCAGTAGAATGTTAGTGATTCCCAAGAGTGTCCCTGTCTGCAATTTTGGCGGTGCGTAGACAGAGATGATTGTGTATTCCTGCCTCCCCCATAGTCCCCGCACCCCCACGTAAGTCCCTAGGGGGTCTATCCAAGTCTGCGCGACCACAAAAGGAAGAGTCTTTTTAATCAGTATGGCTACGCCTCTAGAGCCCATGGTGAGCCCCGCGTGTGCAAGTACTTTAAATGGCCCCCTTGCTAGAAAGTCGCACTTGGTGCCCTGAAGGTGTGTTTCCTGTAACAGGACTATATCTGAACCCACCCGCTTCATATAGGCGTACACTAACCCTCGCTTAATCTTACTGCCTAGACCATTAACGTTCCACGTTAGTATCTTAGTCCCCCTCTGAACCGGAGCTGCCTCCTCAGAACTACCTGTCAGTGTACATGGCATCGTGGTGCAGGTTTCTCAATTACAGTGAAAGTAGGGCTTCTGGCTCCCAGGTGTAGATGACAATCCTGACATGCTGAAACACTCCCCCCTCCCCCAACTCACAACCCCAACCAAAACGTTGACACTTGTGCTTTCGCCTCCCCATGGATCCCCAAAAAAGGAACAACTTCTCCCCCTCCCATCCCCCACCCTTCCCACCTCCCTCCCCCAACCAGTCCCATCGTCGTGTAAGACAGTGCATAGGACTTCCGGGTGTAGAGTGTCTGTCGCTCTCCCAAGAATACCCCCTAGAAACCCGCTCCGAAACCTCTAACTGGAAAACATAAAGGTATACTCTCCGGTAGTTACATACAATAAGATACATGAGTCAGTAAATAACAGAGCAATATTGTAGGGGGTAGTTCAACTTGCGTCTTCCCGGCCATGAGCCTGTGTTTGGTCTGTCCAGCGAGTCCCAACTTCACGAATTGGAGTCCGGAATGTCACCTTGTGAGGCTCCCACCTCCTTAGCCGATTCTTGCTCCATGTCATTAATCGCCACCACCAGTGGATGCAACGACTGCTCCTCCTCTTCCTCCCTCTCCGATGAACTACCACCTATCTCTTCCTCCCCTTCCGACCGGGTGTTCCCAGCTAGGCATCGAAACCTGGAGCCCGCCAACCCGCCAGGGTCCGAGGAGGCTGTGTTCCGCCACCGTCGACTAATCGATCCTTGCTTGGGGTAGGGCGTCGTCGTCACTTTTCTGCTGCCACGCGTTCGGCATAGTCTCTGTGGCTTCGGCGACCCCCCTCAGGGCTCCAGTGCGGGCCCTGACCTCTAACGCCCTCCGCATCTCAGTCGCTGGTCTCGTCAGGGGGTGGGGGGGGGCGCTCCTCCAGCCATTGCCACGCGTCTTCCAGGTGTGGGAAGAAGTACGTTTTCTCCTTGTATATGACTTTTAATTTTGCCGGGAAGAGCAGCATATACTGAATATGCAGATCTCTCAACTTAGCCTTCACCGCGTCGAAGGAGCGCCTCTGCTTCTGTACCTCTTGGCTATAGTCCGGGAAGATCATGATATGCGTGTTCTCCATGCGGATATCCCCGAGTTTCCTGGCTTCCCTTCGAATCATGTCTCGGTCCACATAGTTCAGGAAGCGGGCGATGACCGGCCGCGGCCTCGCCCCCACCGGAAGTTTCACCAACAGCGCCGGTGCGCGCTCTCTATCACAAAGCAGTTGGAGAACTTCTTTTTCGGAAAAGTCCGCATCATCCAGGAGTGTAGGAACTCTGCCATATTGGCCCCTTCAATTCCTTCCCTAAAGCCCACGAAGCGAAGGTTATTGCAATAGGCCCTGTTTTCTGCATCGTCCACCTTCCACTGGAGTTGCTTATGCGAGGCCTGGAGCTCCACCATATCTTTCTTCAGGTCATGAATGGTATCCTCGGCCTCCCTCAGTATAACCTCCGCCTCAGTCACCCGCTCCGCCAAGTTTCGAAAGTCCTGCCGTAGTAGCGTGACTTCTGAGCCCACCTCCCCGATCTTGGCCTCTAGGGCCGCACGAGACGCTTGTGTGTCCTCCTGGGACGCTTGTATGGCCCCCATCGATAGGGCCGTGTCAGCGCGCGTTACAGGTGAATCGGTCTCTGGGGGGGGGGGGAGGGGACTGTAGCATACCGGTCCAGTGTCCCCTGTCTTGGGGGTTTGGGGTCCTTATCTTTCCTGCCCCTATTGCACTGACCTTTGGCCGGGAAACAGCCAGAGACCCACAGACTACAGTCCACTCCTCTTCTCGCCTTTCCCCCGGGCCCCGCGGACAGACAGAGTGGTGGGGCAGAACCCAGTCCACCGACGCGTATCAAACGCGGCCGGACCTGGTGTGTCTCCCCAGAGCGTTGCTTTTCAGCATCTCTTCCACAGCAGCCGCAATAGAGGGGAGGCAGGCCTTCAGCGTGGTCCAGGCCCTTTCACTCCCCAGTCCCCCAAGTCCGCCGATACTCCGGTTCTCTCTGCGGCGGCTCCGGACCCCCAGCGCTCTCCTTCTCTTCAAGACCCAGGAGATGCCCTTCTTATTGCTGTGGGCCCATCGAGAGGGTGGGGGGGGGGGGTGCGCTCACCAGTATCCCCTCCTTGTACATCTACCGGCCCATTAGGCCTCACGTCCCCCCCCCTCCGGCCGTACTCACGTCACCTTGGCCTCGGGCTCCAGTGCCTCGCAGTCGCTCCCTGTCGTTCGGTCAGCGCCTCCACCGGCCCCGGAATTCACCTTCACTTGTGGCCCAGGCCCGTCCACAGCGCCGCTCCTTGTTCCGGATGACAGGGCGGGCGAAGACACTCCTCCGCGCTGCCTGCCAGGCTCTCCTCACGGGATCCACGTTCCGGCCGATAGGCCCTTGCTGCCGTGGCTCCTCCCTCAGCCGGCTCCGTAACTCGAAGTCCCATACGAGCTCCGGTGTTGCGCCGCTCAGTGCCGGGTTCCCGCCAAGAGGGCCAGAAGTACCTTCCCAGGCTCCTTCCACTGCTCGCTGCCGCCGGCGTTCTCGGCTCCGCCTGCTCCTCTCCCAGTGCTAGCACGCCGCCATTTTGGGACAGTCTTCGCGTCTCCCCGGACAGCCCCGGGCTTCACCAGAATACAGGTACTTCTGTGCCGCGTTGCTCGCTTCTGGTTGTGCCCAGGTCTTGAGAGGACCTTTAAAGTGAATTTGGTGTCAAAAACAGGACCGCTGGTCACCAGTTCTCATGTCGGATCGAGTCGGCTTGCCCGAGCAGCATAGGCTCACGTCTTACTCGACCATGTTGTTGGCCACGCCCCCATTTACACTGTATTCTTGACTGGATCATTGCCTTCGTGCCAGTACACCAAGTGGAAATTGACTAGCGCTTTGAAACTTTTTGCCAATAAGGTCCACACTGTGTTAAATATTTAACAGCTGCCAAGTTGCCTGTAACAGTGATGACGTTTGACGTTCAAGTCGTAGGTATAAAAATACTCTGTGGCATGAAGCAGAAATATGTGAAGGTTACTTAAACGGATGTAGAAATGATATCCTTTATCTGTACTTTTGTTCCCTTTCTTTGCTTCAAAAGATTATCTTACGCCCAGACCTTTCCATGTTTAGCTTTCATCTGCAATTTATAACAAGCATTTGCAATGCAATAGGTCTCGCATTTATGAGTGTTTGAGCTATTGGTGTTATAAATGACAATGCAAACACAAGAAGATGATGGACGGAGCGCTGAAACTTTTCATACACTCACCCCCAGTCACAGATCTGGGTGGAATCCATCATCATTCTTTAGTTAACTTTGCCACCTCAGTTCAGACCCAGCTATATGCAAATCAGTCTTAACCCTGTGTCTCATGGGGGCAGTCTACCCTAAGTTGGCAGGGTATGCCCAGATGTGGTCCCTTGCTCACTTTTCCACTGGATTCAAGCAAGCCTGGCTGATGAGGGCTGTTAGCCCGAAACCGGTCCCAGGATGCTTGTTTTCGGTCCAGGGAAGACATGGCTTGGCAGTTCGGGCTGGACTGTTCCCATGAGGTACAGGGTCAAGACTGATTTTCATATAGCTGTGTCTGAACTGGGGTGGCGAAGTGAGCTAAAGAATGATGACTGATTCAACCCAGATCTGTGACTGGGGGTGAGTGTCTGAAAAGTTTCAGCACTCCGTCCATCATCTCCTGGTGTTTGCATTGTAAATGACAATGTCTTTTTTATATATGTGTTGTTTTTAAAACATAAAAGGCATTGTCATTTACAATGCCAACAGCTTAAACTCTCGCAAATCCAAGACCTATTGCATTGCAAATGTGTGCTATAAAATTTTTCAAAAGCATTAGCAGAAAGCGTGTCCTGCCTGCAGGCAGGACAACGCTATTTGAGAAAATAGTGCTCGGAGGCTGTCATTAAAGCCTACCAGGCAACAACACATGTAACAGTGGGTGTCCCCATGGGAGGTTACAAAATGTGACAGGGCGGTATTGGGGAGGGAACACTAAGCCTTTTAATCAGTGAACAGCCATAGTTTACAGTGGACAATGACACAAGCCAATGAAAATGTGGGTGGAGAGTGGGCGGAGCATCAAGTCCCTACCTCAATACCAAATGCCTCGCGTACCAGCGCATGCGCAGCCCAGACTCGACCTAAAAAGAAAAAAAATGATTGGAGACGTAATCAAACTTTCTTGAGCCAGTTGTCATTCTGGGAGCTGCCTATAAAGCCTCTTTGGGAGACGCTGGGTTATGTCTTATTGTAGAAATGACTACTGAAGAATGGAAGTTGGGCAGCCGATCCGAAGCATCAGCTGAATCTTTCGTGGTGGATGATAGGAGTTGCAGAGTATTATTAGACTGTATCCTTCTGCAACATTCAGAAGGATGCTATAAAGTGTTACACTAAACCTCGGGGGACACGTACCTTCAGGAGGTGCTGTGCGGTATAAAAGCTTTCTGGTCCACTGCCTACAATACACACTTTCGGCGAGTCTAGGCTTGTTCAGAGTGTCCTTCTTAGGCCTGCATTTAGAACAAGCATTTGCAATGCAATAGGTCTCGCATTAGGCAAAGTTTGAGCTTTTAGTATTGTAAATGGCATTGGCTATTTTTTTTTGCAGTAGTTACGTTTTGTTTTTATAAAAAGGGACATATAAAATATGTTGCATATTGACATATAATGATGCAGCCCACCTATGACTTATGCAGCAGCAAAATGGAGCAGCATTGAGATCAGAGTGCAGCTCTGGAGGCCACATGTCCACCCACATAAGAAATGTTAGAGGTTGTCCACTGACAAGTTTCCGAAATGGCGCCACCTCCTCTTCGTAACTGAATAATAAACAGATACAGAAAATACACACCACAAGCACTGCAATTTGGCAGCTGCGGCGTCTTCTGCATGATTATAGCCCCTCCCCTCCACATAATTCATCACTTGCCAAATAATGTATCACTTGCCACATAATTCATCGCTTGCCACATAATTTATCACTTGCCACATAATTTATCACTTGCCACATAATTCATCGCTTGCCACATAATGTATCACTTGCCACATAATTCATCGCTTGCCACATAATGTATCACTTGCCACATAATTCATGACACATAATTTATCACTTGCCACATAATTTATCACTAGCAAAATAATTTATCACTTGCCACATAAATCATCGCTTGCCACATAATGTATCACTTGCCACATAATTCATCGCTTGCCACATAATGTATCACTTGCCACATAATTCATGACACATAATTTATCACTTGCCACATAATTTATCACTTGCTCTACAATTTGCCGATTTTAGCAAAAGCAAACATTCCTTTGTATCTGGAAAGGATCAGAAGTTACATCCTTACGGTTCCCCTACTTTCACTTATTGTAATGCGGTATTTAAAGCACATGCATGCATGTTCCCGTCCATATAAATCCCATTAACGGTTTCACCCATCTTATAATATTCCGACTGCGCATTTTCTACCTGGTGCGCCATACTCTAAAATCAATCCTTTGTATAGTTGACACTCCCAATCCATATATCTTAATACAGACATAAACACGTCATATTGTCAGTTGCCCCAACTCACGTTATTGTTATCTACCTAGATATAAATGTACACGTTCTTTCTGTCACTGGTATTAACGGTTTTCCCCAACTCTCTTTTTACGAACTGCACATTTGTTTGCTCCCAATTGTCACTATTACCTTATGTAAGTAACTTCCGCGCTATATAAAAAAATGGATAATGAAATAAAAAATAAATACCGCAAAACATCCTCGTTACTCTGCCGGCCTGCGACCAGGAAGTCAGGCAGGCCGGCGCGACAACAGGAAACAGGAAGTAGGAGGGCGGGAGCCTACCCCGCCTCCCACGGAAGAGCCGGAAGAGCCGCAATTGGTTGCAGCACCGGAGCAGGCAGGAGCCTACCCTGCGCCCCGGTGCCGAAGAATGGAGGAAGAGTCCTGCTGCCGGTGAGTGGGGCTTCGCTTTGTGGCTGGCCTGCGAGGGCGGGAGGGGGGCATGTGTGGGCGCGCGCGGCGGCGGCCTGTGTATGTGTGTGAGCGTGCGTGTGTCTTGGAGTCTGTGTGTATGCGTGTGTGACTGTGGGGAGGAGGAGGAGGGGGTTGCCTGTCTGGGTGCCTGCGTGTCTGTGTAAGTGTAAGTGCGAGTGCGTGCGCGGGTGTGTGTGTGTGTGTGTGTCTGTGTCTGTGTCTGTCTGTGTGCATGCATGGTAGGCTGGGAGGGCGGCGCAGGACGGAACGTGCGCGTTCGCGCACACCAATCCAGCCTGGACTGCGCTCGTGCACCTTCTCGTCCGTCCTTCCCTCGAGACAGCTAACTATACGTCTCCAACCCTGGAAGCATCCTTTGGATGCTAATTCCAGGGCGAGACCTAAAAAGCAGGAGCAGCAACACTGTCGTGGTGTCACCAGGGCTTTAAGTGGAAGCTTTTTCAATCTTATATACAAGCCATAGTTGCTGCTTATTTATCTTAAGCAACTAACAACTATTGACAGAGCCAATAGTCCTGATTTGTGGTAGGTGTGATGTTACATGTATCATATATCTGGATGCAATGACAGAAACAGCAAAATACAAGTCGGGCGGCGCACTATGCTCGGTTTTCCATCCCACTTAAAGGTATGAGAGACTGCATGAATTATAAACAGTAAAACAGGCCGGCAAAAAGCAGTTCATACGCTGATCCGTGAGACAAGCCCGGGGGGGGGGGGGGGGCGTGCGTCCGACCATCCTATAGGCAAAGACCGTAAAAGGGGAGCCCGATGTACCCAAATTCAATATTAAGTAAATTTTAAAAAGGCCTTTGGGAGAAACAAAAGAGTTGTAAAAGGTCATGCAAACAAACAACCGCTAAAAAAATCTGCACTGCGCGTGATCTTTAAGTACAGAGACTTAGGTTTAATTAAAAAAAGAGAAAACTTTTTATGAGTGAGTTACACAACGGAGTAAGCAGTTATCTCTGCACCTCCCAAAGGAGCCAGGGGTGGCTGTTGTTAGTAAACACGCGTTTTAATTAGCGGTGCGGAAAATATAATGAAAGCTTAAATACGTTACCCTCACAGGCTCACCCCGGCCTTTCTGCCGCGAACCACCCGGCGTCAGCACATCCGCCGGGGTCAGGCTGCGCCTTTTATTAATCTGATTAATAAAAACGTACGTCATGGAGGTGATTACCGAGTAATTGGGGGTGACAGGCCTGTCGGAGTGTGTCTCTCGGAGGAGCCATTGGCGGTCCCTCCCCTCCACTTCCCCGTGCGCGCGCTTCAATTGTGTTAATTAAAAATCAGCGAGCCCTCTGCAGCCAGGCTCAGCTGGGGCCTGTTAGAGATACATGCCCCCCCCTTACTCCACGGAAGGGGTGGGGGCACAGGGCTGTTCTCCCCTCCGTGGCAGTGTACATCACACCCCTGGACTTGGCAAGGTCTTGTGTCAAAAAAAGGCCTATTCCCTACAAAAATCACTAACCCTTTGTCATCTAGGATTTTTCAAGTTTTAAAACCTATATTAGCACGATGATGACGTCACTGGAAATTACATCAACCGATCTTTGGCCTGACGATGAATTCACAGAAACCGCCTTACATGCTTTCGCACACACGTTGACAGTCGGGGCCCCTGTGGCTCTCGCAGGTAACAAGGTATCTGACCACTTGAGTTGAATTATTAATCTAGACAGTCATTCATTTGAAACGAGCCTCGTTATTTACTCCTTTCCCGGATACACCGTTACTACAATGAACAAGTAGCCAAGGGTAGCAAAACAGAACAACAAGAAGCCGTGAGCGTGCACACTCCCGAACTTCCGGTTTTGGGATGTGCACGCTCACGGCTGTCGTGGGGCGGGACTTCCGTCTTTACGAGAAGCCCGCGCCCACGGAGTGGATGGCCAGAGGACCGGTGGCAGCTGAGGCCGCTGATGCGGTAAGTGGGGCATAGTGGGGGGCGGTGTGTGTGTGTGTCTGTGTGACTGTGTGTGTGTGTGTGTGTGTGCGTGTGTGTGTGCCTGCGTCTGTCTGCGCGTCTGTCTGTGTGTGTGTCTGTGTGTATGCCTGTGCCTGCAATGCATTATGGGCTGCGCCGCATATTAAATGAGCGGCTCTCCCGCTGCTCCGGGGAGAGCCACGCTGGCGTTTCGCCGCTTCCTGGGCCATAGATGGGGGGTCTCTGTGTGTTGGTGCGGCGGCGACGGGGGTGTGTGTGCCTGTGTATGGATGTGTATGTGCGCATGCGTGAGTGGCGGTGTGGCTGTGTATGTGCGCATGCGTGAATGGCGGTGCGCGTGCAGGCAGTGAAATACAAGACAAGCAAAGCTTGTACACCTTCTCGTCCGTCCTTCCCTCGAGACAGCTAACTATACGTCTCCAACCCTGGAAGCATCCTTTGGATGCTCATTCCAGGGCGAGACCTAAAAAACTATTGTATTTTTGTCAGTCACAGGTGTAAAAAAAATAAGGGTATAGATACAGTCACGGGTCATAGGCCATATAAATCCCTTATTTAGCGATCCCACCACGCTCAACTCCTACAAGAAATGAGTCTCAGACCTGATATTCTGGCCGTTGCGCCTTTTTGACAATGAAGAGAAAGGTTTCACTTTCCAGAATGTGTGCCACTCTCGCTTCCACGTACATAGTTGGATGTTTCCTTGAACACTTGACAATGACACACGTTGCATCTATTTGCAATACTATGGGAAGGCTATGTTGTGTTAGGACTGCTTATGGAGCATGCATATTTGACCCAAGCACTGGCAATATGCCCATATCTCCTATAACGGTCGAAACTCCCCAATCTGAAATTTCTAAAACTACTTTCCATGAATATAAACAGATCTTGAATAACGCATTCTTCTGAAGTTGAACATATAGTACACATTCCAGAATGGCGTGGGGCGCCTCACAGATCTATAGACCAGGAATTGATTGTCTTGGATTACCCGTGCGCAACAACTTGTCAACCGCACAGTGCAAAAACAATCAAGGAAAAAGTTCAAGTTGGCTACGTTGTCCTCTGTTGCTTGCAAATCGGGGCAACGGCTTGATTGGGTAGGTGAACGTTAAGCACTATTTCAACATGAAGTTTTCAAGAACTCTTTCAATTTATGAGGTAAGATGTGGGAGTAAAACATTAAATGCATGGGTTGATCTTAAAATGGTAAAATGTGAATGTTTTTGCAAAAGATGAAGTCTATATTCAATAACCCGCAAAATGATCAGCACATTTTGCTTTCTCCCCATAAAACTAACGTTTGAAATGGCTCGATGCCAAATTTTAAATTTAAAAAACGGATGATGCTCAATTCCTATTGAAAAGTTTGTTTAGGTTTGCTGTGAAGAAGACACATATTTTAAGAGGATAACAGAAGAAAGTTGCACATTTAAATGAAACATTAATTACGGTACGGGTGATTTGTCTGCCCAAATTCTTATTTTCACAGCTTGTGAGACTGATAACTCAATTTGTCCCTTTCACCAAGTTGCAATTGCTCCCTCTATCCCCTCTGGCATCTTATAGTTTATGAAAAGGGAGAGAGAGTCCCCTTACCTGCGTGACTGAAACAAGCACTCAGCTGCATGGATGGCAAGAAGGTGCTATACCTCAAGAACAGACGAAACCTCTTGCTGTAACCGTGGCACAATCAGAGTGGTACAAGAGCGACTACTGCAGTGCCTTGAGTAGACGTCCCGGCTCCATGTCAAACCTTTGCTGGGCGAGGTCTTAGCGAGTCTCATTCAAGGATGCCTCTCCTTCCTAACCTGTGCTCCTCCCATTTCACGTGACCTTTCGACAGACTCTGGTCCGACCCCAATATAACAGAGGCAGACCATATAACTCCAAAACCATTTACAAAGAGTGCCCAAATATTTCAAAGCTAAAAATAACGGTGGAAAGAAAAGTAAGACTAACATTTCCAGAAGCCACTGGCAGAGAATTTCCATCATGCCAGTGACTGAGACACAAAAGAAGGACTGCACCGACACATACCACGTGCCTATTAAACACCCCTAAAATTGAACCATTTTAAGGCACACATGAAACGTGCCTGTTATGGAGAACAAAATGAAAATTGTTATTCATCGTGCAATCCGAAATAATTTTTATTGAATGAACAAACTATTTCAAAAGGGATTGCTAATCTAGTAATGAATTGTAAAAGTAGTTAGCTCAGAAGTATGGCGCCCAGCACAAGCAGGTCCTTAGGGCAGTTAGTGCTCTATCTTTGTTGAACTCTTGGTAGACAGGTCGGATCAGCGATTCGCTGCTGCATTTATTTATTAACCAAGGGTAGAAGACGAGGGCATGGAGATCACAAGATTCAAGAGACTTGCTACAGCGCCGAGATGAGGGCGATCAAGCAAATACATTTTTGTGAAGTTACTTCTCATTCTCTCATGTGTGACAGAGATGACTGGAAAGGGACATGACGCTTAAGATAATCTGTGGTGCGCGTGCACTACTGGTTGAGCGGGGGAGGAAGTGCGGCAGCGAGGCAAACGCGCGCTGCTGCGCGTGCTAGACACTGACGGGAATGAGTGTTGCAAAGGCGGGACATGCACCCATCTTTGCCCAATTCCGTGCTGTTTAAAAAAGAAAAACACATCTCGGGGTGTGGGTATTCTTGTTCGATCCTCCCTCCCCTTGGCTATTGATGAGGTGATTCATGATGACCGTGGGAGATATACTGTCCTGGTGGGTAGATATGAAGGCCGCACCCTATCTCTCTTCAATGTTTATGTTCCCCCGGGTTTGCAGGCCTCTACTTTTACTGACTTGGGCCGTGTTCTGTTGGATCTCCCTGATAGCACTCTCTTTCTTGCCGGTGATTTTAATTCGGTGCTTTCCGGCCTTCACGATCGCCATCCCCCTAGAGATACCCCGCAGGCTCAGCAGTGGTTGGGTGGGTTTTTAGATACCTTTGGCCTTGTGGACTGCTGGCGACTGTTGCATCCTACTCAACTCCAATACACCTTCCATTCTGGGGCCCATGGCAGTCTGTCCCGGCTGGATTATTTCCTGATGCCCGCAGCCCAATCATCGGCGGTTCGTGAGATTTTACACTTGCCGAGGGGTATTTCTGATCACTCGCCGCTCTGGCTTCGTTTTGAGGTTGGGGTAGAGGCGGCGGGCCGAGTGGCTCCCATTAACCCTTGGTATCTTTCCTCCCCTGAGACTCGTACCCTCTTGCTCAAGTCCATGGATTCATATTTCCTGGAAAATGAGGGGTCGGTCTCTTCGGCTGTGTCCCTGTGGGAGGCTTTTAAAACCGTGATTCGTGGACAGGCCCTTTCCTTGATTGTTGAAGCTAAGAGGGCAGGGAGGAAGGAGGTGGTGGAACTTGAGGGGGAGATCTCTGCTTTGGAGGACGAGTTGGAATCTGGTGTCACGCCTGACAAACTCCATGCCCTGGGTCTCAAACAGTTTGCGTATAAATCTCTGGTCACTGACGCTGCAAAGGTGATGTTTCGTGAGCAGCAGGGCAGATTGTATGATGTGGGTGACAAAGCGGGAAAACTCCTAGCGTGGTTGGACAAGAAAGAAAGGGTTAATCGTGTGGTGCCCGTGATTCAGTCTGCGAGTGGTGAGAAAGTGATAGATCCGACCGCCATTGTTGATCGTATTGCGGAATATTTCCGTGTGGTATATGCTCCCGTGTCTGTGAGGGATGTTGACGACTCCCGCCTTCTTCTGCGTGATATCGCTTTGCCCTGTGTCTCCGACTTGGACCGTATTGCTTTGGACTCCCCTTTTACGAATGATGAGATAGCCAATGCAGTTCGATCGCTCCGTTCGGGCAAAGCACTGGGCCCGAACGGTTTGCCTATTGAGTTGTACAAATTATGCCCCGATAAGGTGGCGCCGTATCTCCGCGCCATGTTTCTAGAATCTCGTGAGCGGAACATGCTTCCCTATGATCAGCGTCTGGCGACAATCGTCGTCATTCCCAAAGAGGGTAAACCACGTGACCTCTGTTCCTCGTATAGGCCCATATCCCTATTAAACGTTGAACCTAAGGTGTTGGCTAAACTTTTGGCGACCCGTCTCCTTTCGGTTCTTGGAGAGCTGGTCCATCCGGATCAGTCTGGCTTTCTCCCGCATCGCAACACTGCTCTGAATTTACGTCGCCTTCACGGCGCGCTGGCGAGGGCGGGGCTTTTGACTGAACCGGCCATTTTGGCGTCCCTAGATGCCTCCATGGCCTTTGATACTGTGGAGTGGCCCTATTTATGGGCGACACTTGAGAAATTCGGATTCGGGTGCGAGTTTATTAGCTGGATTCGGCTGTTGTACGCGGAACCTCTGGCGCAAGTTGTAGTGAACGGTAGAGTGTCGACCCCCTTTTCGTTGGGCAGGGGTACCCGCCAGGGCTGCCCCTTGTCCCCTCTGTTGTTCGCGCTCGCTCTTGAACCGTTGGCGGCCTGGCTCCGTTGGGAACCGTCCCTTAAAGGTATTCGTTGGGCCCCGGACTTCGAAGACCGCGTCTCGCTTTATGCGGACGACATCCTCTTGTATCTTACTTCCCCTCGCAAGTCTCTATCTGTTTTATTTGACGTTCTTGCGTCCTTTGGCGCTAACTCAGGCCTCGTCATCAACTGGTCTAAATCCTGTGTATACGTTTTGTCTGGTATCTTGCCTCCGTTGCCGAGTAGACTTCCTCTTCAGGTGGTCCGGGATGGTTTCAAATACTTGGGGGTGTTCGTTACCTTGGATCCGTCCCTTCGTTTTGATCGTAACCTCCTTCCCCCGTTGCTTAGGCTCCGTTTGGACGTTGCCCGCTGGCGCAAACTTTCCCTGTCTCCACTGGGTCGGGCGGCCCTGTTTAAGATGATGTCACTACCGCGGTTTCTCTACGCTCTCCAGAATTATTATGATCCTATCCCCAAGACCTATTTTCGGGAGATTGAGAGCCTTCAGAGGCAACTTATTTGGGATGGGCGACCGCGCATTGCTCTCGCTAAACTTTCCATCCCGTGGTACGATGGGGGCATGGCGCTCCCCGACATTAAGAGATACTACTGGGCTTCCCATCTGTCCGCTATTAATCACGCTATGTTCTCTCCGGGTCGTAATCCGGCGTTTGAGATGGATAAACTTCAGCTTCCGGGAGGTGACTTTAATAGAGTGCTCTATTCTCGCTCCGCTGGGCGCCATCTTGTGGGACCTACTTTGACTGCTTTGACTGTGTGGCGTGCTGCGAATGTGAGCCTGGGCTGGGAGGATCGCTTGACGTTGGCGACGCCGCTTTATGCTTCAGAACTTCTGGGCGGTCTTTGGTCTTCCAAGGGTTTCGACCGTTGGGACTTGATTGGGATCTCTAAAGTGGGGGATGTATATTCAAAGGGTTCGGTGCGCCCGTTTCAGGCTCTCCAGGCTGACTACGGCCTGAGTAGTCGGGAATTCTTTCGTTATTTACAGATCAGGCACGCTTTGGTTTCGGTGTTTGCTCCTGGTGAGATTCCGCCTGACTCTTCCCCACTTGAAGACCGTATCCTTGACGAACATCTTCCTGATAGCACTATCTCCCTGATTTATAAAAAGTTGATTAACAATCGGACTGACTTATTGGCCCGGCTTCGGGAACAGTGGATGGGAGATGGGTTGGAACTTGATGATGAGGATTGGCAATCGGCCCTCTCCTCTCCTAAGGAGGTGGCTATACCGGCTCGACTCCGTTTGGTCCAATTGAAGATCCTTCATCGGGTGTACGTGACGGGACCGCGACTGATGGTGATGGGCTTTTCCTCCGATGGACTGTGTAAGCGTGGATGTGGTTTGCGTGCCACTTTCCTGCATATTCTTTGGGAGTGCCCGATGGTGGCTGCTTATTGGGTGGCCGTGCTTGATCTGATGACTGTGGTGACGGGGATATCCTTGCGACCGGAACCTCGTCGCTGTCTTTTGAATGTTTGGGAGCCCACGGACTATTCGGTGGCACAGACTAGATGGGCCACCCTGGGCTATATGATCGCGAAGCGAGATATTGCGCAACTCTGGGGGGCCTCCAGGCCCCCTGCCCTCTCGCAATGGGAGGATAATATGGATTGGTCCATGTTCCGTGAGAAAACTGTTTATGTGGCCAGGGGTAGACCCAGGGCATGGGTGAAGGTGTGGGGTCAATGGAACGAATACCGTGGCGACATTTGTACTCCTCCCCTTGTGGACACTGTCGAGATTACTCTATCTCCCTAGACTGGCGTTCCCGGAATCTTCATATTGGGGACTGAGCTGGTGTCACCGGCTCTTCCCCCCCTTCTTCTTCCTGGTCTCTGCCCCCCTCCCCCCTCCCCCCCCCGCTCCATACTCCTTAGTGCTTAGGATATTATTATTGCACCTCCGTTGCTGTCCCCCCTTGCGTCCCTTGGGCTGACCTTCAGTGATACACTCTCGCCTTTTTGTATGTTTGTTCTTTCATTTATATAAAACCTGTTTTGGTCCTGTATATAATCTGGAGTATTGCATTGTTGATTGACGATTGCCTCTGCGGGCTTATGTGATATGTCTCTCCTCCTTTTTAGCGGCTGGCCCGTGTGGTTGTAGGCCCATCCTTGTACATTTCTGCTTGCTCAAATAAAGGTTTTAAAAAAAAAAAAAAAAAAAAGAAAAAAAAAAAAAAGAAAAACACGCTAAAGCCAATAGCGGGCAGCAAAAGCCTGCTCACGCGCTCGAGCGTGTGAGCAGCTTTCAGAACCCCGTTACAAGAGGTCTCGTGCTGCGCGAACAGTGTTGCGCACTGCAACACTAGGCGCAAGACCTAAAAAGGTCAAATTGGAGCACGCAAGATAAAAATAAAAATCTATTTAAATTAATTCCAGTATCGGAGCTGAAAAATCAACAAAGCTTTATGAAAAATCAGAATCATAGACATTTTAAAAAACAATTGACCTCCCGGGCTTCTCTCATCAGTTTGTTGCTTCTGGCCTAGAAGATAGCGGTAGCCAGCCTCATGTAATAAAAAAACTATACAAAATATGTGCAACATATGCATTCATAACGGTGCTGTGGGTCAGTTCTCTTAATTCATGAGTTTCGCTTTCATTCATATTTTGCTTTTAGCCGCCACAGCATACAGCATGGGTCAATGAGCCAGTTCACGTCCGCAATCGTCCGTTTTGCAGCGAGTGACAGCATTTTCCTGATCTGATCATAATTATTTCACATCCACCTAAAAAGTTGTACAACTCTATTGCCAGGGCTTAAGAGCCCTACTTTACCTTCCCAATACTATTTTTCTTTCCATTCATCATAAAAAATAAAAATTTTAGTCTTCCTTGTGTTTACCTTTCCTTTGTGGAAATAAGAATCGTATTAGTGATGTGCATTAAAATCTATGGAATCGTATTTGTATTTTAACTTTATTTAAACATATTGTAGTGTAGTTCCTATATTCCCAATAGGCTCTGCGCATTGGAATAATATATCCTATAGATTTGCCGTAGGACTTATGTCTACTAGGTCAAGTTTCAAGTTTATTTTTATTTTTATTTTATTTGGTTCTCCACTGAGAACCACAAATATTTAATGCACAGTATTCAATTTTCACCGTTTTGTTAACATTTTCATTCTAATACAAAGTTAAAAATGGTTTTAAAAATTTGTAAAAACTGTAGCAAATAAATTTGTTTGGCGGAGCTTTACATAAAATAATTAGTTCCTGTACTGAATTAATTCTACATTTGGTGTAAACTGGTTGTAAAAACCTCTTTCTTGCCTTTACCACCATCGCATTTGGGCAGATAAACAACAAATGTTCTAAGTCCTGCTCTCCACCATTACACAGATTACAAATAGTGCTTTCTTTTAGGTGCCACCCAGATGTGACGGTTTTTACAGGAAGTATCCCAAATCGGAGCAGAACAATCAATCTCCTGACACCGTGGTTTAGATTAAAGTTAATATACTGCTGAGGTTTCTTAAAAGCTATAGTTTCTGTAACATTCTTATATAAAGGCAATTTAAAGCAGTACTGAGAGTCAAGGTCAAAACTAAGTCTTGGAGTAAAGTGCTTTAAGAAGAGTTTCAGCTGGGCAGGTGTCCAAGATAGTAACAGATTGATGTTAGTCTCTGATAACTTGAAAGCAGATAAAGCATTTTTTGAAAATACATGAGTACTCAAGGCGGAGAGCTTGTACTGGCACCGCCTGAGACAGCTTTGTTAGTTTCCGTAGGATCTTTCCTTCTTTTAGATCTAAAAAACTCCATTGGCTTATTGGTATATATTCGAGAGCGTATGACAATACTGGTGGAATCTTGGCGCTGTATACCTTAAGCATGGAAGAAAAGTGTCTTTGTCCAGATACTGCGTATAACCGTGAAAGTGCTCCCACATGCACATCAGATTTCCGGGTCAGGTTCAGAGTATGGGGCCTATTTTGTAAAGACTTGGTGAAAATTCGACCTAAAGAGGTATATTCATTTACCACTTCCACGATTTTCCCCTTAGGGACCAGCTGAATTTGGTGCTCTTTTTCCTTCCTGAAAATGAAACTATTTTTGTTTTCGCGATGTTAGGTATTAGATAATTTTCCTCCGTATAATTATAAAGTGCCTGGAGGCTTCTTTGTAAACCAAATGGTCTTAGATCTAATATAATTACATCGTCTGCATATAACATAGTATGTATATTGTGGAAGGCTATTTTTGGTGGATAGTTGCATACTTGCTGATAACATTGAGGCATATCACTAAGATACAGGGAAAACAATATGGGAGCAAGAAGGCATCCTTGCCTAAGGCCGTTTGGAGTCGGGATAGGACTAGTAAGACCCTTTTCCCTCCCCATTTGAACCTGACACCAGGTATCTGTATGTAGTGATGTTAATATATGTAATAGTTTATCCGGGATACCCATTTTACTAAGTTTTCTCCAGAGTGTTCCTCTATCGAATGCGGTGGAGAAATCGATAAAAGCAGCATATACAACTTAGGATTTAATTGTCACGTATTTATCTAGGATGGTTTGCAACATAGCAATATTGTCGGTGACCGAATGCTTTGGTCTAAATCCAGCCTGGTATGGGGGAATTAGTCCAGATGAAAAGGCCCAGTCCTTAAGATGATCTAATACTGTTGCTGTAAAGATTTTTCCTGTTGCATCCAGAAGGACTATCTGCCTGTAATTGCCAGGATGCAGCCACGTACCCTTTTTATGTATGGGTATTTAATGTTCCCCTTCCAAGATTT